>NC_088878.1:14702494-15353978 GCF_032884065.1 Artemia franciscana
GTGATCCTAACTGTGTACTTTTATTGTAGAAATGATACGGAAATGACACAAAAAAATAACATTTTTTGAGAAATATTGTGTTTTAATTTGATTTCTATCAAAACGGCTTTATAAAAAGTAAATGGAAGAAAGTATTAGCTTCCGAACGAGTCCCAAGTCATATCAGTAATATTTTTCAGTTACCCGCTAGCCCTGGTGGAAGAATAAAATTAAGACAACAATTTATTAGCTGCATTTCAATGCTACCTAACCTAAAATGTGATTTTTTGGAATTCTCAGAATGAGAAGGCTGAGAATCTGGGCTTAAAGGTTTTTGAAGATAGAAATCTCAATTAGATACTTTTACTTTAATCCTCAATCCAGTGTTTTAGAGAGTATTCAAGCTATTTCTAGAAAAGTATTAAATACATTGGAGATTTTGTTAGAAATGTAAACGGATTCCTACAAGCTGACATTAAACAATATATAGAGTTAAAAAAAAAAAAAACTTACATAGCTGAGAAGATCAAAATCCAACCTTAGAGAAACAATTCGTTCTTTACTTGGTTACATCTGACGCTACAATCCCAAATTTTTAATCGCAAATTATTAAATTTTTATTCCAACAACTTGGCAGCCATCCAATTTGTCTCTAATTTTTTTTTCCAAAGGGGGTTCTTTTCATTAGCTTATATAAAGCCTACTTTAGTTATACAGATATTGACGAAGAAAGTGCATTTTTAGGATATTATTTAAATTTTTTCTGGGTTAAACGATATTGTGGAACTTCAAACTCTTAAATATTTTTTTTCTGTTTTCTCCGAAAAAAAAAACAAAAAACAAACAAACAACCATACACTACTTAGTTTTTTAATGCGACCTCACTTGCAAGTACATTAATTCCTGAACGTTAAGAGTAACATCTCACTCAGGACCATAATCAACATTTAAAAAGGAGATGGAGGAGTGTGAGTTTGTGTAATGGGAAATTTTTATCGGGGGGGGGGAGGAAGGGGGTCATCATAAAAATAGTTTTTTCGTCATATTATAGCCAACAATTATGCATGGTTATATAATTTTCGCTGTCATAGGGATGAGGGTTCAGACCGGGAGCTATCAAAATTTCCATCAAAAAACTAACCTGTAACTCGATTCTTTTTAACTTCAATCTGAAGATCAGTATTCTTTAGAAGCTCATCTACTAAGTCATCATGGTTAACTCGGGTTGCATCAAGCTTAGATTCTTTCCCTTCTTCAATTTTCTGTCTCCGTTCTAAGCTTAAGGATGCTGTATTTGGACTCTTCCTATCTATAGATCCGAATTCACTCTGTCCACTGGAACTATTACTGGCATTTCTATAAGAAACTAAAGTCAATGAAGCGATATAAAAATGAATTTTTGTTGGGCTATACTTCAAAAATGTAATCCTCTCTAACATCTTCAGCATAATTAGAACTGCTATGAATTAAATACAAATTTACCGAGCATTGAGCATGGTAAGCACTAAAAAGCGTTGACATACAAAACTTTGTACAGATATACAAAAACAGGGGCAAGGAAGGGGCCGCGGAAGGTAGTTTCAAGCAGATGAGGCTTGGTTGATTGTCGTGCCAACAAATGGTAAGACAAAGATAGTGGATGGAAAGAAAATTTAAAAGTTAGAATAGGCAAGGATTAGAGTTTTTTTCATAGATGAAAAAAATCGGGAGAGTACAAAGATAGGTCTTCGGCCTTGAATTAGGATATTGGGAACGCCGGTAACAACAGCGACTAATTATAATTATGAAACATGGATACTTTGAAATATCAAGAAAGTTATGCTACAGCTTTCCCAGAGGAATTAGCAAAGGACAGTTTTGAGTACTCGTTTGACTAATCGTGCATCAAACAAGAGGCAATAAGAAAAAATGGTCTGATCCTATTTCCAAAAAGACAAATTAAGATGGCTAGGGGACTTTCTACTGTTGGAAGATGATTACTACTACTGTTACTACTACTACTAACATCTCAGTATAGCACCAAGCCACCTGGGACTAAGAGAGCTACATGCCCTGTTCATCTACTTAAGTTTTCTCACGTTTTACTCTTTACCCACTCCCATGAAGCTCTAGTTCCCTTTAGATCCTTCCATATGCCTTTGATGTCAAAAAAGCACAACGTTTGGCAATCTGTCATCCTTAAACTGTAAAGCGTGGCCTAGCCATCTTAAACTTTCTTTCATTGTTATATAGAAAGCGCGGTCGAGTCACATTTTTTGTACATCTTAGTGATTCCCAACGGGGAGCAGGCCCCTTCGGTGGAGCATGACAATATTTTGGTGGATCATGGGCAAGACACGCACCCTTTGGCTGACTACACTTTAGAACTTTAACTAAATATATATATGATTCATGTGAATGACGTTATATTCAAATGGGTTTATGGGGAGAGAAAGGTACATGATAGTATTACAATGACGTTATACATTGTATAAAAGGTGTTGTTTTCAGACAACATTTTTCATTAGTATAAAATATGCAGAGAACACAACATAAAGAAAGATATTAGTGGCCTTTTAACTTCCTTCAGGTGAATACACGTAAAATTTTGGATAACAAAATTTAAATATTACTTGGGGGACATCAAGATTCTAGAAATGTCTAGGTGGGACACGGCCAACAATCGGTTGGGGACCACTGGCATAGCTTATTGTTTAATAGACATAATAGGCAGTCACTCAACCGGGTACATAGGATTGTCGTTAGACGATTCTTCTGGAAATCGGACAGTCAAAAGACGGGACAAAGAGTAGTAATCGGAATAAATTGGGAAAGAGGAACATTCAGAGCTTTTTTAGTGTCCAGTGGTCTGGTCCTGCATGGTCCTGCATTGAGTTGCTAGTAGTAGCAACAGTGAAGTAAGCTGAAAAAAAGTATGTTTTTTTAGTTGAGCCTTTAATAAGGTTCAAGTCCGTGTATTTACCAATATGCATCAAAAGTTGCTGGAGCATTTCAGGAACATTATATATATATATATATATATATATATATATATATATATATATATATATATATATATATATATATATATATATATATATATATATATATATATATATATATATATATATATTTACAAAAATAATCAAATTAACTTTGCTCTTTTTTATTTATTTTTCTGAGCTTTTATCTAGATGAAGAAGAGATAAAAATAGAGCAAGCGATGTTAAATTAGAGGACTAGGAAAATATGGACTAGCCGAGCGGAGGAGGGGTCGTAGTCATCCTTTGCATTTAATTCCGTAAGAGTATGTGATGTTTTTTTCCTCTCTCTATTTTTTTCCTTTCTTCCTTCATCATTTGAGCTTCTTTTGTATTGAGTAGCGTGATATGAACGTGGTTTTAATTAGCCGAGGGTGATAACCTCGCTTGCCCTTATAAGCTTATTGCCTTTCTTGGTAGGCGAATGGTGAATAGTGTTTGTTTTCTTTTCTTAATAAATGTATATCTCATTATCTCATATCTCTGATGAATGTTAAATGAATTTATCTCGATATTAAAAGAAAAAAATGCAGCTAGTATATCCCTCATATTTGGCATTATAAGAGTGTGGAAAAAATTACTAGCGAGAACCAAAATAATTGTAAAAAAAGATAAACAATACTAAGCGAAAGAGAGAGAAAAAAAAAACAGTATCAGCCCTTTCTCCTCATTTTTTAGATAGGAAAAGACGAACGTGCTCAATTAAAGGGTCCAAACCAGAGACAAAGAGAACTTACAGTGATAAGATATTAAAGATGAATGTACAAGATGTTGAAAGAAAAGTTTCATGTTACATATTAATGTTACATATTAAACAATGCAAAATCTTTGATCTTTGAAATCGTCTGCAAATATGGCAAAATAAAAACAGGATTTGTATTCCAAATAAATTTACGAATATGTTCTTTACTTTCAAAGTGATAGAAACTTCCAAGACCCATAACCTTGCAAAAGAAAAACAACAACAAAAAAACAGGCACATATGGACGAGTTTAGAGTGATGAGTCGGGATTAGTTTAAGCTTTGATAAAACAGCAGAAAGCAGGCAAATCATATAACCCATATACATATCGTAAGATCCCCTCCCTCTCCCACCCTTGCGTTCGTGCCTGAACACAACGAACATACCACTGGTACCATTGCAATGTGCTATATCATTCCAAAAGCGTCACCACAACCCGGACACCACAACAACGAAGGAATCTCCAACATTAAAGCAAACACATGAAGACAAACAAACAAGTGATAAGACACATCACCAAAAGTTTTTGAATACCTTCTACGCCTATAGACAACACTATCAACAGTGAAGGACCCAATGCTATCAGAGCCACTACTATAACAACTATCACAAGGGCTTATGGTGGCATCTACTGCCGGACTGACTTTGTTTGCTGAGGCAAGACTAATTTTGACGCCGAGTCCAAGTCCGACACCCCTGGTCCAGTTTGACTCAATTACTGTCAGTATGCGAGGACGATCTGGCTGCTCACTGTGATTGTCGGTTTGTTTCGTGAGGATAGGCAAAATCTCGTCACATGCAAATGCTCTATGAATAAAAGCAGGAAAGAGAATAAGCAAGGTGAAATCATGCAGTTAGTCTACAGGCAGAAACTTTAATCATGCACAAAATAGAGTATTTCCAACTACAGCACTGCAAAAAGCCTTGGGTTAAAAAGTATATATTTTAGATGAGCACACAATTGTTAAAAGATTTACAGGACATTCTCTGATTATAAAGGGTATGCCAGTTAAAGAAAAACCAGCCATGACAGGAAGATAGAGGAACTCAATACGCATCGATTTTTCCTTTAAAGATGTACAAAACGCATTGTAATTTACTTTTAAATGATTTCAGAGGAAACTCTAGTGCAATCCAAAAAATTCTATATTCTACAAGAACAGCTATCGTAAGCGTGGCCATTCCTTCTTTGGCTTTTGCAAAAAACATACAAATTTCACTAATTTAGGTTTTGCTTTTTAAGCAGCCAAAAAAGTAGTTTTGCAGCACAGTCGGTATGACAGAGGGCCAAAATAAGATCTAAAAAAAGTATTAAAATAAATGTAAAAATAATTTCAAGTCTTTAAAAAAAGAAAATTCTATTCATGCTCCTACTGACATCTTATAGCAGCACCAAGCGGCCAGAGGCAATACAAATGCCAACATTTCTCATTCGCCCTACTCTGCTCAGAGCTTCAGTCCCTCTAAATGTATTGCCTACTTCCTTTAAATCTTTTGCATGACCTTTTCTCACCCCATTTAGGAATGTCTGGGTTTGGCCCTAGCTGAATTACCAGAAAGCACAATTTTTGGCAACCTATCATCCTTCATCTGTAAAAATCAACCCAGCTATATTGACCTTTCTTCCATTACGACACTAGAAAGTGAGATGAGACCCTTTTTTGTACTGCTTAATCTGTGCCTCCTGAGATATGCTACCTTCTGCTTACAGATGGCTATTCAGAGTACTCTAACTTCCAAATGACTAAACCTGTAGCAAAAATTAGCATATCTAAAAATAATCACGCTTTCATTTTATCTGAAAACAAGGTAAAGTTAAAAAATAAAAATACTGGTTCTGATGCCAGTCTGATGCCATTTTATCGGAACTAATGGTTCAAAACGGCTAGAATAATATGTCTCATCTTTAAAAATGCTTTGAAACTGGTGGACCATTTTCGCAATCATGAAACTACGATAGGAAGGCATCAGTTCACAACCTGACAGCAAGAAGCCGCCGATCATCGAGCTGAATGAAGGCTTTACACAAGCCCATACCACTCTTCGTCAGGACACTGTTGTCAGAACATGACAATTCACTCCTCTCGACAAGCGTCGAGTCCTACACTGAATTTGGGTAGGTGCTTTGGTTCAGAAGTAAAACCAGAAGATATCATGCTCATTAGTGTCAAGAATTAAAAAGAGACCATAACAATGCAACCTGTTCGATTAGAATAAGAATGAAATAGACGCGTGAATTTCTTTACCGACTTGCTAAAGCTGATTCTTGTTTTCTGATTTCCCCTACGACATAATACTTTTTTTTTTCATTTTTTTTTTGATAAGGAGGGCTTAGGCGCGTGTCTCAGGATACAGCAAACCTTTTAATATTCCGACCTTCATTTCCAAGGATTTCTAAAAGGAAAGAAACATACGTTTCAAAAATAAAAAGTTGAGAAAGGGCGTCGAAAACCAAAATATATAATGAAAAGTGAGCAAAAATCAAACAACTCATTGTGCTCAGTTTACGGGGCGGAGGGAGGGGGTACTAGACTTGAATTTAAAACCAACGAAATTTAAAACAAATAAAACACAAAACACTTTTTGTGTTTTATTACCACGATTCCTCCAAAACTCAATATAAACTTTATCAAATCGATTCGAAAAAGAATGAGACGATATTTGCCCATTCATTTAATATACCCAACATCTCTAAATCTTTTCATCAGTCATATTGGTATGAATTCAAACATTGACACATCAAATCTTTAACCATCAGGCTCAGTTACGTGAAAAACTAGAATCTGATGCATCACTTCTAAAAAAAAAAGAACAAAAGCTTTTTTCTATTGATTCTAAAGAGTCAAAACAGCCTTTTTTGTACCTAAGTTGATCATTAAATCATACAGTTTCGAGTCAAATAATCTTATTTCAAACTATTTAATTTGTCTGAATTTACAGTTTTCGATTCGCTTCTTATCTCATTATATCCACAAATCCACTGAATTCTAAAAAGATCATTTTAAGGGAAGTTAAAAAGAAATGTGAATACAGAAAAATCAAATAGAAATAATCACAACCAAACACGAACAAATGCTTTATAAAATTGTGCGCAAATAGCGGCAAATAAACAATGAAAATCATAAGGTTTGGGGGAATTTAGGCTACTAGAGCCCCCCTCCCATCAGCATATGCTCGAAAAGAGGCTTTCTTCATCAAGAAAAAGAGAAAAAACTGCATCAATTGACCAATCATATACATATATTATGATATTTAAACAACACTGAAGCAACACAACTTCTTCCATAAATTATCAAAATAAATTTGCTTCTTATTAATAACCTTCCCCCACTCCCTCAAAAAAATGTGCATGCCTGTATAGGATATTTCAGCAAACATTGATAAACAAAATTGTTTATAGATAATCAATAAAATTATGGAAATATTTTCAAACATACGAAAATACTCTTTGCATTGTATAATGTTTAATGTTGCCGATTATATAACACTATTGATTAAAATCAGACCCTTGTACCTCCAAATTTTCAATTGTATGTCACGCTGATTAGGAGCGATTATTTTTCAAACTTTTTTCGTAAATTTGGTGCCAAGGGAAATAAGGAAAAATTTTGCTATTTGCATGTGGATTTAATTTATTGCTCCATAATCAAAATCTTATTTCTGGAACGGATAAAAGCATAAGGTTTATACTTCCGGTTTTACAACATTTTCTAACTGGTCCGCACTTTTTAAAAATTTATTTTTGCACACATACTTTGTTTTTCAAAAGCAGAAAGTTCTCTAGCCTTTGCGCTTGTTTTCCTCACAGAAGTATTAATTTAAGATAGGTTAGACACCCTGCTTTGGCAAACAGCCAGCGCTTTTCCTTCTAATCCCACGAGAAAAGGTCATTGAAGCAGGCAAAACTGGTCAGTTAGGTCGACTTCTTTGTAACAATTCATTGCAACCATTCCTTTGTTCGGCTTACCTGATCACGAATTACAGAGCTTTTTCTATCTAATCTGGAATTTATTCAGGCAACCCAAATATGGTTTTCCAAATGGTTCATTTCAGGAAGACTCACAGCTTCTTTTTACGAATTTACAGGTAATCTAATAACCAGGTCCCAACTCTAATAATATCTTGCTATCCCTTTCCATGTCCTGACTCTGTCATAAGGCTCTGCAAAAATGGTGACCTTCTCTCAGTAAATTATAAGGCTTGTTCTCAGGAGCCTCAATTATATTCGTTAGTATCGTTCCATATAAGTCCTCGAGATAAACAGAGATAGGCAGACACCGGTGCCAAAATCCCTTGTAATGTTGCGGCAACTGTGACCCATGGGTCAAAGTGGCGGAGCACCATATGTTCGTATAAGTCCTATATCACGTTTGCAGAGGGATTATGATTATTCTAAGTAATTATTTGTGAGGTCAAAAAAAATTTAGTTCTAGTGGCTTTCTAAAGCCTGATAATAGCCTTTCGAGCTTCATACTTCTTTCCAACCTTTTCAGAGATTATTCACTTAGCTTTTTCATTCGTTTCGAGTTTATTATGTCCTTCATTCAGTCAAAAAGTATTCGACATTCCGTAGTTTGACTTAGACACAAGCTATCGCTTTCTCTTCCTTCTTATGCATCTCCTCATCCCCTATTTTTATATATAGTATATATAAAATAATTATCATAATATATATTAAGATTATAACATAAAGTTATATGTATATTACTCTCTTATTTGGTTTTCTTCACATTTTCAGCGTCAGGATACGTTATGGAGCTTGCACTGGAGCCACACGGTGATTTAATCTACTTGTTTGTAACCAATAACATCTCTGGGCAGTTATTGAGCGTATTAGTATCATATCTACGAATGCACTACGGGGAGGGGGCACCTTATTAGTATCCACTCCACAGAAAAAAACAAAGGTCTGATTTTTCACACCAGATTTCTCATGCGGGTCATTTCGGCTAATTTGCTTGGCTCTTAAATTTTCGCGTTTTGCTTGTGAATGCCATCATATCGCATTCTTACAACTTTAATTAGATTGGGATATTCAACATTAAAGCCAGTGTTTCCAGTTCTATTTATGTAGCAACGAGAACAATTAATCTTAGACTATTCTACTTTCAAAATTTAAAACTACTTGTCTAATTACTTTTTTTATTTTATGCTGGATTTTTTGCACTTGTTTCCTCTTCCCCCAAGCAAACTTTCGGCAAATACCTCAGAAATTCTTTGCTTGAATTTTTTCGTCTATAAACGATCTTACTCGTTTTGATCTTACTCGCCACAGTAAAGATAATTGATAAACAGGCAACTTTTTCGTAAGCAATCAATTCCGACTTCAGAGAGTCAGGCAAAAATAACTCTATATAACACGTATTACCGACTGAAAATGAAAAGTTGACAATGAAACTATAATAAAAATCTAGATTCTCGACGGTCTCGAATCAAAACAAAAGTCAAGCACACGGGGTAAATTTTGTCAGTTCAGAAAACTTGAATCAAGGAAAAGGATCTTGCAATCAGAGAAATTTAATATGAAATAATTATTTGCTTCCCTAATTAATAATTATCGCGTTATTCTTTAGTTTTAAGTCATGGGGAGTCAAATAAGCAATTTTAATTGAATTAAGAAATTCTGGCATGAACTCCGTTCCTTCTTCCCGTTCATCCTTCACAGACTCACGCACGCTAAACTAACACGATCCTTCATTTGATTGCAATTTTACTTTCGTTTCTAACAACGGTTTTTGATGTGCAACATTTTCCTTTACAATTCAATGTTATTTTGCTGTTTTCTTGTTCCATGCCTTTTTCTTTAGCTATTCAGTGTCATTTGTCATCTTGTGTAAATTTGCATGCCTCATAGATTCTAATACCACTTTTGAGGAGGGGGAAGAATGTAATTTATACTCTTGAAATGCATGTAAAGTGGTGTCACTCAAATGATTTTTTTCTACCAAAATTAAGATTTTAAACGAATTTTCTCAGACTCGTGACAGATCTAGATCTTTTTTTTTCAGGCCAGAAAATCCCTTGGTTCAAATACAAAAAAAATAATTATGGGGCAATTTTCAGGAAAAAAAATTATACATACATAAATAGGTTCACAGTTTTTCCTTTAAAGAGAGTAGATAGATATACTGCTGAACAAGATGGCTTTCCCGCCCTGATTGTACGAGACGTTGAAGAAACTACATATACAGATTTCATTAATGATGTTGATAGTAGCTCGGAATTAAATGATCCAGACCTTGACAGCAAAAGTAAGGACTCAGTACCAAGCCAAAGAGGAGTTTCCACTGAAGTATTGGCGCTGGGAGAAGCATTGGTAAAAATACTAAACCTGGTTAAAATCTTGGAAATGTCTTCCATGATCATTTTGCAGCTATCTGCAAGACATATAATCTTAGTCCATCCATCACAAAGGATATGAATGTTCGACGGAACAGGACCCTTACCATGATAGAAATATATTGTACCCGGAAAGAGCCACTGCACAACTTCTTAAATCTAAACATTCGTGACGCTAAAGTCAGAGAGCTCGAACTTCACTTCAGAGCAATGAGTGGTCCATTGTGGAAGGTGTCATTAGGGTTCTTTGCCCGTTTAAACAGGCAAGGATGACGATGATAGCTAGTGGGTATAATTATGTTTCTGCAAGCAAAGTTGCGTTGAGGGTTGAAGGATTTCATTTGCTTTGTGAGACACCGGATAGTGGTGCTATTACTGATTCAGTCAACGACTTGAAGGAATTATTGGCTATTCAGCCCAGGTAATGTCTTTTATTTACCAGTCCTAGGTTTGAATTGCTACTTTTTACAAAAGCTGGCTTTTTTACTCTGCAATTTATGAAAAAATGAGCAATATAAACAGATATTCAGCTCGTCAGGCCGTCTCCTCTCTTCTCCAGCGGTTCAGTTCCTAGAAGAGAAGTACAGGAGAACTCTCTCAATTCTAGTTGAACTCTTTTCAAATTGACGTCCTTCCTATCAAGACAGAAATTAACCAAATACATCACTGACTCCAATACAGCTTTTTTTTAGTTTCTCGACACGACTAGGCTGCGGTTGAACTCTTCAAGTCAAAATGCTAACAATACAAGCACTGACTGCGTAGCAGCAAAAACTATCAGGACATATGAGGAGACAGTTCCAGTCTTCTTAAACGAGATACAAAGACCAGGAAAAAATAGTTCTGATCCACTAGAATTTTGGACTGACTGCTTTTACACTTACCCAGAGTTAAGTAAAATTGCATGCATGCATGTCGCAGTACCTGAAAAGAACAGAAATATCTGTTAAAACGGCCGTTTTTTTTTTAATAAAAACAGGCCGTTTCTGTTCTTCAATAAAAAAAACGGAAAAAAGAAACAGAGTTCTGTTTCTTTTTTCTCCGTTTCTGTTTCGTTTTTTAATTGCCATTTTTTACTATTTCTGTTTTAACCATAAACAGAAACGGTGGCGACCCCTATTACAGAGCAGTCTTCATTAAAACAGAAAAATCTTTTTTCGCTTGTTTCAGGATTCCCGACCATTTTTCTGATTCGTCTTAATTTCTGCATTTTTGCCGAGATCCTGATTTGACTGTGATAGCGTTTACAAGAAGTCGTATCGTATTGGTACTTCAAAGATAAAGTTGATGACAGCAAAATCTTATTAATTATCCACACAAGTGCTAGAAAATACTTGCAATTAAGCCTTTAAGAATTACTAACCTCATGTGTCCAGAGTCTCCTAAGCTACTTTGCCGACTGTGCTGAGTATTTTGACTCCCTAAAGAACCATACTGCCCGGGCCCTACAGTAACAGAGCCAAACCCCGACGTCCCAGAGCCAGAGTGATTGGAAGAGTTTCTACTGTGCGTTCTACCATCTACTTCCACAGTTGGTGATGTTCCACTTTCTGAAATTGTTGCTACTTGGCAGTTTTTAGCAAAATCCTCAATATTCAATTGGCCACTTGTGGGCGAATCCACCTCAGAAAATTCTGTAAAAGAAATAAATAAATATAAGGCTGTAGTGTATGAGGTAAGAACGTTTAGCAGAGGAGTCAAAAAAAGAAAAAGAAAAAAGGGACAACGTTCAAACGGCAAAGGCTTCAATAGTATAGATGGCAGTGGTCCAGAAGCTCCAGCTCGTTAATGCTGAGTGGGCTGATCAGCACGTGTCTCTTCAAGAACAAGTCTCAAGTACTTTTAAGTGGCTTTACATCAAAATCCCAAACTAGGTATATCTGTCAAGCAAGGCCACTTGGTTCTTCACCAGTTTTGGGTTAATGAAAATGTATATCTCACAAGATGAATAGCGGCAGAACATTCTTTTTTATTTTGTGTATAGCAATGCATATAAAATCAATTTGGCTTCCAGGAATGACATTTACATTTTTGAGTCGTAGAATCTAAATTTGACGGATACAGGATCATCCGATTAAAGCTGTAAAAAATCTACATCTAATATTTAATGAGATTAGAATCTCAAACATTCATTTGGCAAATAAGCAAATCTACACTTTACAATTAAAAAATTCAAATAACAACAAATCATCTAATCTCTATTAATATGCATGACAAATTTAAAATGGACTCAGTGACCTTTCGGTGAAGGTTTTCAACATGTAATATGACGTTGAAAAAAATAAATAGCCAGAAATAAAGCTGCGAAATCGCGTGATCTCATACCCAGAACCAGAATCACATCTGAATCAAATCCCGTTCTTGGCACATCAGCTGTACACGCGAACTTTTCAAAATAACAAAATATAGGCGCGATGGTATTGAGTCTTCCAACGACAATTATTGAATGTTATAGTTTTAATAAAGTTTCACAACAAAATCTTCTTTACGATTTTTTCTAATTTTCCGACACTCCTGTAGTTAGTTCATTTGTTCCGCTGCCTGAAACGAATTGAAGACGATATGGAAACCTGGGAATCACGGTATGGTGTAAAATATCCTGTTATGGCGTATTCTATAACTGAGGAAAAATTGGGCAGCCATCTCATTGTAACGAAAATCTTTTTAAAATTTCATGGAGAGTTCAAATCTTCACAACACAAATTAAAATATGATTGCAAAGTACCAGACAGGGCTACTATTTAAGATAATACTATTGGTTTCTAAAACATAAATACATACAATATAAAAACATAAATATAAAATATAAAAACAATAAATTTGTTCCCAAAACATGCTTTTTAGTAGATTCCATCTAAATAAAACAATTTTTCAATTGTCTCCTTAAAATAATGGCTAGTCAGTACACAAACCTTCCAAAGAATCCTAATTCCGAATCCTTTGGGATATAGCTGTAAAATCATCAAATAGCTATAAACTTAACATCATCTAGAGGATATAAACATCCTGGTAGATGGGTTAATAGAACATATTTACCCCTAACAGTTTTCGGACGATATTGCATAATAAAATATGTTCCCTGTCGCAGACCTAGGTGGATTCTCAGGATTTTATCTAATGTTCTTTTTTCTTTTAATTATGACATTTCTTGCAATGAATTAAATTAGGGTTGAAGGTTCGTGAACAATCTTAATTTACATACAATACGAAACGAAAAAAAAAACGAAGAAAAAAGAATAGACAACAAAACTAAAAAACACCGTTTTCGTTCCGAAAATGTTTCTTTGTGTTTCAAACATAGGCATTAAGATTAAATTTCATTATGTAACCAAAACTCTTCCGCTGTTTACAGTATTGCTCCGGTTTTTTGCAAAATTTTGTTTTTGGATTTATTTAAAAAAAAAAAATCGAATGCTATATTCAAGAAAGTAATCAGATTTTATCTAGTAGAGACATTTCATCCCCAACAGTTTTTTTTTTTTTTTAAACTGTCGCGTTTAAGACAAAAAAGAAGAAACATTACGTAACACTACGAGGACTAGAAATTTTTTGAGCACAGAAAAATTAGAAATCGCGACAATTCGATGATCCCCTATGGTGCTGTGCGAAAAAGATGTAGGGTACCAGATCGATACAGCAAAGCTTTTCGATGCAATCAATCTTCAAACTATTTTGACTTCGTTGACATCAACCCTGGCACTGTCTACATACAATATAGTTTCCATGCCTATAAGAGTCGAAACATTTTTTGGTCCACCTGTGGGCGTCATGTTTTTTTTTGTGTTTTTTTCTTTTAGTAAAAACAGGACATCAAAAATCTTCAAATGATTACGAAGAACTTTATTCATACCCAGTTTTTAATTCCAAGGGCATTATTTGGCTCAGACTATGACCTGTCGCAATGCCGAAGGAGCCAACCGAGAAATGTTAATTGAATTGTCTTCGGATGTAATTCAATTTTTCAAGTTACACAAAAATTCTTGATGCAATTTAGTAAATGAGGCGTTGAAACTAAACTCGAACAAAACATTTTTTGCTTTTATTCTGCAACAAAAAGATTTAATTGTGCAATTTGTACCACGCCTGCCCCTAAAGTGATTGATCATCAAGCATGAAAACAAACAGCAAAAAAGGTCATAATGAATAAGTACTTGTGCAGAAGTCAATTGAAGCATGAACAAATAACTTTCCAAGTTCAAAACCATTGGATGGCACAAGATGTTTTTGTATCAATTATAATAATTTAATTCTAGTTCTTCTGAGTATAATTACAACTTTATTCGGTTCCTTCGTCTCAATCATAGACTTCCTTTGCTTGTAAAGCCTATAAGTATAATGGTTGGACGTTAAATTGCATGGGTTCAAATTTAGACTTTACCCCTTGTGTTCAGGGGCGGAGGATTTTAAGGGGGGGGGGGCATAAAAGGTTGCCTGGATAAACTTGCGAACAAAAAATAACTGCAATTTTAAGGGAACTTCGACAATTATGCGTCGTAGGTAGGTAATGGAAATGGTCGTGAATTTAATGCAAAATCTGGCGAAGGTTAAAGTTGTATTAAATCAGTTGAAATTAAAATGGTATAAAAATATTGGTACAAAAAATAGTAAGTTATAAAAACATCCCACCATAAAGAAAAAACATAAAAAGCTGTTCACAGTCTATAAAAAAATTATATTTCATATTTTATGCATAAATTTTTGCCTTTGCACTTCTGACCACTATAGCGAGTGAGTTAAGCTTTTTATTGTCAAAAAAAAGGCCTTGAACATTCTTTTGGGGTCATGCACTATTTGTGACAATTTGTATAGGTCAAACCATATTCGTCCACAGCTTGAGTATGCTTGCCCGGTGTGGCATTTCGGTCTTACGGTGGATCAGTCCGATAGACTAGAAATTATCCTGAAGAGACCCCTGAGAATTATCTACGGTCAGGGCAAAGTGCCTTACATTCTCCTTCTCAAGGAATTCCACCTCCCTACCTTGGCAGCCTGACGTGTTACTCTTTGTACCAATTTCGGAAATAATCTGGGTTGTAACCCACGCTTTCAATGTATACTCCCAGCCCATTATTGCCCTCCAAAAGCCCCGTTTACCTCGATCAAAAGCACAAAAATCCCAGTTTTAAATCCTGTCAATGCAAGAACTGAGCGCTACAGAAAGAGCTTTGTGCCAGCGTTTGTTGAAATCATAAATGCATAAAAATTGCAATGCATCATTTTAATGTGTCGTTTATATTGTTTATGTATTAGTTTTCTTGTTTCATTTTTATCTGACAGGCCAGTTGGATTCATTGGTGTATGTTTTTTTTATCATGTACTTACGTTTTTACTTATGTCCCCATTTTTTTTTCATTTTATTCATTGTATTCACTGTATTTGACAGGCCAGTTTGATTGACTGAAGGCAACAAGTTCGGTAGTTTTATGTTGTGAGAGTTTCCTAGATAATAAAGTACTTCTATTCTATTCCTATACTCATCTTTATTCATTTTACTTATGTTGCTTACTTTTTACTTATGTACTATGTTTGTTACTTATGTACTCATTTTTATTCATTTTATTCATTATACTCATTTTTATTTGACAAGCCAGTTGGGCTCATTGCTGTAGGTTATGTTTATATATTGTACTTATTTGCTTTTTTTTATACAATGTAGGCTAGCTGACGGAAAGCAACAAGTTCGGCAGTTTTTTATGTTGTGAGAGTCTGCTTGTTAATAAAGTACTATTCTATTCTAAACCATTTAGCATGTCGCCCTAACTTTATGGCATCACTGAGTAACTATGGTAGTAGTGAAGATTAGGAACTGAGGATAAAGTTACAACTTGTATATCCGTAAAAGATATATTAAACATTAAATAGTAGCTCTTTTAGGAATGTAACAAGAAAAACAGAACGAAGAGATAGAAATGCATAGAAGACATTTAAAAGGAGGGTTTTCAGTATAGGCAATAAAGCATTAATTAATCATTGTTTCTTTTTTAAAATAGTGTTTTAATAAACGGTGTCAACTTTGACGAAATGTCGAAAGTTTACTAATCAAAATTTTACTTTTCATAACAACGTAGCGTATCTTTCCACGTTTTAAAGTTCTATATATTTCGCTTAAATTACAGATTTCACACTTTTATAAGAAAACATCTATTTCTCTATTTCCACTACCGCCATATCTATTTATTATACGGTCGATGTCTACCTCAATATTTCGGTGAATGTTTATAATGGCTAGTCCTGTCAGTCTAGAGTCCTGTCAGTTTAGAAGCTCTTCGTTAGTATTTTCTCTTCTATTCATCCAAAAATATTTGAATACAGACCAAAACCGTCAGAAAAATATGAACTCTAATAAAGATGCATGTAGGTATTTGCTTCAAACTAAGCATATGAATCAAAATACTCCTTAAAAAGCAAATTATTATGTGTTTGTTATTTTTGTATTTGATAGGTATAGATTGATGATTTAAATTCTGAGGGTTTCAAGCTGTGGTAGATTTCTAATTAGTTTTTTTTTTTTATATTGAGATTTTCAGATATTCAGTTCAAACGTTTAAATCTCGGTATGTCTGCTGAGCACAAAAATAAAATTTGAAATTTGACTCAGATTTCGCATTAAGCAAGAGAATTGTCCTGTAAAAATGTTGATTTATAAACAACTAATCGTAGAAATATGATCGGATGGCATGCATCAAAGTAAGTATAAAAATCCTCAGCGGTATAGCAGTTTAGACAATTTTAAGGACAAATATATGCAACCGCTATACAAAACATAACTTTTCTTGTGTCTGGCTGGTAATGAGAAGGTGAGAAATTCTGAAGTAATATAATAGTTGCATTTCGTTTCCATCGTTAACTCAAGTTGTATGAATTTCCACTTTTTACCTACATTTTATTAGTAAATGTTCGGAAAAAAAAATCGATGCCACTCCACTGATTGAAAATGAGAATTCAGAGACCCATCTATACCAGCTAGATAAATAAAAAAAAAACACATAGTTATTTGCCTTCTTTTATAAACAATTTTTTGATAATTTATTTTTCTTTAAAACTAGTTGGTGGGGGCGCTTCGCCCCCCCCCCAAGCCCCCCGCGCGCGTAAGTCGTTACGCGCCATATTAGTTACGCGCCATTGTAGTTGTGTCCCTGTGTCTCACCTGTGAATATAGATAGATATATATATATATATATATATATATATATATATATATATATATATATATATATACGTTTTTAACTACGTAAAACTTGCGAATATACAACATTCTTCGCTGTCCCATTGTCTGTGCATATAAATAGATTGTCAGGTTTACCAACTCTTGAACATGCAACATATAAATGTCCATTCGAAAAACAATCCGTATTCAGATCTATACCTCATTATTCTAGTGATTACCCTTGAGCTTTGTTGATGGTGATTGCTAATCGAACATTCCCTCTGTCCCCGTCGTCATTTACATATCCCCCTGTGCCCCCCGGCGTCCCCGTTGTAGTTGTGTCCCTCTGTCCCGGTCGTCATTTATATTCCCTGTGTCCCGGTCGTCGTTTGTGTCCCGGTGTCCCAGTCTGTAATTTCTCTTTGAGTGTCCCAGTCGTCATTTATATTCCCTGTGTCCCGGTCGACATTTGTGTCCTGGTGTCCCGGTCTGTAATTTCTCTTTGAGTGTCCCGGTCGTCATTTATATTCCCTGTATCCCGGTCGTCATTTGTGTCCCGATTGTCCATGGGAAAAACAATCCGTATTCAAATCTATACCTCATTATTCTAATGATTGCCCTTGAGCTTTGTTGATGGTGATTGCTAATCGAACATTCCGTGTCCCGGTCGTCATTTATATATCCACCCTGTGCCCCCCCCCGGCGTCCCCGTTGTAGTTGTGTCCCTGTGTCCCGGTCGTCATTTACATTCCCTGTGTCCCGGTCGTTATTTGTGTCCCGGTGTCCCAGTCTGTAATTTCTCTTTGAGTGTCCGGTCGTCATTTATATTCCCTGTGACCCGGTGTCCCGGTCGTCATTTGTGTCCCGGTCTGTAATTTTGCCAGTCGACAAACATGACGTGAGTCGACAAACAACTTCATGACGGCATAATGCTCAATCCTTATAATGACGTCAGTCGACACAAAAACATGACATCAGTCAACACACAAACAACTTATTTATATATATATATATATATATATATATATATATATATATATATATATATATATATATATATATATATATATATATACTAGCTGCTGGGGTGGCGCTTCGCGCCACCCCAACACCTAGTTGGTGGGGGCGCTTCGCGCCCCAACCCCCCAAGCCACCCCGCGCGCGTAAGTCGTTACGCGCCATATTAGTTACGCGCCATTGTAGTTGTGTCCCTATGTCCCACCTGTGAATATATATATATATATATATATATATATATATATATATATATATATATATATATATATATATATATATATATATATATATATATACTAGCTGTTGGGGTGGCGCTTCGCGCCACCCCAACACCTAGTTGGTGGGGGCGCTTCGCGCCCCCCCCCCCCCAAGCCCCCCCGCGCGCGTAAGTCGTTACGCGCCATAATAGTTACGCGCCATTGTAGTTGTGTCCCTATGTCCCACCTGTGAATATAGATATATATATATATATGGTTTTAACTACGTAAAACTTGCGAATATACAACATTCTTTGCTGTCCCATTGTCTTTGCATATAAATAGATTGTCAGGTTATCCCCCTGTTTCCCCCGGTGTCCCCGTTGTAGTTGTGTCCCTGTGTCCCGGTCGTCATTTATATTCCCTGTGTCCCGGGTCCCGGTCATCATTTGTATCCCGGTGTCCCGGTCTGTATATACATTCGTTTTTTAGTTTTGTTTTTCTCCTTTATTTTTTTCCTTTTTTTTTCTTTTTTAGCTTATTTAGATTTTTAGATTTTTTAGTTTTTTTTATTAGTTTTTAGTTTTTATTTCTTTTTAGTTTTTTTGTCCCGGTCGTCATTTATATCCCCCTGTTTCCCCCGGTGTCCCCGTTGTAGTTGGGTCCCTGTGTCCCGGTCGTTATTTATTTTTTAGTTTTTTACCTTTTTTTAGTTTTTTTAGTTTTTTAGCTTTTTTATTTTTTTTATTAGTTTTTAGTTTTTTTGTAGTTTTTGCCTTTTTTTTAGTTTTTTTAGTTTTTTAGCTTTTTTATTAGTTTTTAGTTTTTTTTGTAGTTTTTGCCTTTTTTTAGTTTTTTTAGTTTTTTAGCTTTTTTATTTTTTTTATTAGTTTTTAGTTTTTTTTGTAGTTTTTGCCTTTTTTTAGTTTTTTCAGTTTTGACGTCACCTGATCCAGTTTTTTCAGGTGACGTCACCTGATCCACGATCCACAGATCCACAAACAACTTATTTTTATATATATAGATAGTTTTTTTTTTTTTACTTATGTCCTGGTCGTCATTTATACTCCCTGTGTCCCGGTGCTTTGTTGATTGCTAATCGAACATTCCTTTTGTCCTGGTCGCTTTCTCTTTGAGTGTCGTCATTTATTAGTTTTTTCCTTTTTTTTTAGTTTTTTATTGGTTTTTACCTTTATTTTAGCTTATTTTTCAGTTTTTTCCTTTTTTTTAGTTTTTTTTTATTTTTTATTTTTTTTAGTTTTTTACCTTTTTTTAGTTTTTTTAGTTTTTTTAGTTTTTTAGCTTTTTTAGTTTTTTTATTAGTTTTTAGTTTTTTTTTGTAGTTTTTGCCTTTTTTTAGTTTTTTCAGTTTTTTTTTAGTTTTTTATTGGTTTTTACCTTTATAGTTTTTTTAGTTTTTTAGCTTTTTTATTTTTTTTATTAGTTTTTAGTTTTTTTTTGTAGTTTTTGCCTTTTTTTAGTTTTTTCAGTTTTGACGTCACCTAATCCAGTTTTTTCAGGTGACGTCACCTGACACATCCATCCATCCATCCACAGACAGACAACTTATTTTTATATATATAGATATATATATATATATATATATATATATATATATATATATATATATATATGTGTGTGTGTGTTTTTAACTACGTAAAACTTGCGAAAATACAACATTCTTTGCTGTCCCAGCGCCACCCCAACACTTAGTTGGTGAGGGCGCTTCGCAAACCACCCCCCAAGCCCCCCCGCGCGCGTAAGTCGTTACGCGCCATATTAGTTACGCGCCATTGTAGTTGTGTCCCTATGTCCCACCTGTGAATATAGATAGATATATATATATGTTTTTAACTACGTAAAACTTGCGAATATACAGCATTCTTTGCTGTCCCATTGTCTGTGCATATAAATAGATTGTCAGGTTTACCGACTCTTGAACATGCAATATATAATTGTCCATGGGAAAAACAATCCGTATTCAGATCTACACCTCATTATTCTAATGATTGCCCTTGAGCTTTGTTGATGGTGATTGCTAATCGAACATTCCCTGTGTCGCCGTCATCATTTATATATCCCCCTGTGCCCCCCGGCGTCCCCGTTGTAGTTGTGTCCCGGTCGTCATTTATATTCCCTGTGTCCCGGTCGTCATTTGTGTCCCAGTCTTTGATTTCTCTTTGAGTGTCCCGGGCGTCATTTATGTCCCGATGTCCTGGTCTGTAATTTCGTCAGTCGAAAACATGACGTCAGTCGACACACAAACATGACGTCACTCGACAGACACACACACACACACACACACAGAGACAACTTATTTATATGTATATATATATATATATATATATATATATATATATATATATATATATATATATATATATATATATATATATATATATATATATATATATATATATATATATATATATATATATATATATATATCGTTTTCAGTTGTGATTTATAAAGAACAGCAGTGGAAGTTCATTGCCGTATAAAAACAGACGGTCGAAAACTTTTATCAAAACACAAGCTGTGCTTTTTCCAAGTACAGATGCACTGTCATCACACATGGTTTCTTAATTGGAAAAAAGGTAAAAAAAAAAAAAAAAACCGCGTGACAGATGCTTCAAGATTCAAGCAAAATAACTAATTTATGAACTAATTATGACAGCATAAAAGTAATAGAAGCATTTGCAATATTAATTATAGCTGCTATTATTTCGCCAAGTACAGAAATTGAGCAAGTAGTAGCGTACTTCGAAGAAACCATAAATTTTGTTTCACCCACTTGCCAACAAGTTTTTCGGACAGGAATAAACTTGATCCTAATGAAGTTTTTCTCTCTTTGTTTTTACTTGAAACACAGGTAGCACAAAATGAAAATGGAATCTTAATAATTCTTTTGGGGGGAATCGTGGCGTAAAGAATACGCCACGAAATTTGTTTTGCACACATAAAGACGTTGCCCTACATAACCAGCGAGCATAATTGAGTCAAGAATATATGTAAAAATACACGATTCGGCAGACTGTGAGCTGTATAATTCAGTTGTACTTCAGAAACTGAAATTTTCGTCATTATTTTTATAATCTTCATTATAAGTACATTATCAAGCAATGTAAGCTATTATTTAATTCTTTACTGATGGAGGGTCACGATCAGATTAGACTGTACAGAAATGGTTGCATAAGGAAAGGTACCTTTCTAGACTATCATGGCTCTCTGAATTTTTGCATTTTAATGACATGCTTCATTTGTTAGAAAAGTTTCTTACAAAATTGTTTCCAAGAGCATAGACACAGCCATGTCTGCAAAAAGGTACGAAAGGTGCCCCCATAGTCCTCCTTTGGATTGATCCCAATGTTTACCAGAATTGTTTTTTTATATTCTAGCTGTAAAACAGAATTTTTGGTGAACTAGATCCTTCCGCCGTCCCTCGGGAAAATTCCGTACCCATTACATGAATAGCATTTATAAGTACAACAAGTAAGCATTATTTGAATTGTTATTTCTAAAATTCTAGGTTATATGTGAGAGGTAACTGAAATATCAAAGACCAAATTCAAAACCCAGTATGTACATATTCCACAAATCGTGTTTAATTTCCACAAAAATTGGTATTTATGAACTAAATATCAACAAAGTTGGAAAAACTATACAGGAAGCACTCAAATGCTACACTTGATCGACTTTCTCCTTATAATCGTCTTGTTAAATTTTTTCTATAGTTAATATTTTTCGTTTTTTGTAGGTTTTGTATTTTTTGCGTGTATTTAATTTCTTTTTACTCCCCATTCTAATACTTATCATACAGTGTTTTAGTGGGTAATAAATGAATCATTATTATTATATTATTAAATCTGAGGCTTTTATTTCAACACGGACATCCAAAACACGTCAGATAGATATTACATGAATGGTGGACACGCTACATCCTGTTGAAGCCAGTCATGCAAGGATTTATAATCAGTATGACTGGAAAGTTCCATAAGCTCAACTGCCTCCCACGTCTCTTTTATTAGAAAAATGGACATATTCGACCATGTTGAAATGAGAATCAAGATTATTCAAGCCATGGGGATAAATCCAAGACAGATAGTCTGAGTGAGAGGCAAAGCTGGCATAAGTGTTTACAGGATTGTATAAAAATGATGTCATTTCCACTCGTTAATAGACAGTCTATCATCCATCCATCCTAGGGCAGCATTTTGGCTGTTATAACTGGGTCGCCATGAATTCTACATTTACGAAGTACAGATTCCATAGTATCCGTTAGCACATATTTTCATTCTCGGTACATTCTTACTTGAATTTCTATTACGATGTATTTATATTTTTTTCAGAGGGGGGGGGGCATTGAAGCAGTAAAGAAACAAAGGAGGCAATATTTTTTTTTCTTTACTAGACTGTAAAACAAGCTCTCAAGGGGAATACACTTGCTTGAAGTTGATTCTTTAACCTTGAATATTTTTTTTTATTACAGAAGTTGTGCAATCTAATACTTGAATTTTTTACACAATCAGAATTTGGCGTTTTAGATTGGGAAACTTTGATACGATAGCCAAGTATGGTTTGTGGAGAAAATTGGATATTATTTGTGGATGGTGTTCTGGATGCCAGAGTATGATGGATAACAATCAGCAGGTCTCCATGGTCCATCAGGCCACCGACCAATAAGGTGACTGTCACTGCCATCCGTGGGCCTGCCCATATAAAGATAAGTTTCCTTTCGTCTCTATCTGATTCTAATCAAGTTCTAATTTTATTGATTTTTAATATTTGTTGTTACTGTCAGGGATCCGGCTAACGTTAAGATTGGAGATTTGTTCCTCACCAAATTTGTGGGTTATCCCCTTTGGCCGATTCGAACCCTAGAAGTTATGAAGACAAATATAAAGCAAATTTGTTGTTTTTTGCTACGGCAAAAAACACGACTTGTGAGTTTACTTAATTTTGATGGCAATGAGAAAGAGGCCCCAATAAAGAAAACTAAGGGTGTTAATCATGCGTTCGCAGAGCTAAATAATCATCCTGATGTTTACCGATAGTTTCCAAAAAAAGTAAGATTTGGTAACAGATACCCTACTCTCAGATATGACTGCTGATCTCCGTAGACTAGTAGTGGCTACAGAGAATGAACTCGCGGCTACAGAACAAAATCTAGCTAAAGAAATCGAGATAAAAATTAACGAAAAGCTGAAAAAATCGACTTTGCAGACTGCAGCTAATTTTCATGCTAAGTTTCTAGTTGAAATACTGGTTTGTAAAACCTATGATGCAGTAAATGGTGAGTTTTATCCTAAATGTGACCTGATTGAAAAACATCTAAAAATGTGTATGCATATAAATGATTTGTTACAAAATCGCGTGGATCAGCTTGAGCTCGAAATAGACGACATTGAGCAGGAAGGGAGAAGTGATTCCCTGTTGTTTAATGGTGTGAAGCAGATTCCTTCGCAGAGTTTGGGGGACAACATGAAGCGCGTTTTATTTGTCAAGATGGGTATAACTAATATTAAGGATTCAGACATGGTGTTCAGCGATTTACAGTTGGATCAAATAATGCTCAAAGACAAGATAATGTTGCCCCTGTTCTTGTCCAGTTTTGATCAAAAGAAGTAGCTCGCCATGCGTTTAAAGCGAAGAAGCAGCTTAGTGGCTCAGGCTGATTTGTAGCTGAGACCCTTACGAGACGCAAGCGCGATCTTCTGAGCGCTTCAAGAGATAAGCTTGGAAATCGCAGTGTGTGGTCTGATCAAGGACGTATTTTTGTGCGCGAAACTGAGACTGCTTCAATCAGGCATATCTGGTCAATTGATGACCTTTTATAGTTTTTTTTAATACTTGTGTTATTTTTGTTTTTTATTTCAATTTATTTCAAATTAATTTTGAATTAACTAATTAATTAATCAAATTATTCCAAATTGATAAATGAATTATTTCATTATTGAATTATAATGAAAGGGCTGATTTTAGTATAAGGATTGATGGTAAGGTTGAAGTTTTTCAGTTGAAATTGAATTTGATGGGGGGAAAAATATAATTATTTTGGTGCATAAGCCATTCAGTGCTCACCTGGAGAATTTTGTGGGAGGTATGAGTCAGCTGATTTCAAGGGTACCATCTGGAGCTGGTCATATTGTTATGGATGATGTTAACATGCTTGATTTGTCTAATCATAATGTTGATTTTTTTTAAATTTTATGATGTCGAATGATCTATACCCGTTTTTGAGTGTACCCACGAGGGTTATTGAACAGAGTGCAATCCCAATTGATAATATTTTCGTTCGTTCTGCCGATTTGAAGCTTTGTTATGCTGATGTTGTACCTTTTCCTGGTTTTGACCATCTTCCTGTGGTGAGCGTTGCGAAGTGTCAGTTGCAAAGACCAAAGAAAAAGAAAATAAAGGCAAGGCTAATAAAAAAATAGAATCTTCAAAAGTTTGTGGAGGAGATTAGTGTTATCGATTGAACCCCTGTTTTCTGAGGAAGAATTCCCTACGAGAGCAATTGATAATCTAATGTCTGTTATTCTACCCATTTATGATAGTGCGTGTCTTATTAAGGTAATAAAATTGAAGCAACAGTAACCCCGCAGGCCATGGATAACGAAAGGAATACTGAAAGAAAGAAAGCTAAGGATTGAGCTTTATCAAAGATATCTAGAAGATCTGATGGTCGTACGAATTGTTAAAAAAAAAAACAGCGCAATTTAGTGAACAAATTACGTCGCAAAGCTATGACCAAATATTACGATAGAAGTTTTCAAATAGTAAAGGAGATATGAAAGAAACATGGAAACTGATAAATGAAGTGACCGGTGGGAATGCTAAACTTGGAGGGAATGAAGTACAACTTGAAGGGTTCGTCCCTGATGATAAGTCTGGAATTGCGAATAAGTTTGGTAATTTTTTCTCTAATATTGGTATTAGTGCAAAACAAAGGAAAAAATAGATGTCAGCAGGCTCAAGAATGCATTATATGTGATAATACAGGTGAGAGTTTTGAATTAGCCTTCGATCCGTGTACAAGTGATGAACTGCTGAAACTAATAAAAACTCTGAAATCAAATTCTGCGGGAGTGGATGGCTGATCTCTTCAAGCGTTTAAGGCAATGATACATTACATTCTACCGTGTCTGCTTTTTATTATAAACCTGCCACTTGAAAAGGGCATTTTCCCCGATCAGTTAAAAGTTGCGAAAGTGATACCACTTCATAAGGGTGGCCCTAAAAAGGAAATTTAGAACTGGAAACCGATTTCAATCCTTTCACTGTTTTCGAAATTATTAGAAAAAGTTGTTTATAAATGTCTATATAGTTTCCTTCAGGCTAACGGTTTGCTGAGTGAGACCAAATTCGGATTTCGCAAAGAGCACTGGATGACGAATGCTTTGCAACAACTTATGGAATCAATTATCAGCGGTATGGACAGAGGTGAAACAACTCTGTCCGTATTTATAGATATTCGCAAAGCATTCGATGCAGTTGATTTTCAAACACTACTAAGTCGGATGGAGTCGTTAGGTGTCCGCGGAAAGTACTTAAAGTGGTTCAAAAGTTATCTCACAGGAAGATCCCTCAAAGTAGTGTTGAATGATGTGCGCTCAGCAGCATTTCCAATGACGTTTGGAGTACCACAAGGATCAGTGTTATGTCCGCTGCTTTACCTCATCTGTGTTGATCTCATGGGTCTTTATTTGAAAGATGTGTATCTTATCTCGTTTGCAGATGATACCGTTTTAACTATATTTGCCTTATCTGTGAAGGACATGGTGAGAAAAGCGAATCTCGCATTGGAAAGGCTGAAGGTTTTCGCTTCATTAAGTCTATTGTGTGTAAAAGTTCACAAGACATTTTTGTTGACGTTCTGTAAAGTTCAGCAAGTTGATCATCTCCGCTACCTTGGTTTTTATCTTGATTGTCATCTAGGATGGAAATATTACAGTGACGGAATTTCATCAAAAATTGCCCGTGGGGTAGGCATACTTCGACGTCTGCAGCACTTTCTCCCTCAAAGAATATTTCTAGCTACATATTATTCGTTGGTTTATCCATATATTTCATACGGTTGCCTCCTATGGAGCAGTAACTTCTTATGCAACTATAGAAGGGTGCAAGTTCTACAAAACAAAGCTGTTAGAGCAATCAGAGGGTATATCCAGGATGTACATGACACCTGGGCTTGTTTTAGGTCCCTGAAGCTCCTTAATGTAGGTCAGATAAGAGATTATCAAGCTGCAGTATTTATGCTTCAGTGTCTGAATAGTTTAACCCCTGATGTTTTTAAGAGTCTTTACCAAATTAATAGTGACCTGCATAATTATGGAACTAGGCAAAGTGATAATATAGTTGTTGATTTTCGTCGTGGTACCAGGTCTTCATTTTCAATGAAAAACCTTGGTCCATCTGTATGGAATGAGCTACCATTGAGCATTAATGAGGCGGAACACGTACCTCAGCTTAAAAAGAATCTAAAAGATTATTTTTTGAGGGGAAGTTGCTGAATTTTATTATGGGTAGTTGGTCGGGTAGGGGAGGAACAGGAGCTGGAGAGGTATGGGGAGTTGGGAAGGTAAGGGTGGGCAGGGACTACGGTGGGGCTTGAGTGGAGGGGGAGTTGAGTATTGATGAGTGATGGAGACTTGATTTGTTATCATTATTCTTTGTTATGTTTCTATTTATCAATTATTGTCTTTACTTCAGTTATTTATTTATTTATCTATTTTTCACACACACACACACACACATATATATATATATATATATATATATATATATATATATATATATATATATATATATATATATATATATATATATATATATATATATATATATATATATATATATATATATATATATATATAGGTTATGATTTATTTAGTTTTGGTTTATTTATAATAGTTTAAATTAAATAGTCTAGTTTGAAACACATAGTCGAGTTAATAGGTAAGTAGTTGTGTGGACTTTCGCGCGACCGCAAACCCTCAGATTTTCTCCAGCGCGAAAGTGTTGTTTAATTTATTTATTTGTTTGTGTATTTACCATAATAAACTTATATGAACTAGTACATAAACAATAACTTAATGTCAGAAACTCCTAAAAAAAAATTATAATCTGGAAGATCGCAAGGCCCCGGTTGCAAGCTTGGAGCCACCTCTGCAATGCATACAACCTCATTGAAGATTCTTCGTACATCCCTTCGTACGCCTTATATACGCCTTACGTATAGTTTATTATTAATGGTTATAGTTGATAGTATAATAGTTTATTATTATATACGCCTTTTGTATATCCCTTCGTACGCTCACAAGGCCTCGGGATCCGTTCCCCTAGCAGCAGCTTCAAATATTTTTGTACAATTTCGCCCTTCTTACGCATAATTTGCCAATTTTTTCGTTTTTCCGAGTTGGCCTCTCACCCCTGTTTCCAAAATGAAACAATGCGTACACGCTTCCTTCTGAAAATCCACAAGTGTGCACATTATTTAGTCAAAATAGAAGTTTTCTAAGAAATACGTTAATATAATTACTCCCAATGCTCTTCCTTGAAATTGACTATAATTAATTAGCATATTAAATCATGGTTTCATGTACGTGTGCAGGAAGGGTGCAAACTTTTAGCTTGTCAACATCCCTCAACCCCCCCCCCCGGAAAATACTGAGACGCCAACGATTATTCCCATAGTTTCATATATTTGTTATACAATCTGTCTGTTTGCTATTTTTTCGAATTTGCGCCTCTCCCCTTCCCCACTCACAACTAGCTTTTTCATATGTGCCAGGATGGATTAACAAAATAAATCAAATTTTGAACCATAAATGCTGCAGAGAATCGTTGAATGATAGCAGATATTTTAGTATCAGATAAGAGGAGGTTGATAATCATTTTATTTCAAATAATGTTCGGAGTCATGCATTAAAAAACGTCCAGTGTACTAACAAACATTTTCAAGCTTTTTTTTTTTAAATAACTTATCTATATATATAAAAATAAGTTGTCTGTGTGTGTGGGGGACTGTCGGGTGACGTCATGTTTGTGTGTTGACTGACGTCATGTTTTCGACTGACGAAATTACAGACCGGGACATCAGGACACAAATGACGATCGGGACACCGGCACATAGGGAATATAAATGACGACCGGGACACTCAATATTTTATAATACCACTTTTACCCAGGGGCTTCACGAATGGGGGGGAGGGTGAACGCAAACCCACAATCCTTTCAGCCAGTCGGTACAAAAAATTTAGTAGCTGAAATAGTAGCGCAAAGCACCACGGTTTTACTGGTTAATTTTTTTTTTACGTAAATGGGCTGATAGAAATAAATGACAAAAATTCAATGAAAAAAGATCAGTCAGTAAAAAAAGAAAAAGAAAATAAGGTAATTATAATAGCAACATCACCCAAACCAGTCGGTAGGAATTACTACCCAACCTTTAGATTCCACTCCCCCTATAAACCTTTCAGCTAGTAACACCTCTGCTTCTACGTTGCCTCCAAAATCTTAATTTTATTACGTGTGCCATGACTTCATGCAAATGTAAAAATATGATTCAAACCATCGCACCCACGTTTTGGCAACAGTTCTAGAACCCAGGAAAAAGTGACAGATTCCAAAGTTTAAATCAATTTCAGAGACAAGAGGAAATAAACTGTAGTTATGCAGAAAGCCTCAAACCCATAAAATATAGAATAGAAATGAGTTAGAAAGGAAAATATACTTCCAGCATCAGTCCAGTTATAAGGTCTAGTAAATTTTGTTTAAGGGCTTAATAGTTCACTATGAGTTAGTATGATATGAGTTTACTGTGACTGTGTGTTTGCCAAGAAAAATTGTCAAGAAAAAAAAGTCACGAACATCAAAAAAATTAAAAATGGTCAATCAACAAAAGTCAAGAAACATAAAAGAAGACCTATGTGCGTGTTGAATACAGGCCCTTAACTTCCACTATTTCACGCTTATACACCAGGAAGTATGTACTTACAATCGCTTATGTATCTATATAATAAAAATAAGTTGTCTGTGTGTGTGTGTGTGTGTATCTGTCGAGTGACGTCATGTTTGTGTGTCGACTGACGTCATGTTTTCGACTGACGAAATTACAGACCGGGACATCGGGACACAAATGACGACCGGGACACCGAAACATAGGGAATATAAATGACGACCTGGACACTCAAAGAGAAAGCGACCGGGACACAAGGAATGTTCGATTAGCAATCACCATCAACAAAGCACCGGGACACAAATGACGACCGGGTAACTAAGTAATTACGGATTTCAAGTAATTAGCAATCAAGTAAATATAGCGCTCAGGGGCATGCATGAAGCTCAAGGGTTACGACCTGGAATCTTGAAAATTTCTCAAATATGTCATGCATTCCATACTTATGCTTGCTTTATATTCAGCTGCTATTATAGGAAATGTTGACTAGGGCCGTCACATCATCCCATCCGTACGACCAGACCACCAATTCACGTCAAATTATAGAGGAAATTGGAAATAACAAATTTTTCCTTTTCATATTGAAAAAAAAAATCTGATCCTCCTTTAGTCTTTTAATTACAAATGGAAATTTGATCTAAAGTGTTATAAAATTGGTATACCTTAATCCTAAACCAGATAAAGCGGACAGAATGAAAGTGAAAAACCTGGCAAGTTTCCAAAAACCTAAACGGCTGACTCTATAGCCTATATCCCAAATCCGAAGATATTAAAGAAAGAGTTAAGCTTGGAGTTTTTTCGCATTCAGAATTTATCTTTGACTTCTTAATTAGGTAAATATATTTAACTGCCACGATTCCCAAGTCACAGTGATGAGGTTGTTGTCAGCTGCACTTCTTCGAGAAACAATATTTTTTTTTTTTTTTTATTTTGCACGGCCAACTTTTTGCACGGCCAATCGGATTGCAGAAATTGATGACAAAACAGAAACCGCTTGGATTAAAAAAAAACTACTTGACATAAGGAATATGAGTCCATAAAAAAGATCAAGATTTTATCTTACATTGAAAAACCATTATTAGAACAAAGGAGCTTTGTTATGATTGCCCGCATAAGTAAGACTTCATATTCTTTCTAAGGGGTCCCCATATTTATTTAGCCTATTTATTTAGCGGACTTGACCTGGCCTAGATTGTGCATAAAAAGGGAGACAAAGGGGGTAGGTTTAAACGTGTAAAATCTTCATTATGGAAAGCCATGATATTTCAATTCCTCAGAGATTCTGAGATCATTAAATACCGGTAAAATAAAGCTTCCCTTCAAATCGCAGCTTTTTAAAGATATTCAATTCTTATATTTAAAAACCTGTCTATATGGCGACTATGCAAGAAATTGTTTTCATACTAAGCTGACCGACCGGGCACCAGAGTTTGCTCTAGAAACCAAGTGTATTAAAACTACAAAAGGGACATTGCTATAACCGAAGCCGTTTTTCTCTTGGATTGAGAAATTTTTGAAGTGAACAGACCGTGCGAGCTCAGCAGCAATCCATTAAACCGAACCGTATTTAGGTCATCTTCTGAGGACCTGACGAGACTCATTTTGGTCGAACTTCGAAAATTTTTTGACAAATTGGATCCAAGAATTAGGAAGAACCTTGCTTAATGGAACACGTTTCTGATTTGTTTCTGAAATCGGCTGATAGTTGGGAATGGTAACAAGCATCAAAAACCAAAATAGTATCTAAATATCAGAAAGACATCAACTTCAGGAAAGAGATGTCTATCTGAGGTTCAAAACAGGAAAAGAACCGTTGAACTTTACATTAAGTTCTATAGCCATTCCTGACTATAAAACTTAATCCAGCGGACTTATTCAAAACGACGCATACACAGCTGCTGCAGAAATGACCAAGCATTTTCTCTCTAGTCAAATTACAAAGAAAGATCTAGCTTTCTTTTCTGAAAATATGTAAATCAGTTAAAGGCTTGAAAAACAAACTTTAGTCATGAATTAAGTAAAAGAAGCACAATCTTCTGGTTTATAAAGCTATAATCTATTATAAAGCTAAAGTTACTATATATATTTTTTTAGAACTAATAATTCTTATACCCCCCCACCAATGTATCTAAGGTTTATATTTTTTCTAATATATTTACATAAGGAGGTAAATGAAGCTTCACAGCCTGTTCTGTTACCTGTAATTTTTGACGACGATGTTCTACTAGGTGGTGCTTCCCGGTTGATTTCATTTGGCTCGGATTCATCACTGGTTCCTCGCGGTTCAGGTCTAAATATAAAGTAAATTTAAAATTTCAATATTGTAATATTTCAGGTGAACAAAAGGGCTTCGGTACAAAAATGTTCTACATCAGCAAAGGTGAAATCAATATTTGACACAAGCATGGTTTTTTCTCTGTTTTTTTTTTTTTTTTTTTTTACTGCAAAAAAAAAGGTTCATAAGTCTATACAAGCCTAGGACTCTTTTACTTTCTGTCACATTTTTAAAGACTATAAAATTGGCCAAAAACATTTAATTAATGAAGAGAAATGGCTGATAGAAGGGTTTTACATTTTCTAATACTAAGATTAAAGTAGAAATAATGGTGATAGAAGTAAAGCCCTTTTAAACTTATTTTACAGGGCAAGGGGGTAACATACAGAAACCTCTTGTAGGCCGTTTTATATCTTATCCCTTGATTTTATTAACCATTAAATATTTTATTAAATAAAAGTAGAAAACCGTCCATGTCATGCCTAAAGATGATAAAAACACACACGAGATAATCGTTAAAACCTTTTCAAAGAGTTTTTTTTTTTTTTTAAAGGAAGAGCTATTTAAATCAGGAGAATCAAAGTATGATTGAACACACAATTTGGTAATCATCTTATGAGTCAATCACCCCAACACCTAGTTGGTGGGGCGCTTCGCGCCCCCCAAGCCCCACCGCGCGCGTAAGTCGTTACGCGCCATTGTAGTTGTGTCCCTGTGTCCCACCTGTGAATATAGATAGATTTATATATGTGTTTCAAACTACGTAAAACTTGCGAATATACAACATTCTTGGCTTTCCCATTGTCTGTGCATATACAAAGCCTTATGTACTAATAATGACGTCATATGCAAACGCTCTTTTTACAAACAAACAAACATGCATACACACAACTCGTTTTTATATAGATAGATAGATACAATACAAATTAACTGCGTAGAACTTGCGAATATACAACATTCTTCGCTGTCCAATTGTCGCTAAATATAAATAAATTGTCAGGTTTACCGACCCTCGAACATGCAACGTACAATTGTCCATGGGAAAAACAATCAGTATTAAGATCTATACAACAATTTTCTAATGATTGACCTTGAGCTTTGTTAATGGTGATTGCAAATGCTAATCGAATTGGGAATTGCAATCTTTTGAATTGAAAAGGCAGATCCGTTGGAATCATGGGAATACGAGGAATAAGAACAGCCTCACCCTCAAAAGGCCCTGTCAAGATTGTGGCCTCTATTAGGTTTTCCATTGTTTTTTTTTTTTACGGCAAGTCGCGTGCCATTGCAAAGCTTTGGTGGGTTGATATTTCTTAAAAGTATTATTGGTACGCCTATTTTTAGTTGTAGCACGTGTGGTGGAAACCCTGAAAGATCCACGGAATTTAAAAATTCAGATGGATAATTAACCGCTTCATTTGGTTCCAAAACTGTGTCGACTGACTTGTAAAGGACTACCTGGTCTCGAATCTTGGTCAAAACAATATTGTTGATTTCGTGGACGTCTATATTTTTGGGTGCAAGAATCGCTCTTTTGCTGTGGATAAGTGACCAGGACTGTCATGCTTGGCTAAGCTATGACAACAGCAACAAATTGAAATTCAGAACTAGATACAGAAATGCGATGGATTATATTTTGCAGCTTAATGATCATACCACGAGACAAAACCGAGAACTTCCAGTGCCAAGTCAACTTAACTCCATGAGATATATACTAAAAAATGTGGTAAAATAGATAACTGCTTCGCAATGTTCAGAACGAATAGGAACATTAAAGTAACAAACAGAAAGTCTTGTTCTGGATTACTACCACTACTAACAACTCACTGCAATACGAAGCCGCCTGAAGCCAACAGAGTTACACACGCTTCTCCTCCATCCCAATCTATTTAATGCCTCCCTCTTTACATTCTCCCGTACAGATCCAACTTCCCCAAAATCTTTTCTTACGACCTCCTTCCACCTCATCCAGGGACTACCAGCTTTTTTTGGCCCTAGATGGTTGGCTGACAAGGATGATCTATGGCAATCTGCCATCCTTCACCCGCAGGACGTGTCCAAGCAGTCTTAAAATTTATCTCATTATAGGGATAGACAGCGAGATTGAATCACATTTTTCGTACAGCTTACTGTTTAAAATACGGTCAGTCAGTTGAAACCCAAAACAATCCGTAAGCGACTTTTCTGGAAAAACATCTAGCAAATCCTGCTCCATTTTTCAGAGCGCCCACGCTTCAGAACCATACTTGACCACTGTCATCACTGTAGCTTCCAATATTCTAATCTTGATTCGCAGACTTAACTTTTTATTCTTCCAAACTTTTTCAACTGTGAAAAACACCCTAGGCCTTGGTTATTCTACTTTTAACATCTTGACTGCATCCACCGTCAATACTAATAATACTACCTAGGTAAGTGAAGCTGTCCACTTGATTGATCTTCTCGTTGCCTAACATCACATCTTCACCATCACTGCGACTTAAGTCTTCTTAACATTAATTTTCAAACCTATTCTTGCACCCAGAACTCGCAAAATCTCAAACAGTTTATTCATTTTGCTAACATTTTTAAAAAAACAATCCGCAAACAATCCATGTGAGTTACTCAATTGTACATTTATTTCTTAGTTAGCTTTATTAGTTTCAGGATTTGGCAACAGTAACTAATGCAGTTTAGGTTTTAATGTATTTTGATGAATCCATCGATATGACAGGATTAAACCCATCGTATATTTTGTAACCTTGATTTTAAGTTTCCTTTTTAATTCTATGTGTTTAACATTCTGTTCTGTCCAACTCTTTTTAACACCACACAGTTTTTAGTCTCTCGTCGCTTTGATAATTTTGTTTTTCTTCACTGACAACTCCCCATTGAGGAAACGGACGAATGTCTGCAGCGGTTTTCTTATGTGAGTTACACTGGCCACAAAACCGTTTTCTGGGTTCTTCTCATTAGGTTTTCTTTAGAATTTTGTGAGGGAAGGCTTCACCGGCTGTTTAGCTAGCTAAAAGTCTGTGTCACCTCTTTCCAGCCGTTCCTGCCTTCGGCTTCAAACTTCCCTACGAAGTGGATATACTGTATTTGTATATCCAAATACATGCTTAGCATCGCAACCACACAAAGAAGCATTAGGATAAAAGAGTTGTCCAGAGATTTAGCCAAGCAGCCAGTCAGTCCACAGAAAAATCATAAATTAAGACGCTAAAAGTTATAAAAAAAATTAATTTTTGGGCCTATAAATACGTTTTATTGAGATAGCCAACTAATTTCACTTGGAAAACTGGATTTGTGGATTTATGTTTGAAATGACATAATTCTATTTTAAGACCGTAGACTATGCATAGATACAAATCCTTGTATTTTCTTCTTTTTTTTGCTAACCGTAAGTTTTCCTAAGCAATGAGCACGCATCCCTACGATATAGCATATTGACTGTCAACCAATTGTTACGCGTCGGTACATGATCTGTATAAGGGTCGGAGTAGACTTATAGAATTGAATTCCATTAGACACCAGATTAAAATTTCATTCGCCAAATCCAAAACCAAAATTTCATCCGCAATAAGGGTTTTGTAAATTGAAATTTTCCCATAACAAACTATTCAAGATTCCTTTCACAAATACTTCCAGAGAAGGAAGGTATTAATATAGAAAAGATCAGAATTTTCTTAGCCAGTAAGAGTTTCCTGGGTCAATCAAAAACATAGGTGCACGTGGTTCTTTCCTATGAGATTCCAATCAGAATAGAATGTACTATCTCTTAACAAACATTTTCAGAATTGGTAACATATCTGAAATTCCCAATTATTGTCTCATCGAAGGGACATCTGAATCAATAAACTGAAGACAAATCTATCATTCAACTACTGGGATAAGAAAATCAATCTCAATTCAGTCCGTTTTTTATGAAACATGTAAGAAATGTTGAAAGAACATGGATTTAAAAGATAAATTTTTAAATATTTTATATAACTTGGATAAGAAGAAAAAACTATTTGACTACCTCAGTATTCTTTTGAGAGCTATCAAGCCGATACCAAGGATATAAGGACGACGGTCTATGCTTATCTTATCAAGCAATGTTGTCTCAGAGTAACAACTGCCTGTTATACGAACTAACCATCAATACCGCTGACAATTTCTAGTTAACACGAGTGGAGACAATCAGTGACTAATGATGACACGAACAATGTTTCAAACCTTTTTTTTAAAGCAATTAATGCTTTTCATTTCTATTTACTTGTTTTAAATAGGGGGCTTTATTAATTCTTCTCGAGCTGACAGTAATACCAATTAATAATGAAGTATAATATTTCGGAAATACACTTTCAATTAGATTTTGAAACCTTATTAAACTATATTTATTTTACTTTTTATTATATTTCTAAGAAGTATTTAACTATCATTTTTAGAAGTTATTTCTGGTTAAAAATTGGTAACAATAATCACAGTCAAACATCCAAAAACAGCTAAATAAATTCAATTTTCTGATTAAACTTTGTTGAAAGATTACCCTTTGATTTAGAGACTCCGCCTTCTAATGACTTCAAACATCAATAGGTAGTCCCATGCTCCCTCAAACGACTGTCGAGATGATCAGTATCACCGGTGTTATTAGTAACAAGCATAACTTTTAAATACTTACATAGAAACCTAGCACTAGCACTGAAAGACCAAGTCATACCGTCTTAGCCCTTGGTTCCAGTGTTTCCACTTCATATTTTTTTAAATCCCTAAAAGGCTGGAGATAAATCCCTAGAAATCCCCATCTTCAATACCAAATCCATACAGGTTTCCCCATTTTCAGACTACTTTCCAAATTACTAGTAAAGCCTTGTTATACTGACTTTTAATAGCATTTGTTCAAGATGACTTATTTTGCAACTCAAGACCTTTACTTGTACCAAATATCTTCTTTTGATGTTTAAAACAATGCTTTGCAATTATCGACTAGTTAAGTTCGATTTTGATTTGCAGATTCCGGTGTCAGATTCCGAATTCTGGACCATGTGAATAATTTTTTTTTTCTTTGCCATAATTTTTTCCTTCCCTATTGCTGTTTTTGCAACACCTCCGTTTTTATTTGAATTAGTACAGTGGTTTGGCATTAATAATATCCAACCGGTCGCTTTTTCAAGCATTATTTTGCTTTGACTTGTTTTAATATTGTGTTGTGCATATCTTAACATAAATACTTAAAAAAAAAGTTATCTGTAGACAAATTTATAAAATAAAATATGAATGAAAATATGAATTTTAACGGATTTTAAGGATAGAAAGTTGCTTAATATGTACTTTGAGCAATGCAGCAAAGGTAAAAACAAAATAATTATTTGTTTATAATATAATAATAATTATAATATAATAATAATAATAGTAATATAATATAATAATATAATATATTATAATAATAATACAATAATATAATCTATATATATAAAAATAAGTTGTCTGTGTGTGGATCAGGTGACGTCATGTTTGTCCGCATATGACGTCTGAATTATTTCACACTAATACAAAAGAAGAAAAAAACTAAAAAAGGTAAAAACTACAAAAAAAAACTAAAAAGAAAAAAAAACTAAAAAAGCTAAAAAACTAAAAAAAACTAAAAAAAAGGTAAAAATCTAATAACTAAAAAAAAACTGAAAAAAATAAAAAAAGGCAAAAACTACAAAAAAAATATAAACTAATAAAAAAACTAAAAAAGCTAAAAAACTAAAAAAAACTAAAAAAAGGTAAAAAACTAAAAACTAAAAAAGAAAAAAACTAAAAAAAAGGAAAAAACTGAAAAATAAAAGAGAAAAAGAAAACTAAAAAAATATGAATAAATATATATAAAAATAAGTTGTTTGTGGGTTATGTCTGTCTGTCTGTCTGTCGAGTGACGTCGTGTTTGTCCGCATATGACGTCTGAATTATTTCACACTAATACAAAAGAAGAAAAAAAACTAAAAAAGGTAAAAACTACAAAAAAAACTAAAAAGAAAAAAAACTAAAAAAGCTAAAAAACTAAAAAAAACTAAAAAAAGGTAAAAAACTAAAAACTAAAAAAAACTGAAAAAACTAAAAAAAGGCAAAAACTAAAAAAAAACTAAAAACTAATAAAAAAACTAAAAAAAGGTAAAAAACAAAAAAAAAACTAAAAACTAAAAAAGAAAAAACTAAAAAAAAAGGAAAAAACTGAAAAATAAGAGAAAAAGAAAACTAAAAAAATATTAATAAATATAAAAAATATAAATATAAATATAATATAAATTAGCAATCAACAAAGCACCGAGACACAAATGACGACCGGGACACAGGGAGTATAAATGACGACCAGGACATATGTAAAAAAAAAACTAAAAAAACTAAAAAAATGGTAAAAACTACAAAAAAACTAAAAACTAATAAAAAAACTAAAAAATCTAAAAATCTAAATAAACTAAAAAAGAAAAAAAAGAAAAAAGGAAAAAAATAAAGGAGAAAAACAAAACTAAAAAACGAATGTATATACAGACCGGGACACCGGGATACAAATGACGACCGGGACACAGGGAATATAAATGACGACCGGGACACAGGGACACAACTACAATGGGGACGCCGGGGGGCACAGGGGGATATAAATGACGACCGGGACACCGGGACACAAGGAATATAAATGACGCCCGGGACACTCAAAGAGAAATCACAGACTGGAACACCGGGACACAAATGACGACCGGGACACAGGGAATATAAATGACGACCGGGACACAGGGACATAACTACAAAGGGGACGCCGGGGTGCACAGGGGGATATATAAATGACGATGGCGACTCAGGGAATGGTCGATTAGCAATCACCATCAACAAAGCTCAAGGGCAATCATTAGAATCATGAGGTATAGATCTGAATACGGATTGTTTTCCCATGGACCATTATATGTTGCATGTTCAAGAGTCGGTAAACCTGACAATCTATTTATATGCACAGACAATGGGACAGCAAAGAATGTTGTATATTCGCAAGTTTTACGTAGTTAAAAACATATATATATATATATATATATATATATATATATATATATATATATATATATATATATATATATATATATATATATATATATATATATATATATATATATATATATATATATATATATATATATATATATATATATATATATATATATATATATATATATATATATATATATATCTATCTATATTCACAGGTGGGACATAGGGACACAACTACAATGGCGCGTAACTAATATGGCGCGTAACAACTTACGCGCGCGGGGGGGCTTGGGGGGGGGGCGCGAAGCGCCCCCACCAACTAGGTGTTGGGGTGGCGCGAAGCGCCACCCCAACAGCTAGTATAATAATAATTATAATATAATTATAGGTGTTCACATTCATGTAGTAAGGTGGAAAAAGGCGTATTCGACGTAGAAAGACGAGTGAGAAAAATAGATTTCAATTCTGTTTTCTGTTACGCATGACCAATCAGAGAGCTTAATTGGTTGTATCAGTACGTCACTGGATATGGTGGTCGAAATAAATATTTGTTTTAAATAGTTATTTTAGAAAATTTGGCTTATACTGCCACACTGCTTATCGTACCAATGTGAACAATCCATTAGTTGCCTCAGTATCCGGTTATATTGATAAAAAAAAATAAAGGAAATCTATTTTTAGTCAGAATCGTATTAGCACTTTCATCCTTTTTCTTCCGATGGTAAGAGAAACCTCGACTGCTTTCATGTGTAGCACTAGATGCTCGTCCCAGCCAAAGCATGGGAAACTTTCTTGGGCCCACTTCATATCATATTTTGTTTTCAGAATTCTACGCAACGTTTCCATTTTAAGCTTATTCCGTCTGTCCGTCTTTTAATGCACGTCCATCTCTTAAGATTTTTAATGCACTAGAAAACCTTTCGACTTATACGTTTGAGAAAGGAAGAGAAAGCACAAATATAACGGCCAATTCTAAATTTGCGTATACCTCGGTTCTGGAAGTTTTCTTCCAAAAAACCAAACGCTAGTAGGTAACAAAATCCATATTTTAATATCTTCAACATTGATGAGACTTTGCTTCCTATATTCCTGTTCAATTTTGTTTCTATACCATTATACTTTCCAGTACTTTCGAACAAAGGGTTGGAGTGAACCAGGCCGTAGTCACTGATTTGATACGGGTCAACCATTTCTGAACATTTGTAAATGTCATCATCTAAACGAGGACGAGTTTGGATCTGCTGCATAGCTTCTATGTAAAAAGATTGTGCAGCTCTGAGGATTTTTCGGAAGGTAACACTTGGGTCATTCAATTAAATTGGAATGCATTCGCTGAATTCACATAGTCCTTCTTCAAGTCTTAGTTTAATAGAGCAGTACCTTTGCACCTTGACTGCTGGGGTCCCTAATCTGAACCTTTACCAGGTTTTCTTCAAATGATTAGCAGTGTTAAAAGAGTTTCGGACCCCTCTTCTCTTGACTACTAAGTCAATTTAGTTGTTGTTGTCGTCGTCTCCAAGAGGCCTCTATCCAGCATTGGGAAGCATTGAAACAAAATGAGCTTGCGAATCGACTGTGCAAAATATCCTTAACTCCTTTTATGGTGTGTCCAGACTATCAGATTTTTGGATAAATGGGACGGAAAACTACTTCCGTCCCATTTTCCTTTTCGGGTCGGAAGAGGATTTTCTGTGGCTGAAACCCTAGAAATCCCTTAAAGGCCAGAAGATTTGTAAAATTTCCTAAAAATTCCACAATCCCTATATGAAAAAGTTTGCCCCTAAAAGACTTCAAAATCCCTGATTTAGGGGGGAAATCCCAAGAGTGGGAACACTGCTTGGTTCCTTAACTTCCCATACCCCTAAATGTACGAAAATTCGTGGTTGAGAGCCCCTGCATCTTTAAATCATTTCTTAGACCGCACAGCCTTTCAATTCACAAAATTTAACAAATGAAAATATAGAGAGAAAACGGGTATAATATTAAACAAAGCAGTGGGAAAAAAAATAAACTATAAATAATAAAAATCCGAATGTTTCGACTCCACGTCTGGGAACCTTTATCAATGAAAAAACTGAAAAAAATCTAATAAATAAAAAATAAAAAAAATATATTCCCGGATATGGAATCGAAATATTCAGATTTTTTTTTTATTTAAATTTTTTTGTTCCACTGCTTTGTTTAAATATTATACGCGTTCTCTCTTTTTTTTTCATTTCTTAAAACCTACATCTTTCTTTACATCCTTTCAGACTTGCCAAGGCACGATAAAACTTCCTCCACTTACAGAAAATAAAAAATAGTAAAGATAGTCCAAAAGACGATTGGGAAGAAAATCAATTTTTATTACGATCTCCCTTTTTCCAATCTTTACGAATGTCGAAAGAATATTTATATTACGTCATGATTTTGCAAGAGTCTTGCAAAATTAAGATAGATGTTCGATTGTAAATTCCGTTGAATTGTTTTCATTATACGTAGTAGTTCTAAAATACTGCCATTCAACACAAGACATGCAGTAAAAATTTTTCTTAAAAGCCCAAGGAAGTACAGAAAAATACCATAGTGCCATCTATCTAATGTGAAAAACAAATAACAGTTTGCTAAAATGAGATCTGTTCAATATACCATATTTCTGTCGCACAAAATCAAAAAATATATCCCAATAAAAACTAATTCGGGAGTATATAAACCATTCAGTTCTCAGCCCTGTTATATCAACATGTTATATATATATATATATACTAGCTGTTGGGGTGGCGCTTCGCGCCACCCCAACACCTAGTTGGTGGGGGCGCTTCGCGCCCCCCCCAAGCCCCCCCGCGCGCGTAAGTCGTTACGCGCCATAATAGTTACGCGCCATTGTAGTTGTGTCCCTATGTCCCACCTGTGAATATAGATATATATATATATATATGGTTTTAACTACGTAAAACTTGCGAATATACAACATTCTTTGCTGTCCCATTGTCTTTGCATATAAATAGATTGTCAGGTTATCCCCCTGTTTCCCCCGGTGTCCCCGTTGTAGTTGTGTCCCTGTGTCCCGGTCGTTATTTATATTCCCTGTGTCCCGGTCGTCATTTGTATCCCGGTGTACCGGTCTGTATATACATTCGTTTTTTAGTTTTGTTTTTCTCCTTTATTTTTTTCCTTTTTTTTTCTTTTTTAGTTTATTTAGATTTTTAGATTTTTTAGTTTTTTTATTAGTTTTTAGTTTTTTTTTCTTTTTAGTTTTTTTGTAGTTTTTACCTTCTTTTTAGTTTTGTTAATTTTTTTTTTTACTTGTGTCCTGGTCGTCATTTATACTCCCTGTGTCCCGGTGCTTTGTTGATTGCTAATCGAACATTCCTTTTGTCCTGGTCGCTTTCTCTTTGAGTGTCGTCATTTATTTTTTTCTTTTTTAGTTCTTTTAGTTTTTACCTTTTTTAGTTTTTTTTTAGTTTTTAGTTTTTTTAGTTTTTTACCTTTTTTTAGTTTTTTTAGTTTTTTAGCTTTTTTATTTTTTTTATTAGTTTTTAGTTTTTTTGTAGTTTTTGCCTTTTTTTTTAGTTTTTTGTCCTGGTCGCTTTCTCTTTGAGTGTCGTCATTTATTAGTTTTTTCCTTTTTTTTTTAGTTTTTTATTGGTTTTTACCTTTATTTTAGCTTATTTTTCAGTTTTTTCCTTTTTTTTAGTTTTTTTTTATTTTTTATTTTTTTTAGTTTTTTACCTTTTTTTAGTTTTTTTAGTTTTTTTAGTTTTTTAGCTTTTTTACTTTTTTTATTAGTTTTTAGTTTTTTTTTGTAGTTTTTGCCTTTTTTTAGTTTTTTCAGTTTTTTTTTTTAGTTTTTTATTGGTTTTTACCTTTATAGTTTTTTTAGTTTTTTAGCTTTTTTATTTTTTTTATTAGTTTTTAGTTTTTTTTTGTAGTTTTTGCCTTTTTTTAGTTTTTTCAGTTTTGACGTCACCTAATCCAGTTTTTTCAGGTGACGTCACCTGACACATCCATCCACACATCCATCCACACATCCACAGACAGACAACTTATTTTTATATATATAGATATATATATATATATATATATATATATATATATATATATATATATATATATATATATATATATATTGTTATTATTTAAGAATTAACGACGCTTCTTGACTACTATGGTCCCTGCGTCGGCCCTGCAGTGCATTCCTGCAGCGTGATTCGATCTCTGGGTCCCGTATTACCAATCTAAGGTCAAATCCACTGCGCCACCACAGGACTATATATATATATATATATATATATATATATATATATATATATATATATATATATATATATATATATATATATATATATATATATATATATATATATATATATATATATATATATATATATATATATATATATATATATATATATATATATATATATATATATATATATATATATATATATATATATATATATATATATATATATATATATATATATATATATATATATATATATATATATATATATATATATATATATATATATATATATATATATATATATATGAATGAATGAATGTAAAATGGCATAGAAAACAGTTTGCTAAACATGTGTTCTGTTTGAAAATAAGAAAGAATGTAAGCACTCTGAATATTTCCGTCGTCCCAATTTTTGCTAACCATTAACTCGTGGAAACAATTTTATATTAAATAGCAAAATTTGTCACAAACTATTTGGAAATAGTGCCAACTGGGCCGGAAAAAAAATTCAAAGTGAGAACTTCAAATGCTTAACCCTAGAATACTAACGGGGGGTAAAATTTTCCCCTGTGAAATTGGATTTATCTTTTTTCTTAGCCTGAGGGGTAGAGAAAAGAGGTGGGATTTCTTTAATTTTGTTTTTCACCATAAAGGAGGTAGTCGGTCAGTTATTCTTGTAAATTACATGAACGGGGACAAAGATACAGGAGGTGAATGGGTAAATTTACCCATCTTTAGTATTTGTGCAACTTTTTTTAGCTTTCAGTTAGTAATTTGATTTCTCAATATCTGGGGCTGACTTAAATATTCAATTAAATTTTATTTCTTTTAAGATATTTTATTCATCTATATCAGTAATTCAGCTCTAAAAAGTTACCTGGAGAAAACTGGGAAAGCTAAACAGGAAGAGTCTACAAAAGTAGAGGATGCCTGGCCCCCATCCCCCCATTGCACTTCCTGGTTGAAGGGCCTTAAAACGGAGATCAGCACTGCCAATACGGACCTTAAGGGTCTAGTGCTGCATCCTTTATCTTTTTTTACCTTTAACTGTAAATGTTAGCCTTATGTTTAATATAATCGTTCCTTGTAATCTATTACGAACCTGCCTCTGCTTTTAGTTGCTTTGTAAAATACAATAGGAGATGAAATATTATATAATCCGCAATTGTGTATATAACCTAGAAGAGCAATATCTCCTTCCTCTAGCAGAGAATTTAGTAAAGCCATTCAAGGGTTAGTCTTTTTGCATCCGGGTCATTCTTTCCTGATACCCATAGCCTACTATAATAACTCGAAACATTTCATTCATAAAGTCATGAGATACTTACACTTTAAAACAGGGATCACGACTGGCTAGTGTCACTTTCACACTAATTCTAATCATTGAATTGTCCTGCCGATGCTTGGAATCATAGCCTTCCAAAAGGGAACGCTTGGTCTTCAAATCACCACCAGCAAATTCAGCGAGGTTTAAATCGACGAACCCAAGTTTTTGGTATGCCTTGCCTCCTTTTTCCTCCTGAAAGTAATAAATAATGTAGAATAAATCTAATGGGGTAATGTGCAATTCATTTGAACAAAACTATAGAAGTTCAATAGGTCAAAGCTAATCTGTGCTATCACTTTAACAATAATAATAAAACAATAGAAAGAAACAGCAAAGCAATCGAACGATAGGTGCAAAGATCCAATGCTCAGGGAAATGGATTAAGAAGATTTCAAATGAAGGGGGAGGGGGTGAAGAAGAGAGAAAAATATAAATGAGAATTCTAATTTTCTGAAAGAGAGAGATACTTTGGGCAGACTAAGGGAGAATTTTCCAGTCCCTTCTCCTATCCCAATGTACACACTGTGCATATAAATCTTAGTGATAATAGATAATAATCTATTTTACAACATGTACGTAATGAAAGGACATCCTGTCGTCATTCTCACCCGGAATCACTGCTGTGGCGTTACATGACATTAGATAGAAATTCAATATAACTATTCTTTTAAAAAAAGTTGTGACAAAACTTAACAAGAGCTAAGAGCTCATATGGCACTTGTGACGAGGCCAGAAGAGTCAAGAGCCAAGAGCTCATATGGTATGAGCTCTAACAAAATTCTAAGAATCAATAGATTGACTTAAAAGGAAAAATCAGAGGCTTAATGCCGGTCGGGATTTAAAATAAGAGCTCTGAGTCACGATGTCCTTCTAAATATCAAAATTCATTAAGATCTGATCACCCACTCGTAAGTTATAAATATCTCATTTTTTCTAATTTTTCCTCTCCCTTCAGCCCTCCAGATGGTCGAATCTGGGAAAATGACTTAATCAAGTCAATTTGTGCAGCTTCCTGACACGCCTACAAATTTTCATCGTCCTAGCACGTCCAGAAACATCAAACTCGCCAGAGCACTGTACCCCACCCCCTAACTCCCCCAAAGAAAGCGAATCCAGTACGGTTAAGTCAATCACGTACCTACGACATTTGCTTATTCTACCCACGAAGCTTCATCCCGATTCCTCCACTCTAAGCGTTTTCCAAGATTTCCGATTTTCCCCTCGAACTCCCCCCAATGTCAACACATCTGGTCAGGATTTAAAATAAGAGCTCTGAGACACGAGTTCCTTCTAAATATCAAATTTCATTAAGATCCAGTCACCCGTTCTTAAGTTAAAAATACCTCAATTTTTTTAATTTTTCCAAATTAACACCCCCCCCCCAGCTCCTCCAAAGAGAACGGATCCGTTCCACTTATGTCAATCACGTATCTAGAACTTGTTATTATTCTTCCCATCAAGTTTTATCACGATATCTCCACTCTAAGCGTTGTCCAAGATTTCTGTTTCCCCCTCTAACCCCCTATGTCCCTGGATCCGATTTGAGTCGAAAATAGAGCATCTAAGACATAATGTCCTTCTATATATCAAAGATCCGATAACCCATTCGTAAGATAAAGATGCCCCAATTTTCACGTTTTCCAAGAATTCCAGTTTCCCCCTCCAACTCCCCCCAATATCACAGGATCTGGTCGGAATTTAAAATAAGAGCTCTAAAGCACAAGATCCTTCTAAATATCAAATTTCATTAAGATCTGATCACCCGTTCGTAAGTTACAAATACCTCATTTTTTCTAATTCCCCACCCAACTCCACCACTCCCCCCCCCAGATGGTCAAACTGGGAAAAAGACTATTTCCAATTTAATCTGGTCCGGTCCCTGATAAGCCTGCCAAATTTTATCGTCCTAGCTTACCTGGAAGTGCCTAAACTAGCAAAATCGGGACATACAGACCGATAGAATTTGCGATCGCTATATTGGTTAATACCAAGTGCCATAAAAATACGTACCCCAATGTTTGAACAATTTGAGCAAATAACCTATTTATATTCTTGTCGTGTCGTGCAAAAGTGATCATATTATGCTCGGCTGAAATTTAAGCATCTAAGGATAAGTAGTGGGCCCAAATTGGGTTCAAGGGGCCTGAGTTCTCCCTCGCTGAGCTTGTACATAATAGCCTATTACATTTCAGTTGAATCTTGATTATTCAGGGACTATTTAAGGAGCAGTATTAACGGAGAAGAACTTTAATTTTAAAATGAATTGTATAAATAACGTTGGTCACAACTACTCATTTGAAGAATTTAGCTTTGCAGAAAATATTGAAAAAATAAATGTTAAATTGAGCTTTGCCAAAAATATCCGGTTCTTTCGGTGCTAGTCTAACTAGTCCATCTAGAACTATTTCTAAAACGGCTACTCCTGCAACCGTGTTTACCGTTTACCACGTTTTTACTTTACCTGACTACTTCCACAACGATTACTAAAGCTGATTAACATTAACTATGAGTATTAGAACAAAGTTTATCAGCCAACATTACTACTATTAGTATGCATTTTGTACTTAAAAACAAGCATAAATTAATTAAAAGCGCATTTTCTCATCAAAAAATTCAGGACCATATTTAGACTCCAAACGAGCATAATAAATGACAATCTAGTCTTTGGGAGTTTGAATAGGGGTAGAATCCTTCCATTTATTTGTGGACATTACTATTTGTTCTAAGTGTGAGGTTTTATTTCTTCATTAATTGTTTTTCTGAAGGTTTTATGTTCGTTTTCAGTTTTTAAGTTCTCTATTTTATTTGCGTGAAAAACTGTGTAAGAAAACAAAGGGTAGCACATCAACAGACAAGCATTCATTCGAAGCGGCGCTATTTTGCGGGGGTGGGGAGGGCATTTGCCCCAAGTATTTTTGGAGAATAAATTATTATGTAGCCCATACCCCTTGACTCTCTTGATGTAGACCCCCAATCAAAATGCTGGATCTACGCCCTCTTCATTAGAAAGGTCAAAAGTTACACAAATTGCACTAATATTTTGGATCTGTTATGCAAAGCTAGAAAAGGCAAATACAAAGAGTACTTTTTTACATCGGTCTTTCCTTTACTTTTCGAAGGTGCCCTCCCCTTACTTTCCTAAATTCGTTCATAGATTTGCTAGCAGACTAATTTTCATCATAAAACTACCAAGAATGGAAACTTAAGCTTTCCCCCCCAGAGAAATATCACGAAAGCAATTTAGCTATTTTCAGTTTAGCTATAACGTTATCATTGTGATAAATAAGATTATTTTTCTATTTCACCTAAGTACCACCATATTCCTTACGGCGCTATTGTTTCAAGCTTTCTACGTTTATCAAACAGTTCGAGGTAACGAACTGTAGTAAGGAGTGACCCGGCTTAATATAACCAAAAATCTAAAAAATGGAATTTTTATACCAATAGTTACATCAAAAGAATTGCATTTTTATGCTGATTTTAAAAATACGAGTTTTATCAAGTTTAGTTTTACGCATCAAAAGTTACGAGCCTGAGAAAATCTTCGTTATTTTAGAAAATAGGGGAAACACCCCCTAAAAGTCATAGAATCCTTCAGATAACTGAAGATAACTCTAATGTAGAAATTTAAAGCTCCTACCTACAAAAATGTGGATTTTTTCTTTTTTTTTTGCCAGAAGATAGATAATGGTTTCGTGTTCATTTGGTTTTTTTGTTTTGTTTTTTTTTTTACAAGGGGTGATCCTATCGACAGTGGTCCTAGATTGTCACGTGAGGGCTCATTCTAACGGGAATTAAAAGTTCTAGTTCCCTTTTTCAGTGACCAGAAAATTGGAGGGCACCTAGGGCCCCTGCCACGCTCATTTTTCCCCCAAATCACCGAATCGAAATTTTGGGATAGCCATTTTGTCAACATCGAAAAACCTAATAACTATGTCTTTGAGGACGACATTATCCCCAACAGTCCCCAGAGGAGGGGTTGGAAGTTGCAAACTTTGACCATTGTTTGCATATAGTAATGGTTGGAGGGCGGGAGCGAGGGAGTGAGTCGGGGGAAGGAGTTACATGGGAGGATCTTTCCATGGAGGAATTTATCATGAGGGAAGAGAATTAAAAATGAAGGGGGCGCAGGATTTTTTATCATTACTAAAAAAAAACAATGGGAAAATAATATTTTCAACTGGAAGTAAGGAGCAGTATTAAAAAATTAAAACAAACGAAACTATTACGTTTTTTATTGTTTTAAAAATTAGAGTTGTGAGAAAGAGTCATACTTTAGCGTAAAGAGCGGGGAGTTGAGGAGGGGACAACCCCTTTCATATACGGAATAATTTCTGCTCGTTTTAAGTTATAATGTCGCTCCTTACTTTCAGTCGAAAATTTCTTTTAAATATTATTATTATTAATAGAGCCACTATACAGCTTGCGGCGCTCGTGTTTCTAAATTCTAAAACATTACAAAAGAAAAAGCTCTTCTGACATAAGTAAATAATAAAACTAAACCCTAAACTTTTGCAATTATTATGGGTCATGTTGCAGCTATTGCTAAAACCATGACCATAGCGATTTTCAATATACTAAACAATAGGTCTAATCAATTTCTTCTTTTTTTTTTAATTAGTGAGACCAGTAAATTAGTAGAACTAATTAGACTAAAATCAAAAAGATTACAAAATCTATTCCACAGTTGATAAGCAAATCAATTTTAGCTTTTAAACCATGACTAATGGCCAAACAAAATAAGCAAAAAACAAGACCTTATCTTTTATCAATTATGTAAGTGGCCCTGGTGACTACATTCAAAAATGAAAGGAGAATTTTAGTTGAGCCGATAAAAGAAAGCGATACAAACCGAGGCAACAAGGTGTAGGGTAGGTATCGTTATTCAGACGGTGTAGATATCGTTATTCAGACGTCTATCATGACTAGAATGGTTACACTGTTGCCAGCCCTTTTTATGCTTCCAGAAAAACAGCAAGTTCTTAGTCTTGTTTATTTTAGTTTGTATTAAGTTGTGTTGTCAGGCAACGGGTTTGAACTGTGTTTTGAGCGGGATAGACGAAATTCGTTTTCAGGTTCTCCTTGTTCAACCCAGCAAAACTTTAAAGCCTTTTCATCTTATGGGTTCCACGCGTGTTGGACAAGGGTTCCTTAAAATTTTAATGCAACAGAAAAGCATGGTTGAACATGGGTTCTGAGAAGACATTCGCCCGTGTTGAACACGGCATTCAAAACGATAATCCGCAAAACCTGTGTCGAACTCCGTTTTGGATGTGGGTGGCCTGAAGATAAGGCTTTAGTAACATTGACGAGACAGTCAACAATTGACAAGTCTAGGCAGCTCACTTGTCTTGCTATTATGGAAGCAAGTTCTCGTAGACTGTTTGTATAGAAACATGTCAAATAAGTGGGACTAAGACAAGGACGATAAATACGCCTGGGCCTACGGCATATTTATAATTTTTATGGGAAACTAGCGGTTGGTAGACTTAACAATATACTAAAAAATTAAAAAAATTCTAGTGTCAGGGAAAATCAAACTAGATTGACAAGTCGCCAGAGACAAAACGAAGGTAAAAATGACCATGATTGCCGTGCACGGCCAAGTCACTTAAAGCTACCCATACAGTATTCTCTACGAGCCTCACTCTTTTCAAAAATTTTCTGAAGGTCTTTCTATTTCATGACTATTCCCTTTTCTGTCATTGCTGTCCCAACTTATTGGACTTTAGTATAAACTCATCTCATCTAATACAAACACATTAAAAACTTAAAAAATTAATGGGTTGACCATGAAAATCTCAAATTGAAAGAGCAGGGCCCGGGCCCAAGCCCCTTCGTTGTATGCCAGGACCAGATATAATTCTGTTTCTCATAGAAATTAGGTAATATTTTGGAAGGACATGATCTTATTTTTAAACTGAGCTGAGGTTATTATAACAAAGGGGGCGTGTATCTTCTAAGCTTTTTCCGTCCCAACTCTGATGAGCTTGTCATTCTTAAAAACTGCCTATTTGTATTAATGAAAGTAAAGTTCGCATGTACCGCCCTTGCCAATTAAACCATTAATAATACGTATAAAAATAACATCGGTTTTTGACAAGAACACCCACGTGATAAAATTTAATCAAAGATTTTGGCAAAAATATCAAGGACATTTTGTGGCAAAATCAAACGCCAAAACTGCTCACCTTTCTAACCGACACACGACATATGCAAGGCTCCAGCATTCCTGTAGACACAGAGGCATACATCTTGCATGGAAATGTAAAGGATGCTTGCCATCTTGCGACGTGGTCGAACACCTCCTCCCTTAAAGAAACATGACATGATATTACTAAATTGGAAAGGAAACTGAAAAAAATTGACTCGCGCAAATTTTTTCTGGCAATGCCACTGTTATCGTAAATATGCCTGGCAAAGATTAAGAACACGAAAAGACTTAAGAAAATATTGCTGAGACGAAAAGGTGTATGATACTACAAAGAGCAGTCCCCAAGGGCCCCAGGAGTACTAAAAGTAGCAATCTTAAATTTTTTGGGGTACATCCCTTCTTTACAAACACATCTTTATATACAAATTCCCTTCTCAAGCAGCGGCACAAATTGGGGAGATTTCAAAAATAACTTTTTAATTATTCTCAATGAAAATCAATCTTTTTGTCACTTTCATTGAAAAAGAACAAGAAAAAGGTACTTATGCATTATACGAGAAACACTCGAAAAGTGAAGTTTGGTTAATGCTTAAGAAATAAAACAAAATATGATGAAAATATAATAATCTATCAACAAAATTATGAAAACTACAACAAACAATTATGGAAGGGGGGCCGCCCAGAGTGCATTAGATTAAATACGTAACCTAAACTAACCAAAACACCAACTAAATATTTAATCAAAATAAAGCTACAATGTATTTTCCCAGCGAGCTGAAGCTAATTGTCTGGTATTAACACCGTGAAAACAGGTAATACCTCATGTTCGTGATTCAAATTCTCGGGTGTTTCTCGTAAGATACATAAGTACCGAAAAAGCCAGAATTGCCTCCCCCCAGACTTTGAGGAATCTGCCCTCTCCCAACCCCAGTATTTTTCATGAATTTGCACCACTGTTCTAAAATATCGGCTATATGTATCCATACCTAACAAAATATGACATTATTGGACGAAAAGTCACAAAAATCTTTAAAAAAAAGTTTATAGAAGCTTCCCCAGCACACCTTATTTTTATCTGGCATGAATTGATTTTTATAGTTTTCAATTTTCGCAAGATTAAAAAAAAACTTACAGACCTTATTTTTATCTGGCATGAATTGATTTTTATAGTTTTCAATTTTCGCAAGATTAAAAAAAAACTTAAAAAAAAGTTTATAGAAGCTTCCCCAGCAGACCTTATTTTTATCTGGCATGAATTGATTTTTATAATTTTCAATTATAGCAAGATTTTGTAGCTGTGTAGAGAAGCATTGGCTAGATTGGACTTGCTGATGATCCCTTAACCCATTCCGGGAAGACCTGCTTTTCATTTAGCCCCAGATAGATTGTCAAAACGCACAATCTTTGGCAATCTCTCATCCGTAAAATGTGTCCTAGTCATTTCAACTTTTCTTTCATTGTAACCATAGAAAGCGGGATCGAACTATGTTTTTCTCACAGCTTGTTATTTGACAGAACTTTACTCAAACGGGTACTTAGAATATCCTTAAACAGTTCCTCTGGAAAGCATTTAACAAACCTTCCTCTGCTGAGCCCTCATCTAATCTTGGTTCGCAGTCTTGTCCTCCATTCTTTCAAAACATACAGCTCGGGCCTTGGCTATTCTACTTACATCTTCGCTGGATCTACCATCTTTGCTTATTACACTACCCAGGCAGGTGAAGCTAATCCCTTGATTAATCTTCTCGTTACCCAACACACTTCTTTGCGTTCATGTGTTCCTAGTCGTCCCAACATTAACCTTCAAGTCTTTTTTTTTTGCAGCCTTTTCTCTCGTAAAGTCCAAAAATATATTAATTTTGCTATCATTTTAATCTAATACACCCAACTCATCTGCATAATCTAAGGCTAGGGAAGTTCCACCTTCCCATTTGATCCCGTACTCTTCAATAGCCTTTGTTGTGTTCCTTAGGACAAAGTACATCAAAATAATAAACACAAAAGGAAATAGGACACAACCCTGTTTAACTCCTGATCCAACACCAAACCAGCTTACTAACTTCACTTCATGCCGTAACCGCAGCAATAATGTTTTCGTGCATATCACTAACCACTTTAATGTTCTTATCTTGCATACCATACAAAATATGACCTTCACTAAAGCTTTTCGTACCCAATTTCAGAAATTACTGTTACGACCCAGACCATTCAGAAATTTGAATTACCATAAAACGCTAAACAATATTTGGGCTTGCCGCGAAAGGCTCTTTTTTCATTACTGCATCATGCAACCAGATACATTTTACTAGCAAGCACTAAAAATTGATCTTTCCTCAATGAACTTTCCTTGTATTATTTGTATAAACTGTGAAATTCTATCCTAAAAATTCTGCAATTACAGGTGAAAGAAAACAAAAAGCTAACAGAATCCCATCAAATGGTGGTACTGATCTTGCCAAGGCTCAATTCAGTAACATCAAGAATCTACGAACAAACGCTTCAGAATTTTTGATTTCCCGAATCGAAATAAAGCAGAAAACTTGGTTATTTTGTTCATATTGTATGTCTATTATAGAAGATAATTGCTGTTGCGTCTATATTAATAAAATTGATTGAGACGATGCCACATTAGCTTCCGTGTAAACGTTTTTCGTATAAACATAGAATGTTTTCAGGAAAGCAAGGTTTGCAAAGAGTCTAAGGTCAAGTAATCCTGAACAGCAAATGAGTTTTAGTGGAAGAAAATAACGGAACACGTTTAACTTCAAAAACGTAAAATGAGTATTCTGATCATAAATAAACCCAGCCTATTCAGGCACGTCTACAGGAATTTTTTTGGAGGGGGATACAAATTTAGGGAAGGGGAAGATAATGAAAAAATAATCTCCTTTGACGATTTGAATAAGAAGTACTTGGAAACTAAAGAAAATTAAGATTTCGGAGGGGCTGGCCCCAAATTCTCACCCCTCCGCGCAAGTTCCTGCTTTAGATAGAATCTAAATGCACATACAATACGTTTCACGTTATAAAAAAATATATCACGTTTGTTATAATAGATGGAAAGCTATGCATAAAATATACTGCTTCTAATTAAAAATCTGAGTTTAACTGAAAAAAGAATAAAAACAAAAGGCTACAAAACGGTAGTAAAACTATAATATAGAACATGAAGTTCAAGGCATTATCCGTTCTTTTTCACAGGAGCGCAGGGTTTTATTACTCAAAATTGCTTTCGAGGTCTTGTATACTCTTTCTACCACAGTTAAATTTGAGATAGGCTACCAGAAGACCGAATTTCGCTCGGTGGAGTGAATTTTAGACATAAAAAACAATGTTCCCCCTGCCACTGAAAATCCTCCGAAGGAAATACAATCTCTCCATACCTTAATACACAGAAAAAAACCATTTGTGTGTTTTTTTTTTAGATTTGGTTGTACTGAAATTCATTTTATTTCTTTGGCCTAGACAATTCGTGAATTGGTGCCCCCGAACTATGCAAAGAAAAACAAACTTTACCAAAAATCCTGTCCGAGATAACATTTTTAGTTAAATATTTTGTTAAAATAAGGCTGATAATTAACCAAACAATCCCAAAAGTTCTATGGAAAATGAGCTAAGTCGGAAGATTTATGAATAAAAATGAAATGATCGATATTCAGGGTCCCCCAGTTCAAATGCAAAACTTCATTTTGATAGTTTTTTTCCCGGTATTTTGAGTTCTTAAATTCATTTTGTCAAGATAAAAAAGAAAAATATATCAAAGGCAAAAAAGGGAGAGGGGATTTTCTCTAAGTCTTGACCTATCTAGATCATTTTTCAGACTGGGAAATGCTCTAAAATTAAATTCCCTTGCAAACAAGCGACATACTTTAATAAGTGAATAAGCGAATTGTAAGTGCTTCTTCTAAAACAATCGTAAAACAATTTCCCAAGTTGTTTTGTTGAGAGATTTAATTTACGCCGTTGAAGATCATCCTTCGACGGTAGAGAGATAGACTCTAAGTTGATAGATCTGTGCCGAGGGACAAATTTTTCATTAACTTTAACTTCGATCGTTGAATAAAGTTCGTCACATTTTTATTTTTGCCTTTGCATATAAACTGGTTCATATTGATACAGATATAAAGGAGAAAAATGGAGCAATTTCTTGGTTAAATTTTAGTGACATATCTAAGAAATGATAAGTGATAAGCTTGGTTCTGAGTTATTGACATGGCATAAAGAAAAATTGCCAAAAACAAAAAGTTCGTTGGATAAATTGAAAGGCGCTTGCCAATTCTTGCCGGGTAATTTTCAACAGGAAATGAAGAAAGTAGAAATAACTTCCTATTGATTTTCTTGCTGCAAGTGTAAGAAGAAAAATTATTTCCAGAATTTATAAAGCATAGTTTTCGCTCTGAATACTGGACCACGAAAATATAAAATTTGTTAATAGCCTTGCCGGAGAAAAACAATGAAAAAACTTATAATGCGGCTTGTTGGGAAAGGGATAGGGGTCGGAGCCGTTCCAGGAGTTGCTGGCGTCCAAGCAAATTTAATGACAGTGCCCCTCTCGACTCAAGTATAAGCGGAAAAAAGCCGAATCAAATTGAAAAGTCGGATCGAAGTCCCCCGCCGCAGTGCATCCCTCGCACCTTTGAGCGGCTCGGGGGGCTAGATTCTTGTAATTCAGGACATTTACTAGAATTAGTTTTTAGTTCTTAACGAAACTTGTGGCCAAAACTAATGTCTCAGTATTGCCTTTTGGAGATCAGAGCCTGATCGAAATTCTGCGGAGATGGAAAGGTGGAGGGCCCTGACTGCATTTCGTCAGAAGAATAACCTGAATGGTTTGTCATATCTCAAACAAATATAGTCAAATGCACCATGGGAATTGATACTTCGCCTTTTCTAAAGTCAGGAACCGATTCTACCTCTGTGTGGAAGATGAAGGATTGCATTTCAACCAAACTCCGTGTTGAATAAGAATTAGTCATAATTTTATCTTTTGGTAGCCCGGACTCGTTCTAACCTCTGAGAGGGGCAAGAAAAGTTAGTTCCGTAATTCTGGTCATGAGCAAACATACAAGAAGGGGATGCTTGATCCTAGTCAACTTTGGCGGGATGTAAGAAAGAGCGTATTACTTGTGATTTTCACAGTCTGGACAAAATCCAACCTCGCCAGAAGCAAAAGGGTTCCCGAAATTTGTGTCATCAGGATATTCGCGAGAAAGAGCTGTCAGATCTCAGCCAAAAATTAATGGAAAGCAGGACTATACTAGTTATCCTGATACTCCCTTTCTGGAAGTCAGTGCCTGATCCAATGTTTGATGGTGGGGGTGTCGGTCCATTTAAATTAATCAAGGTATTATCCGAACGGGTTGCCATATATGAATAAAACTTATTGGCAAAGAAAAGCTAGGTTCCACAGTTCCACAGCTAGGTTCCTAGTTCCACAGTTTTGGGAGGAGAGGGGCTCATAACCGATCTAATCTCTCTTGGTAATACGTAGAGAAAGAGGGGCAGGCTTATAGTCGTTACATCTACCAGAACGAATTGTCAAATTTCAACACATGGTGGAAAGTGAGGGCTTACTTCTACGTTGTGGCACTTTGGGGTCCAAGCACGATCCGACCTCTGTAGAGAGAGGATCCCTAAATTTTAGTCTTTAGGACATCTATCAGAAAAGATTGGTCGAATTCGACCAACTCTAATGGGAGGTGACAGCCAATATCGGGCATCTAAATTATAGTCGTTAGAGTATCTACCAAAAGAGCTGTTGGATCTTAACTAAACCTTGTCAGAAGTAAAATTTAATGCCCCAGTTATTCCTTTTCGGAATCACGTATCGATTTGGCCTCTTTCAGGGAAGAAGGGTTCCTAAATTCTTACCATAAGTACACATAACATATGGGGCGTCATATTTCAGCCAAATTTGGAGTGAGCTTGGAACTAGGCTTATAGCTATTTCTATTCGTGGTATGCAACAGATCCAGCCTGTGTAGAAGGGGGAGGCGGCGTCAAACACATCTTTTCCCGGTCAAACTACTACCCAGACTGGTGAAATTTATTCAACACAATGTCGTCAACAGATATAGTTAGGATATAAGGAGTCCTTGCTCAACAAAACGTCTGTTAGGGTAGGGCTGCATTCTCGTCGTTAACATTAATAAGAATAGCCGTTAGAATTGGATCAATTTTTGTAGAAATTAACGGGAAGGTACTATACTTTTAGAAGGTTTTGGTAAAATCCGTTAGATATTGTTACTTGTTTTTTGTTCGAAAACTGTCATACATGGGACACATTGGCTGCCATACTTCATAGGGTATCGGCACCCGAAGCATGGCCTAGCTATTAATTGTCAACCAGAGGTTTTCTACAACTATTATGATCGATTTTCGCAAGAATTCTTCTTTTTTTACTTATTTTATAGGGGCCAAAGAGGATGATTTAGATCCTGATAATAAAATTGCTATAGACACGCCTTTTATTCAACAGTTTGTAAGCAATCAATACCGACAACTAGCCTAGGAACATTCACACTCCCACAATCATGAAAAACATGCTATCTTTTGACGAATGCATTTTCCCATTTCCAAGTAGGGGAAAAACCAAACCTTTAGAACGGAGCTATTTTATATCCTATGCATATCGTACGGACAAAGAATAATTTCATTCCAATTCATCTCACGAGAAAAATATTTTATATCAGCTCTCCCACTCTTAAGAGTCTTCAACCCAAATCTTTTTCTTTCTTTTTTAGCCATTTTGGCTATCCATGATGATAGAAAAAAAATGGTGTAAGATGATATGCTTTAGAAGTCTTTAAACAGTATATCTAATGACGACTCATAAAAAATACAGATCACTATTTTTTGTCATCTTCTGTAGATTGTGATTTTCTATGAAGAATTTTGTGGCAATATCCTCGATTGTTTTCCTTCTTTATTGCATTATAACAGGACAACTACGTGCTGTGCGACTGAAGATGGGACCGCGATTGAACGGTTCAGTGCAATGTTAAGTGTACGCCAAGGATGTATCATAACCACTTTGCTGTTTGATATCCTTATGTACCACCAGACTATCAGCTTACAAAAGCCGTGCTCTTTTAAACAGCGATTTCGCTGATGAGACGCAGCACTCTCCCTGAAATCAAAATCTCATTTTTTTTTCGATAAAACGTCCTTTCCGTACCAATGTTCAAACTCGAATCCTGAGCGTTAGCTATGCAGCATTAAAAACAAACAAAGCGACTTGACAGCAACTCGTTATCGATAAAATTACAACAAATCTGTATCGTTATTGAGGTAATATGGTGCAGATGGGCCATTACCACCTCCTTCAATATGTACGGTGTCCCCCTCCCATCGGCACCAGAGAATGCAGACGATAGAAAACACCGTTCGATCGATGCTGCGCAGCATAGACTGTCTGTCAAGGATATTTGATCTACAGAACTCAAGAAATCATCGCTGAGAGGCACTATTGCTGTCTTATGTACCGGCCGGCATGGGGCGACCCAATTAAGCCTGGAAGTGATCAAAAATTTAAGAAACATCACTGTAGAAGGGGGCCGACGTCATAACCCATTCAATATACAGCCGAAGAAGGATACTGAAAGAAAACGAAAATGCGGAAGAGAAGCAAAAATACTTCAGAAGTACATGGAAGAAAGATGACATTCCGATTACGACTGAGAACAAGAGCTAATAGCCCATATGGCCCTTCTGACGAGGTCGGAAGAGCCAAGAGCAAAGAGCTCATATTGTATGAGCTCTAGCAAAATTCTAAGAATCATTAGATTGCTTTAAAAGGAAAATCAGAGGCTTAATGCCGTTCGGGATTTAAAATAAGAGCTCTGAGTAACGAGATCCTTCTAAATATCAAAATTCATTAAGATCCGATCATCCACTCGTAAGTTAAAAATACCTCATTTTTTTTTAATTTTTCTTCTCCCTTCAGCCCCTCAAACGATCGAATCGGGGAAAACGACTTTATCAAGTCAATTTGTGCACCTCCCTGACACGCTTACCAATTTTCATCGCCCTAGCACGTTCAGAAGCACCAAATTCGCCAAAGCACTGAACCCCACCCCCTAACTCCTCCAAAGAGAGCGGATCCAGTCCGGTTATGTCAATCACGTATCTACGACATTTATAAGCATTTTCCAAGATTTCCGGTTTCCCCCTCGAACTCCCCCCAATGTCACCGGATCTGGTCGGAATTTAAAATAAGAGCTCTGAGACATGAGTTCTTTCTAAATATCAAATTTCATTAAGATTAAGTCACCCGTTATTAAGTTAAAAATACTTCAATTTTTCCAAGTCAACAACCCCCAGCTCCCCCAAAGAGAACGGGATTACGCAACACCAGATAACTCATCATTCTTAAAATTCTCAGAAACATACCCAGAAATTCTCGGACACCAGGATGCAAATCCTTGGAATGATGTCAAAAAAGGTGTTAGAAACTCCAATAATGCATCGGAGATTGGGCTGCAATAGCATCTGTGTCTCAAAAGACCAGATGTGAGGGCTGTCACAGGATGTATTAAATTGTTTCACTGACAATATGAATAATTACGCAATACCGGACAAAGCATCGTTCTTGAAATCTTCTGAAATATATAAGGAAATTCTCGGCGTCACAACGTAATACTAAGTCCAAAAATTATATGTTCCAATACAATTCGAAGTCCCAAGAAAATTCTACGTCCCAAGAAAACTCTGGAAAACAGAGTAAGGGAAAACCTACGTGCTCATGACCATTATATGACAAAAATGACACATACCCGGTTGTAGTTGTTACAACTTTTGAAGATCGAAACAAATTTCATTGACCATCAAAAGAATATGTCTGTCCAGCAAGCATCTCAAATCACCGTGGAATGCATATTCTCGGAATGATGCGAAAAAACACTCCCGAAAACAAATATCCAATTGAGAAATTCATTGTGCAAGCGATGTAGTAACGCTTAACACAAGTTAGCCAGCGTCCTAGAAACAATATATTGCTTGCTTACGGTGTATCTTTAAGGATATAGATTCATCAATGACTTATTAGCTCAGTCGAGTAACGGGTCGTTCTTTTACCATAGTAAATAATGGGTATCACGTTCGATTCCTACACTTAACATAAATTTCATAAAATCAACGGAAAACTGTTAGAAGCTAGAAACGTTGCTGGAAAAGAAAACAATGTCACAACCTACATCTGTAATCAATAATAACGCCATCTATGCTTTTGGTTTCGTAGATGGTAGCATTGATTGAATCGCCGTTAAACCTTCTTTGTGTTCTCAAACCACAAAGGGATGATGGGACATGTGTGTCGTTAAAGTATCAGGATATGTGTCGTATGAGTATTAGGAAATGTGTGTCGTTAAAGTATCGGGATATGTGTGTCATAGGAGTATCGCCCTATGTGGGTCGTTAAACTCATGGATTGGATACTACTTGTATTAAGTTGAGTAGTTATACTACTGCTATGACTTACAACTATACCTAAGGGAATGAAGGTGAAATTTTAAGAGAATATTTCTGACAATTTCCATTGCACGGACGACAACCTGTCATCCTTATACAGGTTGTCAAAAGGGCATATCACCAATATCTTAGGAACAGTTTCGAGTATGAAATTAAAACGTACAACGCTTGTTGTGGGAGATGTTGAACAAACCAAAAAGCAGTATTTGCATCATAATACAGCTGCTTCTACTCTAACAACTGTTATTACTGCTACTACCACAACTGCTACTAAAGCTAAGACTATCACTATTAACTCTACTGCTACTGCTACTACCTTGACTACTGTTACTACTACTACTACTACTACTACTACTACTACTACTACTACTACTACTACTACTACTAAAGCTACAGGTATTAAGGCGGGAATTTTTGGCAATACTGTGACTGTATTGAAATAAATCAAAACAAACTATGTCAATATAGGTATTCAAGAGGACGTATCGGAAATACTTAAGGACCAGTTGACGGCATTAAGTAGAAATTTTCATCCTGTTTTTAAAGGGGATGTTGAAAAAAGGTGCTATGTGCATACTGCTACTAATGTTTCTACTGCTACTACAACTATTACTACTATACAAGCTAAGGGTATTAAGGTGAAGCTTTCAAGGAATATTTAGACGGATGCTGAACTAAATAAAAACGAACTATGATCAGGTAGACTGTCAATAGAGTGACAAAGCAATATCACAATAACGGCTTACATTATTAAGTTAGACCTTTCAGGGTTAGTTGCGGCGGATTTTGAACTAGCCAGAAGATAATATATGTATACTTTTGATAGTACTTCTTGAACAGCTCTATCAAGGCTAGTAATATCTTTGGTATTTTAAAGGAGCTAACTTGATTGGAAATTCAAGGTTCTAGTACCCTTTTTATGGGTAAAAAGTGACTGGAGGGCAATCAGCCCTCTTCTTTAGCTCATAATTCTTCAACCCTGAACATTATTGTAACTGTTTTTGTAAACCTGATTTATTTGTAAACCTGAACATTATTGTAACTGTATTTTAGGGCTATTGCGTAGGTCAGTCCCACCACAGTTATTCAATTTACCTATTATGTTTGAAAACTAAATGCTGTCTTAAGATTAAATCAAAAAGTACTGTGCATATGCTGATTGTCAATAAGACATTTCAGCAGTATCCCCAGAACGACTGAGTGTATTGCGTTCAAAAGCCTACTTCTATCACTACTTCTGCTCTTAAAATTTAACTAAATCAAAAGAGTGCGAGTTTAAAAAAAGAGAATCAGAAAAAAACACTGTAAAATGAACAACATATTTTGATTTAACTGCAACCAAAAAGGTACTATTTCAACAGTACTGTCTCATTTGCCTTTTTCTTGATAGACTGTCAGTAAATTATCGTGAGTTTTTTTTTGGATATGTAGTGGCTCTCAGTAAGCGGTTCACTGGTGACATCTACTCTGTGGCAATTATAAATTAGATGATATTATTGTTTATGTAGAGATAGTAAATTTATTTTATTTTACCACTTGTACTACTACTTTTACTACTTGTACTTTATAAAGGAATATATTTCTCGAATTTTAGTAGACTGTTAATCAATCAAATCTTTTTTTTTTTAAATTCAAAACCAAGTTTTTAGCTGTCGGTAATTTATATATTTTCTTATAGACAGGCTATTTGTTATAGTTTTTTCTCATAGCTTTTTTTTCGACAATCTGATAATTCAGAATCTATAACCTTTCTCCTAAGTCAAATTGTCGACAGAAACTCCTTTACTGAGGAGAATCTGACGCTACTAAAGCGCGCGTTTTCACAGTCAAGGAATTTAGATGTCGGATGTATTAACACAGTTTTCTTCAAGTTTTTCGCTTGCCATTGAGTGCATTTTCCTTTCCATTTTACGATTACCCACATTTCACTTGCATTTAAACGACTAGTTTACGATTTTGCGCCCTGAGAGCAAAATCTTCCAACTATTCGAAAACTCATTCCGAGAAAACGATTGAAAATTTTCAACGCTCCTTCTCGAAGGCTCCGCAGTCGTGCAATTTTGTCAACTTAGTTTTTTCTTCGGCTGTTACTGATAGCAAACAGAAGTAAGCACGATAGGATAGTTTTAGTCGAAGACAATTTCGCTCTCACGATAGGTGCTGACTTGTTGATTAAGATAAAACTTAATTTTATGGACGTAATAACAGAGGGTCGTGCTGAGTCTCCTCATGGTCCGTTCAAAAGAACGGAAAAACTGAGCAAAATGAAAGTGTTCAAATTTAATTTTCTCAAAGAATAAACTATTTTGCTCTCAGATTTCAGATTCCGCTATTAAAAAATACTACCCGTAGTATATCAAAATCCAGAAGTTAATAAATACCCGTAAGCGCAAACTATAGTTTCCATTGCAGTGCACAAATTTGGCATGAAGAACCTTCAAATTCGATAACCTGTCTCATATCATGAAAGATAAATCCATCACAAACATTCATTTTTCAAAAACCACCTCAAAAATTGCCAATAAACCTAACAGACTCTGGGTTCACTGACCAAAATAATCAAGCCAGTACCCAATCAATGAAGTGTTTGTTTTGGAATTGGCTTCTTACTGGGTGCAAAACCACAAGCTTCCCAAACGAAAATGTGAGAAATTAAAACTAAATTTCGCATATATTTAATTTTTAATACTAGATAAAAGAAAGTGAGGTAAAAAAAAAAACAACGGAAACCAGCATAATTTGACCATAACTATACCATGAAATTTTCCTTTTCTTCGTTCTAACCTTCAAAAGCATGCGAAGCATGAAAAGTATGTACTAACAGGTGGCCATCAAATGGCCGTATCCATAGTTTTTTTAAGGGGTTAAGAACTAGCCTAGTGCCACGAAGTCATTTCCAGTGCGTCAGAGGCATAACCGGAAACATAAGAGGCTGTCCCCACCATCCCAATTGTTACTAATTTTTCGGATTACTATTTTCCTGTGACTTCGCAGAAATAGTGTTAACTAATAAACTGAGGGTACTTGTTAATTATAAAGAACACACCCAAGGAGTGAGGTTAGGTTAATCCTAATGAAATATACCAAAACGTGATGAGAATACTTTAGATACTTTGATACTTTAGTGACAAAATTATGGAAACTACAACAGAAAATCATGGAAAGCAGGCCGCCCAGAACGCATTATATTAAATACCTAAACTAACATAATAACCTAACCAAAATACTTACTCTATATATTAAATATTTAATTAAAATATACCTAAAACGTAGTTATTCCACTGAAGCTAAGCTAGTTGCCTCCGAATTCAGATAGCTAAACCGGTCTTTCTGCAATGTTGCATATCAAAATTTTTAAGTGTGTTCTGGATAATTAACAAGCACCAAATTTTGTTAAATCGATTCCCAGAAACATTGCTTAGGCAGAACATGAAAAAATAGGAAATCCGAACAAAAAAAAAATTGATACAGCATGCAGGTCTTCAAAAACTGTATAAGATGCCATACAAAAATGTAAAACACAAAAGTCATCTGTAGTTTTTTCATTAATGAAGGAGTTAATTTTTATTTTTTGTTTTTGCACTAAAAATCCCTCAACAACTTTCTCCGGCAATACTCCGAATTCCTAGCAAATTTCCCTAGCAACTGCTAGCAACAATTTTTCGTTAGACTCTCAGAAAATGATTCTTGTTATCGAATACAGATTAGAATATTCCCCACGAATAAAATATTAAATATATGGAGAATATTCTATCTAGAGCCGGCATAAGGAAAAAAAAGGAGAGACTGAAAAAATTTCGGGGTCTGATATCGCCGTTAACCTGGAGTCATGCTAAATTTTTACATCCTGATGTTAGTTTTAAGAGTTTAGCCACCTGTTTCTTCTACTTTTGTATGGTCTAGAAAGACCATTTATAGTAATCTTGCCTTTATTTAGCTAAACTCTTGAAATTACGAAAATGGTCTCAGAATTTAAAACTTGGCCTGACACCAGGGCAAAATGACTCCTGGACTAAAACGGCAAAATCTTGTTTTATCTGTTTTCTTTTATATTTATATGATCTGGAACGTTCACGAGTTCTAAAACTAGTGTTATGACAGCATTTGTCAAATGAAAAATTAACATTGACAAATTTGGATTGTCTTAATTAAATTAAAAAACAATTTTTGGTTTCCGTCATAGATCCCTGTTTTCATTTTTTTTTTTAAGTTCCTATTTTTGTCATTATTGTTGTACGAGGAAAGATAACATAAGAAATTCTAAAGCTTTTATAATTTGCAGTTAGGCCCCAGTAAACATTCCATGGATGTCTGCCTCTAAGCACATGTTAAGCAATCGTAAGTATTATTTAAGGGATAATATACGAATGATAGACCTATTTATTGGGTTTATTATTGATTCTGGCAATCGCTTCCTGCTTTTGCAATTTTAACTTACGAGGACTATTCAATTTCTATAAACCTAGAACCTGGGGATACATAATAAGCTAGTAAAAGCATCGAATATGGTAGCAAGGACCCCATTGGACCAAAGTTTGGATAGACAGTGCTGATGTTAGTGCCCAAATGTGTATTCAGAAATCGTTATAGCGAAAGGGGCTGAATAAGCATTTTTCGGGGGAAGGCTACCTTCAATACAAACTTGTCAAGCAAAAAAAGTAAAATGAGTCACATTTCTACTGTCAAAAATGAAGAGACATTCCGAATTATCCAAGTACTACATCTTCTGTAACTTTTAGGATGTATTTTCGTAACGCTAGAGACCTTTAGGGTTATTCCCCTTTCCCCCAGATACGCTGCAGATCGTCTCAACAAAAGTTGTACTTTTCGCTTACAAAAGCAAACTCTTCGCAGCTTTCAAAAAGTCGTACTTTGAAAAAGTCATAAATGTCGGTAATTGAAAAACTAGGGGACTGTAAACTTTGAAAGTAGTGAAGTAGTGAATGGAAGTATCCCATTTCTCACAAAAAAAAAGTTTTCAGAGGCTTTTCTTCATTTTTCAAAAGCTAGGAGAAACATACAAACCACCAAATAGTGTCGACTTCTTAATAGGCAGCCACCATATACTAATACTGACATACTTCCAAAGCAGACCTGGGAGTTGTGTTGTTCCCAATAGGGCGTCTGACTTTTTCAAAGGGGTGCTGTGGACTTATAATAAGCAGTGGTACACATAGCCGATTCAAAAACTGTGCATAAATTTCTTTTGCAATGTGTTCTTTAATGTGTTGCTATTTATGAATAGGGATTAAAAGATCTTCAGTTTTGTCTCATTTTCAGTTTTCTAATAATTAGAAAATTATTTATCATGTAATTCGTCAATAAAAAATCTTGTAATCTTGTCTTGTCCTGATTTCAAGTAATTTGAGTTCAAAATATCCAATTGACCACTGCCAGCCAGAAAATGGGGTGCTTAAATTCAGATAAAGTTTGGCAATGCATAAATTACAAGATCCAATCGCAAAGTTCTAGGTGAGGAGCTTTTTGTTATCTTGGAGAATAGTGGAATTAGGTGAATAAAAACTTCAGTAGTGGATCTAGAGTTTACATTACGCTCCAAGAATGTCTTTTGCCGCATCTATGTATGCCTCTTCCATCTCCGAAAGGCACTGACCTTTGTTGAACTTTGATAAACTTGTGAAATAAACGTGAAGCTTCCAGAAATATGCTCAAGTTTATGTATGTGCATCATGGCATTTAAAATTCAGATTTATAAGGTTCTAAAGCATTGGAAAAATACATCTTAAATTCAAAAAAAAAATGCTTATACGGTATGGCTTAAAATTCTATAAGTCATCAGAATTGTGTTTTCGAAACCTAGAGTCGATATTCCTAGATTCCAGGATATTAAAATCTCTATCTAGAATTTTACCAACCTATTAATGTATTGTACGAGGCCAGGATACTCTGATCCCCCAAAAAAAATTTTCTGTCGCCCTCATTCCTTGCTTTTTTCTGTTTTTCACTCTTTTTAAAATAAATTTGTCAACTTGGTCCTTTATTGGCACCCTTGGCACATTGCCCCCCCCAAGATTTTGCTCTAAATCTGTCCCTAATTTCATGTCAATAGTGGAAAATTAACTTGGGTGGCACCCACACGGGATAAAAAAAAGAAGCCAAAAAATTCTGTTTCTATTGATTCTTGACATGATATTGGCCACAAGACGGTTCTACTTCGATTTCCTAAGCCTCCTTTAAATGTTTTAAAATGCAAAGAAGAAAAAAACAGAAATTATTTTTCAATAATATACAGTATTTTAATCCCCTTACCGCCTCCAAAACGAGGTAGATGCCTTACAAGATGGAGTTACGACTATGCATTTCATCTGCTTCAGCTTTTGTCATGACCGTCGTGCTCATCCCTTTTCCCCTTACAGGCTAATAATAGAAAAACATTGTAAGATGTGTATGCTTACTTGAAAAATATTCAAGCCCCTTTACATGACCGCGTGGGCTCTAACCATATGGTTCTAAAATGCTATCATAGCTTTCATTCTCCCCAAACGAGTATGAATTTTCTATGAATACCCCAATGCTATTATTTATTAATGTTAGCTCTTGACATTATATACAACTGGTCCAAACCTGCAGTTCGATGAAAAAACAACTGACCTTGTGGAAATTGCTTCAAAATTTCCTCCTTCCAACAGTCTGACCTTAGCAAACAAAACGGCATTTGTAAACGGAACAGCTGTCAACTCCTCTAGTTTCAGTTCCACTTGGAATTTATACTTTTTCTTTTTCAAAATAAACTCCATCGTACGCATCAGTCTTATATCACTTTTTATAAACACTCCTGGTCAGAGCGTTGAATCAACTAAACCATAATCAACACGATATCGGTCACTGCAATCAGTAATCGCGGTGTTCCTTTTCACTCTTTCCTCGCCTGAAAACAATTACAAAATAAATAATTAACTGTTTTTATGCTTATCAGGCACTAAATGATATAATCACCATGTGTTTTAACTGGACGTAGCCAACAAGGTGTAAAATAAGAAAAGCGTGCATCAAAAGAAATATAATTAGACACTCATGTTGCAATGGAGGCCCCACCACTACCCTTGTACAGCACCAATATTTGCAAAGAACATAGAAAAGTTTACCAGCTGTCTCATACTTAAATTAAAAAAAAAAAAGAAAAAGAAAGATTTTGGGCTAAAAATAATTCAGATTTTTATCTGATGTAATTGGTTAATTCGAAAATGTTTCTTTGGGACAAGAGAAAATAATTCGGTTTGACTTTCTTTACAATGCTGAAAGACAGCGCATTTTGCCCTCGTGAGCACAATACATTACTTTACGCAATATTTAAATGTGTTTCTGGTAAGATTAAAATTATGCACTCATTCTTAAAATTACTATATAATACAAAAATGGAATCGTCAAATTATACTTCGGACGAGACTGGTAACACAATCCTCATCAGAAAAGTACTGATGGCATTTTTACACAAAAGATCACCGTTCAAGCCGAACAACAAAATTTAAACGTTTTAATGTTGAATCGTTTTAACTCAATAGTCTCTAAGAAATAGAATGAGCTGTCGAATCGATAAGCAATCCTAAAATAAAAATACCTATCGCATTCTATCGGTTTGGAATATCGGTATCGTTGTTTCTATCAGCACGGTAACGCCTCGAATTATTCAGCTCTTTTCCGAAAAGGAAGGGAAGTTGCAATCCAATAGGACCGGACAATTAGCTTCGGCTCGGTGGGAAAATAATTTGTAGCTATATTTTAATTCAATATTTAGTTGGTATTTTGTTTAGATTAAAATAGGCTTGTTTAGGTTACGTATTTAATGTATGCTACGTTTTACCCTTCCCCCCTAATGTGGAAATATGTAGCCCAAATTAGTTTCTAAACTGTTATATTTTTATCTTACTTCGGGATATTCCATTATAATAAACCTAACTTCAATTCTCGCATGTGTTCTATATAACAAGGAAGTACCAAAACTGTTTTATTTAATTTCTGATCGTTATTCAAATAATTCCTAGAAATCCATGCTACACAAGATGGTGTATACGATTTTTGAAGGTGTTCAGCCTCGACATTTAAGAAAGAGTAACTACTCTTTCAGAAGAAATTTTCGAGGTTTCCAAAACCTAAGGAAAATGTTGGTATGTCTAAATTATTTTACTAATCATCTCACCCCACCCCCTTATAAACACCAAAATACTTTATACAAATAGGTGTGGAATAGAAGTAAGCAAAAAAAGTTGGAAAGTAAGCTGACAACTAGAAAAATATCACAGAAACAAAATATGCAAATATATTTTAGTGCTATGAGCTCCCTATATACATTACAAATAGTTTTATAATGTCTATCAAATAGTATAAAAAGTAAATAATACGAATAAATAAATATAATAATAAATAATCCTTCTTTGAAGATACAATTTGAGTGGTTCCAGAACCATATACCTAGACTTCTCCAACCCCTAAGTGGTAACCCTTTGTATTTTGTTCCAAAAATAGTGTTTGGAACATTTCACAATTCACAAAAAAAAACAAGAGCTAAGAGCTCATATGGCAGTTGTGACGAGGCAAGAAGAGCTAAGAGCCAAGAGCTCATATGGTATGAGCTCTAACAAAATTCTAAGAATCAATAGATTGATTTAAAAGGAAAATCAGAGGCTTAATGCCAGTCAGGATTTAAAATAAGAGCTCTGAGTCACGATGCCCTTCTAAATACCAAAATTCATTTAGATCCGATCACCCATTCATAAGTTATAAATACCTCATTTTTTCTAATTTTTCCTCTCCCTTTAACCCCCAAGATGGTCGAATCTGCGATAACAACTTTATCAAGTCAATTTGTGCAGCTCCCTGACACGCCTACCAATTTTCATCGTCCTAGCACGTCCAGAAGCACCAAACTCGTCAAATCACTGAATCCCTCCCCCCAACTCCCCCAAAAACACAAAGACAGTTCAAAGATCGATTATCTGATGATCGAATTACAATCTATTTTTTTATTTGATCATAATTGTGTAACAGTATTTATGCATTATACCGCCAACATTGAGTTTTTCTAATTATTATTTTTCTAATTTCTTTAATTAACCCTCCTCCTCCCCCAACTCTCCCAAAGAGAGCAGATCCGTTCCGGTTATGTCAATCCCGTATCTAGGACTTGTGCTTATTTTCCCCACCAAGTTTCATCCCAATCCCTCCACTCTAAGCATTTTCCAAGATTTTAGGTTCCGCCCCCCAAATTCCCCTTCACCGGATCCGGTCGGGATTTAAAATAAGAACTCTGAGACATGATTTCCTTCCAAACACCAAATTTCATTAAGATCCGATCACTCCTTCGTAAGTTAAAAATACCTCATTTTTCTAGTTTTTAGAATTAACCTCCTCCTCCCCCCAACTCCCCAAAAGAGAACGGATTCATTCCGGTTATGTCAATCACGTATCTAGGACTTATGATTATAATTCCCATCAAGTTTCATCCCGATCCCTCCACTCTAAGCATTTTCAAGATTTTAGCCCCCCCCCCCCAAATCCTCCCAATGTCACCGGATCCGGTGGGGATTTAAAATGAGAAATCTGAGACACGATATCCTTCTAAACATCAACCGATCATGCCTTGGTAAGTTAAAAATACCTCATTTTTTAATTTTTCAGAATTAACCCTCCTCCCCACAACTCCCCCAAAAAGAGAGAAGATCCGTTCCGGTTATGTCAAACATGTATCTAGGACTTCTACTTATTTTTCCCACCAAGCTTCATCCCGATCCCTCCACTCTATGCGTTTTCCAAGATTTTAGGTTCCCCCCTCCAACCCCTCCCCGATCCCGGGGAGGGGTTGGGTTTATTTTAAATCCCTACGTCGGGATTTAAAATAAAAGCTCTGAGACACGATATCCTTCCAAACATCAAATTTCATTAAGATCCCATCACCCGTTCGTAAGTTAAAAATACTTCATTTTTTCTATATTTCCGAATTAACCGGCCCCACTCCCCCCCAGATGGTCAAATCGGGAAAAAACCTATTTCTAATTTAATCTGGTCCGGCCCCTGATAGATACAGACAGACCGACAGAATTTGCGATCGCTATATGTCACTTGGTTAATACCAAGTGCCATAAAAACTGGAGAAAGGCTACCCACGCAGAAAAAGTCCTTTTCCTTGTTGTTCAGGGTGGGGGGCTGTAATTTCCCTGTATAAGGTTTTCAATCAGGGACCGGACCAGATTTAATTAGAAATAGTTTTTTCCCGATTTGACCATCTGGGGGGAGTGGGGGCCGGTTAATTCGGAAAAAATAGAAAAAATGAAGTATTTTTAACTTATGAGCGGGTGATGGGATCTCAATGAAATTTTATGTTTGGAATGATATTGTGTCTCAGAGCTCTTATTTTAAATCCCGACCGGATCTGATGACATTGGGGGGAGTTGGAGGAGGGGAAATCTAAAATCTTGGAAAACACTTGGAAAAGAGTGGAGGGATCGGGATGAAACTTGATGGGAAAAATAAGAACAAGTCCCAGATACATGATTGACATAATCGGAACGGACGCTCTCTTTGGAGTAGTTGGGGGGGGGGATAATTCTGAAAAATTAGAAAAAATGGGGTATTTTTAAGTTACGAACGGGTGATCGGATCTCAATGAAATTTGATGTCTAGAAGGATATCGTGTCTTGGAGCTCTTATTTTAAATCCCGACCAGATCTGGTGACATTGGGGGGGGGAGTTGGGAGGGAGAATCCTAAAACTTGGAAAACACTTAGAGTAGAGGGATCGGGATGAAACTTGGTGGGAAAAATAAACACAAGTCCTAGATAGATGATTGACATAAACGGAACGGATCCGCTCTCTTTGGTGTAGTTGGGGGGGGGTCTGAAAAATAAGAAAAAATGAGGCATTTGTAACTTACGAACGAGTGATCGGATCTCAATGAAATTTGATGTTTAGAAGGATATCGTGGCTCAGAGCTCTTATTTTAAACCCGACCGGATCTGGTGACATTAGGGGAACCTAAAACTTGGAAAAAACTTAGAGTGGAGGGATCGGGATGAAACTTGGTGGGAAAAATAATTACGAGTCATAGATACATGACTGACATAACCGGAACGGATCCGCTCTCTTTGGGGTAGTTGGGGGAGGGGTTAATTCTGAAAAATTAGAAAAAATGAGGTATTTTTAACTTACGAACGGTGATCGGATCTCGATGAAATTTGATATTTAGAAGGATATCGTGTCTCAAAGCTCTTATTTTAAATCCTGACCAGATCTGGTGACATTGGGGGAAGTTTGGGGTGGGGGAACCTAAAACCATGGAAAGCGCTTAGATTGGAGGGATCGGGATGAAACTTGGTGGGAAAAATAAGCAGAAGTCTTACATAAGTGATTTACATAATTGGAACGGATCCGCTCTATTGGGGGGGGGGGTTAATTCTGAAAAATAAGAAAAAATGACGTATTTTTAACTTACGAAGGAGTAATCGGATCTTCATGAAACTTCATATTTAGAAGGACCTCGTAACTCAGATCTCTTATTTTAAATCTAAACCGGATCAAGCGTAATTGGGGGGGGGGGCAGTTGGGGGGACCGGAAATCTTAGAAAATACTTAAAGCGGTGAGATCAGGATGAAACTGGATGGGAAGAAGAGAAACCTGTCTAAGATACATGACTGACATAACCGGACCGGATCTGCTCTCTTTGGTGGAATTGGGGGGGGGGGGGGGGGGTAATTTTGAAAATTGAGGTATTTGTAACTTACGAAAGGGTGACCAGATCTTAATGAAATTTGATATTTAGAAGGATCTTGTGCTTTAAAGTTCTAATTTTAAATTCCGACCAGATCCTGTGACATTGGGGGGAGTTGGAGGGGGAAATCTTGGAAAAACACTTGGAGTGGAGGAATCGGGATGAAGCTTGGTGGATAGAATAAACAAATGTCCTTGATACGTGATTGACAGAATCGTACTGGATTCACTCTCTTTGGGGGAGTTGGGGGGAGGGGTTCAGTGATTTGGCGAGTTTGGTGCTTCTGGACGTGCTAGGACGATGAAAATTGGTAGGCGTGTCAGGGAGCTGCACAATTTGACTTGATAAAGTAGTTTTTCCAGATTCGACCATCTGGGGCTAAAGGGAGAGGAAAAATTAGAAAAAATTAGGTATTTATAACTTACGAGTGGGTGATCGGATCTTAATGAATTTTGATATTTAGAAGGACATCGTGACTGAGAGCTCTTATTTGGAATCCTGACCGGCATTAAGCCTCTTATTTTCCTTTTTAAATCAATCTATTGATTCATAGAATTTTGTTAGAGCTCATACCATATGATCTCTTGGCTCTTAGCTCTTCTCGCCTCGTCACAAGTGCCTTATGAGCTCTTAACTCTTGTTTTTTTTGGAGGGGGGCAATGCAACCTGGGCACCAATAATTGATAAAATTGACAAGTCTATTTAAAAAAGAAAAAAAAAATGGATCTAGGGCACCAGAAAAATCTTTAGGGGACCCTGGTCCCCCTGGATCCTCTTATACATGGTTTCCGATCATGTTAATTCCAATGGTGCACTTTTAATTTGATCTGATGCCGTTTTTTATTGGGTCTTGGGCAAATTTGTTTTTAAATATAGGGAAACCATAGAAAACGTTGGAAATAGTGGAAAACCCTGATCAAAAAAAAAAACAACCGGTACTAATATGCCTGATCCCGATACCTGTCCAATAACAATACGACCATACCAATACGCGTGATATCGACAAGTCCACTACCAATACAGCGTACATTTTTTTCACTAGGTAGGTTTACAGGGACTGTGGAGGGTCATATCATTGCAAAAACGATAGATATTGGACCTTTTGATTGTGTTGAACAAAATGGCAATCTAAAAATTTTGATTGGATAGTTTTGGAGGAGGGGGGCTATTTACTTTCCACTCTTTTTTCACTTAAAAACGGCACTAACAAATATAATTTCCGTTCGAATGATCTATTACACATCTCACTATGATGTTCTGGTCACCCCTTAGCCCTGCTCTAAAAAAAAAAAAAAAAAAAAAAAAAAAAAAAAAAAAAAAAAAAAAAAAAAAAAAAGAGACAGATCAATGCTACCCATGCAAAAACCGATTTTCCTTGTTATTCAAGAAGGGGACTGTAATTTCCCTAAACAAGGTTTTTGACCATGCTGATTCCAACGGTACGATTTTTGATTTCTGACGCCATTTTCAAGGGGTTTCAGGCCTTTTTTTAAATGACCATACATTTCTTTTCGCAATAAAGTTTCGCTTTTAAGACAAACCAAAATAATAGTTATCATTCGTGAATTAGTGTCAGATGGCAATTTTTTTTTACTAGGTAGGTTTTCTCTAGACGCGTTTTTTTACTTTTGGTTACTATGGGCTGTGGTTCGCTCTTTACATGATTTATCTACGTCACTGGTCTGTCTTATTACTAATTTATTTCAACTGTCGGGAATTAGGTTTAATATAGAAATATTTCTCTTTCTTTTTCAATGCAATATTGTTTATGTCAGATCCAGCATACTTTAGAGACACGGAAAGAGCAGTTCGAATAGCCAGAAATTACGTGGGAGTGATTATGAAGTATATTATTTATAAGTTGATGGTCTGTTGTTTTTACAGCAAGACTAATATGTTTTGCGGGAACACTTTATGATTGTTCAAGTTATTAAGCTAGACTGACTTTGCTTTTGCTTTTTGTGCTTTAGATACTACTTTCCTCAAACAACTTTGGTTTGAAAGATTTGCGAGTTGAAATATATCCCAGGTTGGTTAAACTGAGGGGCTACTCGCTTTCAAAAATTGTACACATAAGGAGGCATGCAAAATACGTTTCGTGCCATGCCCACATGTGACACAAAGAAGCGTGGCGTGGCGGAAGTGTACCATGCATTGTAAGAATAGACATGCCGTAATAGATATATGTCACGCGCAGCATTTGGAATCAAGGACGCATCCAGGAGGAGGAGTTAAGGGGGCTTGAACCCCCCTCGAAATGTTTGTCAGATTCGTAAAAACATAACAAAAAGAATATAAGAAAATTTGTGATGGTTTTTTTATTTTTTTTTCACTCCCCCCCCTGAAAAACTGGTACTTACCCCCCGTAGAAAAAAGGGGCAGGTGACAAAATACATTGGAATTATTTAATTTGGGCTATATATTTGCACATTAGGGGGGGGGGTAAAGTTGGAAAGTGTGAAGTTAGAGAAAAAATCTTACTTCATGATATGCAGAATAATTGTTTAACACATTTTCCATGCAGGACCGCTATACTTTAGCCCCAACCCCACCCATAATGTGAAAATATATAGCCCAAATTTGTTTGTAAAGTATTAAATTTACAGTATGTTTTGGCATTTTTCATTAGGATTAACCTAACTTCACTTCTTGAGTGTGGTGGGTGTATGAGGTAAGTACCCAAATAATTTTGCACACACCTCCCCCCAAAAAAATTCCTGGATACGGCCATGCTTGGGATGTATATCTCAAGAGGAGTCGCAGACCGGACGACCCCTCAGCTTGACCAAAAAGGGGAAAATAGATTTAAAAATGGGAAAGTGCCAAAACTAGATTTTGTTATACGCGAAAGTTGTACCAGTCAAGTAGATTAAGTAGTCAGACACAACATCCAAGCTTTGTTTTAGTAAAGAGCCATATGCCTCCCATGTATTTCTTTCTGGTTGTAGGAACATAATTAGGGACTCGTCCTCATCCGAGAAAAGAGCCAATTATAGGGGGGTTGAAAGTGACTTATAGGGAACCAGCCCACCATGTGTCCTTTTGATACCCGGTTGGACTAGCCCCTCATGATATTGGATCAAATTTTCGCTGTTTCATTTCTGAATTTCTGAACCTTTCATTTTCACCGTATTTTTTTTTTCTTGTTCCCTATAACGGAAGACACTCCGTTAATAACCTTTTCAAGTTTGTTCTTCAATGACTCTTCTTATTGGAGATTACAACGGGTATGCAAGTAGCTAATTTCGGATATCTGTTCATTAATAAAACCTCCAATATTAAGCAAAATATCTTTTGTGGGTTTTATACAAAGGTTCAAAACTCCTATTTAAACTAAACAAAACCAGTAGACCATAGAATCTAATTAACGGTCTTATTGCACTAATCAATGAGCTTAGATGTTCGTTTTTTGTTTGTTTTTTGCAGCAAGCGCAGACTTTAATAAGCAGCAGGTATCATGCTTCAGTAGTATCCTGTTCTTAAGACAAGGTTACAGAACACGTAAATACTGCGGGGATGGGAGAACTCGGGACACAATCTTTATTTAAAGCTCGGTTACTGGATGTCATTGTTATTTTGCTATGAAAATAAAACAGCAAAAACAATCTCAGATGAAACTGTCATCTCACTTGGTTTCAACAAGTCTCAATACAAAGATAACTTTCTATCCTAATTTCGAGCAGTGGCAAACACAAGCACTCTTTGCGGTGAAGTTTAATTGCAAACCCCTCTGCCACAGCCAAACACAGCGCGCTGAATGATCCAGATGTAGACAACTTTCTGCCTCCTAAAATGCATGCAATGCCTCCAACACAGCTTAAATACCAATATACAGTCATGAAAACTTGATTTATTTTTGGGACACAGTGCGCGGTAGTAATGCTAGCGGCTGGAGACAGGAAGCTGGTGTTGGTATCTAAGCTGTGTATGCAACAAAACAAAATTGCGTTCCCACCAATGGTATTGTAGTACGATCTACGCGTCGGAGTGCGGGCTTAGAGGAGGCCCTAAGTTCAAAGCTCTTTACCAAAAGCTTCTCCTGGGCAAGATAGGAGTTTTCATAACTGTATTGGTATTTAAGCTGTGGAAATGTTTCCATTTCCATCATTAGTTATCTAGCCATAAACCTCCAATAAATAGCCCACCACAACCGAAGAAAAACATTCCTCCTAAAAGCTTTGACAATGTTCACTCCTGTATCCCTAAAGGTTCACAATGGAAATTTCTTTATATAGTGGGATGTTCTAAGTAGCGATAATTGTTTTCCAACACATAACCGAAGTTTTGCTCAATGATTAGAAACTCCATATGAAGCCCTTCTTTTAGGGCTACTAGCAGCTCGTTAACCTGCGCTATAATATCTTGCACTGTGTACTATAAGTACAAACTTATGACAGTGGCGGTTCTGGCCTATCTTACGCCCGGGGCAAAAATCTTAATTAGAGCCCCCCCCCCAGTCTCCTAAAAAATTCCAGGCCAAATCTTAACAAAATCTAAATTATTTAAATCTAAACTTTCTTACTTTGTATGGGAAAAGAAAAGCGAGAAATGAAAATTTCGGAAATTTTGCACCCCTAAAATGTCTGCACCCGGGGCAAGTGCTCGCTCCCCCAAAAAACCGCTCTGACTTCTGTGAACATTGGAACTATTGAGGACAAAAGTTGGTATTTAAGTATTACACGAAAGACACCCGAGAAGTGAAGTTTTGTTAATGCTAATGAAATAAAACAAAATATGATGAAAATGTAATACTTTATTAGCAAAATTACGAAAACTACAACAAAGAATTATATAAGGGAGCCACCCAGAGCGCATTATATTAAATACGTAACCTAAATTAAACTAACTTAACCTAACAAAAATACCAACTAAATATTGAATAAACAGTTATATGTATTTTACTAGCGAGTCGAAGCTAACTGTCTGGTATTACCAATGTGAAAATCGGGTATCTCTCATGTTTGCGGTCCAAATTCTCGTGTGATACTTTTATAATACTTAAGTGCCCAAAATATTACCAAGGATCTAGAATAATAAATTAAGTACGTTTATAAACTTCTTAATATCGTATTTTGTCACTTGAGACTATTTACAATTAGAAATTGTACATTTTTCGCACTTTGTGATTACCATATTATATTGGAGAACTCTTAAAATGGCACTACTCATGGAGCTAAAACTTTGCGCTTTCTTTATTCTTGAGCACCCGAAAGTGTAAGAGATACATACATAAATATGACACAGAATAACATCTATAGTGATGAGGCCCTAATTAACTTCAGTGAGACTTCTAGGGCTAGACAGCCACCGCGTTTTAAGAGAGCATACTCTTCATGCTGGCATTTTAAGCGGAAAGGGCAGTTTTCTCTCCACACTCAGCAAGAGAAATGCTAAAAATTGCCGTGGTTCTAGAACAACATATTCAGCTGAAAAATGTCGTAAATACATATGCATGGCCGTTTCTGTCTTAAAACCACTAAGTCTACCCAGCTTCTTAGATACAGACAGCAAAAGACTAGAACTAGAAAATCGGAGCAAGCTCGAAGACACCACTATTCCTAAGCTCCAGAAAAAAAAGACCTTGATAGAGTTTTATGGATACTCTCGGTTTGACTATCATTACATTAATACACAACTGAGTTCAGATGATAATCTCTCACCTTCTCCGCTTGGAAATGAAACCTATTTGAAAATAAGATATCTTACTTTTTCCAAGGTCCCAATTCCAGTGTCACTCAAAGGAACATACTGAAAAAAAGTATTTCATTCAGTCGGAGTCCTTACAAACTTTAAAGAGTGCGCAGAAGGATCGAGTTCCATTGAAAGACAGTTCCTTCTAGGTCGATTGTGGTAGAGGGCTAACCACCTACGTCAAATAATTAGAATTCCTTTTGTGACCGGGATGGTAATCCAAAAAGCAGCATAAGGCCACTTTCTAATCGATTTCCCGATTAAATTACGCACGCTAGACCGATTGGCTCTAGCGTGCCAAAAGTGATTGAAGGGCAGCTAGACCTCCCAATAACCTTTTTCCCCATATCAATCCAATAAAAGTTCAGATATAGCTATTTTGTTCCAAATAGTCAAACAATGAAATAACTATGCCTCGTGGGTTGGCAAAACCCACCACAGCCCCCAGGACAAGGGCTGTAAGTTATTCATGTTGCCAATTGTTAACATATATAATGTTTTTATAGAAGGGGCGGTCATATAAACTTCGAAGGAGGCTCATTTGAATGAAAATTGATTGTTACAGTTCACTTTTTAAGAGTCAAAAGTAGTTGGAGGGCAACAAGCCCCCCACCCTAAACTTTTTTCCAAAATCCTTTTGATAAAAATTTTGAGATAGCTATGCTGTTCAGAATAGTCCAAAAGTCAAATAACTGCGATTCCAGGTTTGAACCCTCCCCCCAGCCCCCAGGCTATAAGTTATGCTAGTTGCTCATTGTTAACATATCAGGTTTTTTATAGAAGGATTGGTCGTATAAACTTCGAAGAGGGCTCATTCTATTGTAAATAAGAGAGTATAATGCCCTTTATAAAAGTAAAACTGATTGGAGGGTAACAAGCCCCACACAACCTTTTCCCGAAATGCATACAATCAAAATTTTCAGATAGCCATTTTGTTCAAAATAGTTCAAAGGTCAAATAGCTATGTCTTCAGGGTTGACAATCCCCCTCCCCCACACACACAGCCCCCAGGGCAAGGGCTATAAGTAATGCAAGTTGCGCCTTGTTAACATGCAAGATTTTTGTGAAAGGGGTGTTCGTATAAACTTTGGAGGGGGCTCATTCGATTGGAAATCGAAAGTTGAATGTGAGTTGAATGTGAATTGAATGTGTTTCCTCAAACACATTCAATAAAAATTTTGAGAGCCGTTTTGCTCAAAATAAAAGGTCAAATAACTAAGCTTCCTGGGTTGAAACCTCTCTCCTCCAGCCACCCAGGGCAAGGCCTGCAAGGTATGCAATTAGCTTATTGTTTATATGCAATATTGTTGTGGAAGGAATGGTTGTAAAAACTTTGGAGGAGGCTCATTTGATTGGAAACTGGAAGTTTTAGAGCCCTTGTTAAGAGTCAAAAGTGAACGGAGGGGAAGCAGCCCACCACGCCCTTTTCCCAAATCCATCAGATCAAAATTACAAGGTGGCCATTTTCTTCAAAATAGTAAAAAAGGTCAAATAGCTATACCACCATGGTTGACACTCATCCCCCAGCATCCAGGACTTAAGATATACATTTTGCCCATTGTTAATATATAAGAATCTTTACTGGAAAAGAGGGCATGTTTGATCCTGGGTCGCCAAAAAGGCTTAGGGTATAAGGGTGAAACTTTAAGGAAATGTTGTGAGGGATGCCATACACAATCAAGACACACTATGTGCTTGCTGGTAAGCAGGGAATATCAGCAATATCTTTAGAACAGCTGAGGGTATTAGTTTGAAAATTTCCAGGTACTTTGAGGAAATTCTGAAGAGGGATTTGAGGGCAACCAGCCCCCCCCCTCCTTCCTCTTTTAAGGTGCACCCTCTGCTCATCACTGATCAAAAATTTTGAATTATCATTTTGTTCAAACTAGTCAAAAGGTCTAATAGCTATATTTCCAGGGATGTCAAGCTCCTATAGACGCAGGAAAAGGATTGTAAATTATGTAATTTACCCATTGTTTACAAGCAGGATTTATCATTAGAAAAAGGGGATAAATTTAGTTTTACGGTGCATCAGAAAGACTAAGGGGAATAAGTTCAAACTTTGAGAATGTTGAGGGATATGTTATATTAAATCAAAATCCACTCTGTGTATCCAGTTTATCAAAAAGGGAGATCAGCGATATTTAAGAATGACTAAGGGTGTTGAGTTAAAACTTTCAGGACATGTTGAGAGTCCACTTGAGTAGCTCCAGCATTTTTATTGGGGGGGGCGAGAGGGCTCCATATCCAAATATTCATGGGCACGGGCTATATAATAGTTTTTCTCCAAATTAGGGGGGAGGGTAACGCCACTGCATGTTGAGGGGGGGGGGGGTGTTGAAAAGTGGTTGGGAGGTCACCAGCCCCAAATAATCAAAAGCTCAAATAATTATACCTATAGGGATGAAATAACCCCCACAGCTTTGGAGAGGGTTGCTGAACACAATCAAACCCACTATGTGTGGGCTGATTGTATTAAGTAAGGAGGGTATTAAGTTGAATTTCCAGGTGATGTTGCCCTCTTTCTCTTTTTAGATGCTTTCTTCTATCATAACTGATTAAAATTTTGAAAAAATAATTTTGTTCAGAACAATAAAAAGGTCTAATAACTATTTCTCTAGAGATACAATCCCCTCCCCTCTCCCGTCTCCAGGGTAAGGATTGTAAAGTATGCAATTTCCCCTTTTTTACATACAGGACTTATCATTAGGGAAAGTGGGGATGGAGTATTAGGGTGAAACTTCAGGGAATACTGAGGGGCATGCTAAACTAAATCTAAAGATATTGTGTGCATCCTGTTTATAAAAGGTGTAATCTTTTATATGACAAGAACTACTGAGGGTACTAAGTTTAAACTCTCAGGACATGTTGAGGAGGATGTTAAAAAGTGGTCGGAAGGCAACCTTTCTCCCCCCATTTCCTTTTTAGCTGCCCCCCTCTAAAGAAATCAGAATGAAATTTTAGACCAGCAATATTTTTTCAAAATAGTCAAGAAGTCAAATAGCTACACCTCTGGGGATGACAGAAGCTGCCCATGGTTTATACACAAGGTTGATTACTCGGAAAAGGGGACATGTTTGATCCTGAGTCTCCAAAAAGGCTAAGAATACTAAGCAAAAGCTCCTAGAAAATATTGAGGTAAAACAAAATCAAAACACACTGCACGCAGCAGGGTTTTTGAAAGGACATAACAGCAATATTTAGGAAATGGGTAAGAGCATTGAAACTTTAAAGGCATTTTTGGATGGATACTGAAAAAGGAACAAAGGGCAGTCCCCCTTCCCATTTTCCCCTTTTAGATGTTCCTCTTAACACTGACAGAGATCTTAAAAATCCATTTTATTCAAAATGTTTATTAGCTATGCCTTGCCAGATGCCATGCCCCACAGCCCTTAGGCAAGGAATGCAGACTATGCAATTTATTTAAATTCTACATGCAGGATTTATCATTAGAAAAGGGGGGTATTTTATCCTGGATGTGTCTAAAAAGACTAAGGGTACTAAGGTAAATTTTGGGAAATGTTGAAGAGTATGTTAAGCTAAATCAAATGAAACTATATGCATCCAAGTCATCAAAAGGCATACCTACAATACCTTGTAAATGGGTAAGGGCATTAGCTTGAAACTTTCAGGGCCATTGCTACCACTATTGTGGCTGCAAATGAGACTGGTTGAACAGCAACAACTTCTAACTGCAATAAATTGCACTACATCTATTTGTGAAGACTTTTGGGGAATGTTGAACTTTGAAAATTTAATGTTGAAAAAAACATCACTTCAATGTCTTGATATTTATGATGTTGACAAAAGACTTCCATATTTAAATGGGAATGTTGAAAAAACTCGAAACTTTGGCAATCAAAAACAGATATAAATAAGAAAAAAGAACTTTCTAAAAAGAAATTTTTCAAACAATAATAAAGACCCACATCAAAACTGTTCTCCTTTAGTTCTCTCTTCTATTCACTGTTCCTTTTCTTCTTTTTTCTTAAATAATTAAAAAAAAACTGTCCAAGAAAAGAGTTTTTCAATGAAAAACAAAGAAACATAGTAAACTTAAGATCAACAGAAATGAATTCCTACTATAATTCAAACTCAAGTCAACCAAAAATTACTATTTAAGAATAAATGAAATAAAAAAAAACAGAAATTAAATAAACAATCATACAATGGGCACTAATATAACTGAATAAATTAATTTTAAAATAAGTAAAACTTAAAACAATTGTTCAAACCAAACTTAAAACACACAAAACCACTACAAACAAGACTTTGGTTACTGCCCTCTCCTCTAACTGTAAAAGTATAAAGCCTATTGCATCATTTGCACTTGAATGAAAACAAACTGCCTTAATTTGCACTTTAAAGTAAAATTGAAGTCCTTATTGGATTTGCAGTGATTGAGTATGGACCTGTGATCCAGTAATTGCATTGCAAATAGTTTCTTTTATATTTAAAAATCTTGAATTACAAGAATTTCAGCAATTAATGCAATTATATATCAAATATTCAGTTTAATTTTATTATTTCTTTCCAATGACTGTTTAAAACATATAGTTTTCAATTTCTACCCTATTGGGAAGGAAACATGTTAAGAAAACAATTCTTATTCAATAATATGTAGAATAATTGTAGCTGAGGCATCCTGACTGCAGCTTCACCATAATTTGCCCTCATGTACCCCTAATGTGCAAATATATAGCCTAAATTATATATTTCCTGTACATATTGCCACCTATCTCCCTTCTTTATCTGCTAGTTGTTTTGTCACAGTTGATTCAATTTTGGGTATACAGGTTGGAACAAGAGACTTATATGGTGGAAAGCATGGGCAATACATAATTTGAGCTATATATTTGCACATAAGGGGGGGGGGATAACATGGAGTAGAACTGCAGTAAAATGTGATATAGTTATTCTGTATATTACAATTTAAGAATTCTTTCTTAACATATTTCCTTCTCAATAGCCCTACACTGGACCTTTAGCAAAATTTTACAATTTAAGAATTCTATTGTTTTCTTTCAGCCTATATAAGGATTAATCTAGACCAGGGTCATACCTGGGAACATTGGAGAAGGGAGGGGGTTCAAAGCAAACACTGTATTTGGAAAAAGTGTCAGTTGGAGATTCTGAAAAGGTAAATTTACAGACAATGAAAATGCTAAAATGCACCTACTTGCCATATATCTAGTAGCCATGGCTAGCAAGTTTCTGTACTAGATTTGATATCACAACACTCAAACATTCAGGATCAGTTTCTCATCCATGATGTTGCTTACCTGGATTCAAAATTCTGCATTACCCACTTCTGACTATCTTGGAAAGGGGTTATGTTAAGAGAATGAAACTTAGATGGATATGTCTCAAGACTAAAGTATGTCCTGGGAAAATATTTTGAAGTAACTACCCCCACTCTTTCTCCCTCAAGAAGGTACTGACCTTTGAAAATCTGTGTGTTATAGCCTAAAAGTGAAACCTTGCAAAATAGATCTTCTGCTTAAATGAAGTACAACAAAATTGTTTTCAGCTTCACAACTTTGCTCAATATTAATTTATAGGGTTTTAAAGATTTGCAAATACATTTTCTAAATTTTGAAAAAAAAAGACATTGATCAGGCTTAAAATTTTACTCAAATAGCAGGAATTACATTTTCAGAACTAAAGCCAGAGACAAAGAACTGATAATTGAAAATTAAGGAAAATGTTGTTTTGTCAAAATTTTGATGGGCATAGGCCTAGACCTGTCATGTAGGCAAATGTCAGGACCCTCTAGAGCAGTGGTTCTCAACCTTTTTTTACCCATGGACCCCTTTTCTCTTCTTTTTATCTTGGTGGACCCCTTCATAGCTATTGGACATAAGAACAATCTCCTATCTGCTTAAAAATAAAGATCAAAGCTCACCACCTACTTCATGAGAGAAGTTAAAAGATTTTCACCTTCGCTTGTTCTTGCTACTGACTGATGGGTGAATATATAAGTCAAAAGAAAGTACAAAAAATAATGAAAGAATTATTAATATATATTTTTCAAAATAATATAAATTACAGTAGAAATTGAATTTTTTTAAATGAAGAGCGTTCTGAGTTGGTTTTCTTCATGGACCCCCAAAATATCATTGTGGACCCCCAATTTGTTGTGTTTTGCCAGTGGACCCCCAGGAATATTACATGGACCTCTAGGGGTCCATGTGGACCCTGGTTGAGAACCACTGCTCTAGAGGGAGGAGTGGAGGTAGGTAGGCCTACTTCAAAATACCTTCCTGGGACATGCTTTAGCCAGTTATCATTCATCATTTAAAGCAAAAGGACCTAGGTGTGATTTATATTGAATTCTCAAAACCTGTTTCCTAAAAAAGCACATTGACCTATTGAACAAGATTAGATATGATCTGTTAGACATAATGAATTGCTAATGAACTTGATATTGAGTTAAATTGGATATGATCTTTGGATGTGCGTACTTGATTGTTATAGTTTTTAAGCATTATAAGACTGATTGGACTGATTATAAGGTGATTGCCAAGCTCATGTGGGCCTACCTATTCAAAGTTAAGTGCAGTTTTTAATTTTTATTTTTGATAATACATTTCAATGGTGCAGTTCACAAAGGATGCTGTTTTTCTAGCAAAATTCAAAAACTATCCACCATGGCCATGTTGAGTGTTGGATATAATTCAGGCTAAGAACAAAAAAATATCCTATGTTGTATTTTGTTATGGAAGCCATGAAATTGTGACAACAACAGCCTCACAGCTTTCAGCCTTTGTTAGCATTTCAAAGGAGGCTAAGAAGAAAAATGAATTAGGCATTGCAAATGCTTTTGCCAAATTAGCTGATAAGCATCTCAAGATTAGTGGTTCTAGTTTACCAGATACATTGGCAAATTCAATAAATTCTGCTTTATTGGACTTGGACATGCTAAAATCTAATATCCAAAATGATATTGAAAAAGAAGTACATGAAAAAGTTGGATTATCAAATAGGGCAGATATGATTGACTCTATTGTTTCTCGGGTTCACAACTCTATACTTGTCCAGTATTCAACCAAGTTTGATGAGATTGAGAACAAACTACGGGCTCTCCAAAATGCAAACCTAGCCCTAGAAAACAGGATTGAACCACTTGAAACCCATCTTAATGATATGGAGCAGGAAAAATGACAGAATTGGCTTGTATTTCATGGTGTTGAACAAAGTGGGGGTCTTCCCATCTCTGAGTGTATATTGAATGTGATTATGGATAAAATGCAAATTACTGATTTTTCTTTGACTGCAATAGTTTTTGTATTTAAATTTTGAGCAAATTTTATTGATTCAGACACCATTGCAAATGCAAAAAAGCATCTTGCGCTTGTGTTGGTTGTGTTCAAGTCTGCTAAAACTGCAAGAAAAATGTTTTTATGTAAGTCTAAACTTGCTTGGTTGGAAATATTTGTTACCAAGTACCTAACATCAAAAAAGAAACAGATTCTTGACTTGGCTAAAAGTAAGCTCAGAAACAGAAATGTCTGATCCAACAACAGGACAATTTTCAGAAAAGACTCAGCAGGAGAGATCTGTAAAATTAGAGCTATGGCTGAAGTGGTCTGTTTGCTAAATCTCACTGCATAATTTTGAGTTATGAAATTATGTTGTTGCATTACTTGTATGTTTATTTTCCTCTGTGCATTTTATAGCCAAAATATCAGTTTCGTTCATGTTTATCTCTTTCTTTTTCCTTCTTCTCTCTACCTATCAGCTTTTTTTAATTTTTTTTCTGTCTTCCTCTTGTCTTTTTCCTCTTTCTCTTTTTTCCTTCCTTCCTTCATCATTTGAGTTTCTTTTGTATTGAGTAGCATGATATGAACATGGTTTTAATTAGCTGAGGGTGATAACCTTGCTTGCCCTTACAAGCTTATTACCTTTCTTGGCAGGCAAATAGTGTTTGTTTTCTTTTCTTAATAAATGTATATCTCATATCTCATCTCAGTAGGCCAATCCTTGAAAGTTTCATTTTCCTAACCTAATCCCTTTCCAAGACAGCCAAAAGTAACCAAAGTAGAATTTTATCCAAAATTGTTCTCAGCTTTACAATTTTGCTCAATCCCAATTTGTTAGGTTTTAAAGATATGGAAATACATTTTCCAAATTAAAAAAATATATTGATGTGGCTTGAAAGTTCACTCAGATAACAGGAATTGTATTTTTCAGAACTGAAGCCAGAGAAAAAGAAACTGATAACTGAAAATTAAGGTAAAATATTGTTTTGTCAAAACTTCAATAGATTATAGACCTGTCATGCAGGCAAATTCCAGGACCCTCTAAAAGGGAGAAGGAGTGGAGGTAGGTTCTTCAAAATACCTGCCCAAGACATAGGCCTGCAGACTCATCCCTGAAAAACCCCTTTCCAAGATAGCCTGAAGTAGAATTTTGCTCTTACCTTTAAGCTCTATCCCATTCGTGATTTATTTTGCATGTCTCCACATTACAAATAGAAATAGGCTATCCCTACATCAATTCAAAATAACTGGTTTCAGACCCACTATGCTAGTTATTTTTCATTTTCTATTTGAATAAGTCACGTCAGGTATTGAAATAGATGACTCTGAAGTAATAGAATTGGTGCTGCCGCTTCCAAGTATCTCCGGCAAAGACAACATCGTCTTGGTAACTAGACTAGAAATTAAAAGACTTGTCTCCAAAAAATATGAACGATAACCCGTGGAATTAACATAAATCATCAACAAGGGGATAATTACAGGATAATTACATTGGATATTTACATTGGAAGTTCATGGATACTTGACGTGTTCATCTGACATTCCGGAAGAGGAGTGGCTAAGGTTTTACTCTACAGTTTTTGGTTCCAAAGACCCAAAGCTGAACGGAATTGTGATAAATGCTTAAACAAAAAACTCAAAACATTGTTAGAGGTTTGAAATACCTTTGTGATATCTAAATCGCCTGTAGCTAAAACAATTTGTATTAACAGTATTCCAACTAAAAAACAGTATGGGATGCTAAAAACAGTATTCCAACTAAATGGCGTTAGTACTTACAAAGAAAACAAGGAAAAAGACGAGACTGTAACTTATTAAACACTCAAATGTAAAAAAGAAAGAACAAATTGGTGAAACAGTAAATTATTTGAGTACGCAATTCCAGTCAATTTTTTAGCTGACCTTGTGTTTATTTTATTTCCTCATAACTGGTGGTAGAATCTCTCTATGCTTTTCACTACTAAGGAGAAATTGGCCGAATTTGCAGATCAAACCCATACGATGTTCGTGAAGGGACGGTAGTGTAGAACGGGTAATGCCGATTCATAACTTACATATGCGTCTGAAAAAACAGCTTTAAAGTCTTTTTTGTAGTGATTCAACTTGATCGTTCAGGTAGCTTGTGTTGTTGACTTGAGCAGCCCATACTGAGTAAGCATACTCGAGAACTGGTCAGATCCATGTAAAATAAACCGTCTTAAGTTGGGACACAGAAAAACTGAAACAACGCAGTAAGACAAAGGTAAACATCACACCATTTGACTTTTTAGTGATTGTGTCAACAGGAGTACTAAATGAGCAGTCAGCACAACATGTGACACTGAAAATTACAGCCAAAGATACACTAGGATACGGTGGAGGAAGAATGAAAAAGTCGCTCTTAAGAGGATTAAAGTAAAGGATTTTGGTTTTTCTTTCGTTGATTTGATGACTGTTGATAGTATATTAGTCTTTAAATTTGCTCGTTATAGCATCCCTGAATTGGGGAACTGACTCGGAGTTTTCAATGAGATATTTCAGAAGAACTGACGAGTCGTCTACGCACTTCAGCCTGTCCTCAAACTCAGAAAGGATAAAGTTTGTAACTTCTAAAAACAACAGGGCTGCAAGTTGTGTTCCTTGTGGAGCCCCAGCCGTGAGCTCAGCACATTCGGAGTTGGTGTATCCAGGGAAAAGGATGCAGACGCACTGGAAACGGTGTTGCAAAAAAAAATCGATCACTAAAAGCAGAATGTGCTTCCGTGCACCCATTCTGTGTAAATTTGTCAAATCTATGAAATGGCAAATGATATCGAAGGCTTTTCGGTAATCCAGTAGGTGAACACGGACAATCTCACTTCCTTTGTTAAAGCACTTGACAGTAAGGTGATGTATTCTCACTAATTAAGCAGTTGTACTGCTTCCTTTCAAGCATCCGTACTGATATGGGTCAAGAGAGGGAGAAACCTGTGACATCAGCTCGTGGTATATAAACGTCTCTGCCACCTTAAACAGATTCGGGGCTATTGAGATATGTCGGAGTTGGTCGCAAGATTTGGGACACTTCACTTTGGGTATGACACGAAAGTGCGCTGTCTTCCAAGCCCTAGGGAGCACTTGCTCTTGGAAACACTGGTTAATAATGGAGGAGAATGGCTTGGCAAAGAAAAAAGCAAATTCATGTAGCAACTTTAAAGGAAGCTCGCCAGGGTAGGACGCACAGTTCGTATTCAGCTTCTGAAGTTCCTTGTAAACGGCAAACTTGGAAATTTCACCTACATTATCAATCTCTGCTTCAGTAATGAGAGAATCAATTTCTGAGCTAGTGATTGACAGAAAGGTTGTACAAATGCCAGCAAACAAGGAGCTCACTTCCGTAGCCGATAATAAGGTACCATCCTCTTTCAACACCCTTAAGTCACTGGATGTCGTTTTACCAGCAGTTCTTTTTTACTGATGAATGCCATTTGTGTGGATCTGTCGTAAGTAAGGACATAATTTTGTCTTTCACATATTGTCTCATTCCTCGCCTGCTCTATTTGACAATATGGTTTCGTAACTTGACTGAAACAACTGAATCACCATTGCTGTGACGTCGGCAGCGAGTCTTAATTAGGTCCTTGTGGTCACTTGTTATCAATAGTTTATCAATATCTGTAACGGTAATAACTTTAGTCGGATAACAAGCATAGAACTTCTCCTGAAGTACGCTATTTATCTTACTCACTTTGGCGTTTATATCCGGCTCGGAGCAAATGTCATCCAATTCGTAGTTTCCCATGCCAGCGACCGAATGTAGAAATCAAACCTCTTGTTAGTGGCCGTATAGTAGTTTTGACTCGTTTGTTGTTTTTTTTACCGAAAAATTCCCATTTACTTCCCAGAAAAATTATGAAATGATCAGAATTCTGGAGGGGTCCTAGAGACCATGGTGCATCATTGAAGTCTGTAAGGTTCGTTAAGATCAAGTCAAGTATGTTGCCACTCTGATGGGGTGGTATTGCAATAACGTGCCGCAAATATAAGACACTTGAAACCCATTGTTTGTTTGTTTGGTTAAAGAAATTGTCAGTACAGGAGAGGCATGCTTTTGGCGCATTTTTATTTATTTATTTATTTTCTTTATTTCCCTCAAAAAATGAGGAGTACGCTACAATATAATATAAAGAAAAAACAACTGATAACATTTACAATCAAAACCTATCAAATATTGATCGAACACTTAAAAAAAAAAAAAAAAAAAAAATTGCTAAATAGATTAGCCTATAAATCATGAAGAGCCAGAACTGTTACTAAAAAACGGAAATAAATTGTGGCCTAAAAGGCTAATTTTCGCCCTATCTTCAAATGTTTTATATTTTTTGTTTATACAGACTACAGGATCCTTCACATTAAGCTTCAAAACAATCTCAGTGTTACTAAAAGAAAGGGGGAAACCAAGTAAAAATTTACAGAATTTAAAATAAGCAACTTTAATTGGCGAAAGATCAGAAGGTCTGAAATTTCGGAAGAGGAGGGACGGGAACAATACGTGAGGCAGAGCAACAGCGCTATACATACGACCAAGGACGTCCCGACGGTAAAGACCCCGAAAACGAATTAAAAGACCAAATGCCTTGCGTAGTTTCATCTGAACATGCTGAACCAGGACTGGTTTGAAATCTCTTTTCGAAGCAGCATAAGGTAATCCCAAATAAGTGACTATTGGCGACGACTGAAAAATAACACCATTGCCACAATCGAGAGTCGCCCTGACATTATCCTCTAAACAATTTACAACAAAAAATTGACATTTTTCAAAACTGATAGAAAGGCCCAAACCTTTTAAAACATTAATTAAAATATTAAAATTAGAAACAAGACTAGACTTGGACCGGCTTAGAAGGATAATGTCATCAGCATATGCGATGTAAGACAGATTTCGAGATAATGAAACAAACGAGCAGGAAAGAGAATTAAGGGCAGTAGCTAAACAAGAATTGAATATATAAGGAGAAATAATTCCTCCTTGTCTAATTCCTCTACACATTTGAATTAATTTGGACTGAGATGAAGATGAACTCGGACAGATACGGATCTTTAAACCAGAATACCAAGAGCGAAGGACTCGTATGACAGCTAGGGGCAATCCAGCATGGATTAAAGTGAGCAGAGCGGATGCATGAGAAATGTTATCAAAGGCCCCTTTGATATCAATCAAGAGGGCGTAAAGCGGTTGACCAGAGATTCCCGCTTCTTCAATAACTTTGCTGAAAGATGCATGGGCATGGTCACATCCCAAACCTCTCTTGAAACCAACTTGATTAGAACCAGTGTCAAGAATTTCAAGAAGATCCTTCAAACACAACTCAAACACTTTCCCAATCATAGAACCCCTAGTAATTGGCCTCCAGGAACTACAAGATGACAAGTCTTTTTTCCCGCTCTTAGGAATAGGCGTAACTATGCCAATATAGAATGACGATGGTACTAAACCAGTAGTAAGTAAAAGGTTGAAAAATGCCAGTAGAGTAATAAGAAAAGAAGAAGGAGCAAGTTTGAGGTGATTAGCAAATAAGCCATCATGATCCTTAGCCGACTGCGCCTTTAACGTTTTGATTGCTCCACGTAACATATCCTCAGAAATCCTGTAATCATTTGAAAAATTCTTCAACCTTTCATCTAATTGCAACACAACACTGTTAGAATCGTACGAAGTCGACAACTTAGAAAAATAATTTTCCCACTCTTTCAGCGATGGTGTGGAATTAGTATCAGGCATGTTAATCCGCCTATTGCCTCGGAGAACATTCCAAAGGAGATTCTTGTCCTTGTAGTTATCAATATTTGAAGAAGCTTCTTCTATGACCAGGTTATTATGACGACGGAGCTCTGCTTGGAATTCAGCCTTTCTCTTTTTCATTAGCAAAAAAACTGGATGCGAGTCTCTTGGCTTACCGAGGGCCCGCCATTCCCAATACGCTTGTTTAGCCGCCTTATTAGAATTTACCAAAAAAGGATTGAGGCTCCAAAAAGGTTTCTGCGCGCACAATCTTATCCTATTAGTAGGAAAAACTGCCGCAGCACCATACTTTAAGCAATGGATTAATTCAAAATAAAGACAATTAATAGTCAAAGAGGGATTACTATCCATTGAATCCAAACTATCAGGGATATAGACTTTATCAATTAAAGTCCCAACTCTTTCTTGGTAAAGCGGTCTAAAATTTGGATTCCAATCAACCCGATCAAAAAATTTAGGAAGCTTATTACCAGAAAAACGAACTGGGGAAGGGTGAGAAGCCAAAGGGGGTATAAGGAACTGACGCGGCATGTGGTCACTAAGGGGGAAATCTTCGATTACAGTAACCACAGGCAAAGGATCACTTGGGTTAGAAGAAAAAACATGATCAATATTAGTTGTACTACCACTCCAATGAATATAAGTAAAATCCTGGGACTTTGGTAAAACAGAAAAATTAGGAAGACAAGAAGATAAAATTGTACCCCTTTCATTTGCTATATTTGGATCACAGTTAAAATCACCTAAAATATAAGTACGCAAATTTGACTGTAAACTAGAGACAAAACGACTAAGATTAAAACAGCATTGAGTAAACGCATCAAAAGAAATATCATCATGGTAATCAGTCGGAAAATAACAATTAATTAAAACTACGTTTGAAAAACTACAAGCTAAAAAATGTGTATCAATTGCTAGAATAGCTGCATTAAGAGACTTGGGTAAAATAGTAGCTAAACCACCGGAGGGCGTCCACCAGTCGGTGTAGCGGGAACAGCAAAAATGTCATGCTCAGTAGACAGACTAGAAAGCAGATTCAACGAATGATCAAGGAGGTGGTGTTCCTGAAGACATAATAACGATGATTTTTCATTCAAAAAACTATGAAGTACAGGTAATTTCCCTAACACACCATTTGAATTAAAGGACGTAATACAAAGTAACTTTGTATTATGCCAATCTCAATTATTGGCACTTTATGCCAATATGTCAATTATGCACTTTATGTCAATTATTGGCACTTTATGTCAAACTTTGCCAATCTCAAGGATTGGCAAAGTCCTCCCTCCCCCCAGACCCCTGGGGCAAGGGCTTTAAGTTATGCCCTGGGGGAATACAAGGGTTTTATGAATGGATGGTTGTATTGAATTCATGTGGGTCTCTTTTGATTTTCAATTGGAAGTTATCGGCCCTTTTTACGAGTCATAGTGATTTAAGAGAAACCAACCCCCGCCCGCACACCCAACATTTCCCAAAACAAACATCCTTACTCATGTAATTTCTGCTCCTTTTGAGTCTGACTCAATTATGTATTATAATTTCTGTTCTCTTTTGCGCTCCAGTTATTTGTCAATGCTGATTTCTGGTAATTTAACGCTTGGTCGATTATTTTATTTTTGCACATATTTGGTTTAATATTTGATTTAAATTTTCATTGAAAAACTTATTTTTTTGAAATTTTTTTTTAATTAATAAAAATAAATGATCATATTGTCCTAAACAGCTAAGTAGAAATCAATGGTCTATTCCAAACTACTAAATATAAAGTCTCTAGAATTTTAATCACTCAACATTTATTAAGGAAAATATATATATTTAATACAAAATAGTCTCCACATTCTACACCAATTACTACAATAATAAAAATTAAAGCTATGCATCGAACTTCTACGATAAGAGCCAACAATTACCAATAAATCCATTAGAGAAAAATAAATCACTTTTCTTGGATGTTACTAACCGAATTATTTAACTTTATTTGAGAAATACTGGGCATGAGGTAAAAAAAACAAATTCAAACCAAAATCTAAAACCAAGAAATGAAAAAAAAAAAAAAAAAAAACAATATGCAAATGTGCTACTGTGACTGAGCACCACAGATGCTAAATAGAGTTGCTTCAATGAAACAACTGAAGTGTCTTTGTGGGTTCAATAAAATCAACCCCATTTTCAATCCTTAGCCACACATAAAAGAAATAAGAGACAAAGCAATGAAAATAAAAACTGATTTGCTTCTGGAGCTTATGGGGCCGAAGAGGCCCACATTATTAGCTTCAATCTTGAATAGTCAATTGAGAATGTATACCAACGAAAATTTTCAAGTTAAACAAGTTGCTAATAGCTAATCAGATAATTTTTCAGAATAAATAATTAGCTAATTTCTTCAAAATTAAGGTAAAACAAAAACGAGTTTTAACTGAGTTTCATTAGCAATAATCGAGTTTTCGATTCATTAGTTGAGCACAGTCATTCAAAAGTTCTTGGAAAGTTTTAAACATTGATATCACATTTCTTGTCAAAAACATTTTTTTAAAATTTTTTAAATGTAAAAAATAAGACACCCAATTTTGCAAGAAAGAAAAACTTTCGCTTTATCGAGAATTAAATGAGATTTCTGAATGTGGAGTGGACTCATCGATGTAGCGTGTCAGGGATTAGACATTAAGTATGAAGAAAAGCCACATAGCGTCTTTTGAATTGCGAAGGTCAACCTGTCTTTTTTTCAACTAAGTAGTCTTATGAGCAATTGGCAAGGCAGAGAATTTTCTAACTTTTTTTCATATCATAGCCATAACAAAGGAGGAAAAACAAAATTATGTTTAATAAAATATCCCACAACATAACAAATTTCAACAAAGCAAATTGATTCCAAACTAACCTCGTGTTTGGGCTTTACTTCTAAGAAATTATAAAAAGGATCCTAAGAGAAGCCATTAATTAACATATATTAGAAAATTATTCATTTTTAGTTCAACTGAACTCTATGTTTACATTATTTCCATCCTAGTTTTGCATATAAACAGGTTATTTCTTGTACTCGAAACACATTCCGTCATTAGTTTAGCTCAACTATTAAAATCACAACAAGTTTGTCATCCATAAATTGTTATTGATTCTATGTAAGAGTTTATATACAAGAAATATTGAAAAATAAGAAAGATACAAAAATAAGAAAAAGTTAAACATCTGTTGAACACTTCCTAAGAGCTGCTAGTATTTTCTATTTCTTTTCTTTCAGTAACAATTTTCGAAAACAAAGTGTTTATAGAAAAAATAGCTTTCTATTGAAAAAATATCCTTTATTTAACAAGACCCTTTTATGTATAACTTTCTTGACATTACACAGTAATGTAAAAGTAAAAGTAAAGGAAATCTCTGCCGCAAAAACAATCAAATCAAGAAGACAAAAAGAATCGATTAAAAACTCGAATGACTAAAACAGTGGCAGAATACAATAGAGCAAACCCTACATCTTTGGTTATGGCAGCTTTATTAGGCAACCCTCCAAGGGTATCTTCTGGCAATGGACATTCAGATTGAACAGATGCGGATATTCGAATATAGCTTCTGTTAAAGTTTCCTTCCCAAACTGGATCTAAAAAATGCAATGACATTAGGGTAATTTACCAGCTAGCTGTACCTTAAAATATGGATTTGACTTGAAACAAAGTAAGCTTGACAAACATTCTCTTGCACTAGTGCACTAGAGACCTTGAAAATTCCTAAATTAGGCTATATTGGCATCTAGTATATAATCTATCTAACATAGATGTCATTAATAGACCATTTGGCGTGATCAACAAGAACGGCTGAAAACAGTGTTTCTCAAAGAAACAATGATTAACTAAATAATAACAGCAGCAAGGAGAAAAAATACATGCCATGCTGGTTGGTAGTAGCCGATAAGACGGCAATAAGGGGATAAAAGGGCAGCATGTCAGAAAACATCTATAACTGCAACTTGCATTAAAACAATAAAATTTAATGTACTTTAATCCCATTTTTTATAGGCAGGTCTTCTACCCTTAGTGGTTTATCACTATTTCTAATGATTATTTTATTGACTAGTGATTTTAGTGTTTTTTTTTTATTTTATTAGTGGAGCTCGAGAACAGTGCAAAAATTCAAGCAAAAAAAAAAAAAACACATAAACGCTCGACTCAGAACAAAATTAGTTTTGGTATTCTAGTTTCGACCAGACAGTCTGCAAGAAAGCAAGCATATATTACCGTTTTCATTTACACAGCTTTTTGCTCCGATTTTTCGAATTTCTACATTTGTAATACTTTAATCTAGCTGTCTTAGTTGGTCCACATGACGAGTCTATTTAGCCAGGTGAAATGAGATGAAACATAGTACAATGCAATATAATTCATTTCTGATTGAGATGTGTTCACTCAGCTACTAATATCTAAGCGATTTCTACCTAGCTCATAGATCCAGAGGAGACATTTGGGTCCCAAAGCCAGAAAACTACTACCTGATGATACATCCCAGAGAGCACCAGTCCGGGTGACAACGACCAGTTTTTAGTAAGAATACCAACCTAAGCAAATCACCATTCGGATCACCAAAGTCACCTTGTATTTGAAATTGAAAAGCTTCCAATATCAGTTGTGCAAGGAGATATGGGTCAACTAGGTCATTGGATACGCGTAACTACCAAGACTAGTGCCACATTATCAAGTGATTTATGGGACCATGAAATCTGCAGTATAAGCAGGAAAGAAGGTTGCCTCTAAGAATTTGGGTTCCGTTTGAGATCTGTACCACCAGGATCAGGACTGCAGTTGAGGTCACACAGTCTGTTCCTTTGATGATGAATCAGATAAAGCACAAGTGGACAACGATAAGATACATCTTTGTCCTAATCTAACAAATGAGAATATTTGAAGACAAAATATATATAATATGGTTTATTGATATTGAAGAAATATACAAAATGCTGATTTAGAAGTGAAACTACTATTTTTTTTGTTATGCAATTTTAGATTTTACCATTTCAATAGCTCTTGTCTTCCTGCACGTGCCTAACGGTCGCTTCAGAATTAAACAGTTCGTGGTAACGAACTGTAGTAAGAAGCGACGCGGCTCAAGAATAACTGAAACTCTCAAAAAAGGTATTTTGATAACAATATTTACATCAAAAGAATCGCATTTTAATGCTGATTTTAAATATATAAGTTTACCCATCAAAACCCATCGTCTTACCCATCAAAAGTTACGAGCCCGAGAAAAATTGCCTTACTTTAGAAAATAGGGGGAAACACCCCTAAAAGTAATACAATCTTAACGATTGTAGATAGGGGGAATCTACAAAAATATGGAATTTCGCATTTTTTGTCAGAAGACAATTCACGGATGCGTGCTTATTTTTTTTTTCCCAGGGGTGATCGTATCGACTCAGTGGTCCTATAATGTAGCGAGAGGGATCATTCTAACGGAAATTAGAAGTTCTAGTGCCCTTTTTAAGTTACCGAAAAATCGAGGGCACTAGGCCCCCTCCAGCGCTCATTTTTTCCCCAAAGTCAGCGGATCGAACTTCCGGGATAGCCACTTTGTTCACCATAGTCAAAAACCTAATAACTATGTCTTTGGGAACGACTTACTCCCTCACAATCCTTGTGGGAGGGACTGCAAGTTACAAACTTTGACTGTTGTTTACATATGCTAATGGCTATTGGGAAGTGTACAGATGTTTTCAGGGGGATTTTTTTTGGTTTGGGGGGGGGGGGGAGAAGTTGAGGGGGGTTACATGGGAGGATCTTTCCATGGAAGAATTTGTCATGGGGGAAGAGAATTTCAATGAATTATTTGAAAAAATAATAATTTTTTCAATGATCAATAATCAATGAGCATTATTTGAAAAAAAACAGTAAAAAATTAAATATGAAAAGTTTTTTCAACTAAAAGTAAGGAGCAGCATTAAAACTTGAAACGAACAGAAATTATTAAGCATATGAGGGTTAACCTCCTCCTAATAGATCGCTCTTTACGCTAAAGTAATTTTATTAATTTCAACTATTTATTCTACGGCCTTTGTGATTCAGGGGTCATTCTTAAGGAATTGGGAAAAAATTCAAGTTTTAGTGTAAAGAGCGCAGTATTGACGAGGGGATGAACCCCCTTATATACGTAATAAAAACATACGATAATAGAAGTTTGTTACGTAAGTTAATTCGTAAATTACGTATAATTTTTACTAATAAAAAAATTTGTAAAACATTAAAAGTTCTAGTTGCCTTTTTAAGTATCAAAAAATTGGAGGGCAACTAGGCCTCCTCCCCCACTCCTTTTTTCTCAAAATCTTCTGATTAAAACTATAAGAAAGCCATTTAGCCAAAAAAAGAAAATTAATATGCAAATTTCGTTTTCATTATTTATGTGCGGAGAGCCAAAATCAAAACTTGCATTAATCCAAAAACGTTCAGAAATTAGATAAGAAAAACAAGTTTCTTTTAATTGAAAGTCAGGAGCGACATTAAAACTTAAACCGAACAGAAATTGTTCCGTATATGAAATGGGCTTTTCCTCCTTAAACCCCCGCTTTTTACGCTAAGGTTTTGTACTGCTTTAAAAAGTAGAGTTAAGAGAAAGAGTCAAACTTTAGCGTAAAGAGCGGGGGGTTAAGGATGAAAAGCCCCTTTCATATACGGAGTAATTTCTGTTTGTTTTAAGTTTTAATGTTGCTCCTTACTTTCAGTTAAAAGAACTTGTTTTTTTTTTGTTTAATTCTAGATAATCTCAAACAACTTGTTTTAGATGAGATTCTTTCACAAAAATTAGGAAAAAAAAACATCTTTGGGACACTAGTGCAGACACATTCTACCCTGATTAAGGATATCAACAAAATACGCCTGGTGAAGGGGAGTTTCATGGCTAAATGCAACGCAATTTTATGGCATTATTTTCAAAACTGAAATGATCTACAAGCCTCCATGCGTGGACATGTAGCATGAAGAACACTGGAGAAAGAAATGGCTGTCACACTATAAGACATTGATGTGCACTTATTATACCTTGATAAGGGATATTTATAGAATGTTCCTAGGGAAATGGTGTTTAACGGCTCAGTAAAATCTACCTTTATTCCATTGGATTGATCTCCAAGCCCCCTTGCGTGAAAATATGACGAGACGATATTTATAGAATGTTCCTAGGGAAATAGTGTTTAGTGGATCACTAAAATCCACCTTTATTCCACTGGATTGATCTCCAAGCCCCCTTGCGTGAAAAAATGGCGAGACGATATTTATAGAATGTTCCTAGGGAAATAGTGTTTAATTGATCAGTAAAATCCACGTTTATTCCATTGGACTGATCTCCAAGCCCCCTTGCGTGAAAAAATGGCAAGACGAAAATTGGGGATAGAAATACCTCTGTCACTATGGGATACTGGTACACACTTGTCCTACTTTGATAAGGTATATCTATACTGTTTTTATGGAAATGATCTTTGACACCTCGATAAAGTAAACTTTTATGCTATTTTTTTCAAGAGACTTGTATCCATCTCAGCTCCCTCCTGATTAAATATGGCATGACCAAAAAAAAAATAAAAAAAAAAAATGTCTGTTGCACCTAGAAACATTTGTGCACATATGCTCTTCTTTAATAAGGGAAATCAACAGAATGTTCCAAGGGCTCAGTAAAGAGCAATTTACGCTGTTTGTCTTTCGACTGGACTGGTCTCCGAACCCGTGTTCAAATTTGACATGACGAAAACTAAACACAGTTATAACTTACCTGGAATAACAAACTGTGACTCTCCTTCCACCTGTGAAATTGTTAAGTTGCAATTTCCTTCTACTCGAAGCAAAATATTTTTTTCATTTGCAACTGCATTGATGGCACATCCATGATAGTCAAGACCTGAAATGAAGTTTCAAGGGTAAGAAAAAAATATCAATAATAACAGAGCAATATTTTAATAATATTCTTTGGTTAACTGACATTTCATATTTTGTAAGGAATAGTTATCTGATAGATTCACATGCCCATAAATATTGTCCCATTTCTCAGGGTTGATCCATATCGGTCTTAAAAGTAGCCATTTTCAGATTCAAGTTACCGTATTCTACTAGTCAATCACTAGTCAATCAGAATACAGGTGAGAATACAGCCTTGTCTTCATTTTAGACTTCATTAGGTGAATTTAGCCATATGATGTCAAAATAAGTGACCCAATCAGAATGCACTCAAAGAGGGTGGTTCTTCCCTGCTCCATATCAAATTTGTATTGATTGGTCGTTCTGGCGGCACTTGAACAACTTCCCCAAAACAGACAAACGAAGGTACAACTTAAGAATAAGTTGCAAACCGTTTTCTATGTTAGGCATAATGTCAGCAATTCCGCAACCATAGGATGAGTCTTTGGTCTTCTACTTTTTAAGAGAATCGTTTTTTCACGTATATCTGGTTGTCTTGACCTAGTATATCATGTGCATCATCATTGAAAACTTTTGGGCAGCCCAATACATTTTGAGAGCGTTGTCATTTCAAGGTTCAAGGTTTTCTAGTATTACCTTATTTACACAACATATTAAATTCCCACCAGACAGAAAATTCGACAGAGTAGGAAACGAAAAACCCCTAACGTAAATTTAAATTATTCGTACCTCAACTAATATTCCACATATATATGTAATTGAGCCAACATCTTTAATTTTCTATTTCAAACTACCCTCAAAAACGAAATATAGCTTAAATTATGTATAATTAAATATGAATAAAACTCAACTCATCGTAAATATTGAATGCTCTATAAGCTTTAGATTAATTTGGGAGTTCAGAGTTAAATCTGAATGAAACAATCTGCCATGAAACAATGAAAGTTACTCAATCGTCAACTTACTTATTTAATAAAACAGTTAGTCAGAGGTAGCTATTTACTACCAGAACAACCAAAGGAAATTTAAACTGGACAATAGATGACCGATGAATAATGTTCTGAAGAGAGTTGAACATAAAAAGTCAAATACGCTACATTGGTTTTATTATGAACGGCTTAATGATATGTTTTAAATCTAACCATGCTAGTTCTTTAACAATTGCGATTTATTCTTCTCTGCATAGTTATGCAGGTTTATCAAAGTAAGGGTCCCCTAAGGATAAACAAAGGCAATGTTTTGAAAAAAGGAACACTTTTTGCCTTTTTTTTCATCAAGTCAGACCATTGTTAATCATGATTCTTACTCTTTTATTGCAAAAACTGTATTAGCGCATTCCTGGTTTGATTTTTATTCTTAACTAGAGATTTGTTTTCCTCTCTTAATGGTGTATCCATTTTCTTTGCTTTCCATAAAATTGAAACTTTATAAACAAATTCAAAGTTGAGGAAAGACGAAAGTAGATCACTAAAAAATGAACGTATGCAAGCTGCTTGAACTAAAGGTCTTAAATTCAATTTTGAGTCAAGCCAGCCTGCCATCTTTCTGGAGGAAGGCCAAAAGTGTTCTTCTGTTGCTTATTTTTACACTTTCGCCCAAAAGGTTATGGTGACCCTGTTACTACTAATATTCTCAATAACTTCTTGATTAACTTGGATATATTCAGAGCAAAACATGGCATAATAGATGACGAATAGATGACTAATGATGATTTGATTGATGTTGATATATCTACATTAACTGAATGAATTGGTCAATAGCTCTTTGGGGTTAAAACAGGAAAACACCCTTGGGGCACCATGATCCTTACTACTTTCAAGAAAAAAAAAAAAACGATTCACAACTATGATATTTCTATACTGTTGTGACCTTTTTTCGTAAGAGGTCTGAAAGAGAAATAAAAATGCTTAAAGCCGAGAAATGAAATGCATAAAAGGGTCTGGTGGGGGGGTGTACGGGAAGAACATATACACTTTACCAAAGTAAAATCTTACCTTTTATAATTATACTAGTCGTCTCCAAAGGTAGTACTGGATTAAGAGACAAATGATCCATTTTTAGACGAATTCCAAAATATCCAAAGAGTACGGATTGAAGGAATCCTCCCATTCCGGTGATAAAATTTGTGGCCCCTTCTTGGTTTTGAGCTTCATTCCAAATCTTAAAAGAAATATACGAATTTCTCGTATAACTTCAGTATTAATAGCAGCTAAATAAAAACAGGTCTGCTCTGGTATCCTAGTTTTCGTGAATGCATACGCAGTGGATACAAAGTAAAGATAAATAATCAAACAGTTCGTGGTAACGAGCGACCCGGCTCAATAGTAACTGAAACTCTAAAAAATGGAATTTTGATACCAATAGTTACATCAAAAGAATCGCATTTTAATGCTGATTTTAAATGTATAAGTTTCATCAAGTTTAGTATTACCCATCAATAGTTACGAGCCTGAGAAAATTTGCCTCATTTCAGAAAACAGGAGGAAACATTCCTTAAAAGTAATAGAATCTTAACGAAAATCACACCATCAAATTCAGGGTATCAGAGAATCCTACAGTAGAAGTTTCAAGCTCTTATCGATAAAAGTGTGGAACTTTGTATTTTTTGCCACAAGACAGGTCAAGAATGCGTCTTTATTTGTTTTTTTTTCAAGGGTGATCGCATTAATCCAGTGGTCCTAGAATGTCGCGAGAGGGCTTATTCTAACGGAAATTAAAAGTTCTAGTGCCCTTTTTAATTGACCAAAAATTGGAGCGCTCATTTTCTCCCCATTATCACCGTATTCAAAATTCGGCTTTAGCCATTTTATTCAGCATAGTAAAAAACCTAATAATTATGTCTTTGGGGACGACTTACTCCCCCACAGTCCGCGTATGAGGGGTTGCAAGTTACAAACTTTGACTAGTGTTTAAATATAGTAATGGTTATTGGGAAGTGTACAGGCGTTTTCAGGGGGATTTTTATGGTATGGGGGGATGGGTTGAGAAGAGGGGATATGTTGGGGGAACTTTCCATCGAGGAATTTTGTCATGAGGGCAGAAAATTTCCATGAAGGGAGCGCAGGATTTTCTAGCATAATTTAAAAGAAAAACAATGAAAAAATTAATATGAAAAAGTTTTTTCAACTGAAAGTAAGGAGCATCATTATAACTTGAAACGAACAGAAATTGTTACGCATATGAGGATTTCACCTTCTCGTAATATTTCGCTCTTTACGCTAAAGTATTTTTAGTAATTTCAACTATTTATTCTACGGCCTTTATGATTCTGGGGTCATTCTTAAGGAATTGGGACAAAATTTAATTTTTAGTGTAAAGATTGCGAACCTCATATATGTAGTAAAAACTTACAAATATAGAAGTTTGTTACGTAAGCTAATTCGTAAGCTACGTATATTTTTACTAATAAAAACGTTCTTAAAACATTAAAAGTTCTAGTTGCCTTTTTAAGTAACCCAAAAATTGGAGGGTAACTAGGCGTCCCCCCACTCCTTTTATTCTCAAAATCGTCCGATCAAAACTATGAGAAAGCCATTTAGCCAAAAAATAAATTAATATGCAAATGTCGTTTTAATTATTCATGTTCGGAGAGCCAAAATCAAAAGATGCATTGATTTGGAAACGTTCAGAAATAAAATAAAAAAAACATTTTTTAAAACCTGAAAGTAAGGAGTGACATTAAAACTTAAAACGAACAGAAATTACTCCATATATGAAAGGGGCTGTTCCCTCCTCAACTCAGGTGCTGTTCCCTGCTCTTTATGCTAAATTTTTTACTCCGGAGTAGGCCAGTAGGCCAAACTTCGTTGAAACATACAGAAATAGTTACAGTTTTGATTTATTTACAAAGATTAGACATGTTTCGCTGCTCCAATGGCTAATAGTAGTTGTTTACACGACCTGTTTGTAGACTCGCATAAGCAAAAATGTTGACCAATTAAACTCACTGAAACCTGCGATGTTTCGTAAGATAAAAAATATTGTAATGCATAAAAAGTGATCAGAAATGACATTTAAAGGCTATAAATAAGTTAAAAAAAAATGTAACAAAGCAATATACAATCTTACATTATAATTACTTTTTAAATGAATATTTGCATCGTTTTTTAAAAAAGAAAGTGATCCTTGTCCTTCTCAAACTCAGCATATCGTATCGATTAGTTCAATCCATTTTCCACCTTTTCCTTTAGTCCTAAAATTCTTGCCATACCAAAATTTTTCTTTATGAGCCTATTATTGAAATAGCGTTTGGCAAGCAGAAAAGTTTTTTTTTCCTCCAGTTTCTTATTCATCCAAACACATATTCTTAAAGATCATCCAATTGTTCACAATTTATACCAAGCAATAATTCAAAGGCACAATCAGTATAGACCTTGAAGTAGCGGATCGGCAGACCTTTCCAGTGGGATGGAGGGAGAGGTACAAGATCAAATAAAAAAAAGATGTTAGAATGTAATATCTATGGGTTTGTAAATTTTATCTCAGGCTCCTACATTTAAGGCACTTACTTACCTTAAATGGCTCCATTTTATACATTTATAATCCTACATTTAAGGCACTAACTTACCTTAAATGGCTCCATTTTATAAGGTTGATAGCTTCTATTAAACATTTCTTCGGCTTTTTCCATGTTCCCCAGTTCAATATGGCCAATTGCATGCATACTCCATGTCATGGCTGGTCCGTTTGAACGTGTAACATTCTCATAGACATCCAAGTCTCTTTGACGTTTTATTGGATCAGTCACGTGCATTAGCGGAAATCCGAGTAATACAACATCAGCTTGCTTAATAGTTTGTCCTGAAATCACATTTGAGTAAATATAATATTGATTGTTCAGAGCAGGGATTTGTGTCTTGAATATATGAAGCAGCGGGGGCATCCCCTTGAATATTAAAAGTTAATAAAATATTTATCACATTAAAGCCAGTGTAAATGAACGAGAAGAGTGGGGAGGGAAGTTGGTCTGGAATTTTCTACAATCTTGCCCACTCTCCGAAGGTTATTCTTGCTTCTTAGCCTTCCTTGGATGAAATAACTGCTGCATTCATGATATTCCCCCACTTTGTGAGGTCATTCAAGATATGCTAAAATGACACATAAATTTGAAAGAAAACGAAACTACAAATAACTCCGCGATTTTTTGGATTGTGAATATGAACCATTGTATAGTCAAAAGACACTGCTAGTCAAAAGATGATTTTGTCAATTAGTTGATCATTTTTAATGACTATTTCACCGATCGCGAATGCAGCAAAGTCGTAAGAATTGCGATGAAATTTCAAGAAAATCAATACATCCACATTTCTTTATGGGTCCAGTTTCTGTGAACTTACTCGTCCAATATATTGGAGAGAGGAAGACCTCAACCAAAGGCATAGAGCCTGCAAACAGTCCACTGACCAGGGGTAAATCTTATAACCCTTCTGAAGACAGGAGAAACCCCCCTTTCGAATACTTAGACATATATCTTGCCTATTCTATCCGAATTTGGTCAAATATTCGAGCCTTATGCTGTCTGTTTTCGACGTCAAATATAATGAGTCTTAGTGTGTTTCCGGCCCAATTGGGCATCGATCTAACCCAATGGCACCATTTGGTATAGTGGAGGGGGGTGTTAAAGAGATCACAGTTTTGAAAACCTGTTTAGATTCCACATAATCTATCAAATGAAGGAAGAATCCTATGAAACTTCGTAAATTAATTTCTCAAAAAGAGTAAAATCAAAGGGGGGACCCAAGGGAATAAGGCAGTAAATTTTAAAAAAGACGTGGAGTATTTTACAAAAGCACAACATATCCAGCATCCTGCATTTGTTAGATTATTTTCAAACTACTAACTATAGTTGCGGACTAAAAGAAAGGGGGGGGGGGGTTAATAGCCCTCTACCAGTTTGTTTAAGTAACTATTAAAATGACCGGGAAAGATATCAAAATCTAGAACTGAGGCTATACGATTCAATAAGTTATGGTATCTAACATTGTTTTTGACAATTTTAGAAATACTAGCAATTTATATTCAAAAACTCCTCTTTACTAGACATCGTAGAGCTCCTTTCGTCACAGTTGGTTCCTTGATTCATATTTCATAGCGGGGATGGATGGTTTATACTCTTCCTTTAAAAGTTGACGAGGCCTTATTTTTCTAGAGAGATAGCGAATTCTTGAATGTAGTCATAGTTTTTTATCAATTGATTTTCTACAGTCCTTATTTGAATTCCATTGCTCAAATGGCTGGTAATAAAATGGTCTACGTTTTATTGTTACTTACACTGCCCTAGAGGCAGGTTCCCAAGATATGCGCTTTAATTTTGTCTTTGGGAATTTGTGCTGAGCATTTACATTCCTTTTGTCGTTACAAATTTCTTGGTCGCTGAAACTAGAGCATCCCTGTTCGTATGAAAAAGGTGCTGCTGAATATTGACTTCCATTACACTGCTAGAATAAGCTACACCAGTTTGTATATTAACTTTCCACAAATTTGTATCCCTGTCTGCTGCTTTAGTATCAGCAGTACTTGGAGAACAATAAATTGTAATAGGAGCTCATCGGAGTAGGAATAGTTTCATCCAGAGCTCGAAGTATTACGAATAAGTCACCCAAAAGAGAAAATATGGCGTCTGGCCAAGCAACCTGCTCGAAAGCCATCGTAGTTTTTATATGAAATGTGATTTATTATAATTTCAGAGAAATTTGGTTTATTACAGGGAATCATTGTAGATTTTTGTAAGGATTAGGTGGTTGGGTTATAAGGCTTATTGGTTCCTTCTTTACTTACTTACTGAATGATGGAAGACTCAGCAGAACACACTTTAGCCCCGAAAAAGCCATCAGATCATTGGCACTGGCAATAGAGCTAGGGGGACAATGGCCTCCACCTTGAAAGCAATAAGAAACTAAAAAAGGAAAAAGAAAATAAAAAAGGAAAATGAGACATATTCCATTTACATCTTTGATAAAGAGAAGCTCCTTGCAGCACTTGCTACACTTCCTTCAAAATTTCTTGCGGCACTCATGCATCAGCATACTTGGATCAGATCTGATGACAGGATTTAGCTTCTCGATAAAATACTGCTTCTATCTCTCGTGATTTCCCACTGTACATATAACAGGATAAAATTATTTGGCTAACAAGACTGGAGCTAATATCCGCTATCATTATTATTGGCTTATCACCTGCCAAACTGAAAATAAGGAGTTGATACAAAAAAGAGAGAAACAAAAGAAAAATTTAACCTTCAACAAAATGCTGTAAAATCACTATAATGTAGTAACGATTAACATTGATGATATTGATTTCAAACGTAGCTTATCTTCTTTCAACCGCTAGGCAATGGCCCAAAATATAGTACTTCTTCGATATTCCACTACTGCTGTGCCACAGAGGGAGACAAAATGGGCTTGGCATATCTGTAGAATGAGCTTTTTATGCCCTTCTTTTGCAATGCCGTGAAAATTTTTAAAGTAAAAACCAGAAGGAGCAGATGAGGGGTTGCAGCAGAATTATATAGCTGAGCAGACAAAAAAACAGTCAAACAATCCTTGTCAACGGGCAGAGATGTGGTGAATCAGAGCCGACCGTGTGCCCTTCAACGTGGACGTAATGCGAAGGCACATGAATACCTTGCAGAGCTTATGCAGAGTGCCAATGTTGACAGAGAGGCTACTTGGTACCTTATAGTTTGACCCGTTCAAAAGAAGACTCCAGTCTTAGATTCATTAACTAAATGATCCGCCACGTTATTGGTATCAAAAAGGGATAACACGTTTTGCTGAAATACAGGTATCTAGAAGAACACATACAGAGTATTGTCCGCAAAGTCTATCAGCAATTAGTCAATGCCACGAAAAAACCTCGGAGGCTTAATTACTCATTGTGGTTCGATGATAGCGTTGTTGAACAGCCATGATGACGTGGCTGCTGTGAATACAATAAGACGAAGGTCATGTCTTGAATGAGGGATGTTTTGAAGAAGGCGTATCTCTGAATGGATCCTAACCAAATTGTTATTTATGCTAATAAGTCGTGCGTTTTGTTTTTCTGGGTCAGGTGTTCATCCGAGATATGTGGTATAACTGGTATTCAAATTTACAAAGGTTTGATCAATCGATCAGAAAAAAGCTCTGCAAAATACTTGGAGATCCTCCTTGATGAAAACTTGCCATTCCTGCATCATATCCAGCCAGTAAAGCTGAAGCTATCCCGGAATCTTGATGTAACGTAAAAACCTAAGAACACCTTGGCGCTAAAAACACTGGTCCTCTTGTACAACACACTTATAAACGCCTATCTACAGTTTTGAGCAATGTTCTGGCAATTGAATTTTTAATCTCACTTGCAAAATCTGAACTCGATCGCAAATGATATCTAATATTAATTTGATAAAATGATGAGTACATGTTACTGAAGTCGCTGCATTAACTATCTTGCTTGAATGTTGCGTCTAAATTTTTAGCTGGTGAATTACCATCTTCATTTAAGACTTAATCGACTTATCTCTGACCAACACAATAAGTATACCCGATCATCATCAAACCAGCACAAACCCATCCCCCTGCAAACCGCACTATCAGATTTTGCTCCGAGTAGGAGCTGCTTTAGACTCTGTCATAAGAAAAAGAAGTAAAATATCATATACTGGCATTACAAAAAAATAGTTCTTTTTATGATAAAGAGGTTTCCCTTCAGGCAAGGAGCAAAAAGTATTTGGTTTGTTATTTTCATTGATGAGAAGTAAGATCGTGTCTGAGAGTAGGAGCGCTGACCCCTCTGAATATTAAGTTTAAAAGCCTAAACTTTATGGTACTCAGCATCCAGGAATGGGTTGAGAGGTTTTAGTTAAGTGTGATTTGATTGATTTTGTTTTGTCAATAAATCAACTGGACATGAACTTGAAAACTATTTATAATTAAAAAATATCACACGGCCAGCATCAAATGTTGGGGCAACAAGCTGTATTTCCTGTCAATTAAAAAGACTTTGGTATGATTTTGTATTTAATGCTTATATTCTACAACTATTTCACTTTTTTTTTAATCAAGACCCCTCCCCCTATAGTTAATATCTAAAAACTTAAAAAAAATTACCAACCAAGTTCATAACCATCATACTCGGGATGAAACTCTAACTCCTCATCGTAGATGTACTTTAAGTTTCTTGCAATTGTTAACCATTCTTCTGGAATTGGGTCAATCAAATCACCACAAATGCATGATATATACCTGAAAAAAGGCACATTTTAGTCTGAACCTGGAAAACAGTTAAGACAGCGCTTGTAAATGCAGTAACCAACAAACGGCGCAGCAGAAACTCACTAGGAAAAAGTGCAGTTGCTTCAAAATGGATAGATAGAGGGAAGTAGAGAAGTAGAGGAGAAGAGAGAGAGTGATATATATAGAGAGAGAAAGAGGAAAGAGGGAGGGAATAGCCTAGGAGACAAAAAACAACCATTTTCAGGAAATGAAGAAAGCATTTTCCTGCATTGAGTGGGCAATAATCAAATTAATCTGTTCAAACCATCATGATAACACAATTGGTTGCAGAGATACTCGTATTTTTATTATTCAACATGAGTTTTTTAGCAGTTGTATTATTAAGTATTTAATTCTCTTCAAATCTCGGCTTAGTTTTGGGAAGGGCCTAAATTTCTTAAGGAAACACACCCTGTCTTAGCAACAAACTAATTAGCAGAAAACTCTCCGATCCTCAAACCTAGTAACGGAGAAGACATTAAAGGACTTTCACGGGAAAACGTTCCCAACTAGGATACGCAAAAAAGAAGTTAAAATAAACAAATTGGACATCTTTGGATGTTATAAAAGCTAAATACTTCACTAAAAAAAGGCGAGATTTTTCTCATGGGATTTTTCATTGAACCAGTAAAAACATATAACATTCTCCATCAAGTTTTGGATCAAGCACTCTGGCGTAGTTTTGGAAAATAAGGCCGTAGTTTCTTAACTGAAATTTCTAATGCGTTGTAAATTTCTGGTTACTATGGGCTAGAGTTCTTTCTCTGCTAGGTTGCGTCTAACATTGCAACCGTGACTGGGTGTTTTTGGCCCACTTAGTTGGTTCAATTTTTTCTCATTTTATGGAATGTGCACTCTCCCTTTATCCAATTAACCATATTTTAAAACAACAGCGGTTGCAAAAACTATAACGGCTTATTAAGTGTTCACATGCCACTTTATCTGCCCCCTGAAGCTCCTTTTGAAGGGGGTAGCATATAAAATTAAGGAAGCCCATTTCTACTCCTTATTTTTTTCATAAAACATAACAAGAAAAAACGGATTTCAACACTTAAGATGTACATCTCGGCCTTAAACAGCAAAATTTAATATATGTAAGAAAACATGCGCATAGCTTTTTAAAAGCATTAAAATAACAGCTGTAAATAATTCTGTCAGGTAAATTGGAGACTTTCTTGTATCTGATGCTGTGCTTAAATTTGCAAGACACTCATAAAAAGTCGTAAAAAGGGACCGATATGCTTCTTACACATAACACTTTCCGTCTATTTATCAAAGTGTAACTGGGTCACTTCTATTATGGGAAGTACATTAAATGTCTAAACGGTAAGATATAGCTTTTTTACTATTTATTTCGCTGTATGAGGTCATGTGAGCCAGTCTCGAGTGGAGCAGAACTGAGTTTCCTGTGCAGTCTCTATCCCTACAAATAATTCTTATTTCAAAAATCCTCGTATCTTTAATTTGAGTTAACCTTTTTGAACTTAATATTTGGTGAATATTTTTTAATAATAAGGAAATACTAGAAAATCAGATACCGGTGCTGCCACATGTGATCTTTTAAAACGAATATAAAAAACATTTTTTTTTCTCGAATTAGACAGTATTTCTATAAAGGAAAAGAGAAAGAAATTGTGTAAGTGGAAAAAGAAAGTTATAGTGACACCACTAGGGTATTTTAAAGTTTAGAATTTAAAAATGCACAAGAATGGAACAACAATAACGATCGTCTGTATAACCTTAAATTTGCAACTTACGAAGGTAAATTTGTAACAGATTATAGGGGTCTATGTTGCTTATGCACGTACTCTGTTAAAACAATTTTTCTCACCTGAAAGTTCTTTTTTTTTATTAGTCAGTTGGGTCTGAACTTGGTTCTTTACTAAGTTGCAGCGATATCTGCAACCATGATACATAGTTCTTGTAGGGCATTTTGGCCTTTCCAAGGAATTTTTAAATTGAACAGAGGAGGCAGAGAAGATGTTCCTTAAGGGATCTGAAGTCTCTCATTTGCTTCTCAAATTCCTTTTTAAGCCCCTTACGTAAGTCCTTCTTTAGAAGGTTAACCTTGGTATTTGGAAGAACAAATCCCCTTCACTTACTTTGGCAAAAATGTAAATGTAAAATCGTGTTTGAGAAATAATCTATCTCAGAAATTATGTTCTTGATTCTGTCTCATGTTCATTACCCTGCTTGATCTGTCTCTACTAGTGTTCTACAGTTTCCAGCAAATCCTTGCATAACTAGTGGCGCCTTGTGGCTTCATTGGCTCTTGCTATTTTGCTACAAAAGAAATTGTCTCCCTTTTAAAACTTTTATTTTTTTGTTACTTTTTGTAATATCTGTTTAAACTCGATAAGGTCTTTAACATCATGTTGAATATAACCTTTTCTGCTTGCAAGAAATATAAATGCGAATAGATAGTTATCCATCTTCCTTTCGAGGTTTTGACTAATGTCGGATCTTCGGTAATGGGATCTGAAGATCTGGGATCTTCAGTACTTGGGATTTAAAATTGGGATGATAGGTTACTAATCTCGGGACCAAAAAGTATCATCCAGAATAGCAGCTTGCTTACTCCGGTACCCAAAGAAATGCAATAAATTAGATAATAGTTCTGATAGTTCTTTTTAATGAGTTCCGAGGAGTGGGGTGAAATATTTCCCTGAGTTTTTCTCTGTGAGTGCAACCACGGTTACTTTGTAGCACATATAAGTGTTTTATTCGTGCAGCTTTACATTTTTAAACTCTTGGGGGGAGAGAGGGCGATGGTGCTATTGTAGAAACGAGTAAATGTTCCTTGCTTTCTCCGTTCTATATTACTGACTTATGTTTCCATAGAAAAATGGTTTTTGAAAGTAAAAATTCGGTCCGCTATATAACTTTATTGAGTTTCTCGGGCACCAAAATTAGCAATCAGCATGCAATTAGCAATAATTACCATCCTAAATCAGCTTTGAATGGTGACACTTCCTCAGGTGACAGTTTTTTTTCAAAACATGCTTATAAATGTTCGATTACAACGGAATATGGTTCGTTCTTTACTAGGTTAGCCCTAGGGAAGAAACCACGAAAAAACAATAAAAAAAACTATAAAATATTTTATAGTTTTTATAATATTCTACCAGAGGAAAGGATACTTAAAGGGTCTCTGGGGGAGAGCTACCCTCCTGGGAATTGGAGAAAATTCAGTTAATTACGTAATTTTTTTTACTTCTCGCAACACCTTCGAAGAGCAGAATTTGTCTGTTATCAACCCCTTCCCTCACGCCACCCCTTACTCAAAATGTAAAATTTAAAATCAGCAAAATCACTGTTGCCATTTCCCACCTATACCGAACACACTCACCCTCTCCAGTAATTGGGTGGTTTTTTCTGTGGCTCAATCGGTTTCAAAGCATTGTTATATAAAGGTCATACTTTAATTATAAATATAGAGTGAAAAACAAAAATAAAGATGCCGTCGATGCAGAACATCGTGCTTGCAGCTAATTTTCTTTTTTTTTTCATGTCAATAGATTTTACTTTGCGTTCAAGCAAAGGCACGGAAAATTTCTTATATAGGGGTTTTTCGGACAAGGTGGTTCTAATAGTGATTTCTAATAATATTTTTAGGAGTTATAGGGCATTTTTTTGTCTATGGGACGTGATCGTTTCTTGCTTGGCTGTTAGCCACTTCTGCAACCTTGACGCTAAGATGATTAAACAGGGAAATAAATTTTCAGAAGATATTTTTATTATATTATCTTGTCTAAAGATAAGAGTGTGTTGTATCATCATGTATACAACTATTTATTTAAATATTTTAATTGCTATTGGCTATAGCTCGTCCTTTAATATAACAAGGTCTATTCTTTACTAGGTGTCAGCTACAGCTATTTCTATAGCCATTATACTGATAAAATCTACATAACGCCCATTTATAATTAACTATGGTGATTATAAAATGATTGCAGCTACAGCTGCAACCATGATACTGCTAAAAACAACTAACCAGGGAAATAATTTTGCAAAAGATATTTTTCTTATATTAACTTGTCATATTATATTATATTATACTACTATATACTTGTTATATTATATTGTGTTGTATCATCATGCATATAAGTATCTGTTGAAATACTTTAATTACTATTGGCTATAGTTTGTTCTTTAATATAACTATGATGCTCCATTACCCTGCTAGCCGAGGAGAAAGAACAGAAAAAAAGAAGCTGTCGATACAGAATATCGTGATTGCAGCTATTTTTAAAGTTTTAAAGATAATTTATTTTCTTGGTTGTTCAGGCCAAGGGACTGTAAGTTTCTTTTACAGGGGTTTCGGACAAGGCGGTTCTAATAGTATGCTTTGTATTTCGATCTGGATTGAAACTATTTTTAAAAGTTATTGGCTGCCTTATTTCTTAGTATGGTACGTGATTGTCTCTTACTAGGTAACTAGCTAGCACTGCAACTCGGATACATTAGCTCCTTATATATTGTTTATATATCCCTTATTACAAACTGGAAAAAGCCTATGGCTTAAAATTCTCTTAAACTCAGAGAATCAGGTAGCTAACTAAGTCCAATATATGCAATGGTCTGTTCCTCAAATGATTGTTTTTTGCTATAGCTTTATGTAAAAAAAAAAATAAAAAAAATAAATCAGTTACAATGGGCTATAGTCTGTCCCTTAACATAAATAAAACTTCTATCAATAACGACTAAATTGGAACCTCTTGACTGACATCGATCCTTTATGTAAACTATTAATTAGAGTGTTCTTTAGTATAGCTTGGCAAAAGATAAGTGTTTGTCACGTCATCATGTATGTAATCATTTATTTTAATATATCATTTATTATGGTTAATAGTTTATCCTTAATATAATCAAGCCAAGCAGTTTTAAGTTCCCTATGCAGGAGTTTCGGACTAGATGGTTCTGATAATGTAATTTATGTTTCGGTCTGACTATTTTTAGGAGTTATGGGCTATTGTATTTTTTAGTATGAGACGGGATCATCTCTTACTAGGTTGCTAGCTACCACTCCAACCCAGATTTCAAAGAAAATTACAAAAAGGAAAAATCCTATGGCTTTTTCTTATTTGAAATAGTAAGAAACCAACCTCAAAGAGTCAGGTTCATCAGCAGACAACTTCCATTCAAAGATGATTTTATTATTTAGGAACTTTTAGTTACTATGTGGTTTATTCTTTACTATGTTTTTGCTATATACGATGAAATTATCATGGGCTCCATTTATAATGAACTGTATCGATCCTTTATGTATATTAAGCTAAATCGATGCTTTATGTAAATTTCAGTTACTATATTACCTGGTTTGTTCTTTGCTAGGTGAAAGCGATCTCTACAGTCATAATACTGATGAAACTTACTTAAATCCCCATCAATCTCTTTAAAAATGAACCATAAAATAGCTCTCGACGATGTTCTAGTTCCCCAATATCTAATGAAAAGAAAAAGAAAGAAAAAAAGTTGCTGTATATTCAGGATATCGTGGTTGCAGCCACTTTTTTGATATTCATGCCAATATATTTCCCTTGTTGTTCAAGCCAAGGGGCTGCAAGTTCCCTTCATTGGGGTTTCGGACAAGGCGGCTCTTATAGTGTACTTCTTGTTTTGATCTGACTGTATCTTTAGGAGTTACGGGTTATTATATTTCTTAGTATTGGGCTTGATCGTGTCTTACTTGGTTGCTATCTACCGCTGCAACTCGGATTGGGATTGATAAAACGATCAGCTCCTCTAATTATTTGAGCCCACCTTTAAATTCGTTTTGAAAGACTGAGCTTTTCCAGTGAAAAGAGCGATTATTGTTTGAACTTAAACGAACGCAAAGTATCTAACACAAAATCGTCAATTCAAATTATAGTGACACGTTGACATACTTGGCAAAGTGAATAGTATAAGAGGCAATAGTGTTTGTGTACACCGAGTTGTTGACGTAATGCGCATCCTCGTCTGGGGGCATGACACCGTTGATTGCATACTGTCCAGAAGTTTCATTCAATTCAGCTCTTGAAGCCCAAAATTCAGCCATTTCTCGAATAAATTGACATCCATTAGCCTGAAAAAAAAAACAACATAAGTAAGCAAAAAAAAAGAAAAACGGTCGATTATTTAGCATAATTTAAATAATTTATATTCAGTGCGAAACTTGCAGGTTTTATTCGTCCTTCTTCTAATTTCTTTTATCTTAGGCTATTAATCCATAAGCAAGGCTATTCGCAATGATTAGTTTCGAAGGTGGATTTTTCACCAGCAATGTTTAAATTGGCTATAAATTTAAGACAATGATACAAATTAGTAGCGATAAATTTATTTTTTTGCTGAAACACGAGTGATGGTTCAACTGGCAGCATTTTTCCATCAGATCTTAAAAATACTTTATTTTCTGTCTTTAAAATAATTTTGGATGGGCTTTATTTAGGTTTAGAATGGAACCCACTTTCTCCTTTTTCTGGTTGAGCAGCCTAGATGACCTTGAAACCAATCGGCAAGACTATTTAGCTCAGACGTAAAGAAATCTTTCAGAAAAAAGTCTGAAGGGGTCAATCAAAACTTTTTGAATCGGAAAAGTGTTCCGATTCAAAGTGTCCGCTGAAACACGAGTGATGGTTCAACTGGCAGCATTTTTCCATCAGATCTTAAAAATACTTTATTTTCTGTCTTTAAAATAATTTTGGATGGGCTTTATTTAGGTTTAGAATGGAACCCACTTTCTCCTTTTTCTGGTTGAGCAGCCTAGATGACCTTGAAACCAATCGGCAAGACTATTTAGCTCAGACGTAAAGAAATCTTTCAGAAAAAAGTCTGAAGGGGTCAATCAAAACTTTTTGAATCGGAAAAGTGTTCCGATTCAAAGTGTCCGCTGAAACACGAGTGATGGTTCAACTGGCAGCATTTTTCCATCAGATCTTAAAAATACTTTATTTTCTGTCTTTAAAATAATTTTGGATGGGCTTTATTTAGGTTTAGAATGGAACCCACTTTCTCCTTTTTCTGGTTGAGCAGCCTAGATGACCTTGAAACCAATCGGCAAGACTATTTAGCTCAGACGTAAAGAAATCTTTCAGAAAAAAGTCTGAAGGGGTCAATCAAAACTTTTTGAATCGGAAAAGTGTAGGTATTTTAACACCATTTTATTACTTTTATTCACTAAAATGTCTTCACATGATTATTTATTTATTTCAGGAAGTATGCCGAGAAGTAAAACAAGGGAAACATTACCTGCCCTCAACAAGGAAGATATGGAGAGAACTTTCCAACAATTTTGGAGAATAAAAAGAGCATTGGTTAAGTTTCGAGAACTGGGAGAACTTGGAGCAATTGGTGAAGCTGCGCTGAGGTTCAACTTGAAATGGCCCACACTGATATTTCATTAAAAAAGGTTTCAAACAGCTAGTGAGAACAAATATATTTATGAACAAACCTTAATGTAAAATAAGTTTTCAGTCATAAAGAAGAAAGGTTACTTGTGAATTATGTCAAAGAAGCAGCCACGATGTTGTATGGTCTTTTTTTTGTTCTGTTTTTTTTTTGGGGGGGGGACATTGTCAGGCAGTTAACTTACCAGTATGCTGTCACCAATAATAAAAGTCCCCCCCCCATTATGGAATCCCAATAAATAGCTGGTAAACAGTCGTTAAGGGATTTCATTAAGAAAACCAGAGCAAACTAGTCTTGCCAGGTTAAAAGTTTTCAACTCTGAAGCTTGTCCTTAATCAAACAGTTCTTGGTAACAAACAGTAAGTAAGGAGCGACCCGGCTCAATGGTAACCGAAACTCTAGAAAAAGCAGGATTTTGATACCAATAGACATGTCAAAAGAATTGTATTTTTATGCTGACTAAAAATATATAAGTTTTATTAAGTTTAGTCTTACCTATTAAGGCTTACGAGCTTGAGAAAATTTGCTTTATTTTTAAAAAAGGGGGGAACACCCCCTAAAATGACGAAATCTTAATAAAAATCACAGCAACAGATCCAGCGTATCATAGAACCCTACTGTAGAGGTTTCAAGCTCCCTTCTGTAATAATGTGGAATTTGTTTGTTTTTTTTTTGCCAGAAGAAAGATCACGGATGCGTGTTTACTTGTAGTTTTTTTTTTATCTCTAAGTGGTGATCGGGACGACCCAGTGGTTTTAGAATAACGATATAGGGCTCATTTGACCAGAAATTAAAAGTTCTAGTGCTCTTTTTAAGGGACCAAAAGAATTGGAAGGCAACTAGGCCACCTCCCAGGCCCCTTTTTTCTCAAAATTGTCCGATAAAAATTTTGAGATTCCTCATAGTTGAAAGCCCACATAACTATGCCTTAGGAGATATCATGAACAACCACAACCCCTAGAGAAAGGTCTTTAAGTTACAAAACTTGCCAATTGTTTACGTATAGTATTTGGTATTGGGAAGTATGCATACATTTTTGGGGTGGGGTGGGGTCGAATTTTCTGTTGGTGGGATTTTCCACAGAGATAATTTTCCATGAGGAGGGAAGTTAACAGGAAGTGAATTTTTCAGGGGAAATACTGGGGGTATTTGCCAAAAGTCCTATACGAACTTAATCTTAGGTCTTACTTTCTCGGTGCCGACTCAATTTTATGCGTGAAGATGTTAACGGTAATTGTGCGGTATAAATTTTCACCAAGATTGAATTGTGTAGAGAATAAATCCATGGGGAGAAGGGACTTTTCTGTGGAGGTGTAGCCAGATTTCCTGGCATTATTTAAAGACGCTCAAAAAAAGAAGTTTTTTCGACTGAAAGTAATGAGCGACATTAAAACTTAAAACGAACAGAAATTATTGCATATATGAGGTGAGTCACACTCATTTACTTCCACGTTATAAAACGTTTTGAAAAGTCCAAAAACAGACATGTCTAGTGGCTGCATTTTATGACTGTGTGGAGATGAAATGTTAATAAATGTGTCCCAGAAGATTTTGCCAAAGTGACAGCTGGTATGGTCCGTTTGAAAATAGTAATATTTTCAGTTTGTCCTAACCCCTTAGGGAACAATATCTTGGTGGTGTGTTAACCTTTGATAAACTCGTCTCGTCAACATTCCAGTTATCAGACGGTTAAAAATCATAGCGGATCAAAACATTCTTGTACTTATTAAATAAAAATAGAAACAAGTTTTTTTTTTTACTAAAAGTAAGGAGTGACATTAAAACTTAAAACTAACAGAAGCTATTACGTATATGAGGGGGGTTGCTCTTCCTGAACACCTTGCTCTTTACGCTAAAGTTTGTTTGTACTTTTTAAAAAAGCTTCTTACTGTTTATGAGCCAACGCTATAGTGTTGCCTGTAGTAAAGGCCATACGGCTCCCCCTCCAAAGCCCCTTTTACCTTGATAAGTCTGATGAAAAGTTTGAGATAGCCATTTTTTTTCAAATAGTTCAAAGATCATATAACAAACTCCAAAGTCAAAAAAACACCCCAGGGCCCTGGGTCAGGGGTTGAAAGCTATATCCTGGGGGCATATATGGTTCTTATAGAAAGAATGTTCATAGAAACTTCAGAGGGGGCTCATTTGATTGGAAATTGAAAGTTAAGGTTCACTTTTTAAGAGTCAAAAGAGATCAGGGGGTAACTAGTCCCCATTATCATTTTTTCCCCAAATGCATCTGATGAAACTGCTGAGAGAGCCATTTTCGTAAGAACAGTTCAAAGATCATAAAACAAAACTCCGGGGTCGACAACACCCCTACCCCCTCCTTCTAAGGCCCAGGGGAAGGAGTTGTAAGATATATATAGAAGGGATGCTCGTATAAACTTCAAAGAGAGCTGATTTGATTGGAAATTAAACGTTCTAGTTCACTCTTAAGAGTCAAAAAAGATTAGAGGGTAATTAGCCCCCCCATGCCGTTTTGTTCCAAATATACCCGAAAAAATTTCTGAGATAATCATTTTGTTAAAAATAGTTCAAAGACAATATAAAAAAAAATGCTGGGTTGACGCAACCCTGGGGGAAGGCGTTGTAAGCTATGTCCTGGGGGCATATACGGTTCAATCTGGAAGTGCCTAAGCTAGCAAAACCAGGACATACAGACAGACAGACCGACCGACAGACTGACAGAATTTGCGATCGCTATATGTCACTTGGTTAATATTAAGTGCCATAAAATACCAGGCGAATACATCTCCTGATTAAATCACCTTCAAGAACAACAAACAAAGAAATGAGTGAATAAATCTCCTAAGGATCTTGCCTAGAAGTTCATTCTTTCCAAAAACTATGCAAACACTCCATATATCATCATCATACATTTGTGCTCTACATAAATTATCTGGTTAGCATAGCTGGTAATTTTTAGTTAGCCTCAAAAGCATCAAGGGCGAAAAGCATTGCATCACCTTTAAGGTCACCTTGACCAAAGAGGCCATTAGATATCACACATTTTGTGTATATTGCCGATGATTCATTCGCTAGAACAAGTATTTATCATTTTCTTTTGTCTTCTAAGCAAGATATATTATAAACCTTAATCTGGTGACCAGTCTCCCAGAGAAATAAATCGCCGAGGTCCATTTTTTAACTCCTTTAAAAGACATTTCTACCAGTTGACGTCATACAACCTTAATGTCAGAACTATTGGCATGTTTTCGGTATTGCAGGCACCATGCACCTCGTTTGAAAAAGTAGAAGAAAACTGTAAAGCTAAAGAAGAGTTACTGAAGCAAAATCTAAGAATCCAAACGATAGCTTTTGGTAATTGGGAAGGAATTTTACGCGGTCATTCTACAGCGAATGAAAAATTAAGATGGTTAGATCAGATTTAACGGATAAAAGAAAATAAGCCGAAAAAAATAAAAACTTTTGGCAATTCAGCAGGTGCCAAGCAAAACAAAGAACGTAACTATAATACAAAAATATTTAATTTAAGGGGAAATTCTATGTAAGAGAACAAAGAGTGAAGCTCAGAATTGTATGGAGAGGGCTGGAATTTCAATCCCTTGCGCAGGATTGGCAGCCTCGTACCATTATGTATTACAATGGCTTGTTGCTGCTAGTGGTGGCAGAAATAAATACTGTCTGAAGTGTATTTCAGTGAATGATGAAGCTTCCGAGTCAAATTACAGAAAAATAGCAGCAGATGTTTTTTTATTTTTGGTGGACCTTCTTCTGGGGCAACTTTAATATCGTGTAGCTAATTTGTAAAAAAAAGAAAAAAATGTAAGTAATCGTACTGAAACGTTGAAATTATGGATTTCATCTCCTGTAAGCCAGGCCCTATCACCTGAAGCAGCAAAGTATTGTCTGGCAGCAAAGGCAATATCACCGGTCACATGAATTTGATTTTCTCGTGTCTCTGGACAACAATCAGGAGTAACTTCTGTCCCTGTATAAGCTGATTCCCATGAAAACCTGAAAAAGAAATTGAATGCACGAGTGTGTAAAGGTAATATGCCTGACGCCTAACTATATAGACATTAGTATAAACTTTTTCTTCAGAACAGAAACTACTTGAACGCCGTACGAATATTCATCTGCTTGGGTATATGCCGATACTGCAGAAGGTTAGCCTTTGCACGTATTAAACAAATACAAAAAAATAGCTATTGTAAAGATGATAAAGAGCAGGATTAAAGTGAAGGAATTAGAAAAAAATGTAAAAATGTGATCCCCCCTCTCTTTGAAGCTACTGAAGACTTTATAGCATAGTATGCTCTTTATTAATGCCGAAATTTACTAGTAACACGTGTTTAATATTTTATATATTGTTATTTTATACGTTCATCAAATTTTCACTTCCCCAATCAACCTGAATTCAATTCAGAGCATGAGCTTACCTAGCCGATAACACTGGTGGAATTTAATACTAATCCAAAAACAATGCAAAAATTATCGGTAAAGAGGGTTTAAATCTTCTGCCATATCATTTTTATACATTTCGTGGGCGCTGGGAGAAAGTTTTCAAGGGGGAGACAAACATCAGAATAGCAGTGGTGACTGGGGGGCAGGGAAGTGGTAGTTGGGGGGAAGAGTCAAACGTAATTCCTCCGACATTTCAAAGAAAATTACCCCAGGTCAGCCAAGTACCTTTGAAGTGCAGGGTGTGTCACAGGATGATTTCGCTTGGCTTGACTTGCTCATTCCTAATGCTCATAACTATTTTGTATTTTGCTATGGATCCCATGATTTTCAAATGTGGTGAAAGTGAATCTTCTGCCGTATAAGGACGATATACGGAAGCTTCGAAAAAATAGCTAAGGGCGTTATTCATGCTTTCCACGAGTGCGAATTTTCTCCTGATATTTACTGTCAGTTTTTGAAAAAGAAAAATGCAAAAGGCCTTGGAGCTGATCCGATGGTTATGGCTTCAACAAAAACGTCTGCAATCCGAAATCTGCTTATTTTAGCACAAGACGAAGTAACAAAGCTTAAAGTTGGCCTAGTTAAACATATAGAGAAAAAAGTACAAGAAAACGTAGATGCCAATTGGAAGTGCAAGAGGCTCAGCGCAACTAGCCGCTACGAACTCCGAGTTGATTGTTTTGAAAATATATGATTCGATCACGCTGGAATACAACAGAAAATTTGAGAAAAGTGAAAAACTGTTTCCCACTCTGAAATTGCCATATTGAGACATTAGAGCTTTGGGTAGCTACTATGGGTTACTTGTCTCTTTGGGTAGCTACTTGATTCGTTGTTTTGTTCTTGTTTTTTTTTTAGTGAAACAGGCCCCCGGAACTGACCTGGGCACTGCCGTGCTGGATATAACAAAAACAATGACTGTTAATGTTCGAAAGGAACAAATGTTATCCGTGAACCGTTCACGGAGTAACGTTAAATAACCGAACACCGTAGCCTGTTACGCCAGTTCTTGTTAAATTTCCGACTAAAGATATGATGTATACCGTTTTCAAAACGAAATCAAAGCTCGGTAATTCAGGTATACTCGTTACTGAACATCTTACAAATGCAAAAAAAACGATTCTTGAAAGTGCAAGAAACAGACATGGTGTAAAGAACGTTTGGGGTGATCGTGGCCGTGATTACAAACGTGAAGAAGCTGATAACAACCCAAAACGCATACGTTCGCTTGTTGAAACCATTTAGTCTTAATTTGATTTGTGTTTTTTCTTTTTATTTTGTTCTTATTTCTTGTTTGTTCAGTATTTCAGTTTTAATTTCATAATCGTCTTTCTATTTTCTTTATTTTTCTTGGTGGTAAGAGGAAATTATTTTTTTTTTATATATGTTGAATGATATTTCTTCATTGAAGAGATTTATGCGTGGTACGCTTCGTATTTTTGTTACTGGCACGTTTTCACAAGACATTGCGTCAGTTTGGGATTTTAATCCTTTATCATTTGAAAATGATTTTACTTGGTGGTCTTATGGGTACATTAATGTTTGCTTGCAGACGATTCAGCCTGAAAAAAAAGTCTTCTTAGTATTCTTTCATTTGAATAAGACTTTAATCTCTCATTGGTTTCTCGATCACTCCAGAAATGCTCCCTTCCGAAGAAATTATTTCCCAGAAATCAAAACACGCAGAAAAAAGCCCCCAGATAATTCCGCCGTAACATCTCAACATGAAAAATTGGCAGAAACCGTAATACTTCCGGGCCGGCACTGATGTTTTCAATAGTTTAGTATTTATTATTAAAATATTTATAATATTCAATGCTACTACTACTACTTCTAACAAATGATCGCAGCAGCAAACTACCTGAGGCCATTGACTAATTCGGGCTATTTTTTGCACATTAGAGGGGTGCGGGGTGTTAAATATAGCGGGTATGCATGCAAAATGTGTAAAGTACAATTATTCTGCTTATTATGAATCAAGAATTGTTTTCTGATTTCAAACTGTCCAGATACTTTACCCCTCCCCCTCCTTTATGTGCAAATATGTAGCCCACGTTATATTCCCCATCTATTCTGTCACTTGTCTTTGTCTTGTCTCTCGCTACGCTGAAAGAAACTAACGGAGACCCCGGTTCGTTCTCGAGTTTTACACACCGTAAACTTGAGTGAGTGGCGCATAATACACAAGTACCAAAGTTCCTCCCCTTACGGAAAATAAAAAAAAACAACAAAACTCAAAAATTCTAAAATTTGAAAAACCTTATTTTCCACGGGGGGTATGTACCGGGGGGATATTTTCTGAGGGGGGGGTGTTTTCTGTGGGGGGTATTTTCCGCGGGGGAAATTTTTCTCCGGGATATTTTCTCTAGAATATTTTCCGCGGGGGGATTTCTAGGGGAGGGTATTTTCTGCAGGGGGTGGGGGTGGGAATGCTTACAACAATGAGGAAAATGCCCCCTCCAAAAAACTTCGCTGTTCACGCTAACATTATTTAGAATTTTCAAAAAGCTTCTAATTCTAATTTAACGAACCTTGTGTTTCACTTATTGTTGGTAAAGGATTGGGATACAAAGTTGTTATTAAAATATTTCTAACATTCAATACAGTAACGCTTTTATGAATTAACAAGTTAATAAAATTTTAAGAGAAAAAACAAGTTTTTTACCTAAAAGTAAGTACCCATATTAAAACTTGAAATAAATGAAATTTGTCCATATATGAGGGGGCTTCCCCTCCTAAGCCCCTCTAAATTATTTATTCTAAATTCTTTAAGAAAGACCTGATAAATATTAGGACCGCTTAGTTGGAATAAAACCTTTGCCAAAGCAATAGATATTTTAGTTTACGGAGCGAAGGATTTAGAAGGGTGCAGCCCCACTCATGTATGGACTAATTTTTGTCTTTTTCAATGTTTTTCTGTACATACAGTTGAAAAAATATTTTTTTCTAATTTCAATTTCTGATCTTTAATCAGATCATACCGGAAAATCCGGTTCTCAAGGTGGTTTCAGGCACCGTTCCCTGTCCCTACTCCACACCCCCCACTCTTTCCTAACTAATGATTGGAATTAAAAAAAAGCCTATTATTCCTAAGAAACGGTCATTCTGTTTCAGGAGCAGCTCTTAAAGAATTGGGACAAAAAGTCAGACCTTGCGATTAATCAAAACAATCGTATACTAAAGTATATGTAGTTTTGATGTTGCTCCTTAGCCTACTTTCAGTTAAAAAAAATTAATTTAATGTCTAATCGTTCTCAAATAATACCGGCAAATCAGGATCTCCTCCATGCAAAATTCTTTCCCCCATGGAAAAATTTTAGCCCAATATGCCAGTGCGCGTGTGGGTAGTTCTGGCACACAACCAGCTGAACGTAATCGATGAAATCAGGTTTCAATCAGGGTTTTCAGTCTGTTGATGAAATTTGTTCTGATTATAACTGAAACCACAGTATTGTTGTTTCAGTTCAACCACAACAATAGGTTGAAGAAATAAACAAATACTGTTTCCTAGTTTGCCTTTGATGTTTAGGTCAAAGAATAGTTGCTAAACACCAAACGTAATTGGAAGCCTTTTACGGCTTAGCCGTGATGTCAGATGTTTTTCATGTACGAGAATTCATTGCCAGGGAAAGTTAATTTTGGTACTTACTGTGTAGGGGACTATAGAAGTGACGTATTAAGCTTTGGTTAAATTTGGCAGGCGTAATTTATTCACGGTTTAAAGAAAAATGTTCAAGATATGTTTATATCGTTTTGAAAAAGCTATTCAAATGGTAAAACAGAATTCAGATTTTTTTTCGATACATTTGAAAAAGCGAAATCGGCAAATTATGGGATACCTTTATCACTAAATACTGCAAACATTGTCCGAAATATTCAGCAATTACACATGCTTTTCTATGTGTCTTAAGTGAAGTTTTTTCTATGGCATCGAATTTGGTGTTGAAAGATGTCCAAGGTTATAACTTCTGTTGTAGAAAATTGTATATGGCAAGCAGTAACAGAACCAGGGATCCTAAGTAAACGGTAACACAGTAAATTTAATTCAGGGGTTTCACAATAAAAGGGCTATCAATCACATTTGTGAAGAATGAAAAAAAACTAGATGAAATCTTATATGAAAAAAACAGCTGTCGGAAGAGGCATTGAGGGCAGGGCTACAAAATGTCTGGCAAACGGCAAAGATTATGGTCATTGACACAATTAATTCAACCGAAAATTTTCCAACTTTCATCATCTTTGAGCATTCTGTGGAAGTTAGAACATGTAAGAATCATAGCAGCAGCTGCATTATATCATGGTTTGAACACTATCTTCAACCTAGTAAAGAGTGAGCTTCGGCCGACAGTGACCCAAAAAAAAAAAATTTTTCAGCGAAACTGTCCACAGGGGAAAATGCCCCAGTGAACCCTGATTCAAATATGGTAACTTTTTATCCAGACTCAGCTGCACAGTACCTTGAAATAACGAAAAAAATACGAAAAATCAAAGTCAACCAACTAGCGCCAACTTAGCAAACAGCACAGTACCTTCTATGCATCATGTTTTTCCTTGGCCACTTTTTATGGAAGCCTTGTCGTCTAAACTTGTGCGAGAGCTCATTTGACATCGAATTCAAAGTTCTAGTGCCCTTATTAAGGAGTTAAAGTGATTGGAGGGCCATCAGCCCTCTATTGTGCACTTTTCGCCCTCAAAACCCCCTAGCCCACGGCACAAGATCAAAATACAGATTACCGTTTTTTCAAAAAAAAATGGATAAATCAATAAAAACGCCTCCGTAGATAACCAGAACCACGCAGATCCAGAGGAAAGGGCAGACATTGTGCAAAATAATCATAATTTACATATAGCTCTTTATAGTGGGACAAAGGTAGGCGTCTTTGACGTGGCTGTCGCATTGGTTAGAAAATTAAAGGCAGTGTTATCTAGGCTAAAAGAACTAGACATTTTTGGTGTAAGGGTGTGGTATTAGATCTCGAAAATGAGCCACGAAATTTTAGTCTCTGGTTAGTTTAAATCTAACAGATTCAACTCCCAGGAAAAAGTGGGCCCTAATGTGCTAAAATAAAAAGGCTTTGGGGCTCAAGCCATCCAGATATGGGACCCTGAAAAGGCCACATTGTTCCTGATCGGCTTAAAAATTCAAACCCTCGAGTCCTTCGGCCAAGGGAACCCCTTACAAAACAAAAATAGAAACACAAATGTAGGTTCTCCCAAAAAGGGCCCACAAAAGGCTATTTTTTTCTTATTCTTCAAATGCTTTAAATTTACAGCCAGGGTTCCCTGGGCAAAGAAGATACAAATGCAAAAGCGAATTCCAATTCTGGAATTAGTTTCAACCATTTCTAAACCTGCCCACAAATCCTTTAATTTTGATAGAACATGGGTTTCATGCCCACAGTAGGTAATTTTTCCATTTTTTTTCTTCACAGGCTCACAGTTAACCTCTTAATGTCTAGAAACTAGAAATAATGTCTAGCGCAGATTTTTCTATCGCAAACTCTATCCTCATAAATGAAAGTAACTCCTCTCTTTTATCCTGGAGAAAACACATTTAAATGAAAAATTGAAAAAAAGGACCGAAATTAAAAGTAAGGTTACAACTTAAAAAAAGCTAAAATTACCTTAAACAGGATGAGGGATATTACCCCTTCCGCCTTAACCCCCCACTAATGAGCAATGATACCTCCATAGTTTCTGGAAGACAGATAGGGGTAAACTATTAGAAAACTTTTCTCTCAAGACGTTTTTGCGTGCACCTGGGTCTGACACAATACTATAGCGCGAGTGTTTAGTACATCTACGTAATAGAGTTTAATGTTACGTCATAGAGATCGAAGCAAACTTGCGTGACTTTGCTTAAGTATTATTTCTGAATCATAAGGATACAGAAATAATTTTATTAAAAAAAGTCAAGATGAAATATTCCAATAAGACGCGTATACATGATATAGTTGTCGTGGCAGTGAATGCTGACAAAGAGAAATATTTATCTTATAAATCAAGTACCAATGGCGATCTTATTGGAATGTATGCGTGCTTTGGAGTACCGAGAAAATTCAAGTATTGTAGAGGTGGATTTGCGAGAGTAACATCTCCAGAGAAGTTAGTCTTGAAAGAGAACGCAAACATAAAATTTATAGTTGATAACGAAGGGCAACTTCTTGCTCGTGGTAAAACATTATCTGTTGATATATCTTGTCCCTATCCTCCTACTTTTACCATTCAATGAAAGGCAAATAGAAGAAAAATGTACCCCCGCAACGTCATACAACATATCTCGCCTAGATGCCGAAACTTTGCCTATCTAAAAATAATGTGGTAATAGACAGAAAAATCGCTAATAAAATAAAAAAGGGACAATGACACTTCATCTGCAAATAAATTAAAATTGAATTGATGAAAAACAATGTTACTAGCGCCAATGGCAGTTCACCCACAGACACTTTCATTGAACCATAAATCAATCTGTGGAAAAGGAGCAAGTTTCTTATTAGCGAGTTCTATTGTTAGCCTATTATAGGTAGTGAGAGTGTTAGGATTAAAAACGAGTAGATTTGAGAAACATAAAATCATACGGAATCTAATAAATTTGAAAAATGTTCTATTCTAGACGATGATTTTCTAGAGTCATCTCATTCAAAGAAAATGAAACTTTTGAGTGAAACTTTTCCGTCTTGGTCAAGATGCATTTAATCAGTTGATTGATATATTAAGGTCAATCTCCGAGGTTTGAAGCCAATGCTATTTTCCTATAGCAGTGAAATGCGTATTAACAGCAGACACGAGCAGATTCTTTGATAAAAAAATTATTGTGGCTTCATTGAAAGCTATAACATGAATAGGCCGAACAAATTCACGTTTTTATTCTTTAGAGCTTCATAAAAAATTAATTAGTGGGGACACCTCTAATTTTTAAAAGTAGTAATAAAATTACTTTTAGAAGATGTAGAGAAGTGTAAAGTAGCCTCTCGATTTGCCACAAGATTTCAAAATTTTTGGCCGTGAATTTTTTTTTTTTTATTATTATCAGTTTCCTTTAAAATTTGCTATTTAAGATATTCTTCCTTTACTATTTAAAAGAGCTGTACTAATTATACAGCCTTGATTTTTGTGTCATTTTGTAGATCTTATACTGATTAATAATCCCAAAGGTTCTTAAGTTTGTAGTTATAAGAGATGATTTTTAGCAATAATTCTTAGTATTCAAGATTTTCTCCTTTCGCATTGGCTTAAGCACTCCTTAAGGGGTTTGCCAGAATATCATTAAGAATGTTGACATCTCCTTATTATTACGACCAGATTTAAAAGGAAGTTGAAAACATGTATAATTGGCAACAACACCTTGAGGCAATATCATTTTTAACACCTCATACGAATGGGAATTTGTTAGGTTACACAGCTGTTACAAAGCAGATAAAATTATTGGCCTTTAAAAGTAAAGAAACACCGATTGTAGGCCTATAAAATGTATGAACATTATTTTTAAAAAGAACATCATTCTTAAAAACACATCATTTTAAACGTTATTGGCCTTTAAAAGTAAAGAACACCGATTGTAGACCTATAAAATGTATGAACATTATTTTTAAAAAGAACATTATTCTTAAAAACAAATCATTTTAAACATTATTGGCCTTTAAAAGTAAAGAAACACCGATTGTAGACCTATAAAATGTATGAACGTTATTTTTAAAAAGAACATTATTCTTAAAAAGAACTTTATTCTTAAAAACACATCATTTTAAACATTATTGGCCTTTAAAAGTAAAGAAACACCGATTGTACGCCTATAAAGTGTATGAACTTTATTTTTAAAAAGAACAATATTCTTAAAGACACATTATTTTAAACATTATTGGCCTTTAAAAGTGAAGAAACACTTATTGTAGGCCTTTAAAATGTATGAACATTATTTTTAAAAAGAAAGTTATTCTTAAAAAGAACATTATTCTTAAAAACACATTATTTTAAACATTATCGGCCTTTAAAGGTAAAGAAATAGCGATTGTAGGCCTATAAAATGTATGAATATTATTTAAAAAAAAGAACATTATTGTTTAAAACACATTATTTTAAACATTATTGGCTCTTAAAAGTAAAGAAACGCCGATTGTAGGCCTATAAAATATACGAACATTATTTTTTTTATCTAAAGTTGTAGGATATTCGTCCATTTTAGTTCCATGGGATCTCATTTTATTCCCAATAGTGCCGTATCTTAGAATATTTTGGTTTTTCCCCAACATCTCATATAGTTGACGATTTATAGACTCGTTCATAAATGACTGCTTACCCCGGTTTGGAACCGCGGTAATCATATACTTTGCTTTACGGAGTAATGCATATACTATTAAATTAATGTCATTTAAAGTCATATGTTCCTGAAGGTACATAATAAACATTGGGCAATCTTGCCCTGGGGTCATAAATACAGGTAAGGGAGGAAGGAAACCTCTTAGGGGTATTTAATAAATTTTTGAATCTACTTATATTTATATACCATTCGTCAAAAACAAGAGCTAAGATCTCATATGGCACTTGTGACGAGCTCAAGAGGAGCCAAGAGCTCATGTGATATGAGCTCTAGTAAAATTCTAAGAATCAATAGCTTGCTTTAAGAGGAAAATCAAAGGCTTAATGCCGGTCGGGATTTAAAACAAGAGCTCTGAGACACGAGGTCCTTCTAAATATTGAAATTCACTAAGATCCGATCGCCCACTTGTAAGTTAAAAATACCTCAATTTTTCTAATTTTTCCTCTCCCTTCAGCCCCCAAGATGGTCAAATCGGGGAAAACAACTGTAAAGAGTCAATTAGTACAGCTCCCTGACATGCCTACCAATTTTCATCGTCCTAGCACGTCCGGAAGCGCCAAAATCACCAAAGCACTCAACCACACCACCTAAGTCCCCCAAGGAAAGCGGATCCAGTCCGATTACGTCAATTACGTATCTACGGCGTTTATAAGCGTTTTCCAAGATTTCTGGTTTCCCCCTCCAACTCCCCCCCCCCCAATGTCAACAGATCTGGTCGGTATTTAAAAGAAGAGCTTTGAGACATGAGTTTTTTTTTAATTATCAGATTTTATTAAGATCCGGTCACCCATTCTTAAGTTAAGAACACTTCAATTTTTCTAATTTTTCCAAATTAACAACTTCCAGCTCCCCCAAAGAGAACGGATCCATACCGATAATGTCAATCTCGAATCTAAAGCTTGTGCTTATTCTTCCCATCAAGTTTCATTCCGATCTCTCCACTCTAAGCGTTTTCCAAGATTTCCGGTTTCCAAGGTTTTTGTTTTTCCCTCCAACCCTCTAAATCCTTGGATCCAATTCGAATTGAAAATGGATTATCTGAGACATAAGATTCTTCTATATATTAAGTTTCATTAAGATCCTATAACCCATTTGTAAGATACCTCGATTTTCACGTCTTCCAAGAATTCCGGTTTCCCCCTCCAGCTCCCTTCAATGTCATCGGATCTGGTCGGGATTTAAAATGAGGGTTTTAAAGCACAAGATCCTTCTAGATATCAAATTTCATTAAGATCTGAACACCCGTTCGCAAGTTACAAATACCTCATTTTTTATTATTTTACCGAATTACCCCCCCCCACTCCACCAAAGAGAGCAGATCCGAGCCGGTTATGTCAGTTACCTATCTTGGACGTGTGCTTATTCGTTCCACCAAGTTTCATCCTGATCTCTCCGCTTTAAGCGTTTTCCAATATTTCCGCCCCCCCCCCTAATGACACTGGATCTGGTAGGGATTTAAAATGGGAGATCTGGGTTTCGAGGTCCTTCTAAATATGAAATTTCATTTAGGTACGATCGCTCTTTCATAAGTTAAAACACGTAATTTTGTGTATTTTTTTAGAATTAACCCTCCCCCTCCCCCCAACTCCCCTAAAGAGAGCAGATCCGTTCCGGCTATGTCAATCCCGTTTCTAGGACTTGTACTTATTTTTACCATCAAGTTTCATCACGACCCCTATACTCTAAGCGTTTTCTGAGACATGATATCCTTGGAAATATCAAATTTCAATAAGGTCCAATCTCTCCTTCGTAAGTTGAAAATACCTTATTTTTTTATTTTTCAGAATTAACCCTCCTCCTCCCAACTCTCCCGAAGAGGGCACATCCGTTCCAGTTGCGTCAATCTCATATCTAGGACTTACGATGGTTTTTACCACCAAGTTTCATTCCGATCCCCCAACTCTATGCGTTTCCCATAATTTTTGGTTCCCCCTTTCAGTTTCCCCCAATATCACCGGATCCGTTCGGAATTTAAAATAAGAGCTATGAGACACGATATCCTTTCAAACATCAAATTTCATTGATATCTGATGACTCTTTCCTAAGTTAAAAATACCTCATTTTTTCTAATTTGTCAGAATTAACCCTTCCCCCCCAACTCCCCCAAAGAGAGTGGATCCGTCCAGTTACGTCAATCACGTATCTACGATATTTGCTTATTCTACCCACCAAGTTTTATCCCGATATCTTCACTCTAATCATTTTCCAAGATTTTTGGTTTCCCCCTCCGCCTCTGGCTACTGTCACCAGATCTTGTCAGGGTTTGTAACAAGAGTGCTGAAGCACAAGATCCTTCTAAATATAAAGTTTCATTAAGATCTTATCACCCGTCCATAAATTAAAAATACCTCATTTTTCTAATTTTTCCAAGTTACCCTCCCCCCAACTCTCCCAAAGAGTGCGGATCTGGTCCAGTTACGGCGGTTACGTATCTTGGATGTGTGCTTATTCTTCCCACCAAATTTCATCCTGACCTCTTCACTCTGAGCGTTTTCCAAGATTTCTGGTCCCCCCCCCACAACTCCCCCCAATGAAAATGGATTCAGCCAGATCTAAAATAAAAGATCTGAGTTGCAAGATCCTTCTAAATATTAGATTTCATTAAGATTCGATCACTCCTTCGTAACTTAAAAATACCTCATTTTTTCGAATTAACCGTCCCTCCATTCCCCCCTACAGACGGTCGAGTCGAATAAATGATTATTTCTAATTTAATCTTGTCTGGTACTGATTTTTCTCATTTTTCACAATTAACCCTCCTCCCTACTTCTCCAAAGAGAGCGGACCCATTCCGAATATGTCAATCACGTATCTAGGATTTGTTCTCATTTTTTCCACCAAGTTTCAAACCGGTCTTTTTTTCTGAATTAACCGTCTCCCCACTCCCCACAGATGATAGAATTGGGAAAACGACTATTTCTAATTTAATCTAGTCTGGTTCCTGATACGCCTGCCAAATTTCATCGTCCTAGCTTATCTGGAAGTACCTAAACTAGCAAAACAGGGAAAGACAGACAGACAGACAGACAGAATTTACGATCACTATATGTCACTTTGTAAATACAAAGTGCCACAAAAACTTACTAATACCACAGAAATTTGCGAAACTTTTTCTAAGACCTTTTAAGCCCTGGAAGCAAGAGATAAATTAGGGTCTAACTCGGTGTCTTCAAGTATCGCCCTGATTTACGAACAATTAGCTACAACTGAAGCCCAGCTGGAGAAAATAAGAAGTCATCTGCTGGAAAATATAACCAATCAAACAGTTCGTGGTAACGAACTGTAGTAAGGAAAGACCCGGCTCAATAGTAACCGAAACTCTAAAAAATGAAATTTTGATACCAATAGTTACATCAAAAGAATCGCATTTTAATGCTGATTTTAAATATATAAGTTTCATCAAGACCAGTTATACCCATCGAAAGATACGAGCCGAGAAATTTGCCTCATTTTAGAAAATAGGGGGAAACACCCCCTAAAAGTCATACAATTTTAACACTATCAGATTCAGCGTATCAAAGAACCATAGTGTAGAAGTTTCAAGCTCCTATCTACAAAAATGTGAAATTTCGCATTTTTTTGCCAGAAGACAGATCACGGATGCGTGTTTATTTGTTTTTTTGTTTTTTTTTTCCTTTTTTTCCAGGGGTGATCTTATCGACTGAGTGGTCCTAGAATGTCGCAAGAAGGCTAATTCTTATGGAAATTAAAAGTTCTAGTGCCCTTTTTAAGTGACCAAAAAATTGCAGGGCACCTACTCCCCCTCCCACACTCATTTTTTCCCAAAAGTCACCGGATCAAAATTCTGCGGTAGCCATTCTATTCACTATCGTCGAAAAATCTAATAACTATGTCTTTAGGGACGTCTCACTCCCCCGCAGTCCCCGTGGGAGGGGCTGCAAGTCACAAACTTTGACCTGTGTTTACATATAGCCATGGTTACTGGGAAGTGTACAGACGTTTTCAGGTTTTTTTTTGGTTTAGGGGGAGATTTTAGGGGGGAGGGTTACATGGGAGGATATTTCCACGGAGAAACCTCTCATGGGGGAAGTGAATTTCAATTAAGGTGGCGCAGGATTTTCGAGCATTATTTGAAAAAACAATGAAAAAATAAATATGAAACGTTTGTTTCTACTGAAAGTAAGGAGCAGCATTAAAACTTAAAACGAACAAAAATTATTATGCATATCAGGGGTTTACCTTCTCGTTATACCTCACTCTTTACGCTAAAGTATTTTTAGTAATTTCAACTATTTATTCTACGGTCTTTGTGATTCAGAGGTCATTCTTAAGGAATTGGGACAAAATCTAAGCTTTAATGTAAAGAGCGAGGTATCGACGAGGGTTGAACCCCCTTCATATACACAATAAAAACATGCGGATATAGAAATTCGTTACGTAAGTTCATTCGTAAGTACGTATATTTTTTACCAATGAAAACGTTTGTAAAAAATTAAAAGTTCTAGTTGCTTTTTTAAGTGATCAAAAACTTGGAGTGCAACTAGGCCTCCTCCCTCGCTCCTTTTTCTCAAAATATTCCGATTAATTGCAATTAATTCATATGCAAATTTCGCTTTAATTATTATGTGCGGAGAGCCAAGATCAAAACATGCATTAATTCAAAAACGCCCAGAAATTAAATAAAAAAAACAAGCTTTTTTAAATGAAAGTAAGGAGCAACATTAAAGCTTAAAACGAACAGAAATTACTCCGCATATGAAAGGGGCTTTTCCTCCTCAACGCCCCACTCTTTACGCTAAAGTTTCTTACTGTTTTAAAAATAAAGTTAATAGAAAGAGTCAAACTTTAGCGTAAAGAGCGGGGCGTTAGGAGGAAAAGCCCCTATCATATACGGAGTAATTTCTGTTCGTTTTAAGTTTTAATGTTGCTCCTTACTTTCATTTACTTTCAGTTACTGAAAAGTTCAATGATCCAAATTCACTGAAAAAAAAAGGTACTGAACTGATAATCAGCCAGGTTTATGATTCAACCACGCTCGAGTTTAATCCATAGTTTGCAAAAATTGAGCAGGCTCTACTAGGTAGTCTGAGATTTCAAATTGAAAATTTGTAGGAGAAAAATGGTCGAATAGAAAAAAAGCTTGATAATTATGATCAAGAGCCCATGCTTGATAGCCTTGTATTTCATGGGTTAAAGTAGTTACCTGGTGTAGACACTCATACGACGATATCTAACATTATAAATAGCAAAATGTCTGTGCTGGGCCCTTTACTTTATTTAGTTTACGTGAACATGATGCACGTTTATCTAAAGGATACATATATTACTAACATTATTGCTAACAAAATTTGCAAAATCTGCAGATAATTTAATAGCTAAAGCTCATATTACTCTCAAAAGATTAGAGATGTTTACAAGTTTAAGTTTGCTGTGTGTGAATGTAAAGAAAAATTTTTACTGACATTCTGTGGAGTGGGTGATTCTGTTGATGTATTTAGTAAAGTTCTATTTGGTGAAAAACCTATTTTACAAGCTATATCACTGCGGTACCTCGGCTTCCATATTGATTCAAATCTATCGTAGAATCATCATAGCGACATTATCTCCACCAAAGTTGCACTTGGAGTTGGCATCCTAAAAAGATTGAAGCATATTCTGCCGGAACATACTCTTCGCACGATATATTTTGCAATAATCTACCCATATATCATACGGATGTTTAGTCTGGAGAAGCAATTTTTATGTTGATTACAAACTAAATGGTTTTCTCATAGTTTTGATCGGACGATTTCGCTAAAAAAAGGGAGTGGGAGAGGAGGCCTAGTTACCTCCCAATTTTTGGTTACTTAAAAATACAACTAGATTTGTTTTATTTTTTTACAAACGTTTTTGTTAGTAATATACATACGTACCTTACGAATTAGCTTATGCAACGAACTTATATAATTGTATATTTTTATTGTGAGGGAGTTTGCCCCCTCCTCAATACCTCGTTCTTTACAATAAAGCTTGAATTTTGTCCCAAATAATTTCAGAATGACCCTTGAATTACAAAGGCCGTAGAATAACTAGTTAGAGTTACTAAAAATACTTTAGCGTAAAGAGCAAGGTATTGTGGAAGAGATGAACCCCCTTATATAAGTAATATTTTATGTTCGTTTTAAGTTTTCATGTTGATCATTACTTCCAGTTGAAAAAAAAATAATTTTCTCATTGTCTTTTTGTAAATGATGCTAGAAAATCCTACGACCCCTTCATGGAAATTCTCTTCCCTCATGAAAAATTCCTGCATGGAAAGATCCTCCCACTTAACTTGCCCCCCCCCAACCCACCCTAAACCCAACACAAAAAAGTCCCCCCGAAACGTCTGTACACTTCATAATTAACAACTATTATGTGTTAACAATGGTCAAAGTTTATGAGTTGCCGCCCCTCCCCCGAGAACTGTGGTGGATTTAGTCATCCCCAAAGACATAGTTATTAGGTTTTTGACTAAATTAAACACAATGGCTATCTCAAAATCTTGATCCGGTGACCTTGGAGAAAAACGTGTGTTGGAGGGGGTCTCGGTGCCCTCCAATTTTTTGGTCACTTAAAAAGGACACTATAACTTTTAATTTAAGTTAGAATGAACCCTCTTGCGACATTCTAGGACAACTAGGTCGATACGATCACCCCTGAGGAAAAAAAAAAAAAAAAAAAAAATACGCACCCGTTATCAAAAATAAAAAAATTCCACCATTTTTATGATAGGGGCTTGAAACTTCTACAGTAGGTTTCTCGGATATGCTGACTCTGATGGTGTGATTTTTTTAAGATTCTGTGACTTTTAGAGGGTATTTCCGCCTATTTTCTAAAATAAGGCACATTTTCTCAGGCTCGTAACTTTTGACCGGTAAGACTACACTCGATGAAACTTATATATTTAAAATTAGCATTAAAATGCAATTCTTTTGATGTAACTATTTGTATCAAAACTTTGTTTTTTAGAGTTTTGGTCACTATTGAGCCTAGTCGCTTCTTACTACAGTTTGTTACCACGAACTGTTTGAAATAGTAACTTGTAAATGAATAAAAGTAATACATTCTACTATAACGTTGAGATAGAACTTACTAATGTCTCAGGTTTTCCCTCATTCAAATGGTCAGCTGTTACCAATTAGACATGTGAAAAATCTAAGTTCCCTTTAAATCCGGTCTTAATGTTCAGGGAAAGTCAACAGTCTTTAGATATTCTGGTACAACCCTCAAGGAGCAATTAAGCCAATGAGAAAGGAGGAAATCTCGTAACGTATTTCAATGTTATTGGAAATAGAATTTGCTTTCAACCTAGGAGATTGACCTTAATTGAAACAAGACAAAATTATATTGTGATTTTGCTTTTAACCACTACCTAGATGGCCATTTTTCAAGGCAATAAGATATAGGTCAAAGAATCCTGTTTAAACGTGTTTTGTGACGTCAATCCTGCTTCTTCTACAAGATTTTAGTTTTCCTCAGTCAGTTTCTTTTTGGAAGTGAGACAGTCAACATCAAAAAAGTTTTTGACTCATGTCCATTACGTTTGTATACATTGGGCAGTGGGTCATCCTATGAGAATTCCTAATTGTAATTGCATAGAGGATAACAAGTGCGAAATAAAGATTGTAATTCCTGCCTTGAAGAGATTTGTGACTCTCACATTAGAGGTTTTTATGTTCCAATTGTCACCATGATAAATGTGACCGATGGGAAAATACCTACCCTGGTATGATTGCAAAAAACCTAAACGCCGTCTCGGTTTTTTGAGAGACTTGTATTGTCTTGGTTTTATATTGTTTTGGGAAGAAAAGCCTGGTCTACGCTTCGATTGCTAGAATAATAAAAGAGTCATAGAATAATAAAGAACGATAAAAGGTTTTTACGACATCACTGTAAAGATATAGGCCACTTTGATTATAAACCTACAGACTTTTATTTAGCTGTTACAGAAAGTGATTCTTCGTATGAGAGTGTATGAAAGCCACATCATCTGGTTGATAAATCTTTTTTTTCACTTTTGATTTTGAATAATAAATTTTCGACTTTGCTTAAGAAAGTTTTTAATGTGAGGCACGTAGAACGTATACAGTAAACCAAGAGGATACAATAAATTCAATATTTTTCGCTATTTCAAAGATGCATACCCAATGCCCCTCTTTAAAATTGATGGGCTACTATTAACAATGATAAGGGTATTGTTAACACTTTAAATATGGTCGAGATAATCCGACGGTATACAATAGGATTTGCATTTGGACATGTAAGGATCAAAATTGAATAAATTGGTTATTTGATTTGTGTTTATGGTGCCAAGTCTAATAGACCACTGCCGTCACGGGCAATTTCCCAAAAGGTTTCAAAATGATTTAGCGAGATTAATACAATACTCACCTCCAATGGTTCGATAAAGGTACACTCTAAAAGTTCTATATCCGTTCGTAGAGTAGCCAGATCTTGAGTATCAGACAAATCTAATACACTAATACCTTGATCTTGCGCAAATATTTCTTCGGTTATACAATTTTCAAATAATTGTATATAGGATTCTATTAAAATTTATGTGAAAAATTTGCCCGTGATCTAACGGCACTGGCACCTTCTATAAAAGCCAAAGCAAGTTTTGAAGAAATATCCGCCATTGATATGTGACGAATCAGTGTAGGTATGTGTACCCGTATCAATATGTCGTTGATTCTTGATTGTATGAGGAACGAGCAATTTGATATTATTTCCGCTAGCTCTTAATTTCTCAACTACCAAAGCAATAGAACTCATAACCTGTTGTTCTCGTACATAAAGTATTTCCGAGGTGAGAGAGACTGTCACGCTGGAAACAGTGCCAACTACGTTTTGCAAATTCAAACTGGACGGAGCAGTTTGTAGCTTTATATCAATCTTAAAGCTGGGAGGCAATCCTTGAATTTTATTAATGATCTCATGATTTATTTTCCCAACCAAGTGTAAATCTTTAGTTGTTGCATCTTTAAGGATGTTGCTAGTGTCAGTGTCCTTTTTATATTCATATCCAATAGCCAAATATCTCAAAAACCCATGGGACATTGGAGTCACCAACATGAATTGTATATAACTTGCATAATTTCTAGGATTGGTGCTTGTTCTCACCAACGTTCCATGTAGGTAGACACTTATTTGTCTAAACAAAATTCTATAGTATGCAATTTTGAGAGGATAACCCCATGGATGTACTTAGTTTTTCATTGATTAATTTTTTGACGATGACATGTAAATTTATAAGTGTGCAAGTCAAATCTATGAAATAATCTCCACTGGAATAAATTTGAAAATGTACGTTTTCTGAGTTGTTGCAGATACAATTGTTCATATTTACCATATTTTACACTCACATCAAGATTTTCTGCATTGAAAAGATTTAGACATGAGTTGAATGAAAAATGAGATTTTTTATATGGTAGAAATACCATTTCTAGTAAAGAAATCCTGTTTCGATTTAACAATTTTTACTTTTGTCTTCTTTTTCTTCTTTGACAAGAGCGATGTTTTACGCTTTCGGCCTGAGTTGAGACTGATGAGTGATGTGATGGGGTGTTTCTTGTTCTTTTTAAACTTTTTCTGATTTGTCGTGATTTCAGTCACTTGCCGAGGGGTCGTGCGCCCAACCTAAGTTTTAGTGAAATATATTCTTTAAAATCCTTCTCAGAGCCCCAATCATGTAGTCTAGAGGACGCAAAATTTGTGGTAACCGGCGCAATAGATTTTATAGCGAGTGGTAATACAGAGTGAAACAACTTAGCAAACCGCTTGCCGAGACCGTAACTTGACATTGACGAACGACCTTGTAATAGTCCATTCCATGACCCAATTGTCGTGGCCCAAGAGTAGCAACATAGCAATCAGTATCAGGACAAAGTAGTAGCTCTAATAGTTTACCCCCTATCTGTCTTTTCAGCAACCATAGAGGCATCACTACTCACATGCAACCTTCAATCCGACTCTCGCATTTTACTGAAAACTCACCAGAATATAATAGATTCACAATGGTATCTACACATTTTGTTTAACTTGGCAGACAAAACTTCTCAATGAAATATCGAGAACGTCTTATTTTCAGTGAAACAGTTTGAAAATCTTTTGATAAGTTTAAAGCCACAGGACTACCTTTTCTATCTTTTGCAACTGTCGACCTTTACCAACATGACCTGTTAAGTGCACTCGACAGTTTTTAAGCTGCCTCCTCTTTTTGCAACGAGAAATATCATTGTTATAATCCATACGTCTAGACAAGAAAAAAACCTCATTTCAATACCAACATGAGTAAAACATGAATAGATTCTTAAGTATTCGAGGTATGAACGAAGCAGCCATAATAAGGGTCGTAAATGATTTAGCTAAAATCACAAAATATCTTGAGAGTGGACAAGGAAAAAACCACACAGAACAAATTAAACTGCCATAGGATGATGAAAAAGGAACAACACTTTTGGGATTAAATTGTCAAAGTCAAAGCTTTAAACAGGATGCAACAAAAAGCAGTGTCCAACTATTAGACTGTTAATCAGCCTCAATTGGCTTAACACATAGTTAGTATAAGGGGTATAATATAAACGTTATCTACAATGTCTTACCTTGAGCCTTTGTGGCCATTTTCAAGTGCTCTGTCCCTAGTTGGTTCTATTGTAGCTTGCCTATAAAGAATTAAATCTTTCGCAATGTCTTGCCACATGAGTAACACAGAAGGAAACATCCAAATTTCGGTGTCCCAAAATGAATGACCTAAAAAGCAGCATAACTGTTCAAGAAGAGTATATAGGAGTATATTTGGAGAGCAACACCGTAAACACCGAAAACTGGTAAGGTATACAAGACACAAAAATACAGGACAGTTTGATGGAGCCTTTTACCAAAAGCCCCGTAACCCCTACACAAGTACCAAGATTACACAGTCAATTACATTTCCTTAGCTAAAGCCCTTATTATTCTAATTCAAATTCCTTAATTAAAGAAGCCACTTAAAATCAGTAGCATGTTGGTGAAAAGACAGCGCTATTTTGCCATTTGATTTTATGATTCCTTGTAATAGTATACGGACCAAAAAGTAAACTTATAGCCACATCATTATTGGTCTTAGGGTGAGATCCCACATCAAACAAAGAGAAGAACTCTGTAAACACGCACTAATTGAATATATCACCTTGTCAAAGCTCTTACCTAACCTAAAATGTGATAGTATTCAAAGTCGAGGTATTTTGCTCCTTGAGAAACCCATTCACGATAATATTTTTCCTGATATGGAGATCTAGCTGGCGTTAATGTGATCTAATCAGACTTTGATAGAATTTTTCAACTAATCAGAAAATTCCGTAAAAAATCTGACTGTCTCAACTTAGCCCTAGCTAAATCTTTGTACTTGTAAAATCCCATCATGAACGGGCCTTTACAGTCTACTAGCGGGTTTTTATGGCACTTGGTATTAACCAAGTGACATAGCAATCCCAAATTCTGTCGGTCTGTCTGTCGGTCCCGGTTTTGCTACTTTAGGCACTTCCAGGTAAGCTAGGACGAATGAAACTGAATCAGGAACCGGACCAGATGAAACTAGAAATAGCCGTTTTACCGATTTGACCATCTGGGGAGGGGGGTGGGGGGCCCGTTAATTCGGAAAAAATAGAAAAATTGAAGTATTTTTAACTTACGAACGATTGATCAGATCTTAATGAAATTTGATGTTTAGAAGGATATCGTGTCTCAGAGCTGTTATTTTAAATTCCGACAGGATCTGGTGAAATTGGGAGGGGAGTTGGGAGGGGGAAACCTAAAATCTTGGAAAACACTTAGAGTGGAGGGATCGGGATGAAACTTGGTGGGAAAAATAAGCAAACGTCCTAGATACATGATTGACATAACCGAAATGGATCCGCTCTCTTTGGGGTAGTTGGGGGGGGGGGGTTAATTCTGAAAAATTAGAAAAAATGACGTATTTTTAACTTACGAACGGGTGACCGGATCTCAATGAAATTTGATATTTAGAAGAATATCGTGTATCAGAGCTCTTATTTTAAATCCCGACCGGATCTGGTGACATTGGGGGGGAGTTGGGAGGGGGAAACCTAAAATCTTGGGAAATACTTAGAGTGGAGGGACCGGGATGAAACTTGGTGGGGAAAATAAGCAGAAGTCCTAGGTACATGATTGACATAGCCGGAACGGATCCGCTCTCTTTGGGGTAGTTGGGGGTGGGGAGGTGGGGTGTTAATTCTGAAAAATAAGAAAAAATGAGGTATTTTTAACTTACGAACGGGTGATCGGATCTCAATGAAATTTGATATTTAGAAGGATATCGTGTCTCAAAGCTCTTATTTTAAATCCCGACCGGATCTGGTGACATTGGTGATAGTTTTTGGTGGGGGAACCTAAAATCATGGAAAACGCTTAGATTGGAGGGATCGGGATGAAACTTGGTGGGAAAAATAAGCAGAAGTCTTAGATACGTGATTTACATAATTGGAATGGATCCGCTCTATTGGGGGGGGGGGTAACTCTGAGAAATTAGAAAAAGTGACGTATTTTTAACTTACGAAGGAGTGATCGGATCTTCACGAAACTTCATATCTAGAAGGACCTCGTAACTCAGATCTCTTATTTTAAATCTCAACCAGATCCAGCGTCATTGGGGGGGGGCATAAATCTTAGAAAATACTTAAAGCGGAGACATCAAGATGAAACTGGATGGGAAGAATAAAAACCTGTCTAAGATGCGTGACTGACATAACCGGACCGGATCTGCTCTCTTTGGTGGAGTTTGGGGGGGGGGGGGTTGGTGTAATTTTGAAAACTGAGGTATTTTTAACTTACGAAAGGGTGACCAGATCTTAATGAAATTTGATATTTAGAAGGATCTTGTGCTTTAAAGCTCTAATTCTAAATTCCGACCAGATCCTGTGACAATGGGGGGAGTTGGAGGGGGAAACCGGAATTCTTGGAAAACGTGAAAATTGGGGTATTTTTATCTTACAAATAGGTGATCGGATCTTAATAAAATTTGATATTTATAAAGAATTCATGTCTCAGAGCTCTTATTTCAAATCTCGACCAGATCTTTTGACATTGGGGGAGTTGGAGGGGGAAATCCTGGAAAACACTTGGAGTGGAGGAATCGGGATGAAGCTTGGTGGATAGAATAAGCAAATGTCTTTGATACTTGATTGACGTAACCGTACTGGTTTCACTCTCTTTGGGGGAGTGGTTGGGGGATCTTTGGGGGGAGGGGTTCAGTGATTTGGACGTGCTAGGACGAAAATCAATAGGCGTGTCAGGGAGCTGCACAAATTGACTTGATAAAGTATTTTTCCCAGATTCGACCATCTGGGGGGCTAAAGGGAGAGGAAAAATTAGAAAAAATTTGGTATTTATAATTTACGAGTGGGTGATCGGATCTTAATGAATTTTGATATTTAGAAGGGCATCGTGACTCAGAGCTTTTAATTTAAATCCTGACCGGCAGTAAACCTCTGATTTTCCTTTTAAATTAATCTATTGATTTTTAGAATTTTGTTAGAGCTCATACCATATGAGATCTTGGCTCTTAGCTCTTCTTGCCTCGTCACAAGTGTCATATGAGCTCTTAGCTCTTGTTATCAACAGGACACACTTTGAGAGAAATCTTTTCTTCATAAAAGACTTAACTTGACTTAATGCTCCTGCCGAAATGCTATCGGCGTCGAGAGTGATGCTACATGGTGCCTCCATTTGGACCGGTCTCTTGCAAGGATGTGGACATCCTCCTGAATATTTGCCATGACTAAGAAGGCACCTGTCGTGTCCTTCCATCTGGATGGGGGACGACCTCTTGGGCGTTTCCCGCCGGGCAGCACGGGATCAAAGTCAAAAATCGTTCGTGCGGGAGTGTCGGGGTACATGCGAAGGAGATGTCCGTACCAGCGTAGTGTTCGTTGGGCGAGTTGGACTAAGAAGGGCGTTTGAGCAGTTAACGCCAGGAGGTTCTTGTTGCTAACAAAATAGTGCCAGCGTAGTACTTCAATGTGGCGAAGATGTTTTGTTTGGGCTATTTTACGGTGCTAAGCACAGACTGAGTGGCCGGCCAAGTTTCGGCTCCGGAAAGAATCACAGATCCCACTGAAGCATTGTACATGCGCATCTTGGTCCTACGGCTGATAGAATGTTTCCTCCAAAGGGCAGTTAGTCTCCCCACTACTGCTGAGGCTTTGGCAATTCGGTGCATTAGATCTTTGAGGATTGATCCGTCATTTTAGAGGATAGAGCCAAGGTACGTAAATTCCTCAACAATCTCAGCTGGTTTGTCACCGACCATTAGGACTGGCGCGGGACGCGGCGAGTTACGGGGTTCAACAAACATCACTTTTGTCTTCTGCCAATTAATCGACAGCCCTATCTTTATGGCTTCATCAGCAAGGATTTGTAGGGCTTCTGTGAGCTTCGACGGTGAATCGGAGACAAGAGCAAGGTCATCGGCATAGTCAGCGTCTGAAAGTACTCTATCACCGCAATGCAACCCAAACTGGAGGCGGTTTATGGTCCGATTCATAATGTAGTCAATGACACAATTAAATAGTTCTGGGGCAGCAGCTCAACCCTGACGGACTCCAGTATTAATTTTAAAAGATGAGCTGCGTCTGCCATTGACTTGCACGCAGCTTTTAGTCCCTTCGTGGAGCCGCTCGAAAAGGTTGCAGTACTTCGCTGGTAGCCCCGTTGTTTTCAGTATGAGCCGAGTGATTGCCGGTCAACAGAACCGAAAGCAGCCTTGAAATCCACAAAGGCAACATATACTTTTTGTTGAAATTCTCGAATCTTTTCTATCACCTGTCGCATTGCGAAAATTTGCTCCACGTTTGACCTTCCTGGCATGAGGCCAGCCTGTTGGATTCTTCATTAGCTTCTGAGGAGAGTGGTACAGTGGTCCAGGAGGGTCTTAACGAAGAGCTTCCCGGGCACAGAGAGGACTGTGATGCCACGATAGTTGGAGCAGATTCTGCGACTGCCTTTCCGTTTCCGGAGAGGCAGAATGATGCCCGCTCGCCAGTCTCTTGGAATCCATTCTGCACGAAATACTATGGAAAACAGTACTTGGAGCCAGAGAAGGGTCGCTGCCCCACCATATTTCAGCAGTTCTGCAGGGATACCACAGACTCCTGGGGCTCGGTTGTTATTCATCCGTTTCAGAGATTTCAAGATTTCTGTAGAGGTGAAAGGGCGGTGAACACTTGCACATGGGGCCTCAGGGGTGTTGGATGCAACTTGAAGAATGTCAGGGTCGGACTGGCTAACACAGTCCAGGGTTAAAAGTGAAGAGAAGTGATCCTTCCAGGCGGACAGTTGAGCGCTCTCGTCAGTGATAATGTTTCCATCATTAGATATGATAGGGCCTAGGGAGGATGGCCTTCCATCAGTAAGATTCCGAATGTGTTTGTTTAGAGCTCATGTGTCACCCTTTCTGGCGGCGTCCTCGAGATCAGCTGCCTTTTTATCGGTGAACAGCTTTCTGTCTCTGTGGAGGAATTTATTTCTTACACCGTTTAGACGTCTGTAGGTAACCATGATCTTCGCTAGGCGTGCTTTACAACGCTGTTCAATAATACCTAGAGTTTCCTACGATATCCAGGACTTTTTTCTGGGCTTCAGACGACCGATAGTACTTTTGGCCGAAAGCAATACGCCGTCCTTGAATAGTTGCCATGCTTCTTCAGATCCCGAAACTTGACCAAGACAGTCGAAACGGTTAGAGATGGAGACAGCACAGACCTGGCGCCTGTTGGAGTTTGCGAGATTATTCAAGTCTAATTTGGGAGGACGGTGGTCACTTTTCTGGGCATTTAGGCGTAGTCTAAGGTTAGAGACGACGAGCTTGTGGTCGGTGTTTCCCAATTCTGCACTTCTGTAAGTTCGGCAATTAGTTACAGAGGAACACCAGCGTCGGGACACGATTATATAGTATAACATCATTTTTGTTCGTCCGTCATTGCTATACCAGGTATATTTGTGAACTTCTTTCCTTTGGAAAAGGGTGTTGGTGATGACGAGATCGTGCATGTTGCACAGCTGAAGGAGCCTTAGCCCATTGTCGCTCAAGCAGTCGGGTGTTACAGGTCCTAGAACATTGTTCCAAACACCGTCTGTATCTCTGACAGTGCCGTTGAAGTCGCCAAGAAGGGTTAAAACATCATGAGGGGATACTTTTGCTAGGATGCTAGACAGCTGGGCGTAAAAACGATCTTTCGTCTCATCTGAGGCTTGGTTTTTTGGGGCGTAGCAGACAATGATGGTCCATTTTCCATGTTTGTGCTGGATTTGCGCTGTTAGTATCCTGTCTGATATTTGCTCGTAAGAAAGGAGGCACCTCCTGGTCCGAGAGTCTAGCACAAGTGCGACTCCATTAGTTTTGGTTCCCTGATCAACGGACCAGAATAGGTGATAGCCTTCACTAATGTCTTCAGAGTCGTTTCCTATAAGGCGAGCTTCAGTTACGCCTGCTACAGCCACACCAAAACGCTTGAGTTCTAGCGCAAGCATTGTTTTTGCTCCAGGGAAGTTAAGGGTCAGAACGCTCCAGGTGGCCAGGTGAAGACCACCTTGGTCAATAAGGTTCAAACGATGGTAAAATTTCGGTCCAGGGACATGCTGAGGTCTTGAAGGGTAAAAAGAAGATCGATCATCCGAGGCAATAACATCACTATTCGTTGCAATTAGGTTCGGGTGGAGGGTCGCAAGCCCAACCGACCCTAGGCCCGGGACCTGATTAACTAGAGGAGTCTAACTATTGAATGTCCCTGGGGTGGGCTCAATCCACCTTGTGAGGTCAAGGCCACCCTTTACGTGGAGCGTTTAGTTAGGGGATTCCCCCATATCCAGTGGCATGTGGTCAGCAGACCAAGGTCTGCTTCATTCCGGACGAGCTCCACCCACCGCCACCACTGTGGGTGAAATAATAAAAGGCTGGGTATCGATCGTTGCTCAAAAACTAAGATACAAAAGACTGCTTTGAAAAGCTTCAAAACATTATTTTCATTCTCCTGTGGAATTATTAGACTATCAAATGTGATTTTCGACTCTGATAATGACAATATGATAACCACATATGGAATTCTATTAAATGGACCTACGATTTAGCAAGTTGAATGTCTGCAAACAGATACCTAACAACGGCTCCTGAGACTAGAGTATTTTTGACTAAAGAACAATTTCCCAATCTGGTGATACCTTCTTTTCAAGAAAACGGCAAGGGCCAGTACTAATGAAGAGCAAACTAGCCATTAACAAACAAAATAGTCCAATACTAATTGAATTATTCTCGCATAATACAACCATTCTGAAAGCCAATCAAATGTTTGCCAAAGCGCATGAATCGGTCTCACTGCTATTCATACTTAGGTATCCTTTCCGTAAGAGGATTCATATGTTGACTGTCTAGTTTAGCTTGCTCAAGTATGTAAGTCGTCTGAAACTATAAGATGCCGCAAAATAAAGGTTGACATCATTTCTTGGACTCTTGTCTAGCTAGGATGTTGCTAAATGTCAACCTAAATATTTCTTTTTCTGTTTCTCCCAAAATTACTTATCCTGATTGCTCCTTATACAATGCTCTCGGGAACTAAATGAAATTGAATTATTTTCTTCTTTTAACTCAAGTTACATTTTAGAATATGTTTATATTTTGATAAGATAAAAACAACATCTTTCACCTCCGTAAATTGCCGTCGGTAGTTTCATATCACACATCCATCCAGTGAAGACCCAGTTCCCCAAGTTACTACCCAAGGTTTTACCTTATTTTTCTAGTATATCAATGGCATAAAACACAACCTAGAAAATCCTCCCTAGCCCTTTACTGATAGCATAGCACCCTGCGTAGCCGTCTCAAAGAATTAATAACCTCTAAGCACTTCCCTGCTTCTCCTCTTCACGTAGACCTTCGGGAAATTAAGAAATGGCCTAGCTCATTGGTTTTCAATTCAAAGGAGTAAAATAAAGGAGTTTTTTTTATCTGCTGATCAGAAGTTCACTCCATGATCCAAACAAAGAAGTTTTTTTTATTTTCTTATCAAAAATTCGCTCCGTAATCCTATTTTTATGCTCAGAGATGAAGCCGATAAGAGAGATAATAAACTTTGTTTTCTAATGATATATTTGTCAGCTGGTCTTTCCTGGAATAATCCACTACACTTGGATCCAAACCTCCTAAACTTTTAATTTTTCGCTCCAAAAGTCTTCTTTTCTTCCGTTAGATCATCCCTCTATATAAGCTCTGTTGTCACATGAGGCTGCTTTATTTATTCTTGGCTTCTAAAACTTATCAGGTGCAACTTCAGAGGATCCAGAATAGGTTTAATAGGGCAGACCATAGCACCACCAATGATCAAGTACTACTTTAAAGGCGAGGTTTGATTTGACGTCAATAAATATCTATGCAAGTGCAACTACTCACCTTTTTCTGAGGATGTCCTTCTTCCTATGTGACACGTCAAGGTGACAAAAGAGGCACAGGAACCCACAGACCCACAGCTCACTCTGATACCCCAAAAGAAAAAGCTTCTAGGAGAGAGTACTTGAAAAAGACATTTAATAGGCACTCCATATTTGCCTAAAACAGTCTTTTTAAGAAAAATATTCCATCAAACCCTTCTACTCAGACCCTCAATCAATTCTACATGTAATTGGATTATAGTGGGTAAATAGCTAGCGGCTTGCTGGGTATCCAAAGTGTACCAAGTGCCACGAAATGTAATATGTGTACCAAGTGCGATGAAATATGGATATGCTTGCAAGTTGTACAATTTTCAGTTGCATTGCCTCGTAATACCATTTTCTATTAAAGACAACACGTTACAGATCTTGCAAAAATTGGTTAAGATCGGTGAATAGTATTCTTACTGACCAGTTAGAAACTATTTTACAAAGATACGCACTTTAAAACACATGCCCTTTCAATTACACTGAGAAGTCACAATAATTCTAAAGAAGAATCAAAAAGCCGTTTGTGATGTATTTTAGCCTCCCATGTGTTATAACGTTTTGTTCTTGAAAAAGAAATGTCTCTCTTTGATTTTTTTATTTCTCGCCACGCCATTGGAAGATGTACTAAAAGAGGACTAAAAACTATCATTTGTAGTATTGGCATAGACAAAAAACCAATATTATGGTCATTGACGCAACAAAAAATCAACCGCAAACGTACATATTAACTTTTTTGCTCAATTTAATACTAAATATTTTGGAAGAAGAGCTATGCAAGCAAGCTTAATATGTTAAGTTTTAATCATGGCTTACTATACATAAATATATAAAATCGTGGTCAAATGGTATATCTGAAATATTCCTAAAAATAATCTATTATGGCTATAGGAGCCCTCTTGTGAATTCCCAACAAGAAACAACATTTACAATTTGCTCTTAAAAAAAGCGAAAACTTTAGATACACTTTAGTTTTCGGAAAGAAAACAACTATAGTTGAATAAAAAATTGAATTAATTAGATGTCAAATCCCTGTGTCAGCTACGCCCTTGAAAAAAAAAATGGCGTACAAAATCTTTTTTTTTACTGGTTTTTAAAACTCAAGTCGTTTTTTTCTGTATTTTATTCTGTTTTAATGTAAATTGAAAGGCCGTGTAGTCTAGGATATTATTAACTCAAGCTGATTAAAAATTTACAAAAAAAACACGACTAAACTAATTACATTTTCAATTGAATTTATTAGCTACAAACTTGAAAAAGGAACATTGCTAAAAAAATATATATAAAAATTTACCTTGATAGTCAGCGAACAGTGCACCATTGGCAAGACCACCAGGACTAAGGCCCCAGAATCTATCACGTCTTTCAGCCTCAGTTCGGGAAGGAAGTGAACTTAAAATGTAATACTGGGCACCTATTACAGCTTTTGCCTGAAAAAAAACATTAATTCACTTCAAAACAGGTACTTAGCGAATTGGCTGTATTTTCATATTATGCCATTATCGAAATTGCAATTTTGTTCAGATATACCATATTGGTGCAAGATTTTCAGAAGATACTGACTATACAAGGAGTCTAAAGCCTTTTTACTCAAATCCATGACGACTATATAAAGTTCATTGTCATTTTAGCTTTCTTCCGGGAGCATTTATAAAGCAAATATACTCAGTAAAAGCCGCAGAGGCATACGCTATTTATTGAACCTTTCGACTATTCTGAGAAAAATTGAAAGCAATAGCTAAAATTGAGAAGAAGTTGCTGGATTTATTTTTATAATTTGGTTAATTTCTTAACCTCATACTAAGGAGCTCAAAACAAGAAATTCCTATTCTTCCAAAACTTCGTTATTATTACGAGTACATATCAAAATATCAATAAAATAAAAAGACACATTTTTTTTTAGTTATTTTACATCATGTAATTTTTACAATTGACTTTCTTTAAGTTATCACTGCTGAGCTGAGGTGACTTTTGACTTGAAACTTCCAAGACCCGTCTGTGATTTTTTTTTTTTTCATATTGTAAAGGATTGACAAAGATAGAGAAAAAATTGTTCAAGTTTATTTCACAGGTTTGAAAATAAAAAATTTGATTTCCTCCATTGTTATTTCTGGGCATTGTTATGTTAATCCTTTCTAATGGAAAGAATTGTATCCTGAGTTATTCAATTGTTTCTCCCGAAATCCTACTTATTCAACAGTTAATTTCCTTTCGAAGTTCTAAGTAGCAATTCAAAGTTAAATAAAAAGACTTACAGGGCATAAATACAAACGATCTCGCCTTTGATGGGGGGGGGAAGGTATTTTATTATGGTTTTGAGTACTTCAGTGTTTATTTAAGTGTCCCTATATGTTTCTTTGGGCTACATTTTGAGCATATTTTTATTTGTACTTTTCCTTACCAACAAAATTATTATAAATAAAAGAAAAGGGAAAAAATTACAACTTTACGACCAAAATTACAGTTTCTCTAGTTTCCAGGTGCACTTTCAATGCACAAAATGCCAATACAAATACTGTAGGCTATTTATATGGGCTTTCTAAACTATTTCGGTTTAAGGAGGCACTAGAAGTGTCCTTTTCGATCGTTTTGCTAGAAAATCCATTGCGTTTACCTACGTTTGCTTCAACTTTTTTCTCGCTGAAAATTAAACCAATTGTGTACATTTCCCCTTAGTTTTCACGTGCTCTTTCAATGCACACAATGCCAATACAAATAGCGTAGGCTATTTATACAGGTTTTCTAAACTGTTACGGTTCGAGGAGGCATTAGAAGTGTCCTTTTCAATTATTTTGCTAGACAATCCACTGCCTTTGCCTGCGTTTGTTTTGACCTTCTTCTCGCTGAAAATTAAACCAATTACGTAAATTTCCCCCTAGTTTTCAGGTGCTCTTTCAAAACACACAATGCCAATACGAATGGTGTAGCCTATTTATGTGGGTGTTCTAAACTATTACGGTTCAAGGAGGTACAAGAAGTGTCCTTTCAATCGTTTTGCTAGTAAATTCACTGCGTTTACCTGCGCTTGCTTAAACCTATTTCTTGCTGAAAATTAAATCAATTACGTACATTCCCCCCTAGTTTTCAGATGCTCTTTCAATATACACAATGCCAATACAAACAGTGTAGGCTATTATACGGGTTTTCTAAACTGTTACGGTTCAAGGAGGCACTAGGAGTGCCCTTTTCAATATTTTTGCTATAAAATCCACTGCATTTGCCTGCGTTTGCTTTAACCTTTTCCCGCTGAAAATTAAATGAATTAGGTGCAATACATTTTCCCTAGTTTTTAGGCGCACTTTCAATGCACACAATACCAATACAAATGCTGCAGGCTATTTACACGGGCTTTTTGGATTGCTACGGTTAAAAGAGGCACTAGAGGCCTCCTTTTTAATTGTTTTTCTTGGAAGAATCATGCACCAGCGCTTCAAAATTATTAAGGTACGATATTTTATTTCTTCTGTCGGATTAATGTTCCGTCATAAATTCTATAGAATGTGTGTAGGTTATGGCCTGGAGAATTATTGTCACAGCATAAATTCTCTATGCATCTTGGAAGTCAAATTAAATACTGTAAAAGAGTTTAGACCAATCAATCGAGGAAGGCTAGTATAGAGATCTGGGACATATGTCTTAAAGTAAGATGACTATTTGAAGGAACTTGAAATAGCTCTAACAATGTAGTTTAAAATATGGTAAAATATAAAATACGATAAATAACCAAGCCAAACCCAAAAGTTTTGAGCCAAAACAAGCAAAAATTAACAAAAGTAGGGTTGACAACCCACATGCCTTCTCAAGAACAGAACATATTTTACACTTTACTAAAAAAAAAAAGAAAAAAAAGACCACAGATTGTCAGTTTAATGTACATGTACTGATATTGCTTCATTAAGGCTTTAATAATTTTTTATTTATTTAAGTAAAAAAATAAAACCTTTCAAATGTATTTTGTCTTCAGTAAAGAATAAAATATGTTCTGATCTTGAGAAGGAAAGGGGGTTATTAGCCCTACTCATGTTAATTTTAGCCCGTTTTGAGTTTGACTCAGCTATTTATTGTAATTTCTGTTTGTTTTGAGTTTCATTTACTGTTTGATAATGGTTTGTGGCAGTTCTACGCTTGGAAGATTATTTGATTTTTATTTCTGCTCGTTTTTGGCTTAACGGAGCTCTTTACTTTTCTTTGAAAAACTTACTCTGTGGAAAAGTTTTTTGATTCTATTCTGTTCGTTTTTTATTGCACAAAGTCTTTTTCAAGGAAAAAAAAAGTATTTATGTATTTTCTGTTTTCACAGGCAGCTTAATAGCATTGCCTAAGTAAAAAGCGATGTGGGCAAAATGTGTTATTTATTTATTTTTTTTTCTTTTAGACCAGGGTGCTTCGTACTGAAGGAGTTGTCGTAGAAACTTCGAAGATTGTTCATTTGACTGGAAATTGGAAGGGCTTGAGCCTTTTTTAATAGTCCAAAGTGATTAGAGAGCAACTAACACTCCTTCCACGCCCACCATTTCCCTAAACACATCCAATCAAAATTTTGAGATAGACATTTTGTCCAACGTAGTTCAAAGGTCCGGAAATTATGTCTTTGAGAATGACACCCCCAGAGCCCTCAGGGCAAGGGTTTTAAGTTATGGCCTGGGGGCATATAAGGTTTATGTAGAAAGTATGATCTTATAAAATTCGGAAGGGACTCAATGTATTGCTAATCAGAAGTTTTAGTGAGCTTTTTGAGATTCAGGGTGATGGGAGGGTGGATACCCCCCTGCAACTCGTATGTTCCCAAAATACATCTGATAAAAATTTTGAATTGGCAATTGATTGTCGTAGAAACTTTGAAAATGGCTAATTCGATTGGAAATTGAAAGGGCTAGTGCCCTTCTTAATAATCGAAAGTGACTGGAGGGCAATCAAAATTTTGAGACAGCCATTTTTTTTTCAACATAGTTGAAAGGTCTGTAAAGTATGTCTTTGAGGATGAAATCGCCCCTCAGACTCCTCAGGGCAGGGATTGTAAGTTATGCCCTGGGGGAATATAAGGTATATATAGAAAGGGTAATCGTATAAACTTCGGAGGGGGCTCATTTGAATGATAATCTGCCGTTCTAGTGCTCTTTTTAAGATTCAGAGTGATCAGAGGATGGATATTCCTCCCCCCACACACACAGACCTCGTATTTTCCCGAATTGTATCTGACAGAAATTCTTAGATAGCCATTTGTTGTCGTAGAAACTTTGAAAAGAGCTCGTTCGATGTGAAACTGAAAGGGCTAGTGCCCTTTTCAATAGTCAAAAGCTATTGAAGGGCAACTAACCCCTCCTCGTTAATCACCATTTTCCCAAACACATAGCCATTTTGTTGAACGCAATTAAAAGGTCCAGAAATTATGTATTATAGGATGACAAACCACACACAGCCCTCAGGGCAAGAATTATAAGTTATGCCCTGGGGGCTTATAAGGTATCATAGGCAGCACAATAGCACTGCCTAAGTAAAAAGCGATATGGGAACAACGTATTATTATTATTATTATTTTTTTTTTTGGTTTTAGACCAGGGTACTTAGTATCGAAGGAGTTATTGCAGAAACTTCGAAAAGGGCTCATTCCATTAGAAATTGAAAAGGATAGTGCCTTTTTTAATAGTAAAAAGTAATTGGAGGGCAAGTAACACCCCCCCCGCCGACCATTTCTCCTAACATATCAAATCGAAATTTTGAGATAGCCATTTTGGTTAACGTAGTAACAATGGAAGTAGAGATAATAGTATCATTAATAGTAGTATGAGTAGAAAGAGTAGCACTAGGATACAAATATTTACTTTTGGTTAGTTAAAAATCCCCAACAACAATCCCTGTTACTTTAAACTTCACACACCAGATTGTTCTTAAGATATTGCTGATACGCCCATTTGACAACCCGTCTACAGACGGCGAGTTGTCAATCAATTCATGTTCCTGTTCAAAATTCCTTTAAAATTTTATCTTCATACCCTTAGACATAGCTGTAATAGCAGTCACAGTAGTATTATTAATTTTACTAGTAGTAGTATTAATAGTAATAACGGTAGTACTAGTAGCAGCATTGGTATTAGCATATTGCCTTTGGTCACTAGAACATCCCTCTCATCAATTCTTGGAAGTTCCAACTTAATACAATTAGCCATTGCTAGTACATTGCTGATATGTCCTTCTAATAACCTGTATACACATATACCTATTAAAATTTTCATCTCAGTGCTCTTTGCCTTACAAATAGTTGCAATAGAAGTAGTAGTGGTAGTAGTGAATGTTGCAGTGATAATAGCATTAGCAGTAGTATGCACATATTACCCTTTGGTCAGATGATCTTCCCCTTTAAGCGTTCTCTGAAAGCTCCAACTTAATACACAAATCAATTCTTGAGATGCACTCTTTTGAAAATGTGGATGCACTTAGCGTCTTTTTATTTAGTTTAAATTCCTCATCAATATTGTAAATGAAGTAGCGTGGTAGTAATAATGGTGGTATTTGTAGTAATATTAGTAGCATGGAAATATTGTTTTTTTGACAATATCCCTAAGTTCCTAAGTTCCAAGCTCGTATACTCAGTCATTCCTTACTTGCGCCCTTTTGACAATGCGTATACACATTACGTGTTTTGATTCAGTTCAACACTCCCCTCAAGATTCTCTTAAAGGTTCCCCTCAATCCCCTTCGTCTTCTTGGAAAATGAATTTCAAATATGCATACGTTTTCAATAATATATTATAAGTAAACAATGAACGAACTGTCTAAATTACATCCCTTGCTTTGAGGACTTTGGGAAAGTTGGCAGTTCCAAAAGACATAATTACTCGACCTTTCAACAATATTGAACAAAAAAGTCTCTAAGAATTTCGATCGGGTGTGTTTTGGAGAATGATAGGATTGTTGGGGGGAGACTGATTGCCCTTCATTTACTTTTGACTCTCAAAAAGCTCGCTAAAACTTCCAACTTCCAATCAATTAGTCCCATACGATCCAAAGTTTGTGCGGCCACCCGTTCCATAAAAACCTTACATGTACCGGGACATAACTTAGAATCCTTGCCCCTGGGCTCTGAGGGCTCGTGTCCATCCTGAAGACATTGTTATATGGTCTTTGGTTTATTGATTACATAGCAGCTATTTCACAATTTCGAACGAACACGTTTTGTGAAAAGAGGCTGTCAAAGTGTTTGACTCTTAAAAGTGAACTAGAACTATACATTTACAATCAAATAAGCCTCCTCTAAAGGTCACACAACCACTCCTTCCATAACCCCGGGTAATGGAAGGAGTTCAACCTCATATATCCCCGGGGCATAACTTATAACCCTCACCCCCAGGCTCTGGGGGTTGGCTCTTTCGACTATTTTTGAACAACTGGCAATCTTAAAATTTCTTCGAATACATTTGAGGAAAATACAACGTGGGGGGGTAGATGCCTCCTGATCATTTTGACTCTTAAAAGGGCATTAGAACTTCTGATTTCTAATCCAGTGAGCCCATCCCGATGTTTATATGATCACCCTTTTCACTAAAACACTATATGCCCTCGGGACATATCTTACAACCCTTTTCCTTAGGCCTGTGGGGTGGAGCGGCTGTTGTTATCTTCAAAGACATAATTTCTGGACCTTTCAACAACGATGAATAAGATGACTATCTCAAAATTTTGATTGGATGCGTTTGGAGAAATGTGGGGTGTGTGGGAGGGGCTGGTTGTCCTCCAATGACTTTCGACAATTAAAAAGGGCGCTTGCCCTTTCGATTTCTAATCGAATGAAACTTTTTCAAAGTATCTGCAACAACTCCTCCCGTATGAAATGCCCTGGTCTAAAAGCAAAAGAAAAACAAAAAAAAAACTTTTGCCCACGTCGCTTTTTACTTCGGCATTGTTATTGCGCTGCGTATGATCTGTCTTGATGCTAGACTGCAGATAATGTAATAAACACACAATCATACTCAGAAACAGAAAATGATGGGAAAGTACCAGTTCAAGGTTATTTCCTTGGATTTCAATCCTTCCAGACATCCAAATTCTAGCCCATTCAGAAACATGATCATCGAAAAGCCTTTCATCTTCTCCATTATCCAACATTTCCAACACTATAAATAATATGAAATGTCATTTACATGGAAGGAAAAAAAAACTAGATACAAAGAGAAGAGTGAAAATTACATATTAAAAGTTACGAAAAGTTGTTACCCTATTTAAAAGCATTAGTCAATGTAATAAATATTTTCTTAAAGTTCAATTGCTATCAAAGTTATTTATCTTTTTAAAATTTTCCTGATGTCTTGCAACTTTAGGTCGTAGCAGCATATTTAAAATCATTTTTTAAATGATGGAAAGCGATGGAAAGCATGCTGGAAAGCAAGCTTTCAAGTGGGCAAACATGGAAAATATTGCTCTAATTTAAAATGACAACATCAAAAATAATGAAAATATTTTTACTTGTGAATTACAAATCGAATTTTACACAGAAACTGCTCATGTACCCCAGACACCATAATTTTACAGTTAACTTAGTTTTTGAATTAAACAATCCTCCCTGCAAAAGAAGGTAAAATACTCAGAAGAAACACATTCTGTGATTAATACATTTTCTTATTGTGTTAGTAGCAAAATTTACATAAGAATTTAATACAAAACTAACAGTCATTTGATAAAGCAATCCACAAAAAAACTGAAACCTTTGATGACAAATGAAAGTTGAAATGAAAAAAAGCTATGGTCGTAGTAAACAATATTAAATACTTGTATAATATTCCACGGATGTAAAATATATGTTACTGAATTACGCCTATATTATAACATGTTATATTAAATAGTTTTGATTACAACTTGGTCCTTAAATTTTTTCGGTAATAAGGTCCAGATCAAATAAACAAAAAAAGACGTTGTGTTCTTTTTATTTGTGGTTTATCATAAAAAGAAAGAAAGATTAAATAACAAGTTTTAAAAACACAACATATCATGTGAAAATATTGACTTAGCTTCGGTATGCTTGGTTTGACTGATTTGATATACTGATTGAAATGTGTCTATTTTTGACAAATATCCAACCTTATCTACCAAGACTGCTTTCCCTTTAGGTGCATTATTATCTGCAATCAATCAAATTTGGACATTCTAGACCCTTTCTCAAATATTACTTCAGAGGAAAAAGTATGAGACTAGAAAATTCTTTGATCCTCATCTGTAGAAAGGAGAGAATGAAATTATAAGGAACTATAGCAAATTCATAGGACCAAAGCAATACAATCAATGTTAATTTTATGTCTTCATTAAATAAAAAACAAGTTATTCACGAATAAAACTAAAGAGTGACATTAAAACTTGAAACAAACATTAATTATTCCGTATATGATGGGAACCACCCTCTCCTCAATCCTTTGCTCTTTACGCTAGATTTTACAGTTTGTGACAAAGGTCAAAGAGCTAACGGTTGAGGATGGACTAGCCTCCTCATATACGGAATAATTTACTTTCGTTATGATTTTCAATGTGTCGCCTTTTACTTTCAGTTGAAGAAAATGTATTTTTTTAACAAACGTGGCAAAGTTTGCCCTAAATTTGAGGAGGCAACTGTCCCCTTAATCAAGACTTTGAATAAAATAATAACTTTTGCACGGTAAAGCACAGAACACCCCATTTAGTGCAATTTCTGTTCAAAATAAAGTATAATTATTTAAAATGAAAAAATAAGTTCCGCAATATGTGGGGAGCTTTTGCCCTTCAGGTCTCATATACAAGGTTTTATGATAAATAGTCTTTGATTTATTTAGGGTTAAAGGCAGGGGGTAATTTGGCTACAACTCCCCTGACACTTCAAACTTTCTTGAATTTCTGGGCCCTTCCTAATCAAATTCCCAAGCATTTTTTCTTCTTCCTGTCTTCCCAGGTAAAGAAAACCATGTATGGCTTACAGTTTAATTTTTTTTATGACATACCCTCTGGTAACACAAAAAACATCAAAGTAAATTTAATTTTAAGTAGATTATATATTTTCTTTCTAGGCCAGACACTATCACATTAAATGACATGGTAGTTCATTTTCAGAAAAATACACACACTCAGAGAACTGTGTTCATATCTTCGTTTTCATTACCCTACTTTATGTATCATTATTTCTGAAACAAATATGGGACTAACTCTCATTTATTGCTTCACTTATATCAGCCTTTCGATCGAATCAAGCAAATTTCAATTCAATTCATCAACTTTTTTTCATTTTATTAAATACCTAAGAAACTGAGTCAGAATTCATAACAGAAGAGGGCCTGTGTAAGCCATAACAAAGGAAAAACATAGATTAATTTTTAAGCCTATGAGAAAACAAAAGTAGCTTTTATACTGCAAATATTCATTGGTTATCAAAGGAGGAAGATTACTTACCCTGGAGAAATTGGTTCCGGGAGCCTTCAAAATCACCTTCCTCATTTCCATCCAAACACATGACTAGAGTTTTTGTACCAAGGAATTCGATATTATCAGGTAACTAAAAAAAAAGAAAAAAAAAGCAGTTTAATACATCAACGTGCAAAATCTCTAATAAATTATTTTAATTTGAAAACTGTCTCTTTTCCGAAAAACTTTAATAAAGCAACAATAAAGATTCACTATGCTTTAGTTTCACCAAACACACTTACTCGCTGATAATATTCATTTTACTGTCTTTATTTTGTTTACTTGTTGAACAAATAAATGGCCTAGAACTGCCCTAAAAGGGCTGAAACTAAATAGATTTCACTATATTCATGAGCTAAGTTTTCATTTTCGCCTCTGGTGAAATATTTTAGCTGTTGCTGAAGGGTCGTAGTAAAAAATACATTATTTGATTCTACAATCCCTACCGGCGATGGTGATATCCCATTCATGGCCCTTCAGCCAAGAAGTGCAATGGGAGGCTGGGGGCCAGCCATCTTGTACTTTCACAACTCTTCCTGTCTACCTCAACTAGATTTCTTCAGGTATGATTTCGAGCTGTATCGACTCTGGTCGAGCTTACAGAGTCACGCAACTGATCTCGCTCCAATCCAAATCATCAACAGCACCAGGGCTCGACTCCCCATCCTCACAGACATCATTGTTATAAGCTTTTACTCAGGGGCAGGGAATGAACAGGGAGGGGACCTCGAGGCCTCTCCACCCCAATTCAATTTTTTAAACTTCTGGGCACTTCTTATTCATATTATAAAATATAACCTCGCTCCGACTCGCAGAATACACACTTTTAATTAAAGTAAGAAAGGTGTATTACTTTCGAAAGATAATTTTAAGGAATTGACACGTATGTTCTAACCCCTGAACACTCTACTTAATGAATAACGAAAGTGCGTCCTTCTGTTAAACATCTAGCTTGACCGAAAGAACACAACTTCCGATGCTCTTTCTACAGAGCTGTTTTCATCTGGCAAGTAAATCAATAGAGATCACAGTAGGATTTCAATCTATAATCAAGTATGTAATTGATCTATCCTAGTTCCAATAGACGCCAATAGAACTTTCTTGATGAGCTTATTATGTCAACAATATCTCTATCTGGCTTATTTTCATTGGTTTTCAGACTATCTAATTTGTTATCTAAATAGAGGTAAACTTTCCCATTTAGGAAATTAATCAAGAGGACTACATTGAGCCAAAACCTTTTTTATAAAAATGGGAAGAATAGGAAAAAGTGGTGAGACTTAGAAATACAGCTCTTTAATAATTAGAGGTTGCTCTTCTTTTTGAACGCTGCAAAAGAAAATACTATTTATCTCCTTTTTGTGACAGAAAAAAAATCCAAGATTTGTTGGCATTTTCGGTATTATTTTTTAAGAATGAATACGGTCAATTTGAATTCTAAAAAATTGTGATATTCAATGGCCCAGCAGTTAAAGTCATATTTGGCATTCATCTTTATTTATTAGGAAATGTCTTTGCCATTATATAATGTCAAGAACCAATCCAATGCTTGGAGAGCGATACCAAAGACCAATGAAATATTTTTCATCGTTTTTTTTTTTTTGGTAAAGCATGGAAAAAAATTAGAAGTGAAATCCCTCAAACAAGCTTCTGAATTGCTCACTCAAGTGATGAGAGAATAGGCCTCAAGTGAATCACTTATCTTATACAGAGGAAGATTACACCTCGAGCTGGACGCAAGCAAGATTTCTTAATGAGCTTAATGTACATTTTGTACCACTTGAATTGCGTTGTAATATACCAGTTCACATTTTTACTTTAAATCGATTAAAATCAAAACCATTTTTTGATTTGTTTTTATTCCTAAATTCGTGGCACCAGATATAACGTAATATATAATTTGGTACTGTTCGTTTATCGAGGTTTAAGATGAACCTTCTTTTTAAAGAGTCAACAGCGAAACTTCTTGTGACAACGTCATAAAGTGCAACGTTAAATGATCTCTGATCTCGACGTACCGATCTCAAGATTTTGGAACGAGCTGGGCTCCTTTTTATTTGTCTTGTTTGTTGGATAATAGAAAACAGTGCGAGAAAACTCAAGAGAAGGAGGTAGATTTATGTGCATGTAGAAAATAGCCATCGACGCTACATCAAACATCTCACTAACAGACTGGACAGAGATGTGGAAAACGACTGACCCTCCTCATTCTCCATACCAATGAATTCAAAGCTCCCTCTTTACGCCCTCTCAGAAAGTTCCCATTTCTTTCAAATCTTTCTTTATGACATCCTCCCACCCCTGACGAAGAAAACTTGCTTTCCGTTTAGCCCTAGGCGATTGGCCGAAAAGGACTATCTTTGGCAATCTGTCATCCTTCTTCCACAGAGCATGCCCTAGCCATCTCAACCTTTCTTTCATTATAGCCCTAGAAAGTAGGATTGGACCACATTTTTCATCCAACCTAATGTTTGAAATACGGTCAGTCAGCCTGGTACCTGACCTGGGTATTTCTCTAGTAGATCTTCATCCACTTTTCGGAGCACCCATGCTTCCGAGCCATGTTTGACCACTCTCATTGCTGTACATTCCAATATTTTAAGGTTGGCTTGTAGACTTATCTTCCTATTCTTTCAAACTTTTTAACTCTGAAAAATACCCTGAGCCTTATTCCTACTTATTCCTTACTAATTCCTAGCCTAAGCGGTTTAGTCTTTAAACCTATTCTAACACCCCGAACTCGCAAAACCTCTAAAAGTTCGTTCATTTTGCTCACACGTTCATCTAGGATGCTCATCAAGATATCTAAGCCCAAGAGAGTTTTTCCTTCTCATTCGATTCCGTGGTCTGCCATTGCCTTTCCTGTGCTCCTTAAGACAAAGTCCATGAAAATGATCCATATAAAGGGGGATAGATCACAACCCTGCTTAACTTCTAGTCATTGACTTCAAGTATCGCAAAGTCTTCGCAATGTAGGAGACGAGGGTAACAATCCTATATGAGCCCACGCTTATCTGGGTTAGATGCAGGACTGACATGGGCAGATTTTTATGAGTACAAAGTAGGACCCGGCCGATATATTAGCCGGTTGATATTATCTGATATCGGCAAAAAAAACATTGGATATCAGCCGATTTCTTTTTTTTTATGTGCAACTTATCCAGAAGATGACGCCTAATTTTCTCAGGTAAATTTTTCTTGTCCAGTCCTTGGGGGTGGAGCCACTAGCTAAGTCTGACCATAGTGGAGAGAGCAGCAGAGGTGGGTCAGATGAAGTCAAAGTAAATTTGTTCTCACGCTTGTCAATACACACCAGATACAGCAATGTTTGAAATGTATGGTGATTTCAAAAACGTACAAATTTCTACCTAATGAATGTTGACTTGCGTGGGTAAGAGATCCAGGATTCAGTCAATTAAGACCATAATAGCCAGTCAGAAGTACCGCTAAGAGGGGGGGTGTCGTAAGGTGGGTAGGAGGAATGCCAAGGTATTGGTGCCGTATGCCGAATCCTTAGAAAATTTACTTATTTACTTTGTAACTTTAGCTTGTGTGTTCGCATTTTTCAGCATACTGGACGATTTTGTCAGCACATTTTCTAAATACCTCATACAAACTTAGAAGAAATAGCTGCACCCCTGTATCCAAGCAAAGGAGACTAGGCACAGCAAGTTTGATTGATTTTCTGTTTGATAACATGCTTGCAACTTCAACATGTGAGGAAGAAAAGTCAGCAGATAATATTGATCACCAATTGTAGAGGTACGAGTAAGGCTGTTTGACAGGAAAAAAGCTATCTGTTAGAGTGGTAGTAAAATAACAGCCGTCGTTTCAAGAGACTGGCACAACTTGCTCAGTATCTCTCAGTATCTCAGTATCTAAAGTACCCCTGCTGTCCACCCTCTTCTGTCCCAAGCAAAAGAGTTTGCAGCACAGTTGGGAAAATTTGTGATGGCAAACGAAGGTCTCTGAAAGGGGAAAATGCAGAAAAGTCGTGCTTCCTGCATTACAACTTGCCCCAGTTGCACTGGATTGATTAAGCACTGTCCAGACTAGAACTTATTTATTATATCTTTAATAAATAAATCTTTATTGGATTATTTGGAATCCACCTTGAATTATTGAGGCTGTTCTTAGATGTGTAATAGACCAGAGAGAAACACGTGAACATGAATATTGATAGAGAATGCAGGGTTTAAACATTAGGTGAGGTTTTTTTGTCCTAAGGTAAAATTTATCGGTAAATTATATCGGTATCATATCGGTACGACACTGATATATCGTTATCGGTATCGGACTCTAAAGATCCATATCGGTCGGGCTCAAATTGAAAGGTTCCAGAGGAAAAAAAACAAACAGACGTGTGTTAAGCGATGACAAAAGTCCACCTAATTTGGCACTGCAAGACTTCAAGACAGCGTTGGCTATGCTGTCAGGAAGGTTGGTTTCGGTCAAATCAAGATACTAGAGATTACGAAGGACTTTTGGAGTGACATGATGCATACGATCAAGGACATAGTCGGTCCAATCGACGGAAACCTCATCGACAGAAACTTGTTTACCGTCGTCACCCAGATTTGGAGACTAAGTCTCATTTATTGCTTCACTTATATCAGCCTTTCGATCGAACCAAATGCCTTAGCAAGAGCTTCAATCTTTGCTGAGGGATCTTGAATTATACTCCCGTCAAAATTTTAGGGAAAGAATTGAAGTTCTTTTAGATGACGGTAAAGCCTTTTTGAAGATTCCTCACCAGCTGTTATCAGAAGCATTTTTATGCTTGGTAGTGAATTTATTTTTGTACTGAACCCAACATTACTCAATCGTGTTAATTGCGTCTTTCCAGGCTTTTAAGAAATTCAGTCTGTCCTTTTCATTATTTGAGAGTTGCCATCACTTGCGTGCTTTTCACTTTTCTCGATCTGGTATTTTGCAGTAGATGTTTAACAAAGCTCTGTCCTTGCTGCAAACACGGAACCACTTGATTGAAATGTAACTTGCTATACTGTCGACTACGGTCTGCTGGTACTCTTCTGTAGTTTTCTCAGGCCATTCAAGGAGAAAAACTCTCCATTACTGAGAAGCAAGTGTGAACCCATCCCAATCTCCTCTTTTGTACTACCAGATTTGTCACTTATTCTTTATAGGGGCAGAACATGAAGATTTCTAAGTGCAATGACAGCCACGTGGTAAATTGTTAGGACATGAGCGTCAACCTTAAAGGAATCCGGCCGATCCGTAATGAAAAGATCAAGACAGGATGATCCACTTGGGCCATCGCAGGAGTCAAATTCAACCAGTTGTTTAAGCCCATAAAAAGAGAAAGATTATATAGGTCTAACCCCTTCTTATTAGTGTTTTTGCTACGAAGCTATACGCTATGATGGACATTGAAATCTTCATGATGTGTGATAGCAGACTTAGCGATTTGACTAAATGTAACCAAGGGAATTTTCAAGGTACCAAGCTGGAGCAGGTTGGAGGACAAAGCTAGCAGGCTGAAGGATTATATATAGTCCCAATGATCACAGACGTATTTTGAAGGGACACCCTAGCCCACAGAACTTCTTCATCTGCTGAATTTGGGAGATCAAGACATAAGTATGGTATATGGCTCTGTATATAAATGGATTTCGCCCGTCAAGATCCTAAACCACTTTTACCCATTCTCAATAACGGAGGTGGTGCCCCCGCATAGGCTGTACCTATATTGGGTTTGGAGTGGAGCATTTACATGACCCCTCCCACCATTCGTTTTATGGACTAAACTTAGTAGAAGCAGGGACACCACAATCAGGTCAAATACAGCAAATACAGTTAATAGGAAAATACAGTTCTCCAAAAATTCTAATTGTCAGTTATCTTTCAGAAGAAGCAAAAAATTCAGATAAATATATTGAGATTTTATAAAATGGAATATTTATAATTAACAAATTGATAATGATACTATTAGTGTATTATGGCTGGAGTACTGGACTATGGGTGGGTATTACACTATCGTTTTTTATAGATATAGAGACTGAAAATACCTTTTTTTGATATCGTCACATATAAATATCATTTTTGGGGTATTTTCATTGGAAATAATGACACACATTACCAATCTTCCCGCCTAGGTTCTGAAAAATGTTCAACCCCCCCCACCAAAAAAGGAAACAGTTAATGAACTCATACCACTTTGAATTGGCTTGTCTGAATGTGTGAATAATCAAGGAGGCACACTCGTGCCTCTTTAAAGAGGCGAACCACGACAATGTTAAGCGATCTTCGGTTCCAGTGGTCGCAGAGGGATGGGGGGGAATGAATTTCGTAGCCCGAGCTCCAACTAAGAAACCTGCCAAATTTCATCCCCCTCCGACTTTTCCTTCATGGGGAAAATCTGGCCGAAAGTTTCGACCCCCCAACCCCACCCCTCCTTTAACGTTGTCTGATCGGGCTGAAATTCACAAGTTAAGGTCCCCTAGGGCCCAGAAGCTTATCCGCGAAATTTCAGCTCGTTCCGATAACTCCTTCCCTGTTTTCCAGAAGCCACGCATAGCCACTTAATGTTCATGTTCTCCTTTTGTTTTTTTTTCGCCACGCCTACAGGTCAGAGCCGACATCGGATCTGGGTGTACGAAGACTCATTCGACGCGGAATTCTCCGAGTAATTTTGCTTGAAAGTTTCGTCGGAAAATCTTAACCCCCCGATTTTCTAGCTTAGAAAAACCCCATTTCCCCATAAGAGCCCATGTTAAGTTTTTTGTTGTTAAAAGTTATTTTTTTCAACATTTAAGTACATCAAAATGATCAGCTCAACATGGTGAGACTGACTGAAAGCTTCAAAAAATTCTGTCTTAATCCGTAAAATTTTTATTTGAGAAAAATGAAAGAAACCCTTTTTTTTCTGCCACGCCTACAGGTCACAGCCGACATCGGATCTGGGTGTACGAAGACTCATTCGACGCGGAATTCTCCGAGTAATTTTCCTGGAAAGTTTCGTCGGAAAATCTTAACCCTCCCCCCGATTTTCTAGCTTAGAAAAACCCATTTCCCCATAAGAGCCCATGTTAATTTTTGAAATTCTTAAAAGTTATTTAAAAGTTATATTTATACAAATGCAGGTATTTTGACTTCAAACATGCCCGGTTAGCTCAGTCGGTAGAGCGTGGGACTTTTAATCCTAAGGTCAAGGGTTCAAGTCCCTTATCGGGCGGTTTTTTTTCACAAAATATGAAAAAAACTTCGTTTTCTTAAAGAGTTAAAGAGGCTGCGTCCCAAAGTCGAACCTTAAAACGTACAGGAATTAGGAGAGGCAGTCCTAATTCCTGTACGAGGAGTACAGGAATTATTAAATTACATCCACCATGGATTGTAGAAAAACGTACAGAAATAATATGAAAAAAACTTTGTTTTCTTAAAGAGTTAAAGAGGCTGCGTCCCAAAGTCGAACCTTAAAAACCCCTGCCGCCCCCCAAACCCCCCGTTTTTAAAGACTCTTTTGTAAAGGTTTTTTGTTGTGGGGAACTGCCGCCCCCCTGACCCCCCGCTCTTGGCTTCGGAAAGGCCCTCTTTTAATTAACAAAAAATTGAAATGAATGAATAATGGAATAACTTCGAAAAATGTTAAACACAAGAGGACAGGAGAACCATTGCGCCGAAACTAGTAATTAGAAACAATGAAGTTGACCACTCCATTTACATTTTAACATAATTATTGAAACTGTTTCCCAGACACAGAGCACACAAGCTAAGAGCTGGGGGCGGGGGTAGGGTAGCAAACAAGAACCTGTTTTGTATTCTTTGTTAATTAAAAGAGGGCCTTTCCGAAGCCAAGAGCGGGGGGTTAGGGGGGTGGCAGCCCCCCACAACAAAAAACCTGTACAAAAGAGTCTTTAAAAGCGGGGGGTTTTGGGGGCGGCAGCCCCCCAACTGCCTCTCCTAATTCCTGTACGTTTTAAGGTTCGACTTTGGGACGCAGCCTCTTTAACTCTTTAAGAAAACGAAGTTTTTTTCATATTATGATGATAAAGATTCCTTCATTTTTGTCCTCGTACCGTGAATGAGATGAACTGCGTTAATAATGCTAAAGTCATTCTATTTTTTTTTAAATAAAAAAAAACTAGTTTTTTTTAACTGGAAGTAGGGAGCGACATTAAAATTTAAAACGAACAGAAATTACTCCGTATGTGAAATGGATTGTCCCCTCCGCAATCCCTCGCTCTTTACGCTAAAGCGTTTAATTGTTTAAAAAGTAGAATTGTGGCAAAGAGTCAAACTTTAGCGTAAAGAGGGAGGGATTGCGGAGGGGACAACCTATTTCATATACGGAGTAATTTCTGTTCGTTTTAAGTTTTAACGTCGCTCCTTACTTTCGGTTAAAAAAACTATTTTTTTTATTTAATTTCTGAACGTTTTTTAATTAATGCATGTTTGATTTTGGCTCTCCGCACATAAATTATTAAAATGAAATTTGTATATTTCTTTCTTTGGCTGAATGGCTTTCTCTTAGTTTTGATCTGACGATTTTGAGAAATAAGGGGTGGGGAAGGAGGCCTAGTTGCCCTCCAATTTTTCTGTTATTTAAAAAGGCAACTAGAACTTTTAATTTTTAACGAACGTTTTTATTAGTAAAAAATATGCGTAACTTAAGAATTAACTTACGTAACAAACTTTTATATTCTTATAGTTTTATTGTGTATACGAGGAGGTTTGTATCCTCGTTAATACCTCGCTCTTGACGCTAAATCGTAAGTTTTGTCCCAATTCTTTAAGAATGACCCCTGAATCAAAAAGGCCGTAGAATAAATACTTGAAATCACTAAAAATACTTGAGCATAAAGAGCGAGGTATTTATCTCCTCCTAAATACATTGCTCTTTATGCTAAAGTATTTTTAGAACCCCTCATATGCGTAATAATCTCTGTTCGTTTTAAGTTTCAATGCTACTCCTTACTTTCAATTGAAAAAACGTTTACATGTTTATTTTTTCATTTTTTTTTATAGTAATGCTAGAAAATCCTGCGCCCTTTGTTCTTCCCCCATAACGTATTCCTCCAAGGAAAGATCCTTCCACATAGCCCCCTTCCCTCAACCTGACCCCCAAACGAAAAAATCCCCCTGAAAACATCTGTACACTTCCCAATAACCATTACTATATGTAAACACTGGTCAAAGTTTGTAACTTTCAGCCCCTCCCCCAGGGATTTTGGGGAAGTAAGTCATTCCCAAAGAAATAGTTGTTATGGTTTTCGACTATGCGGAACAAAATGGCTATCTCAAAATTTTGATCCGTTGACTTTGGGAAAAAACTGAGCGTGGGACGGGGGCCTAGATGGCCTCCAATTTTTTGGTCACTTAAAAAGGGCACTAGAACTTTTCATTTCCGTTAGAATGAGCCCTCTTGCGACACTCTAGGACCACTTGGTCAATACGATGACCCCTGTGAAAAAAAAATAATAAAATAGAATAAACACGCACCCGTGATTTATCTTCTGGCAAAAAATACGAAATTCCACATTTTTGTAGATAGGAGCTTGAAATTTTGTTATAGGGTTCTCTGATACGTCGAATGCGATGGTGTGATTTTGGAATTCTATGACTTTTAGGGGATGTTTCCCCCTATTTTCAAAAATAAGGCAAATTTTCTCAGGCTCCTAACTTTTGACGACAAAGACTAAATTTAATGACTAAATTAAGACTAAACTTATATATTTAGAATCAGCATGAAAATTCGATTCTTTTGATGTATCTCTTAGCATCAAAATTCCGTTTTTAAGAGTTTCGTTTACTATTGAGCCGGGTCGCTCCTTACTACAGTTCGTTACCACGAACTGTTTGATTTATCACAGTATTGAAGCAACACCAGGTTGTTTGGTTTTAAATAGTATTGGCTGAGCTTCATGCTACAAAATGAATGTCTTTTCATAGTTTTATAGATGAATAAAGAAAAGGCAAAATCTATTCACAGCAATCTGAGGACAAGTTTTGTAAAGCGTAAAATCTTCACGACCATATGACGCCAATTAGGACGGCGTTTAACTGTCATAAAAATTAGATTACCTTATTCCATGCCTGGAAGACGTTGATAGTACTTTTCTGGTATCGTCCATCCTCAACAGTGGCGGTATGACCAAATTGTTGTTCAACATCGGTCCTATTGAAATAAATAGCACAGTCCAATGGAACAATATCTGTACTTGGAATACCATGATTTATTAGGATTTCTACTTCTAAAGGACCAGAGCCTAGATAAAAGAATTCAAACTTAATTTTAATATTATAACATATGCTCCTGAAGCGGTGCCCTGTAGAAAGGAATTTTTGTAAATTCGAAACGACATCAGGCATAGAGACGTAAATAGAGGTGACCCCTCTTCCGGCAAAAAAATCATACGTAAGCCCATGGCTAGCTGTTGGCCTTTTTCGGTCGATACCGATTAAAAAAGAAGTATAGACTCATGAAACAATTTTGCTTCTAATCTGACAGCTTTACATTATTATTCATTTAATGTGCTTGATAACAAGAATTGTGTTGCTGGAATTTTACTCGAGGGGTGTGTTTGGATTTAGTTTAACATCCCCCACAGCATTCTTTAAATTTTCACTTAATACTTTTAGCCTGTTTAGACCCACCCAAAATCAAACATTCCTCCTTTCCCAATGACAAGTCCTACCTGTAAACAGTTGACAAAGGACAAAGTTCACAAATCTTGGCTCAAGGGCTCTGAAGGGTCATGCCATCCCCGGAGGCATAGATATTGAGTCTTTGGAATATTCTAAAAAAATAGCTATCTCAAAACTGTGATTAGTGTCGAGGGGAGAATCTTAAAAAGGTGAGGAGGGGGGTTGGCATCCAATCACTTAGCAACATTCTCGTCAACAAGCCCTGAAATTTTCATCTTAATACCTTAGCCTTTTTGGAGATAAGCCAGGATCATACATTTCCCTTTCAGATAATAAATCCTGTATATTCAGTCAATAGAAAATTTAAATTATTTACAAACTTTGCCCCAGGGGCCAAGGGTAGCATGGCACCCCCAGAGGAAGTTATTCGGCCTTTCACTATTCTGAACAAAATGGTTATATCAAAACTTTGACCGGTGTTTAGGGGAGGAAGATCTTAAAGAGCAGGATAAGGGATGGTTACCCCCAATTATTTTTCAACGTCCCCTCAATTTGCACTAAAAGTCTCACCTGAGTACTCTCATCCGTTCCCAAAATATTACTGACAAGACCTTTTGAGAATCAGCATGCATTAGTGTGCTTCGATTCTTTTGAAAAATCAACATCCCCTGGAAGTCAGACCTTAGTATCATAAGTTTTTTTTTAGATCTGAGGTTAAAAATGCCCCCCTCTTCCAAATAACAAACCCTGTATATATACAATAGGCAACTCACATAACTTATGGTCCTTACCCCAGGGTCTGCGATGGACCTTGGCATCTGTGGAAACATAGTTTGACGTTTAGACTAATTTGAACAAAGTAGCCATCTTAAAATTTTGATCAGATGTCTTTGGGGAAGGGCAGATCAAAAGTGTTTTGGAAAGGGCCAGGATGTCCTACGATCATTTTGAATCTTAAAAAGTAGTCTAGAACTTTCAATTTCCAATCGAATGAGTCTTCTCTCTAAAATTTATACTAAAATCCCCTTCCATATGAAGTAGTTCTGATGGCAACGTTAGAGCGCTATCTCTGACAATTAAATTGTTGGGATATAATTTGGATTTTAGGCTGAATTTTAACATTTAGTAAGGAAATTCAATCTGTTGTATTTTTAAGCCATAATACTTAGATTATGGATTTAAATCAACTTAATAGATTTAAGTCGTTATAAATAAAAAAAACTGTTGGTCTTTTCAGGCCGTATTTACAGGCAAGCCAGCATCTAAATAATGTTGGGTATATAATTCGTAGTTTTATATTTGTTGCATAGGAACCAAGTGTTCAATTGTATGTGAGTAACTTTTCTTAGTAGCAACATATTTGTCTTTTGGCAACTTTCATTCGTCATTCTTCATCCGATCGTTGGATCGTATGTTTTGAATTTTTCAGTGTTTGATACATAGTCTTTTAAATGAGAAACAATAGAAATTTTATGGACGATTCTCTATTTTATACTATAATGCGGGTTCACAACTTGTCAGAGGCAGCGTTATAGCGTTGCCTATAGTAAGGCCATATGGCTTCAACGTTTTATTATTTATTTTATTTTTTCCCACAGGCACTTCACATGGAAGAGATGGTCATATAATCTTCGAAGGGGATGCATTCGATTGGATATTGCAATTTTCTAATGCCCTTTTTAATCGTCAAAAGTGATCGGAGGGCAACCAGTCCCCCCCATGCCCTTTTTCTTCAAATACAACAGCTAAAAATTTTAAGATAGTCATTATGTTAAAAACAGTTAAGTCAGATAACAGAGACTCCGGTGTCGACACAACCCCCAGGACCCGGAGGCAGGCGTTGTAAGTTATGCCCTAGGGGCATAAATGCTTCTTATGGAAGGAATAATCGTATAAACTTCAGAGACGGCCAATTTGATTGGAAATTGAAATTTCTGGTTTACTTTTTAAGAGTCAAAAGGGATTGAAGGGCAGATAGTCGACCCTGCCTTTTCCTCCAAATGCATCAGATTAAAATTTTGAAATAGCCATTTTATTGAAAAAGCTCAAAGGTCAGATAGAAAACTTTGGTGTCCACACAACCGCCCAGTGCCCAGGGGCAGGCGTTGTATGTTATGCCCTACGGTAATATGTGGTTCTTACGAAAGGGATGTTCCTATAAACTTCAGAGAGGGTTCATTTGATTGGAAATTAAAAGCTCTAGTTCACTTTTTAAGAAACATAAGGAATCGGGAGGGGGGGGGGTCGGCAGCTATCACCCCAAATACCCTTTTTTCCTAAAATGCATCGGATAAAAGATTTTAAATATCCATTTCTTCTAAAAATAATCACAAGGTCAGATAACAAAACCCTGATGTCGACACAATCTCCAGTTCCCGTGGCAAGCGTTATAAGTTACACCCTGGGACATACATGGTTCTCATGGAAGGGATGCTCGTATGAACTTTGGAGGTGGCTCATTTGATTGGAAACTGAAAGTTCTAGTACACTTTTTGAGAGTTAAAAGGGATCCGAGGGCAACTAGCCCTTCTCCCCACGCGCCTTTTTCCCAAGATCCATCCGATAAATTTCTTAGATAGTTATTAAGAAAAAATAGTTCAAACGTCAGATAAAAAGAACGCCGGCGTCGACACAGCCCCCAAAGGCCCGGGGACAGATGCTGTATGTTATGCCCTGTGGGGATATATGGCTCTTATGGAAGGGATGCTTTTATGAACTTCACAGAGGGCTCATTTGATCGGAAATTGTAAGTTTTGGTTCACTTTTTAAGAGTCAAAAGTAATCAGAGGGCAACTAGCCCTCCTCCCCCATGCCTTTCTCCCCAATGTATCAGATAAAAGTTTTAAGATAGCCATTTTGTTAAAAATACTTTAAAGATCAAATAACAAAAACTCCAGCGTCGATAAAACCCCCTGGGGCTCGGCGGCAGACGTTGTAAGTTATGATTTGGTGTCACAGAGAGGGCTCATTTGATTAACAATTGAAAGTCTAGTTCATTTTTTAAGAATCAAAAGTGGCAAACAAATACAAAGAAGAAACAATAGGGAAAATCTTTTCAAGACAGTGGAAATCAGTTCTGTGAATATTTCGGTCCTATGTCCAAGGGCCGTCTTCAGCACAATACGAGAACAAGAGAGAAAATATGTATATATAAATAGACTTACATTAAATTGTGAGGATCAAAACTAACTAATGTTATTTAAAAACTTTTTTAAAAACAGCCCTAGCATCCTTACTTCAACGAAGTTCAACCAGGACTGACAAAAAGAATGAAGTGAGAATATAGATCCATTCAAACTAAAGATAACAAGCCAACCGTGCTTTTTTAGCAGCCTGTCTCAAAGGCCTTTTCATAGCTAGTTCAATACTATTATAAATCGGTTTTAATCAAAAGTGAACAGAGGGCAGCTAGTCCCCCAAGCCCTTTTTTCTCAAAATGCATCAGATACAAATTTTGAGACCGTCATTTCGTTAAAAAATAGTTAACTAGCCCCCATTCCCACGCCTTTTTTCTTCAAACCCATCCGAAAAAAAAAAAAATTAGAGATTTCTATTTCTTTAAATGATCAAACATCAGATAACAAAACTCTGGCGTCGAAAACTCCAACCGCAGCCCGGAGGTAGGCTATAATTTATGCTCTGGGGGCTTTACGGTTCTTTCGGATGGGATGCTCGTATAAACTTCAGAGAGAGCTCATTTGATTGGAAATTGAAAGTTCTAATTCTTTTTTTAGGAGTCAAAATAATCGGAGGGCAGCCAGCCCCGATGACCTTTTCCCCCCAAAAGCATCAGATAAAAATTTGAGACAGCTGTTTTGTTATAAATAGCTCAAAGGTCAGATAAAAGCCGGTGTCGACACAGACCCCCACGGCCCGGGTGTAGGCGCTGATAGTTATGCCCCTGGGGCATATATGGTTCTTATGGTAGGGATGCTTTTATAAGCTTCATAGTGGGCTCATTTGTTTGGAAAGTACAAGTTCTAGTTCACTTTTTAAGCTTCAAAAGAGATCGGAGGGCAACTAGCCCCCCCCCCCACCCCAGCCACACCCTTTCCCCACCCCCAATTCATCAGATAAAAATTTTGAGATAGCTATTTTGTTAAAAATAGTTAAAAGGTCAGATAAAAAACTCTACTGTCGACAAAACCTTCCAGGACCCAGGGGCAGGCGTTTTAAGTTATGCCCTGGGGGCATATGTGGTTCTTAGAAGGGATGCACGTTTAAACTTCAGAGAGGACTCATTTGATTGGAAATTGAAATTTCTAATTCCCTTTTTGAGGGTAAAAAAAAATCCGATGGCAACTACCCTTCCTCCCCCACATCCCTTTTTCCTCAAACCCATCCGATTAAAATTTTGAGATAGCCATTTGTTTTTTAAAACAGTTTAGATATCAGATAACAAAAACTCCAGGGCCGGAACAATACCTCAGGGCCGGGGAAAGTGTTTTAAGTTATGCCTCAGAGGCGTACAAGGTTTTTATGCAAGGAGTCGTCGTATAAACCTCGAAAGTGGCTTATTTAATTTTTTTAAATGATCGGAGGGTATCTAACCTCCCAGACACACACACGAACATACACACACCCTCTTTCCCCCAAATACATCCGAAATTTTTTTCGTCCGATCAGATAACAAAACTTCTGGGCCAACCCCCCCCCCAGGATCCCGGGAGAAGAGTTGTAAGTTATGGCCCAGTGGCATACAGAGTTTCTTATGGAAAAAGTTGTCGTACAAACTTCAGAGGGGACCAAAGTGATTAGAAATGATGGTTCTAATTCTGTCCTTAAGAGTCAAAAGTGATCCGATGGTACCCCTCCACCAACCCTGTGTTCCCCAGATACGTCTGATTGAATTTCTTATATATTCATTTTGTCAAAAATAGACCAAAGATCATATAACAAAAACTCCACGGACAACACAGCCCCTCAGAACCCAGAGGCAAGTGTTGCAAATTATGCCCTAGGGTTATATAAAGTTTTTATGGAAGGTGTGGTCAAACAAACTTCAGAGTAGGCTCAATCAATTCTAAGTCGGAATTTATGGTCTTCTTATTTAGAGTCAAAAGTGATCGGAGGGCAAGTAGCCCCCCTCCCCACCCCAAAGCCCTTTTTCTTACCAATTGTATCTGATCAAAATTTCGATATTGTCATCATATCCAAAATAGTTCAAAGACAAAATAACAAATAACGAAAACTTGGGGCTTACACAACCACCACAGCCCCGGGGACAATTGTTGCAAGTTATGCCCCGGGGGCAGGTAAGGTCTTATGTAAGGAGTGGTCGTATAAACTTCAGAATCGACTCAATTTCTAGGAAATCGAAATTTCTAGTTACTGAGTCGTATGCAAGGGGTGGTGTTATAACCTTCAGAGGAGGTCATTCAATTGGAAATAATAATTTCTAATGACTTTTTTAAGAGTCAAACGTGGTTGGACGGCATGAAGCTCCCTCCCTTTCTGCGCCCTCTTTTTCCCAAAAACATTCAATTAAAATTCTGAGATGGTCATTGTACCACTGCTCCCAGGGCAAAGGCTGTAAGTTATGCAAGCTGTCCATTGTTAATGCATGAGGTTTTTATCAGAGACGTAATCGTGTAGAATTTGGAAAGCCCTCCTTTGATTTAAATTGAAAGTTCGAGCTCTATTTTTAAAAGTCATAAGTGATCAGACTTTAGGTCACCCCCCAATCCATACCTATTTTTCAAAATGATTATTATCAAAATTTTGAGTTAGTTATTCGGTTCAAAATCGTCCAAATGTCAAACAACTATGATTACACGTTTGAACCCATCCCAGCCCTGGGGGAAAGGTCTGTAAGTCATACTAGCTGCCAATCGTTAACATATAAACCTCCTATGGAGGACGTGGTCGAATAAACTCTGGTGGAAGATCATTTCATCGGAAGAAAATTTTATTGTGCCCTTTGTAAGAATCGAAAATGATCAAAAAGTAACAACCTACCTTTGTGCTTTTCCCCCCAAAATGTAGCTTACAAAAATTTTGAAATATGCATTATATTCAAAATAGTCCTAAATTCAAATTGCTATAACTTGGGAGTTGAGAAATCCTCCATAGCCCCCAGGCAAAGGATTCACATGTAACTATATTAACGTAACTATATATATATATATATATATATATATATATATATATATATATATATATATATATATATATATATATATATATACATACAAAACGTATACAAAACGTAGGAGGGGGCAGAGGTGCCCTCCAATTTTTTGGTCACTTAAAAAGAGCACTATAACTTTTAATTTCCGTTAGAATGAGCCCTTTCACGGCATTCTAGGACCACTGAGTCGATACGATCCGTGAACAAACACGCATCCAAGATTTGTCTTCTGGCAAAAAATGCAAAATTCCACATTTTTATAGATAACGACTTAAAACTTCTACCAAAAAATTCTCTAATACGCTGAATCTGATGGTGTGATTTTCGTTAAGATCGTATGAATTTTAGGAGGTGTTTCCTCCTATTTTCTAAAATGAAAAAAATTTTCTCAGGCTCGTAACTTTTGATGCATAAAAATAATCTTGATGAAACTTATATATTTAAAATCAGCATTAAAATGCGACTCTTTTTATGTAACTATTGGTATCAAAATTCCATTTTTTAGAGTTTTGGTTACTATTGAGCCAGGTCGCTCCTTACTACAGTTCGTTACTGTTTGAAAAACTGTGGACCTATTTATGTATGTATTTTTTTTTCGTATGTATAATTTTAAATTTGTGTATGTTTAAGGTTTCATTTATTTTTTAATAGTATTTTCTTGTCATTTCTAGTTTGAGTTTTAACAGTTATTTGAATCTGCTGATCTTAAGCTTTAATATGACTTTTACCTTTCTTTGAAAAACCTGTTTTTTGGAAAAAATTTTAATCAATTTGTAGCAGAATTAAAAATACCTAACTCAATTAGTGTGTGGTATACATACCGAATTTGAAAAGATGGTTAACGGCACGTCCTGGTACCAGGCCTGGCACACATCCACCATGCTTGGCACAGTGTAACCACACTTGGCACCCAGCGTCTGATGTATAGGACTTATGAGGGTGAGCAACACCTTACTCTAACTCAAAATCCGTTGTTTCCAAACAATTTCAGGCTATGTCTACCTAGGCTTTCAGTAGTGGGTACTTTTAAAGTCCAAATAGAGGATTTAAAGAGGATTAGAGAGGATTTAAAGTCCAATAGAGGATTCTCATTATATAAGACGAGAATTTGATAATGTAATGCAAGATGTTTGATAAAAATTCGATAGTATTTTGATAGTACCAGACATTATTTTGCTACAACCCTTCTAATTTTTGATAACAACTTAGAAGATTTAGGTAATACTAGAAAGGATTTTCATAATATTTAACATTACTTTTAATATTAGCTAGACTTGGCAATATAATCCAATACTTTGAAAATATTATGTAAGTTTTAGACAATATTTTACAAAATTCTGATAATCTTAATAATGGCATACATGATTTTGATTGTATTATGTTAAGTTTGGTTAGTAGTAACATAATTTTAATAGAATCATATTAAATTTGGAGAATAGCAGTCATGTTTTGATCATAGTTGAAACTATTTCGTTAATACCTTGCGAAATTAAATGATGATACCGTGCAAGATTTTGTTAATAACTTGAACGATTTTGATTGTATCACAGAAGATTTTGGTAGTAAGTGAAAGTAGTCTGATAGTACCAAATGCGATTTTGCCAGCAACATTCTAGATTTTGATAATAGCTTGCAAGATTTAGTTAATTCCGGAAAGGGTTATCATAATATCTCACAAAACTTTGAAAATGCATGACAAGATTTTGTGACATTTAAATATGGCTTGGTAACATGATGCAAGACCTTGATAATTATATGTAAGGGCTTGATAATATTTCACAAGATATTGATAATCTTGAAAGTCTCATACGTGAATCTGGTAATACATAACATGATTTTGATAGTCTTGATAATGACAGACACGATTTGATTGCACTATGTCAAATTTGGGAAGACCAGACACGATTTAGATAACTTTATGTTAGATTTGATTATATCAGATACGTTTTGATATTACCAAAAAAATATTTTTTTTTGTTAGGTAGATGTTTCATAATATCATGCATGATCTTGCTGATAACGTGCAATATTTTGATAATACTATGTAAAGTTTTCATAATATCATAGAGGATTGCTATGATATCACGTGGAAATTTGATAATGTAGCAAAAGATATTCCATAATTCTAGGCATGATTTTGATAATATAACACAAGATTTTGCAATACTTGATAATATTTTGAAAGTATCAAACACGAGTTTGCTAGTATCATTGTAGGATTTCATATTAACCTGCAAGATTTAGGTAATACCAGAATGGATTGTCATGATATCTCACAAGACTTTGAAAATACCAAACAGGATTTTTTAATATTTAAACATGATTCTTTGATATCATGCAAGACTTTGATAATATTGCATAAAGTTTTGATGCTATTTGAAAAGGTTTTGATAGTCTTGATGATAGCTGACAGGATATTGTTAGCACTATGTTAAACTTTCATAACAAGTTACATGATTTTGATAGCCCCATAATAGATTTTGGTAATGCCAGGCACGTTTTGATTGTAGCTGCATGTATTTTGCTAATATAATTTAAGATTTTGATAATATCATGTAAGATTTGATAATACTTGACAAGATTTTGATAATCTTGATAGTCTCATACATGAGTTTCATAATATATGGCAAGATTTTGATAATCTTGATAATGACAGGCACAATTTGATCGCACTATGTTAAATTCGTTAGAAACTGACGCGATTTAGATTATATCATGTAAGATTTGATGATATCATAATCGTTTTGATATTACCAGAAAAATGTTTTCGTTAATGTCAGGTAGAATTTTCATAATACCACGCAACACTTTGATAATACTATTTAGAATGTTGACAATATCATACAGGATTTTTATTATACCATTTGGGATTTTGATAATTTAGAACAAGATATTTGATAATTTCAGGCGTGAATTTGATAAAATAGCACAAGATTCGGTAATGCTTGATAATATTTTGATAGTGTCAGAGAAGATTTTGCTGTCATCATTCTAAATTTTGATAATAGCTTGCAAAAAATAGGTTATATTCGAATGGATTGTAATGATATCTCACAAGACTTTGAAAATGCCACACAAGATTTTTTAATATTTAAACGTGATTTTGTAATATTATGTAAGACTTAATAACATCGTATAAGCTTTTAATAATATTTGACAAGATTTTGATAATCTAGATAATAGTAGAACAGGATTTTGGGTACATTACGTTATACTTTTTTAATAGGTAACTTGATGTTGATAGCATCATATTAGATTTTGGTAATGAAAGGAAAGTTTTGATTGAAAGTATCGGTGCGGGGTTTTGATATTTCCATAGAGGATTCTCTTTATTTCAGTCGAGGTTTTGATAATTTAGTGCAAGATGTTGCATAATATCACACAGGATTTGATTAGTATTATACAAGAGTTAGGTAATAACTGGCATAATTTTGGTAACATCATTTAAGGTTTTAATAATATTTGACAAGATTTTGATGATCTTGATAATAGCACATATGATTTTGATAGCAATACATTAATTTTGGTTAATAGGTAACATTATTTTGATAGCATCACATTAGATTAGGATAATAGCAGTCATTTTTTGAGCTTGCTGATTTAGCTTGCTGAAAAATATTTTGTTAATAACTTGCAAGATTAAATGATAATACCTTGCAAGATTTTATTTATACCTTGAATGATTTTGATAATATCATACAAGATTTTGAGAAATACTTGATAATTTTTCCACAGTACCACAGATGATTTTGCTTGAATAATTCTAGATTTTGACAGTAACATCTCACAAAGCATTGAAAATACAAGACCAGATTCTGTAATATATAAAAATGATTTGGTAATATCATGCAAATCTTTGGTAATATCATGTAAGGTTTTGAGAATATTTGACAAGATACCGATAATCTTGATAGTATTATTTAGTAGTGCATGGTAATATTTTGATAATCTTGAAAATGACAGACACTTTTTGATCACAGGATCTTAAATTTGGTAAAAGAAGACATGATTTAGATAACTTCATGTCACATTTGACGATATCAGACACGTTTTAATATAACCACAAAAATATTTTAGTTAATACAAGTAGAACTTTTATAATGCCGTGCACGATTTTGCTAATAACTTGCGACATTTTGAATAGGGTCAGACTACAAGATTCTGCCCATGACCTGACAAAATAATGCCACGCCCCATCGGTGTGGCCTAAAACCCATGTTGAGAATGAGAGATCTAAATATTCACTTCAAAGTTTTTGACTTGGATAATTTTCAAACAGAATTATTTTTTTATCCTTCGCCATATTCAATGGGGTTAAGGCCTTTAGCAAAATTTTCTAGAAACTGTTTCCATTTCTAAAATATAATGAAGTTGGTTCAGGGCAGCAATTACCGCTTCTCGTAATTTATCATATCAACCAAAAAAATTATCCCAGACGACGTTTTCTAAAACATGTTTTCAGAAGAAAGCTAGGAATGAATTACAAATTGAAAAGGCAGGATTATATATAATGTGAAACCTTAAATAGGCAAAAACAACTATATATGAATAAAAGGAAACACGAGACGAACAGAAAACGGAATGAACAATGAAGCTCAACTTAGAGGACATAGAAATTACCACAAACAAGAGCGGTGTTATCGCCCTATTTAGACCCCGGATTAGGCAAGAGTGTCATTCATATTTGACTGAAAGCCTAGTATATTTCTTAAATTCATATTATACTTTTACTTAACCATTTGATTTTTCTATGCGAAAGAAAGGAGTGAATTTGTAAAGAAGAAATCGATGAGGAAATTAAGAACCTTGATAAAATACATACAACTAAATCAATTGTCAAAAATATTCTAGATCAAGAAATTCTATTTCAAATATGTTGTTTGTTATGAGTATCCCCAAAAAGCAGTTGAACGCATAGATAGGGGTAAACTATTAGAGCTACTAGCCCCTCAATACTTATTACGTCTTACCCTTATATTAAGGGCATTCTTGAATGAGCATACTTATGTGCTTAGGCTACAAGATGTTTAAATTGTACTAGTAAAATATGTTGAAGCTTTATCCTGGACCATCAAATTTAAGTAATACAAACTTTAGCATGTATAAATTTATTAGTAAAAACAAATTCTACGAAATATTACTTAAACTCTGAAAAAGCAGTTAAAATTCAACAGCAGAAAAAAACAAAGCCGGAAAAAAATCTGATGTAGACTAAAATATATGTAAAAAATGATTTAAAGAACGGTGGGGGCTATAGGAAGCAATTCCAAAGGGAAGGGGTGTTATTAGACACTATTATTAGCGTGTATTAGAGCCAAGGCTATGCATATTCACACCACAGTGACAATACGCGGCTGGCCAACCCTAGAAAGCTATTCTAGAGGGAGGGAGGGTTGCTATTAGAGATAAATATAAGCAATACTAAGAATTTTTTTCTGAGAGGTCCTAATGAAAATCACTCATTTCTTTTACTTAAGCGTTAGATTTCAGTCCCCCCCCCGCCACTAACAAGTTCATTTAACGCCTCCCACCTTAACTTTAATATGTAGAATATGCTAGTTCAAGCAATTCACACCATCACGGCAATATGTGACTATCCAATGTCCTCCCCCAGTGATTCATATTGTCATTCCTAAGAAAATTTTACCCAAAAATTTTAATGATAAAAGTATGATTTAAATCCAATAATTCATGTTTTTTTGCTAGCCATCCCTCCGTGATAAATCTTGTTAATTCACACCTCCATGCGACAGTATGACTGCCCCTGGCACCCCCTCATCCTTCCTAAGACATTTAACAGTAATTTTCACGACAAAAATATGATTTAAATCCAATAAATCATGTTTTTGCCACAGTATGACTGCCCTATGGGCATCCCCTCATCCTTCCTAAGAGATTTACCAGAAATCTTCAAGATAAAAATATGATTTAAGTTTAATGAATTATGTTTTTTGGCAAGCGATCCCTCAGTGATACATCATGTTAATCCATACGAGCTTAGCACACACTAGGATTGACCATATGGCATCTTCTAATCCTCCTCCCAGTTATCACTCCTAGGACATTTTCCACACCATTTTCGTCTTAAAATATCATTTATATCCAATAGTTTGTGTTTTCGCAAGTTAAACTTCTATAACACATCATCATCATCTCCGACACCGTGCCACACAATGATTGACCACCTGGGACCCTCTGACATCCCCTCACCATTCCTAAAATATTTTTCAGGAATTTCTCATAAAAATTGTATATTAAACGCAATGGATTACGTTTTCACAAGGAAACAATCCGTGATACACCGTATCAATTTCCATCATTGTTTGATACTATTAATGCCCCATCTAGTGCCCTTTAAAACCCTATCATCACTCCTACGACATTTTTCAGATATTTTCTTGTTAAAAATATAATTTAAATCTAATGTGCATGATGATTTTTAGTTTTGTGAAACTTGTAAATTGATTTTTTTTTCTCCTCGTGAAATTTATTTTGGTCGTGTAACTTATTGTTTGCTGAATTTGTTCATGGAACTTGCTGCGAACTGATTTTCTCGTGAAACCGGCTGCACGTTGATTCTTCTCTTTGATGAAACCTTTATATTCACTTTCTCCTCGTGAAATCGATTTTATTCATGAACTTGCTGCGTGGTGATTTTTATTCGTGAAACTTGTTGCATGTTTATTTTTCTGTTCGTGAAATTTCGTGAAATTTATTGCATGCTGATTTTTTTCGTAAAAGTTGTTTGCACGTTGATTTTTCACCTTGTGAAACTTGTAAATTTATTTTTGTACTTTGGAACTGCTTTCTTCATAAAATGTTTGCGTACTGATTTGTTTTTGTCGTAGAACTTGCTGGGTCCTTATATTTGTTCATGAAACTTGTTACATGCTGATTTTTCTCTTCGTGAAAACTGTATATTGCTTTTTCTCATTACAAAACTGATTTTTTTCATGGAACTTACCGCGTGCCGATTTGTTTTGTTCGTGAAACTTGTTGCACGTTGATTTTTCACTTTCTGAACTTCAGCATTGATTTTTTATCCTAATGAAACTGTGATTTTCTTCATGAAATTATGCGTTTTAATTTTTTTGTTCTTGGAACTTGCAATGCTGTTCCATCCTGCATCCAATGCATCCTGATTTTTGTTCGTAAAACTTGTTGGATGTTGACTTTCCTTTTAAGAAAATATGTACATTCATTTTTCTCCTCGTGAAACTTTTTTTTCATAGAACTTTCTGCTTGGTGATTTTTGTTCCTAAAACTTGTTGGATGTTGATTTTTCTCTTTATAAAATCAGTACATTTATTTTTCTCCTCGCAAAACTGATTTTGTTTTTCATGGAACTTGCTGCTTGGTGATTTTCGTTCCTAAAACTTGTTGCATGTTGATTTGTCTCTTAGTAAAACTTATAAATTTATTTTCTCCTCGTAAAACAGGTTTTGTTCATGGAACTTCTTGCCTGTTGAGTTATTGTTCATGGAACTTGCTGCGTGTTGATTCTTGTTCGTGAAACTTGTTGCATGTTGATTTGTTCTCTTCGTGAAATTTTTACATTGATTTTCTCTCGTCGTGAAATTCATTTCGTTTATAGACCTTCTTGCGCGTACCACGATTAATCCACAGGTGATGGAACTAACACCTAACCTACACATAGTAGGTTAGGTTATCAGCATGTAACAAGTTCTTGTATACATCTTGTGAGTATTCTACCTGATTTGCTATTGCTTTTACTGACATCTATTGTGGCCCCGCCCACGAATTTTGATGAAAATTGGTCATTTCACCGGAGGATGCCAGGTGAAAGACTTGTCTTGAATCCCATGTTGAATTTCATTTCACGGGCTAGAAATGCAGGTTGTTCAGCTGATAATATTGTAAAAATTGCTTGCGATTTTTTCAAAGGAGATATGTTAATTGAAGCAAAGAAGATTTTGTGGGCTGACGCCTCTATTACTAGGGTAACTGAGCGCCTCAAAGTGACTGATAATGTAAGTGATATGGTTCGAGCCTTTGATCTTTGTGATGAGAAAAAGATCAGCCTACCTCAGTATCTGATTTTCGAGCCAGATCAGGTCCCATGTGTGCCAGGGGAGACAACAGCTACGTTAACTCGAAAGGTTAATGAACTCTACATGGAATTTAAAAGCTTCGCTGAGCACCACAAAGCAAGGTCAGTCGTGCAAACTATTCCTGATATGAAACCTCCCCCACCCGCAAAACCGTCCTATTCAGTTATTGTGAAAAATCCACCAAAAAACTTGAATAATCCTGACGCTCGAAAAGATTTCCTGGATAAAGCTTGTGGGGGTGTCAGTTCAAGCATAGTTGTTTTGAGGCCTAGGAGAGATGCATGGCAAGTAGTTCTGTCGGAAAAGGGTGCCGCCAATACTTTGGCAGATGCATTAAGCAAAGCAGACCAATCCATTAATGCTAAAGTGAAGAGTCCTGCCTTTTTCGGTATAGTACGCCGAGTGCCTGACGGAACATCTAAAAGTGACCTATGCGATCTCGCTAATAACTGTATAGAAGTTGTTCAGTTAGGAAGTACGAGGTCTTTTCGATTAAAGTTTGAGTCACGTGACCACCTAAACTATGCCACTGAGAATCCCCTTGTTATTGGTTACGAGCGTCTACCTATAACTGAGTTAAAGTTTTTGCCTACCCAGTGCTACAAATGCCAGTGCTACGGCCATACTGCAAATAACTGTAAAGCTTCCCCGAGATGCTCGAAATGCGCTGGTGACCACCAGAACTCCAAAGAAAACCCGTGTCAACTTGTCATGAAATGTGCTCTCTGTGGCTCCTCCGACCACCCCTGTTATTCGTATAAATGTCCAGAAGCACAGAAACTACTGCTTAAGAAATGAACAGTCAAACAAACACAAGTACAAGTACTTTACAAGATTTTACGTTTCTTAATAATTTATCACTGTGCAATAATGTTGTTTTTAATTATTACGATGACCAAAGTAATCTGTCCACCAACACCTTAGCTAGCCCCGATAGCCCTTTAAACCAAATTAACTGTAAATATCTCGACACTTTTGATTTTGTGAAAAATGTGAAACCTAAGCTAATGGAAGAGACCAAACTTAATGTAATTTGCTTTAATATCAGAAGCATACGGGATAAGTGGGCTAATTTTAAAGATTTAATTTTAACAAATGGTTACTGCCCTTTCGACGTAATTGGAATAACGGAGACGTGGCTTTCATAAATTGATGATACTAATGAATTTTCCCTCACTGGCTTTCAAGCTATTCATATTGAAAGAAAATTAACCAAGTCCTCTGGTGGCATTTCTCTTTACATCCGATCAAGTCTAAAATTCACCAGACTATTAGAATGTGAATTCTTGTTCTCGCAACCTATAAATAATAGATACATTTATTCAATAATCGTCGACATAAGTGTAGACGAGAATTCTTTTATTTTTTCGTTATTTTATAAACCACCCTCATTTCCGACACCTTTCTTTTGTAATCAGTTTGATGATTTTTCCAGTTTTATTAATTTACCACAAAAGAAGGCAATAGTTTTTGGGAACTTCAATTGTAATTTATTAAATGTTAGCAATAACAATGATAGTGATACCTTCTTTGAAACATTTACCTCAAGTGGTCTTCTTCCCACAATCCTTTTCAAACAGTTCGTGGTAACGAACTGTAGTAAGGAGCGATCCGGCTCAATAGTAACCAAAACTCTAAAAAATTGAATCTTAGCCATCAAAAGTTACGAGCCTGAAAAAATTTGCCTTATTTAGGAAAATAGGGCGAACCACCCCCTCAAAGTCCTAGGATCTTAACGAAAATGACACCATCAGATTCAGCGTATCAGAGAACCCTACTGTAGAAGTTTCAAGCTCCTATCTACAAAAATGTGGAATTTTGCATTTTTTGCGAGAAGACAAATCACGGGTGCGTGTTTATTTGTTTGTTTGTTTTTTTTCCCAGGGGTCATCGTATCGACCAAGTGGTCCTAGAATGTCGCAAGAGGGCTCATTCTAATGGAAATGAAAAGTTCTAGTGCCCTTTTTAAGTGACCAAAAAAATTGGAGGGCATCTAGGCCCCCTCCCACGCTCATTTTTTCCCAAAGTCAACGGATCAAAATTTTGAGATAGCCATTTTGTTTAGCATAGTCGAAAATCATAATAACTATGTTTTTGGGGATGACTTACTCCCCCACAGTCCCTGGGGGAGGGGTTGCAAGTTACAAACTTCAACCAGTGTTTACATATAATAATGGTTATTGGGAAGTGTACAGACGTTTTCAGGGGGATTTTTTGGGTTTTGGGGGTAGGGTTGAGGGAGGAGGCTATGTGGGAGGATCTTTCCTTGGAGAAATATGCCATGGGGGAAAAAATTCAATGAAAAGGGCGCAGGACGAATCTGGTCACGTTAGAAAAAAAAACGTCAAATTAAGAGCTTAATATACAATGCTGGGTGTTCGGAGCCTCTCTATTATGGAGTATAATTTGAAAACAACACAACTATACGAGCGATAAAACATATATACCACAACCATAACTCAACTAACGAAAGAACTGCTAAGAGATAACACAACTATAAGGCAAAAACAGGTGAAAACTAACGGGAAAATAAACGAATTAAGAGGTGGAAGGGGCCCAGAGAAAAAATATAATCCTTTTTCAATTTTGAGCCTAACTTCCGAAAAGGAGTAAAAATGTCAGAAGCCCCGAAATACCGAATTATTTTCTTTTCAAACAGTTCATGGTAAGGGGCGACCCGGCTCAATAGTAAACGAAACTCTAAAAAACGGAATTTTGATGCTAAAAGATACATCAAAAGAATCGAATTTTTACGCTGATTCTAAATATATAAGTTTCAATTAATTTTGTCTTTGTCATCAAAAGTTACGAGCCTGAGAAAATTTGCCCTATTTTGGAAAAAAGGGGGAAACATCACCTAAAAGTCATAGAATCTTAACGAAAATCACACTATCGCATTCGGTATATCAGAGAACTCTATAGCAAAAATTTCAAGCTCCTATCTAAAAAATGTGGAATTTTGTATTTTTTGCCAGAAGACAAATCACGGGTGCGTGTTTATTTGTTTGTTTTTTTTTTGTTTTTTTCCCAGGGGTCATATTATCGACCAAGTTGTTCCTAGAATGTCGCGAGAGGGCTCATTCTAACGGAAATGAAAAGTTCTAGTGCCCTTTTTAAGTGACCAAAAAAATTGGAGGGCAAATAGGCCCCCTCCCATGCTCATTTTTTTCCAAAAGTCAACAGATTAAAATTTTAAGATAGCCATTTTGTTCAGCATAGTCGAAAACCATAAAACTATGTCTTTGGGAATGACTTACTCCCCCACAATCCCTGAGGGAGGGGCTGCAAGTTACAAACTTTGACCAGTGTTTACATATAGTAATGGTTATTGGAAAGTGTACAGATGTTTTCATGGGGATTTTTTGGTTTGGAGGGTGGGGTTGATGGGAGAGGGCTTTGTGGGAGGATCTTTCCTTTGAGGAATATGTCATGGGGGAAGAAAAATTCAATGAAAAGGGCGCAGGATTTTCTAGCATTACTATAAAAAAAAAACAATGAAAAAATAAACATGAAAACGTTTTTTCAAATGAAAGTAAGGAATAGCATTGAAATTTAAAACGAAAAGAGATTATTACGCATATGAGGGGTTCTAAAAATACTTTAGTATAAAGAGCGAGGTATTTAGGAGGAGATAAATACCTCGCTCTTTATGCTTTAAATCTATCCCTTGCATACTCCGCTTACCATAAAAATCTTCCTCCCCACTTATTATCTTATTTTAATAGTAATAATTCTGAAGGCCACTGTCTCCGTTCATCCAACCGTTCCTTCATTGTCCCCAGGTGTATCTCTAGTTCCGCCCAGCGATCCCCAATTTATAAATCTATAATTCAATGGAATTTAATACCCTCCAGTGTCGAGCTATCCACAAGTTTTTGGACGCTATATAACAATGTACTAAAATCTTGATATTATATTTCTCTAAATGTTTGTTCAATTTGCTTTAATTACCCTTGCTTTCTCTTTTCTTTTTTTTCTCTCTCTTTTTCATTTACAATTTTTTGTTGTTTTGGCCCTTAACAAGTTCGCTTCTAGGATCTTTATTATTATTGTTGTTATGTGTTTTCTTTTCTTTTTGAATAAATTGAATTGAATTGAATTGAAAAAGTTTCACGAACAAAAATCAACACGCAGCAAGGTCCACGAACGATAATCAGTGCATAACAAGTTTAAAATTTACAAGGTAAAATATAAATGTACAACTATTACGAAAAGAAATAATCGATATGCAACAAATTTCACGAAACAAAAAATCAGTGAGCAATAAGTTTCACGAACAAAAAAAATCAGCATGTAACAAGTCCTATGAACAAAACGAAAAATGAACAAAAAATCAGGACAATATAAGTTCCATGAACAAAATCAGTTTCACGAGGAGAAAAATCAATATGCAACAAATTTCATGAAGTAAAATCAACATGTAACAAGTTTCACGAATAAAAATCGGCACACAACAAGTTTCAAGAGCAAAAAACAGCACACAACAGGTTGTGTGAACAAAATCAGCACACAGTAAGTTTCATGAACAAAATCAGTTACACAAAAAGAAAAATCAATGTGCAAATTTTGCGAAATGAAAAATCAAGATCCAACGAGGTTCATGAACAGAAATCAGCACGCAAGTAGTTCAAATAAAAACAATGGTCATCTTTTAGTTTACAAACTTAGTTTTGAGGAGAAAAGGTTTGAAAAAAAATCCTTAGGTTTGATAATACGCACTAGAACGGTGTCATCGGGGAGCGGTACATTATTTCACGCTGACATTAAATGATAGGAGTCATCAGAAGGAACGCTAAAGAGGATTTTTTCAATAAGTTTAAGCCATCGATTCCTGTGTAAACGAATATTTTTACAGGAAAATGCCCAAAAAATGTCACACGTGTGATAGTGTTTACTGGAGGGTATGGTTTGTCAGCCATTAAGTGTCACAGACTGGGAATTGTCATGAAACTTAGCAATCTAGCAATAAAATGGTTAGTTTCCGCTTTTCAAATAAAAACAATGATCTTTTTTAGCTTATAAGTTTGTTTTTAAAGAAAAACTGTTGAATAAACCCTTTGGTGTGATAGCGTGCACCAGTGGGGTGAAATCGAGAGTGGTATGTTGTGCTACGCTGGTCTCAAATGCTAGGACTCATTAGAAGAAACGCCAAAGGGGATTTGTTCATTAAGATGAAACGATTTTATTTTTGTTTAAACGAATGTTTTTGCAGAAAAATACCCGAAATTTTTTTGTACGCGTGATAATCTGCACCAGATGGTGTCGTGTACCATTTACAATTTGAAACAGTGGCGTGAATTGCCACAGAGAAACAAGTTTGGGGTGGAGTGCTAGAACACGAGCCATTGGATTTAATGCGTGATTTTTAAAAAGAAAATATATTTGAAAATGTTTTGGCCATGATGAGTGGTGCTAGAAGGTGCCAGAAAGGCTATTCATAGTGTGACATAGTGGTGTGAATTAAGATACTGTATCGCGGAGAGGTGACTTGCGAAAACCTGAACCAATGGATTTATATAATATTTTTAATAATATAATTATTCGAAAATGTCATAAGAATGACGAGGAGGTGTAAAAGGGCACTAGAGAGGCAGTAATGGCGTGGCAATGCGTGAGAATTGACATGGTGTATCATGGAGGGTTTGATTTCAAAAACATTAACATTTGGATTTAATGTATGATTTTTAAGGACAAAATACCCAGAAAATGTATTAGGGATGATAAGGAGGGTACCAGAGGGTGCAAGATGGTCAATCGTAATGGGACGAGGTGGCGGAATTGAGATGGTGTATCACGGAGGGTTGGCTTGCAAAAACATGAACATTTGGATTCAAATCATATTTTTAAGAAGAAAATATATGGAAAATGAATTAGGATTGATGACTATGGGCTAGAAGGCGCCAGATGGTCGATCGTAGTGTACCATAGTCATGTGGATTAACATGGCGTATCACGGAGGTATGGCTTACAAAAAAATGAGTCATTGGATTTAAATCATATTTTTATCATGATAGCCACATAATGCCGTGCTGGCATTAATTCTTGGATTAACATGTTCTATATTTTAAAGTTAGAGGGGTAGTTGTTAAATGAATTTATCGGTGGTGGGGAGGGACTGAAATCTAACACTTAGTTAAAAGATTTGAGGGATTTCTATTAGGACCTCTCGAATTGCTTTTTTAATATTGCTTTAATTTAACTCCCCCCCCCTCTGGAATGTCTTGCTAGGGTGAGCTAGCCAAATAGTGTCAAAGTGGTCTGCATTTGCATATGCATATGCAATAGGACTTTGCAAACACGGAATTTTCATTAAAAGTTCTCTGAAATAGCTCTTAATATGGATTAAATTTATCTCTAATTACAATCAATCTCCCTCTGGAATTACTTGCTAAAAACCCCTTCCCGCCCGTTCTTTAATTCACTGTTCTTTTTGCATATGTTTTAGCCTATATCAGGTTTTTCACGTTTTGTTTTTTCCATTGTTGAGCTTTAAGTGCTTTTTCTGAGTTTTAATAGTGCTTTGTAAACAATTTTATGTAGTAAATAGGAAAAGGTAAAACTTTTGAGCAAATATAAAGGTGCGGCATGTTCTAACCATAATAGTTTTCTCGCTTTTATTTCGTTTCTGATAGCAATATTATCTGATGAACAATCTCTAAAACCCTTAATGAACAGTCAGTTGCACTTCAAATGTAAACAGTGTCTAGTAGTCGATTATACCCCTCTGCTCCTCAGTTGAAAACATAGGAGAAAATGCAAAACATTTAATCATTCTAGTAAGCGCAAACAGGGGATTCTCTTTGCGTGCAATAGGTTATTTCTTAGAATCTATTTCCTGAAAAGTAATATTAGAAATGTATTGCTAGTCCAGCTGTATAGGGCGCGGTTCCAATGGATTGAAATGGATCTGTAAATTTCTAACGGGACAAAAACTATTAGAATATAAAGGTCCCCTGAGAAAAACGCCTTGAAAGGAAAATAAACACCTTAAAAAAGAAAACGAAATCTCTTAAAGTATTATGTAAATCCCTACGTGTGCACTGCCATTACGTGACATCTCATGTGTGTGCCCACCATTACTAAACACACACCAGTAAGACTGCGTCACACAAACACACAAAAATTCATACAAACACACAGTCAGATACACAAATATACAAAATACAGACACAGAGATAACTACAAAGCTGCTCAGGCAAACAAGTGCAGAGAGAGAACAGAGAGAGGGAAAAACATACAAATACACATAGTCAGACATGCAAACATACAAAGACAGACACAGAGACAAACAAAAACCCACTCAGACACACAAGCACAGAGAGAGAGAAACAAAAAAGCATACTAACACATAAAGTCAGACACACAAACAAAGACAGGCGCAGAGACGAAAGGCGCAGACAGGCGCAGAGAGACAGAGAGAGAGAAAGAGACACAGAGAGAGAGAGAAGGAGATAGAGGTAAAGAGAGAGTCACAACATCCGTGTACACCGTCATTAAGTAACATCACTCGTGCCCGCCGTCATTATGCAGCACGAACGTGTGCTCCCATCATTATGTAACACCCAGGTGTAAGATTGCGTCACATTCCTTTTGTGCATCTCCATTACGAAACTCCCCGAGGATGCGCTGCCATTACGTGACATCTCACATGTGCGCCGTCATAACATAGCACCCACGTATGCACCGCCATTACATAGCACCAGCCTGTGCACTGTCATTACGTAATACCCATGTGCGTGCCCTCCTCAGTTACAAGCGGGGATTTTCCACATTGGCCCCATGAAGTCTAGCATGTCACACGAGATTGCATCATTCTTAATATAAGTGGACAATCCCAATTACGTGAAAACTAAACAAATCATGACCAAAAACAGGTTGAAGAAGAAATATCTTAAAAAACTTCTTGAAATATCTTGAAATGTGTTGAAAAATGTCTTGAAGAAAAATGCCTTCAAAAACGTCTTGAAAAATGTCTTGAATAAAAATGTCTTAAAAAACATCTTGATATTTCTTGAAAAGTCTTAAAAGCTGTCTTGGAATGTCTGAAAACACCTTGAAAATTTTTTTGAAGAAAATGCCCCCTCACGTGACTAGTGGATTTTAACACGTCCTATTACGTAACAACAAAAAGTAAACAAACCCTATTATGTAACATTCAAAGAAATTCTAAATGTTCTATATTATGAACCTTGCAAAAGTAAACACTCCCTATAGAGTAACAGACATCTTTTAGAAAACATTTCCTATGATGTAACCGACAGGTGTACTATATACGAGTGCTTTTGTTTCAGACCCAAGTAGGCGCAATAGCGTCTTGAGGGGCTAATAGCTTTAATAGTTTACCCCCTATCTGTGTGATCAAAGGCCTTATGGGGGTACTACTGGTGTTGCCCACAAGTAAAGGCTAATGCGTTTCGCCGAAAACTAGTTACCAATTATTCTAATTCAAATCGAAAAAAATTATTGTCAAAAATATTATAATAATTACAGGGAGTCACACTGCTATTTCCTTCGACAAGGCTATTTCATTGACCACCATTTATGATCTCCATTTTAATATTTCCCTTCTTTTTTTACTTTTTCCTTTTTTCCACTTTGGACTGTAATGTCGGCTGCACTGGCATTGTCATGTGCAGCATGAGTAGTGGAACAAACAAGACACATGAATTAATGATTTACCACTAAACTGGAGGCATATTCCGTAGTAAACCGAATCAATATTTCATATGTTCCATTCCTTTATGACCAGCTACCTTTTTTATATTCTAATTTTTACTACTTTTGGTCATGTGTAAGTAAAAACAAGCTTGAAATTACGAAATGAAAAAGTTTGAGTTACAAACACTGTGTAACTTTGAATCGGTTAAAAGCGCATCACTCACGAATTAATCGATGAACTAGATTTTGTACATCCCTGTCAATAGTAAACATTGTATCTTCTAACTAACCTTTTACCTAAATTAACGAGCAAAAAAGAAGAGTCAAACTCCATTTACCTGCAACTTTTTCCTTGACAAAAATTTGATTCACTAATATGCTTCTGTGTGCTCTATGTGCAAAGTAACGCTGCTCTACTTCATGCTTCTCTAACACAATGTTCACTATATAAACTCCTGAGAAAGAAAAAAGAACCATTACAAAAATTAAAAAAAGACAAAACAGAAGAACTTTTGCGATTTATTGAGATTAAAGCATTTTCTGCTGTAAAATTAAATTTCCATTTTGTGGGATTTCCACAAAAGGGAACTTCTTTTTACAAATCTTATTTGCTTTATTGGTACTGAAGATGGCTTAAATGTAAAAAAGGCAATACATTAAATAAGAGCACTGAACTTACTGACGTAATTTATAAAGATTAAGTAGCGAATAGCTTATAAGAAAAGAGAAAATATATTGAAATGAGAGGAAACATACGGAAGAAAAATGTCTAAAAAGCGAAATAAATTGTGGAAAAAACGGATCAAGTTTTTTCAGAGATAGACAGAACTTGGCAGAGATTTGCAGAGGACAATTGAATGAATAATGGTGACCTTAAGGTAGCAATAGATAGTAGATAGGATGCCAATATTAAATAAAGGTATAGTAAATCAAAGATAAACAGTAGATAGAACATGATATGAAATGCATTGTTGTAGATGAACAACGGTATTGAGTAGTAGAACTGTAGAAATATTGAAACAAATATATAGTCCGGGATTAATCTAAATGAATTAGAATACATCAGTGGTTGGCGGTAGAGGGTTATGAAGAGCCGAGACTAATCAAGGAAACAGTCTATAGTAAAATTTAGAAATGAGAATATAAGCATAGACAAGAATAAAGATTGGAAGGCAAGCCGAATCCATGTAAAACGAGCCAGATTAAAATCTGATCCTTGGGACGTCATTTCATATTCAGGCAATGTTCAGGTTATACTCTTAAAGTGGGTGACAAGACCCCCCTCTCGTAGCTCAATGGGAGTAAAGGTTCAACACGGCCCGTGGTCACATCGTTTGCAAAACCGTATATACCATTAACGCCATTTGCATATACCCTAAAACCCATTACTTATACCTGACAGGACACGATTAACATATATTCAGCTTTTACTGACTAAGAGGAAAAACCAGTTATATAATATACCTACCAGGACAGGATTAACATAAATTCAACCTTTTCTGAATAAGATGAATGACCAGTTATGTAAACCAGTGTTGTATCATATATTTGCATCGTTAAATTTTACCATAATGTCGCAGTAATCTTATACTACAATGTATATAATATTCTGCATTCACAGGACAATTCTATGAATAAAGTTATAAGAGGGAATGGAATGAAACCGGTTGATGTTTTTATAGAAATCATACATTAATTGATTATAAACCGGGATTTTAAATATTAGTACAAAAGTCACTGAGAATAGAATTCTAATAACATTGAAATACAAAAATAAAAAACTACGAAAAAAAAAGAAAAAAAAACTATGGTTAAAAAATTTTGCTAAAAATTTTGTTTTTCTAAAACGAAAAATCACGAGTGACGTATGTATACCATTTTCATTTTGTATATTTAAAATATCAAAGGGAATTTCTTTTGCTATTGGCTTGAAAAACAATTTTGTGACATTATATTTGAACATGCACTTTAGTTATTAACTGAGGAATATGAAGAAGTTAACTGTTATCACCAGAAAGTGAGTTATAAAATATTTAAATATGAAAAAAGCTTGTGGAGTACTAAAATACGCTATATGAAGTTTTAATTTTTTATGATGATATTCTACATGCATTATTTCAATGTAAATATGTCATTGCAATACTTTGTTATGTTTTCAATATTTTAAGCGGCCGTCCCCGTGGTACTCCATGGTCGGTCATCGACAGTGGTTGGTTAATTTTATGTTTTAGATCAATATTAATTGTGCATAGGAAGGATAAACATTTACATCATATTTCAAAAAAGTGAAGACGAAACATTACAAGAAAGCGCGTACAAATTATAAAGTTATAGTTATAGACAAATATACGACCTACGAAACAAGTACTAGTGTTGACGCTATTACAAACGTATGCGTGCATTTTCATTACAGTGAGAGATTATATTTTTTGGGAATATCGAGAAAATCCAATATTGCTGATGGTGGATATGCGAGTGTGACATTTCCAAAGATGATAGCACTCAAAGAGAATGCGAACAGATCACTAATAGTTGATGATGAGGGGAAACTTCTTGCGTATTCTGGTAACATGTTGCCCGTTTATGAATTTTATCGTTATCTTTCTGGTATTAACATCCAAATGAAAGCAAAGGGACAAAAAAATGCCTACTCCTGCACCAATATCATAAACCATATCCTGTCTACATGTCGAAACTGCTATCTACGTACAAATAATGGAATTATAGATAATGAAATCGAATCTAAAACAAAAAGAAAACTGGAAGACTACATATCAAAGGAGCATAACGATGTATTGATGAAAAACAAAGCACCGGCGAGCATTATTAGTATTATCGAGAGTTTACCAACAGATACAATCAATTAGCCCAATAATATCAATGATGAAATATGTGATGAGGTTGTAGCTGAATCTTCGTTAGATCTTATGTATGACCCCAAAACGGAATAATTGCCACGTCAAGAGAAAACATAATGAAGTACTTCATGGAATGGATTCAAAGTATTCTTTTTTTATGATGGTATTGTACATGCCATTATTTTAATAGAAATATTTTATGCATTTTTTCTATATGTTCTCATTATTTTTAGGGTGAGCTAGCAAGTAGAACATTTAGAATGTTTATTAAAAAGTTGGAGATGTCGCAAAAGGAATTTTCCGAGGCATAGGTACTACTAGTGGGCTCAGAGGAGATATATTAGAATCTAAGATATGTTAATAGGGGGTTTACCAAAGTCTGAGAGAAATAAGCTGGATTTTTTTCAAAAATTCGCACAGACAAGCAAACAGACGGCCAGAACAAAAGGTAAAGGGGGAGGGATAGAGAGAGACAGAAACGCACACACAAACAAAGGCATACAAAGACTGACACACACACAAGCAAACAGACTGTTAACCGCACAGGCAAATAGAGAGAGAGAGAGAGAGAGAGAGGAGAAAGAGAGAGAGAGAGAGAGAGAGAGAAAGAGAGAGAGACATACCACGCACATAGACACAGGAACAAGCAAAGAGATGGTCAGACATACAGGCACAGAAAGAGAGAGACAGAAACATACAAGCGCACAAATACAGACACAGAGAAAAGTAACGATCCCTCCGACAAATAGGCAGAGAGAGAGACAAAAACACGTAGAGACACCCAGAATCAGACACATATACACACAAAGACAGACACAGACACAAAAGAAACAGCCGTTCAGACATATACAAACACACAAAGTCAGATACAAAACTAATACAAAAACACAGAGCCAGGCCCACAAACACACAGAAATATACACAAAGACAAGCAAACAGCCACTCAAACACATTGGCACAGAGATAGAGAGAGAGAGAGAGAGAGAGAGAAACAAATACAAACACATAGAGTCAGACAGATAATGAAACAAAGACAGACACAGAGACAAGCAAACATCCACTTAGACATATTTGAAGAGAGAGAGAGAGAGAGAGAGAGAATAAGTACAAACACACACAGTCAGACACAGAAACACAAAAAGACAGACATAGAGACTAGCAAACAACCGCTCAGAAACACAAATACAGAAAGAGAGAGACAAAACATATACAAACAAACAGTAAGATATATAAACATTCAAAGATGTACACAGAGACAAGCAAGCAGTGGCTCAGACACAAATGCATATAGAGAGACAAAACACATACAGACACGCAGAGTCAAACACACACAGACAGACACAGAAACAAGGAAATAGCCGCTCAGATACGCAAGCTCAGAGAAAGAGAGATATACAGGCAAAGAGAGAACCCGACAAGCAAGCAGCCGCTCAGACACACGTACACAGAAAGAGAGACAAAACACATATTAATACAAAGCGTCAGACCCACAAAGATCGACAAAAAGACAAGCAAAAAACTGCTCAGACACACAGGCACGGGGAGAGAAACAAACCCACATACAAAAGCACAGAGTCAGGCACATAAAGACGGACATAAAGACAAGCAAACAGCCAATCAGACATCGATCATAGACAGCGAGAGAGAGAAACACTTAGGAACACACTGAGTCAGACGCACAAACACACAAAAGCAGACAGAGAGACAACAAAACAACCGCTAAAACACACATACACAGACACACAGAGGGACAAGATAACATACAAACACATAGAGTCAGACACGCAAATTCACAAAGACAGAGTCAGAGACAAGCAAACAACTGCTCAGACACACAGGCAGAGACAGAGAAAGAGACGAAAATACATACAAACCCTCATAATCAGACGCACAACCACACAAAGACGGAGATAGAGACAAGAGAACAGCCACTCAGACACACTATCACATAGAGAGAGAGCGAGAAGAAATGCATACAACATATAGAGTCAGACACAAAAACACAAAAAGACAGACACAGAGATAAAAAACAGCCACTCAAACACACAGGCAAAGAGAAAAAATAAATAGAAACACACAGAGTCAGAAAAAAAAATAGACACCAAGACAAGCAAACAACCACTCAGACAAACATGCACACAGAGAGAGAGAGAGCGAAAGAGACAAAACACATACAAATGCAGAGAATCAGAGACACAAACAAACAAAAACAGACACAGAAACAACCAAGCTGCTGCTCAGACACAGAGGCACAGAGAGAGACAAAAATACATAAAAAATAGAGAGTCAGACACACAAAAACACAGACAGACACTGAGATAAGCAAAAAGCCACTCAGACACACAGGCACAGAGTTAGAGAAAGAGAGACAGTGTAGGCAAAGAGAAAAAGACAAAAATAAATACAAACACACATAGTTAGATACACACATACACAAAAAGGGACGCACAGATAAGCAAACAGCCGCTATGACACAAAGGGACAGAGAGACCAAAACATATAAAAAACAAACAGAGTCCGATACACAAACACACAAAGAAAGACAGAGAGACAAGCAAACAGCCACTCACAAGAACAGACACAGAAAGAGAGAGGCAAAAACACATGCAAACACACAGAATCAGACACACAAAGACAGATACAGAGACAAGCAAGTGCCGCTAAGACACGCAGGCACAGAGAAGGACAAAACACCTGAAACACACAGAATCAGACGCACAAAAACACAAAGGCAAACACAGAGACAACCTAACAGTCGCTCAAACAAATATGCACAACCAAAGAGGGGCAAAACAAATACAAACAAACAGAATTAGAAGCAAAAACACAAAAATTTAGACACCAAGACATGCAAACAACCGCTTAGAAACACAGGCACAAAGAGATACACGAGAGAGAGAGAGAGAGAGAGAGAGAGAGAGAGAGAGAGAGAGAGAGAGAGAAAGAGAGAGAGAGAAAGAGAGATAGAGAGAGAGAGAGAGAGAGAGAGAGAAAGGGACAAAACATGCACAAATAAACAACATACAATCAGAGACACACATACACAAAGACGGATACATAAATAAGCAAAAAAGCTGTTCAGATACATAGACACAGAGAGAGAGAGAGACAAAATACATACAAACACACAGAAACAGACGCACAAACACACAAAGACACTCATATAGACAAGCAAACAGCCACTCAGGCAAACTGGAACAGAGAGAGAGAGAGAGAGAGAGAAAGAGAGAGAGAGAAAGAGAGAGAGAGATTCTAACACATAAAAACACACAGAGTTAGAGACATAAACACAATAATACAGACATAGAGACAAGTAACCGCCACTCAAACACACATACATAGAGAAAGAGAGAAACCCATGCAAACGCACAGAGTTAGGTACACAAAACACAAATACGGATACAGAATCAAGTAAACTGCTACTCTGACCCAAAAGCATACAGAGAGAGAGAGAGAGAGAAAAAAGCACATACAAAAACTTAAAATCCAATACACAAAGAAAGACATAGAGACATGCAAACTGCCGCTCAGATACAAAGGCATACAGATAGAGAGAGGCAAAAACACAAACAAAAACAGAAAGTCAGCCACAAAATAACACAAAAACAGACAGAGAGACAAGTAAACAGCCACTCAGACACAGAGGCATAGACCGAGAGACAAAAATACATAAGAACACAGAGTCAGACACACAAACACACAAAGACAGATACAGAAACAGGCGAACCGCCACTCTGACAGACAGGCAAGGTGAGAGAGAGACAAAAACCACATAAAGAGACACAAAGTCAGACACACAAAGACACACACAGGGAATTGCAAACACCCACTCAGACGCAGAGGCAGAGAGAGAGAAAGATAGAAAGAGAGAGAGAGAGAGAAACGAACACATACAAATGCACAGAGTTGTACACAAAAACACATAAGGACAGATACAGGGAAACATCCACTCAGACACACAGGCACAGAGAGAGAGAGAGAGAGAGAGAGAGAGAGAGAGAGAGAGAGAGAGGAGAGAGAGAGAGAGAGAGAGAGAGAGAGAGAGAGAGAGAGGAGAGAGAGGAGAGAGAGAGAGAGAGAGAGAGAGAGAGAGAGAGAGAGAGAGAGAGAGAGAGAGAGAGAGAGAGATAGAGAGAGAGAGAGAGAAAAGAGAGAGAGAGAGAGAGTGAGAGATAAACACAAATCACACAAAAAAGAAACAGAGACAAAGAAACATTCGCTCAGACACAAGAAACACATACAAACACACAGAGCCAGGTCCACAAACACACAGAGACATACACAAAGACAAGAAAACAGCCGCTCAGACGCATAAACACAAAGAGAGAGAGACAGAAACACATACAAACAAAAGAAGAAAAACGAAAAATACAGACATGTAAATATCCCCTCAGGCACAGCGGCACAGAGTGAAAGAGACAAAAAAATTCATACAAACACAAAGTCAGATACACAAATATACAAAATACAGACACAGAGATAACTACAAAGCTGCTCAGGCAAACAAATGCAGAGAGAGAACAGAGAGAGGGAAAAACATACAAATACACATAGTCAGACATGCAAACATACAAAGACAGACACAGAGACAGACAAAAACCCACTCAGACACACAAGCACAGAGAGAGAGAAACAAAAAAGCATACTAACACATAAAGTCAGACACACAGACAAAGACAGACGCAGAGACGAAAGGCGCAGACAGGCGCAGAGAGACAGAGAGAGAGAGAAAGAGACACAGAGAGAGAGAGAGAGAAGGAGAGAGAGGTAAAGAGAGAGAGAGAAAGAGAGAGGAAAACACATACAAATACAGAGTCAGACAAAAAACACTCAAAAACACATGCACACAAACAAAACACTGCTCAGACAAACAGGCAGAGAGAGAAGGATAGAGACAAAAATACATACAAACACATAGAATCAGGGACACAAACATACAAAGACAGACACAGATAGAGGAAAACAACCGCTCAAACACAGAGGCACATAGAGAAAGGGGGAGAGAGAGAGAAAAAGAGAAGGAAAGATAGAGAGAGAGAGAGAAAAAAAGAGAGGAACAGTTACAAACACACAAAGTCAGACACACAAGCACCCAAAGATAGACAAATAGACAAGAAAACAGCAGCCCAGACACAGATACAGAGAGAGAGAGAAAGAGAGAGAGAGAGAGAGAGAGAGAGAGAGAGAGAGAGAGAGAGTGAGAGAGAGAGAGCGAGAGAGAGAGAAACAAGTCAGACACACAAAGACAGACACAGAGACAAGCAAACATCTACTTAGACACAAAGAGACAGAGAGAGAAAACACATAAAAACACATAGAGTAAGACACACAAATACAGACAAAGAGATATGCAAACAACCACACAGACGCACAGACACAGAACATAGAAACAAACAGTCAGACACGTAAACATAGAAAGACACATACAGGGACAAGGAAGCAGCTGCTCAAACACCCATACAAAGAGAAATAGATGAAACACATAAATATACAAAGAGTCAGACAAACTAAGACAGCCGCAGTGACAAGCAAACAACTGCTCAGACACACAGACACAGAGAGAGAGACAAAGAGATATACAAACACACAGAGTCAGATATAGATACAAACAAAGACGCACAAAGAGACAAGCGAACAGCCGCTCAGATATAGAGCAAGAGAGAGAGGACAGACAAAAACACATACAAACACACCGAATCAGACACATACAGACAGACAAAGAAACAAGCAAAAAGCAGTTCAGACACACAAGTTTGACAGAAAGAGAGGGACAAAATACATACAAACAGACAGTCTTACACATAAACACACAAAGACACACACAGAGAAAGCGAAAAAATGCTCAGACACACTGGCACAGAGAATAAGAGACAAAAATACATACAAACCCACAGAGTCAGACACATAAAGACAATGACAGAGATAAACAAGCAGCCACTCACACGTAGGCACAGAAAGAGAGAGAAAGAGAGAGAGAGAGGAAGAGAGAGAGAGAGAAAAAAAAACACAGTTACACGCACAAACACATAAAGGCAGACACAGAGACAAAACACATGCAAACACACAGAGTCAGACACACAAAGACAGACACAGAGACAAGCAAATAGCTGCTCAGACACAGAGAGAGACAAAAACACATTCAAACAGACAGAATCAGACACACGAATACATAAAGACAAACACAAAGACGTGCAAGCTGACACTTAGACACACAAGCACAGAGAGAGAGAGAGAGGGGAGGGGGGGACAAAGAACATATACGAGTACACAGAGTCAAAGATACACAAACACACAAAAACAACCACAGAGACGAAAAAAATGTCCACTCAGAAAATATCCACCATCAGTAATGTTGAATTTTTTCGATATTTCAAAGAAATTTAATCTCTCACTGTCATGACAATGCACACATAGGCTTCGAATCGTGCCACCACTAGGACTTGTTTCCTAATTCAAATAATTGTTTTTGTCAGCATTGAACGCAATGATAATTTTATCATTTCCATACACTTTCTTGGAATGTTTCACATTCACTCTTTTTATAAAATATGAAGTAAGTGTTTATCCTTACAGTGCACAATTAATGTTGATCTAAGACATAATAAACCAACTACTGTCGATGACTAACCATGGAGTACCACGGGGGCGGCCGCATAAAATATTAAAAAGATAACATTATCTTTAGAAAGATAGCAATGATATCTTTTTATTAAAATAACAGCATGTAGAGTATCATCAGAAAAAATAAACAAGAGTTAAGAGCTCATATGGCACTTGTGACGAGGTCGGAAGAGCCAAGAGCTCATATGGTTCAAGCTCTCACAAATTTTTAAGAATCAATCGATTGCTTTAAAAGGAAAATCAGAAGCTTAATGCCGGTCGGGATTTAAAATAAGAGATCTGGGTCGCGAGGTCCTTCTAAACATCAAAATTCATTAAGATCTGATCACCCACTCGTAAGTTAAAAACAACTAAATTTTTCTTATTTTTCCTCTCCCTTCAGCCCCTAGTCAATTTGTGCAGCTCCCTGAAACACTTACCAATTTTCATCGTCCTTGCACATCCAGAAGCACCAAACTCGCCAAACACCCAACAACTTCCCCAAAGAGAGCGGATCCAGTCCGGTTATGTCAATGACATATCTGAGACATTTATAAGCGTTTTTCAGAATTTTCGGTTTCACCTCCAACTCTCTCCAATGCCAACAGATCTGATCGAGATTTGAAATAAGAGCTCTGAGACATGAGTTCCTTCTAAATATCAAATTCCATTAAGATCCGATCCCCGTTCTTAAGTTAAAAATACCTCAATTTTTGTAATTTTTCCAAATTAACAACCCCCAGGTCCCCTAAAGAGATGGATCTGTTCCAATTGTGTCAATAACGTATCTATAACTTGTTCTTATTCTTCCCATCCAGTTTCATCTCAATTTCTCCACTCTAAGCGTTGTCCAAGATTTCCGGTTTCCCCCTCCAACTCCCCCCAATATCACTGGATCTGGTCGGGATTTAAAAAGGAGAGTTTTAAAGCACAAAACCCTTCTAAATATCAAATTTCATTAAGATCAGATCACCCATTCGTAAGTAATAAATACCTCATTTTTTTCTAATTTTTCCAAATTCCCCCCCCCCCCCCCCAACTCCAGCAAAGAAAGTAGATCCGATTAGATTATATTAGTCAAGTATCTTGGACTTGTGCTTATCCTTCCCACCAAATTTCATCCCAAACCCTTTACTCTAAGCGTCTTGCAAGATTTTTGCTAAGCGTTTTCCGGTCCCCCCCCCAAATGTCACCGGATCCGGTTGGGATCCCGATCCTTCCACTCTAAGTGTTTTTCAAGTTTTAGGTTTCCCACTCCCAGCTCCCTCCCCAATGTCACCAGATCTGGTCGGGTTTAAAATAAGAGCTATGAGACACGAAATCCTTCCGCACATCAAATTGCATTAAGATCCGATCACTCCTTCGTAAGTTAAAAACACCTCATTTTTTCTAATTTTTCAGAATTAACCCTCCCCCCAACTCCCCTAAAGACAGCGGATCTGAACCGGTTCTGTGAATCACGTATTTAGGACTTGTGCTTATTTTTCCCACCAAGTTTCATGCCGATCTCTCCACTCTAAGCGTTTTACAAGATTTTAGGTCCCCCCAACTCCCACCAATGTCACCGGATCCGGTCGGGATTTAAAATAAGTGCTTTTAGACATGACATCCTTCCAAATATTAAATTTCTTTAAGATCCGATCACTCCTTCGTAAGTTAAAAATACCTCATTTTTTCTAATTTTTCAGAATTAACCCTCCCCCCCCAAGGACCTTCCACAAAGAGAGAGGATCCATTACGGCTATGTCAATCCCGTATCTAGGACTTGTGCTTATTTTTACCACTAAGTTTCTTCCCGATCCCTCCACTCTAAGCGTTTTCCAAGATTTTAGGCTCCCCCCCCCAACTCCCCCAATGTCAGCGGATCAGGTTTAGATTTCAAATAAGACCTCTGAGACACGATATCCTTCCAAACATCAAATTTCATTAAGATCTGATCACCCGTTCGTAAGTTAAAAATACCTCATTTTTTCTAATGTTTCCGATCTAACCTTCCCCCCGCTCCCCCCCCCCCAGATGGTAGAATCGGGGAAACCACAATATGTAATTTAATCTTGTCTGGTTCCTGATACAACTGCCAAAAATCATCGTCCTAACTTTCCTGGAAGTGCCTAAAGTAGCAAAACCAGGACAGACAGACAGACAGACAGACCGACAGAATTTGTGATCGCTATATGTCACTTGGTAGATACCAAATGCCACAAAAATTCATATGACATAATGTAACACTCTACAAGTTTTTATCATATTCGAAAATTTTATAATTCACTTTCTGGTTGCCAATTTCTTGATGTTTCTCAGTTAATAACTATAGTGCACATTCAAATATAATATCAGAAAATGATTTTTTTCAAGTCAATAGCAAACGAAATTCACTTGTGATATTTTTGAAATACAAAATTAAAATGGTATACATGTGTGACTCGTGATTTTTTGCTTTAGGAAAACAATATTTGTAGTGACATTTTTTTAACTTGTTTTTTTTGTTTTTTTTTATTTTTTTGGAACTTAGCTTTTATGGCACTTGGCATCTACCAAGTGACATATAGCGATCGCAAATCCTGTCAGTCGGTCTGTCGGTATCTCTGTCGGTCTCTCTGTCTGTCTGTCCCGGTTTTGCTACTTTAGGCACTTTCAGATAAGCTAGAACGATGAAATTTGGCAGGCGTATCAGGAACCAGACTAGATTAAATCAGAGATTGTCGTTTCCACGATTAAACCATCTGGGGGGGGGGAGAATAGGGGACGGTTAAATCGGAAAAATTAGAAGATAATTAGAAGAAAATTAGAAGGATATTGTGTCTCAGAGCTCTTATTTTATATCCCGACCGGTTAAATCGGAAAAATTAGAAAAAAGGAGGTATTTTTAACTTACGAACGGGTGATCGGATCCTAGGGAAATTTGATGTTTGGAAGGATATTGTGTCTCAGAGCTCTTATTTTATATCCCGACCGGTTAAATCGGAAAAATTAGAAAAAAGGAGGTATTTTTAACTTACGAACGGGTGATCGGATCCTAGGGAAATTTGATGTTTGGAAGGATATTGTGTCTCATAGCTCTTATTTTAAATCCCGACCGGATCAAGTGACATTGGGAGGGAGTTGGGGTGGGGAAACCTAAAATCATGGAAAACGCTTAGAGTGGAGGGACCGGGATGAAACTTGGTGGGAAAAATAAGCACAGGTCCTAGATACGTGATTGACATAACCGAAACCGATCCGCTCTCTTTGGGGGAGTTGGGGGGATGGTTAATTCTGAAAAATTAGAAAAACTGAAGTATTTTAACTTATGAACGAGTGATCAGGTCTTATTGAAATTTGATGTTTGGAAGCTCTTATTTTAAATCTCGACCGGATCCGATGACATTAGGGGGAGTTGAGGAAAGGCTTAAAATCTTGGAAAACACTTAGAGCGGAGGGATCGGGATGAACCTTGGTGGGAAAAATAAGAATAAGTCCTAGATACGAGATTGACATAACCGGACCAGATCCGCTCTCTTTGGTGGAGTTGGGGGGGGGGGAGTAAATCGGAAAAAATAGAAAAAATGAGTTATTTATAACTTACGAACGGGTGATAAGATCTTAATGAAATTTGATATTTACAAGGATCTTGTGGCTTAGAACTTTTAAATCCCGACCAGATCCATTGACATTGGGGGGAATCAGCGGGGGAAACCAGAAATCTTCGAAAACGCTTAGAGTGGAGCGAGCGAGATGAAACTTGATGGGAAGAATAAGCACAAGTTATAGATACGTGATTAACATAATAGGAACGGATCTATTCTCTTTGGGGGAGCTGGGGTTTGTTAATTTGGAAAAATTAGAAAAATTGAGGTAAGTTTAACTTAAGAACGGGTGACCGTATCTTAATGAAATTTGATATTTAGAAGGAACTCATGTCTCAGAGCTCTTATTTCGAATCCTGACCAGATCTGTTGACATTGGAGGAGTTGAAGGGGAAACCGGAAATCTCGGAAAACTCTTATTAAATCATAGATTCGTGATTGACGTAACCTGACTGGATCCGATTCCTTTGGGGGAGGTAGGGGGTGGGCTCAGTGCTTTAGCGAGTTTGGTGCTTCTGGACGTGCTGGGACGATGAAAATTGGTAGGCGTGTCAGGGAGCTGCACAAATTGACTTGATAAAGTCGTTTTCCCCGATTCGACTATCTGGGGGGCTGAAGGGAGAGGAAAAATCAGAAAAGTTGAGGTATTTTTAACTTACGAGTGGTAATCGGATCTTAATGAATTAATTTTGAATATTTAGAAGGACCTCGTGACTCAGAGCTCTTATTTTAAATCCCGGCGGGCATTAAGCCTCTGATTTTCCTTTTATAGCAATCTATTGATTCTTAGAATTTTGCTAGAGCTCAAACTATATGAGCTCTTGACTCTTCCAACCTCGTCACAAGTGCCATATGGGCTCTTAGCTCTTGTTTTTAGTGTTATTAGAATTCTATTATCGATGCCTTTAATTTAATACATTTAAAATCCCGCTTTATATTCACTTAATGTATGATACCTATAAAAATACAAACTGGTTCCATTCAGTTCCCTTTAAAAAATTTATCCATAGATTTGTCATTTGAATAAAGAATATTAAGTACATACATCATAGTATAGGATTACTGGGACATTAAGGTTAAATTTCTCGATTCAAAAATCAAGGAGGCACACTCGTGCCTCTATAAAGAGGCGACGCACGACAATGTTAAGCGATCTTCGGTTCCAGTGGTCGCAGAGGGATGGGGAGGGATGCATTTCGTAGCCCGAGCTCCAACTAAGAAAACCTGCATCATCCCCCTCCAACTTTTCCTTCATGGGGAAAATCTGGCCGAAAGTTTCGACCCGTCAACCCCAGCCCCCCTTTAACGTTGTCCGATTGGGCTGAAATTCACAAGTTAAGGTCCCCTAGGGCCCAGGAGCTTATCCGCGAAGTTTCAGCTCGATCCGATAACTTTTTTCCAGAAACCACGCATTGCCACTTAAAATTCATTTTCTTTTTTTTCCTAGACGCCTACAGGTCACATCCGACCTCGGATCTGGGTGTACGAAGACTCATTCGATGTGGAATTCTCCGAGTAAGTGCCCTTGAAAGTTTCGTAGGAAAATCTTAACCCCCCGAAAGTTTCGACCAACTAACCCCACCCCCCCCCCTTTTTAACGTTGTCCGATCGGGCTGAAATTCACAAGTTAAGGTCCCCTACGGCCCAGGAGCTTATCCGCGAAATTTCAGCTCGATCCGATAACTCCTTCCCTGTTTTCCAGAAACCCCGCATTAGCTACTTAATTAACGTCTCCATAAGAGCCCATGTTAATTTGAAATTTTTAAAATTTACTGAGAAGTTATATTTACACACATGCAAGTGATTAGCTCAGTCGGTAGAGCGTGGGACTTTAAATCCTTTGGTCAAGGGTTCAAGTCCCTTACGGGCGGTTTTTTTTCACAACATCAAAAAAATTTTGATAACACCTGGACAGCTTATCATTTGAGAGATAACAGAATATTAGCTTCTTATGAGCAAAAGAAACATTTCGGTCATTCTATCTATTTGTTTTCTATTTTATACAATGATTTAAAAGCGGGGGGGGGGGGGTTCCTCTCCTAATTCCTGTACGAGGAGTACAGGAATTATTAAATTACATCCACCATGGATTGTAGAAAAACGTACAGAATTAATATGAAAAAAAATTAAACCTGTACAAAAGAGTCTTTAAAAGCGGGGGGTTTGCCTCTCCTAATAGTCTTCTTATAGTCCTAAAAAAACGTACAGAAATAATATGAAAAAAACTTCGTTTTCTTAAAGAGTTAAAGAGGCTGCGTCCCAAAGTCGAACCTTAAAACGTACAGGAATTAGAAGAGGCAGTTGGGGGGCTGCCGCCCCCCAAACCCCCAGCTTTTAAAGACTCTTTTGTACAGGTTTTTTTTGTTGTGGGGGGGACTTCATTGTTACTAATTACTAGTTTCGGCGCAATGGTTCTCCTGTCCTCTTGTGTTTAGCATTTTCGAAGTTATTCCATTATTCATTCATTTCAATTTTTTGTTAATTAAAAGAGGGCCTTTCCGAAGCCAAGAGCGGGGGTTAGCAAAAAAACAAAAAACCTGTACAAAAGAGTCTTTAAAAGCTGGGGGTTTGGGGGGCGGCAGCCCCCCAACTGCCTCTTCTAATTCCTGTACGTTTTAAGGTTCGACTTTGGGACGCAGCCTTTGGGACGCAGCCTCTTTAACTCTTTAAGAAAACGAAGTTTTTTTCATATTATATGAATCAAAACCGGTTTACATAACTGGTCAATCCTTTTATTCAATGAAGGTTGAATAAGACACAATCATGTCCTGACAGTAATATATAACTAGACCTCCGTTGCCTGAGCAACGGGAAGTGTTGCAGCAACTGTGCCCTGTTCCTTAGGGCACAGTTGCGGAGCAACACGTGCAACTGTGCCCTACGGGACACAGTTGCTATTTCCGGGAAATCTGAAAGAGATACGGAAATAACGTCTTATAGTTTTCTGCTTAACTTTTGATGGTCTAAACTAGGAAAATATAAAACAAACCAAATTCACCAAAAAATTTAAATTGCCCCGAGGGCATGACAAAACTTCCAAATAGAAAAACCCAAAGAAGGAATTTTATTTCGGAGAAACTATTGTAAGCTCCAGTTGTTAGGAGATCGAGACCTGTCGAACCGCGTTGGAAAAAAGATTCTAGCTGGTCCAGAACAGAAGTTACCTCTAGAACGCCGAAACTTCGGAAATTATTTCTTAGAGAACGAAGCAACTTGGTATATAGAACACTTCACTTCTTCTTGCATACTTTTCATAGCACTACTCGATAAAAATATAAGAAACATCAAAATCGAAAATTTGAGAAAATTCCAAAAAAAATCGGAACGAGATGGACTTTTCCGGAATTATTTCCGGGAAATCTGTAAGAGCTACGGAATTTTGTGCTTCGGTTCTCGAAGAGACAAATGAAAGTTCTACATGAGTTCAGCATAACTGTATTTCTAACAAGTTTATTTCCGAAGCTAGGGTCGTCTTAACTTGACACCAAACATCGAACGCACAGTTTCTAAGAAAAAAACCGTTTTATTTTTTTTTTTATGGAAAACTGTTAGAAATTTTAGGAACTTCTCTGAAACTTTTTTACTCTGTTTCACGTTTCCCTTCCCTCTGAAAAATCTCAAATTTTTAACTCTTACCACTTCGGAGCTACAGGTCGCTGATCACGGTGAAAAAAAAAACAAACAAAACAAAAAGAACTACGAAAGCAGTAGTGTTGCTCCGCAACACAATGAGGTTTAGGGCATATCGAAGTGAGGTTTATGGTATAATACGGTTATGCAAATGATCTGACCATGTGCCCTGTTGACCCTTCATTACTCACAATGCGGTTGTATGGCTAAATATTTTGACACAAAAAAATAGTAAAATTAAAGAATCCCCAAAAAGGGTCCCCAATAAACACGATCCCCATTAAGTTAAAATCTAGGACAGTTCTGTGGTGCCTTGTGCTTTGCACAAAACATACATTAGACGTTCTGTATATGACAAACATTATTCTTAGAAGTAACGTTTTGCTCTAAATGAATTATTTTAATTACCTGGATTAGCCCAATCAACATATCTACCTCCATTTAAAGCATTATATTTCTGTCTTATTCTAAGGAACACTTCCCAAATTGAAGTTTGCAAAAAGATTCTATTCTAATTTCCGCGGGTCAAGTATTTTTAATTGAAGACATCTATTATCTAAATGGAAGAATACTTAAGTACTGTAAATTTGCTACCAGTCAATAGTTTCCCCTTCAAATTTATTACCATCTAAAATTTTCTTGGCATGCAGACATACCTTCCTTGTCAATTTCTGAAAGGGGCTCTCTGGGACATTTTGTAAAATAGTACTTAAAGTAGGGTTGGGAAGAAGTGAGGATAGGGGCGGATCTAGGGGGTATTTTTAGGGGGTATATTCTCTATAGAAGTTTGGTAGTTCCACCCAAAGGGCGGAGGGACAAAATACCAAGGGGAAAGCCGAGGTTTCACTGGTATACTCTTCCTCCCAAGTATTAATTCTGCATCAACCCTGAGCGGGGATTTCGCAGATATTCCTGGTTCTACTCGAAAGTAGGATTTTTTTTCTCAATAGGCCTATCGCTTTTGCTTAACTCCTAAATAAAAAATAAATAAAGTAAACGTACAAAGGCTGTCATTGTCCCACGATTGATAAAGTATGACGTGTTACGGTGATTCTACTGACGACATTATTCTTAGTCTTATTAAAGTGAGAAATCGCAGAAAAACATCACTGGGCTCTCAAAAACAGCAGAGCTAGCTGCTATGTCAATTAATACGCTGAAAACAAGAATCACACACCTCACTACTCGAAGTTGGAACAAGTGAGCTTGAAGAGAACGAAGAATTGATGTGCCCTGGGAGCTTAACCGAGTCAGATGGAAGCCTTGAGTTGGAAATTACCACATATATTGCATACGCAGGAAGCACTTTTAATCAACTTGGAAACATATGAAAGAACATGGACCTGTTGCATTAAATTGAAGCTCTGGATCTTTAACGGTTAAATCCTCTCAGGAATTATGTACGGATATGAATCTTGTGCATTACGCTGTTCGCTGTTCCGATCGTTGACGGAAGATCTTTTTCTGCAGTATTGGAGATGTCATCGTGGGGAGGTGTCACTTTATGTGCCAGCTCACACGGGAAGAACTAAATAAGTGAATTCAAGTAAGACTGATCAAAACTTGTTTCAGAAATCGACTTTTCCATAACTATTAAAAATGAAGAAGCAGAAACTTACCTCTTTCAGCATCAACCTTGTATCTTTGACCTAGAACTTTGGAATTTGGAAACTCTAACCGAGCATTAATGAAGTTTGGGAAACGGGCTCTGTGAGATTCTCCAAGTTCACCGTTGTATACTCCATCCACGTAGACTGTGTCAGATGTGACGATACTAGCTATCTTCCCATTACCAACAGTGGGCATATATCTTAAGACAGGGAGGCTGAAAAAATAAATGTAAAAATTCATACTTGTGCAAAATATTGTCAAGCTACACCTATAACAATAAATAATAGCATCGTTCTAGAGTGGATAGCTTTAGCCTGGTATTATCATTTATTTATCACAAATCCTGCTCTAAATTTAAAAAAAAATATTCAGCATCCCAAGTAAATTTATAGCCAATTCTAGTTAAAATCAAGATGCCATCAAGCCATGACTAATCGGAGACAAAGCCAAAACAGATATTGTAAACGAAAAAAAGTAATGAAAGTCCAATTTTCTAATACTTCATGACATTGAGTAAAAAAAAATTTACATGACCCTTTTACTTATATAATCCACAAGTAAAAAAAAGAACTCACTGGGGGGATATGACCCACGCAACCCTACTGGTAAGCACCCCAAATAATGGAACTGGCTCATTCTTCACAGACACAATGTGGCAGAACAGTTAAAGAACAGTTTGGACCTAGCACAAAGAAAAAAGAAATTTGGACTAAATACATAAATAAATTCAGATTTAGTTTTCACAATTTATAAGAACGATTTGAAGAGAGGAGAAAAGTATTAAATAGACTGGGCTGGAGAAGGAGTGTGTGCAGAAGTGTGACTGCTGTGCACCTCCGAACTGCCGTAAGTAGCTAGTAGTAGTCGTACTAGTAGTAGTAAGCTATATCTCGGATCATCAGTGGGTTAGGCGGGCAATGTGCATTGTCACAAACGCGAATAGCATATGATATTTGAACAGAGCATTAAACAATGATCTAATACTTTTTCTGCCATTCAATTTATTGCTAGCAATCTTAGCTAACAATTATTGTTAGGACAGAGGAAACAAAATTGTTAGCCAACAGAAATTGTTGCCTACAAATTGGCAGGACTTGGCGAGAATAAAAAAAAAAAAAACTAAATACAAGCATGGAAACAACGCTTAAAAATTTCAGGAATCTTTTGTGGGGCAAAGCAAACTTAAAAGGAGAAAAAAAGTGACTATCTATTGATCAAGTTCCAATAGAAATATTAGACATGAATGAAGAGCTCTAAGACATGAATTCCTTCTAAATTTCGAATTTCATTAAGATCTGGTCACCCGTTCGTAAGTTAAAAATACCTCAACTTTTCCATTTTTTCCAAATTAGCATCCCCCCTAACTCCCCCAAAGAGAGCGGACTCAGTCGGGTTATGTCAATCACGTATCTAGGACTTCTGCTTATTCTTCCCACAGAGTTTCATCCTGATCTCTCCACTCTAAAAGTTTTCCAAGATTTTCCGTTTGCCCCTGCAACTCCACCCAATATCACCAGACACGGTCGGGATTTAAAATAAGAGCTCTGAGACACAGGGTTCTTCTAAATATCAAATTTCATTTAAGATCTGATCACCCATTCGTAAATTAAAAATACCTAATTTTTTCGATTTTTCCTCTGCCTCCAGCCGCCCAGATGGCCGAATCGGCAAAACGACTGTTATCAAGTCTATTTGTGCATCTCCCTGACACGCCTACCAAATTTCATCGTCCTAGCACGTCCAGAAGCACCGAACTCGTCAAAGCACTGGAAATCCCCCTCCCAACTCCTCCAAAGAGAGCGGATCCGGTACATTTATGTCAATAACGTATCTAAAACTTGTGCTTATTCTTCCCATCAAGTTTCATCCCGATCTCTCCACTCTAAGCGTTTAACAAGATTTCCAGTTTCAGAGATTCCTGTTTCCCCCCCCTCCACCCCCTATGTACCCGGGTATGATTTGAATTCAAAGTGGAGCATTTGAGACATAAGATCTTTCTATATATCAAGTTTCATTCAAATCCGATCACCCATTCTTAAGATAAAGATACCTCAATTTTCACGTTTTCCAAGATTTCCGGTTTCACCTTCCAACTCCCCCCAATGTCACCGGATCTGGTCGGGATTTAAAATAAGAGCTTTGAAGCACGAGACCCTCTAGATATTAAATTTCATTAAGATTTGATCACCCGTTCGTATGTTAAGAATACCTCTTTTCTAACTTTTCAGAACTAACCCCCCTCCCCCCAACTCACCCAGAGAGAGCCAATCCGATCTTATTATGTCAATCACGTATCTAGGACTTGTGTTTATTCTTCCCACCTAGTATCATCACGATCTCTCCACTCTAAGCGTTTTCCAAGATTTCAGGTTTCTTCCTCCAACTCCCCCAATGTCACCAGATCCGTTATGATTTAAAATAAGAGTTTTAAGACACGAGGTCCTTCAAACAATCAAATTTCATTAGGATCTAATCACCCGTTCGTATGTTGAAAATACATCATTTTTTTCTAATTTTTAAGAAATATCGAATTAGGCCCCCCCCCCAACTTCCCAAAAGAGAACAGGTCCGGTCTCCTTATTTTAATCACGTATCTACGACTTGTGCTTATTCTTCCCACGAAGTTTCATCCCAATCTCTCCACTCTAAGCGTTTTCCAAGATTTCAAGATCCCCCCACCCCAACTCCCCCCAATGACACTGGATCCAGTCGGAATTTAAAGTAAAAAGTCTGGGTTATGAGGTCCTTTTAAATATCAAATTTCATTAAGATCCAATCACTCATTCGTAAGTTAAAAATACCTGATTTTTCTTACTCTTCCAAATTACCCACCCCCCAACTCCCCTAAAGAGACTGGATCCGTTCAGGTTATGTCAATCACGTATCTAGGACTTGTGCTTATTTTTTCCACCAAGTTTCATCCCGATCTCTCCACTCTAAGCGTTTTCCAAGATTTCAGGTTTCCCCTCTAACTCTCCGGATCCGGTAAGGTTCTAAAATAAGAGCTCTGAAATACGATATCTTTCTAGATATCAAATTCAAATTCATTAATATCCTATCACCCGTTCGTAAATTAAAAATACATCATTTTTTCTAATTTTTCCGAACTAACCATCCCCCCACTCTCCCCCAGATGGTCGAATCGAGAAAACGACTATTTCTAATTTAATCTGGTCTGGTCCCTGATACGCCTGCCAAACTTCATCGTCCTAGCTTATCAGGAAGTGCCCAAACTAGCAAAACCGGGAAAGACACACAGACAGACCGACAGAAATTGCGATCGCTATATGTCACTTGGTAAATACCAAGTGCCATAAAAACCTGTTATGGTACTACTTTTAGTATTCTTTAGAAGCGGTTATGCACTAGAGGGTGTAAAAACAATCTCCAATTGCACTATTTTTAGTTTTCTTTAGAAGCGATTATGCACTAGAGGTTGTAAAAAAAAAAAAAAAAAAAAAAAAAAACTGTAATGGTACTACTTTCAGTTTTCATTTTATAAATAATATTTCTTCTTTGGAAGGGGTTATGCTTTAGAGCAATGTCAAAGATTCAAATTTTGCCTAAGATTTATATTAAAAATCCAAGATTCTAGTTACAAAGCAGAAGAAGTGAAAAAAAAATGGAGATTCACACAGTTAACCAATAATCAAATTAAGTATGCTAACACGAACAGAAATTCGTTTTAAAAAGTGTTCCCCAAAATGTCTTTCAAAGAAAAGTAAAAAGTCCTATTCAATCTAGAACGAGATTAAATAAAAAAAAAAACAAGTTTTTTTAACTGAAAGTAAGGAGCGACATTAAAACTTAAAACGAACAGAAATTACTTCGTATATGAAAGAGGCTGCTTCCTCATCAACGCCCCGCTCTTTACGCTAAAGTTTGACTCTGTCTATCAATTCTTCTTTTTAAAACAGTAAAAAACTTTAGCGTAAAGAGTGGGGCGTTGATGAGGAAGCAGCCTCTTTCATATACGAAGTAATTTCTGTTCGTTTTAAGTTTTAATGTCGCTCCTTACTTTCAGTTAAAAAAACTTGTTTTTTTTTTTATTTAATTTCTGAACGTTTTTGAATCAATGCATGTTTTGATTTTGGCTCTCCGCAGAGGAATAATTAAAACGAAATTTGCATTTTTTTTTTTTTGGGTTAAATGGCTTTCTCATAATTTTGATCGAATGATTTTGAGAAAAAAAGAGCGAGGGAGGAAGCCTAGTTGCCCTCCGATTTTTTGGTTAATTAAAAAGGCAACTAGAACTTTTCATTTTTTACGAATATTTTTATTAGTAAGAGATTTACGTAACTTATAAATTAGCTTACGTAAAGAACTTTTGTATTCTCATATTTTTATTACATATATGAGGGGGTTCGCCCCCTTGTCAGATCCTCGCTCTTTACACTAAAGCTTAAATTTTGTCCCAATTCATTAAGAATGACCCCAGAATCACAAAAGCCGTAGAATAAATAGTTGAAATTACTAAAAATACTTTAACGTAAAGAGCGAGGTATTAGGAGGAGGTGAGCCCCTCAAATGGGTAATAATTTCTGTTTGTTTTAAGTTTTAATGCTGTTCCTTACTTCCAGCTGAAAGTACTTTTTCATATTTATTTTTTCATTGTGTTTTTAAATAATGCTAGTAAATCCTGCGCTCCCTTCATGGAGGTTTTCATCCCCCATGACAAATTATCGATGGAAAGTTCCCCCAGCATATCCCCCTCTTCTCAACCCCTCCCCCAACCAAAAAAAACCTCCTGAAAACGCCTGTACACTTCCCAATAACCATTACTATATGTAAGCATTGGTCAAAGTTTGTAACTTGTTGCCCCTCCCATGGGGACTGTGGGGGAGTAAGTCGTCCCTAAAGACATAGTTATAAGGTTTTTCGACTACGCTGAATAAAATGGCGATCTCAGAATTTTGATCCGTTGACTTTGGTAAAATAATTAGCGTGGGAGGGGGCCTAGGTGCCCTCCAATTTTTTTGGTCACTTAAAAAGGGCACTAGAACTTTTCATTTCCGTTAGAATGAGCCCTCTTGCAACATTCTAGGACAACTGGGTCGATACGATCACCCCTGGGGAAAAGAAAAAAAAAACAAAAAAACAAAAAAACAAAAAAACAAATAAACACGCATCCGTGATCTGCCTTCTGGCAAAAAATACAAAATTCCACATTTTTGTAGATAGGAGCTTGAAACTTCTACAGTAGGGTTCTCTGATACCCTGAATCTGATGGTGTGATTTTCGTTAAGATTCTATGACTTTTAGGGGGCGTTTCCCCCTATTTTCTAAAATAACGCAAATTTTCTCAGGCTCGTAACTTTTGATGGGTAAAACTAAACTTGATGAAACTTATATATTTAAAATCAGCATTAAAATGCGATTCTTTTGATGTAGGTATTGGTATCAAAATTCCATTTTTTAGAGTTTTGGTTACTATTGAGCCGGGTCGCTCCTTACTACAGTTCGTTACCACGAACTGTTTGAGAAAGTAAAGTCATACAATAATTCAAAGTTGGAACGAACAGAAATTATTATGGATATTTGAATAAAACTCAAAATGAACAAATATTAAAATGAGTACTTACGTCAAATGTGAAGATAGCAAATACTACTATTATCCTAAACGAACGAAAACTAAAATGACTTAATGTCTCATCACCTTTGAAAATTTAGGATCAAAACTAGTGAAGAAATTATAATAAATAGTAAATACCTTGTACTCTCGAAGATAGATGGATGAAGGCTAATATCCTCCAATTTTGTTAGCATTTTGTCATCCTCAATATAGTCCAGATAGCCATCCCAATGTTTTTGAAAGTGTGAATCACCATACGAAAAATCTAGTACTATATTAAGCGTCAACAAACTAAGATAAAACATAGTTTACTACGAAAGAGACTAAAAGAGACTAAAAATCCAAACAAGAAACGACAAATTATCTTGATGGAGACAATTTCGCTTCTGACTGTGGATAGAAGTGTTCATGTTTGCTACGAATCTGCCTCGATATCTTCCGTTACGTAAACATCTTAACGTATAGGGGTTATCGTTCTAGTTTGAGATAATGCCCTTTATCATGATTGTTTTTGCTGAAATTTCAGATACTTATCAAAGAAGCAAGACCTCTCACAGAAAAAGCATCGGAGTGTAAAACAGATGTTTATTATAATCGTTCCTTAGGCATTTTCCCCTTCAATCAAATAGTATAGTATAGTGTTTATGCAATCGTTCGCCTAGTTGTTGATGGGTCCTGCCAATCTAAAATTTTGACATGAACACGGGACTCTGTAGATACCCCTACCTAGTATAGGGTCCGTTTTATCCTTTCCTGAGTTGAAAAAATGTTCAACTTTTTGTTCAGTTTTGAAGGAAACAGAGATTATGTTTTTGTTGTTTTTTTTTCCAAGTTTGTCGCTAAGTTTCGAGACGTATGGTAATGTAGTGAAAGTTTTTTTTTTTCAATTGCCAGTGTAACTGAATCAAGAGGGACAGGCTCCCTATTTTCCTGTTTTACCTTATTTAATCGTCTATCTATTATATTTTCAATGAGATTGGTTGGGTAGTCATTGCAGAATAGAATATCTTTAACGTAATCTAACTCGGATTTTACATGATTACGTGAACATATTTTTAGAACCCTGTCGACTAAAGAAATTACTACCCCTCCTTTTACACAATGAGGGTGATCTGACGAGAAATGTAGATACCGATCATTATGGGTCGGATTTCTATATATAGAAAATTCAAGGCAAGGAATTTTCTTATAATCAAAATATCCAATAAAGGAAGCTTTCCTGAATCTTCCAGTTCGATTGTGAATTGAAGATTCGAATCAAAAGAATTTAAGTGTGCCAAAAAATCTTTTAGAGAGTCCTGACCATGTTCCCAAACATCAAGAATATCATCAACGAAACGAAACCAGAGAAAATCCTGACCATTTAGTTTTTTGAAAAGGCAACTTTAATATCTACCCTAAATGGCCTACCGCAATCTTTTAAAGAGGCAATTGAGATAAAAAAAAAACATATAAATAGAAATTTGGCTATAAATAGAGACACAGGAGATATATCCTTAAGCCCAATTTATAACAATTTAATATTAAAAGATTCTATGAATATTTTCGCCCAGTCTGATGCAAGCCAAAGGATACTTATTCAATCTAATTGGTAACTTCTCTTTCATTGATTTCAAGTTGGTTTTTGTTGTTTGATTCAGTGTCTTTTTTCCTCTCGTACAGCTCACTTAAGAAGGTTAGATTTTGTTGTTTTTTCTTCTTTGTTTCTTTTTTGTTTCATTTTCCTCTTTCTTATTTTTTTAGCACTGAGGACGACCTGGCGGAGGTCCTTGTCGAAATATTTGCTTGTTTTTCATACTTTGCTACTGGCTGACAAAATCCTCGTTTTTTCACTTATTTGATTTTTGTCTTTTCATTTATTATTTCCTTTCTTGTTTTCATACGTCATGCATAGCTAGTATGGTCTCAGAACGTATGATTCCTATGGTAGGGAATCTTGTATAAACTTCAGAGAGGGCTTATTTGATTGGAAATTGAAAGTTTTAGTTCACTTTTTAAGAGTAAAAAACAATCGGAGGACAGCTACCAACAACACTCCCTCCCTACCCTTTTCTCCCAAATGCATCAGATAAAAGTTTAGAGATATCCATATTGTTAAAAAGAGTTCAAAATCAGGTAACAAAAACTCCGTTGTCGACACAGCCCCCCAGGGCCAGGAGGCAGGCATTGTAAGTTATATAATGGGGGCATATATTTTTTTTATGGAAGTGAACTCGTATAAACTTCAGAGAGGGCTCACTTGTTTGGAAAGTAAAAGCTGTAGTTCAATTTTTAAGAATCTAAATAGATGGAAAGGCAACTATTCCCCTAGCCCCTTTTTTCCCCAAAGGTATCAGATAAAAATTTTTAAGATACCAATTTTGATAAAAATAGTTAAAAGGTCAGATAACAAAAACTCTGGAGTAGACGAAACCCCCCAGGGCCTGTGGGCAGGCGTTGTTTACTTTAATACTAAAATTTAGTTAGTTGTATGGCAGCTTCGATTTACGGTGCAATGGCTGTAAGTTATGCAAACTGCTTATTGATACGTTAATGCCTCGTTTAGTTAGATGCTTTCTTTAATTTGCTATTTGTTTGCTTTGATATATATTTACTTTGATACTAGTTTTGATACTTCAATGAACGTTTGATGTTAAAAAAAAATTAATTTTGAAATAAGAATTTTTTTTAAAACTTGAATTTTTTGTAATCAAAGACGAACAAAAATTCATTAAAAAAAAAACTTTCCGAAAAACAAGTTTTCAAAGAAAAGTAAAGGCCGTATTAAAATTAAGAGCAACAGATGTTAATACCTGTTAAAATTCCAACTTCAAACGACCAGAAATTACAAGTGAATGATCAATGAAAGCCAAAACGAACAGAAATTAAATACACAGTCATAAGAAAAAACATACAACAAGTAATAGCACAAATGAATAAATAAACCTTAAAGGGAGTAATGCTTAGGTTGAATACACAAATCAAGCTTAAAACGAAAAAAAATTTGCTATTCAAGCATAAATGAAACTCAAAACGAACAGAAATTAAACACACAATAAATGCAAAGAAACATGCAATTGACGTTAATATAAACAATGAAAAATCTTAAATTCAGTGAAACTTAAATTTAATATGCAAATCAAGCTTGAAATGAACAAATATTTTATAGGAATCTACCCTACCCCCACCTAAAAAAAAGAGACTCATCCCGGACGAAGAGGTAGAGTATGACATGCACTAACATTAAGAATCGAAATCAGAGTATACTAAAGAGCCCCTAACCCATTAGTATGAGAAGGTTTAGTACAGTAAGAGAGAATACAATGGTAAATAGTAGTTATATCCAGAGCAAAGAAACGCCTCTCAACCTCCACACCATAGGCCACAAGCTGAGACGCACTCCCACGCTCCCAGTCCACAGCAGGCGGACCAGGGGGTGGCAGATCTGCACACAACGAATCCGCAGCACAAATAGCACAAGATAATTCAAACGAAAGAGGGAAATTGTCTGAACCAAATATTTCATATCTTACAGAAATAGGCATAACAGCTACTAAAGGAACTTGAACACGCCACGTGATCAATCCATGACGTATGGCCTAACGTGCTCAAATATGTAAAAGTCGATGGCTCTAGAGCTACTTCATCACAACAAACCAAATCATTTTCAGCTATTACTGCCTTCAGCTCACGGCTGAAAATAGTTTCTATACTGTAATTAGCATTAAATCACCAAGGAAACAAACATAAGCATATTTATCATATAAAACGATACTAGCTTACCCAAGTACAGGGGAAGTTCATGTAAATTCTCACTTGAGCAAACTGGCATATAAACATTAACAAAAAGGCATTTCTAATCATCACAACGGAGGCAGACTGGCTGCAGTCTCTCATCTGAGGGGAATCGAAAAGATATTAGGCGGGAGTAAGCTTTTCTACAACGAATAGCTAACCCACCTCTCGGCCTCCCTCTCAAACGTCCATCACCTGCTTTCGTAGCATTCACTGCAAAAGAAACAAATCTCCACTTAAACCCTCCAAAAAAACATTATCAAAATCAATTAACATGGTTTTCTGTAGAAAAATTAAGTTAGACTCTTCACAGAGAGCTTTCACTACACCTGCATTATGATTCACCAAGTGACAGTTATATGACGCTATACGTAGTTTCTCACGCATCAATGTAGGTTTGACCTTCGGAAGGCGTGGGCTTACTAGAAGGCACTTTAGGCTTTGGTTCATAATAAGTCCTAACAAGGATACCGGCAGACCAGAACTCAGGTGAAACCACTTTCGCACGTAGCACAGCCGACACAACGAGCTTGAACGAAGCACTGTTGGGACTGGCCGTCACAATTTTTGAGCAAGATATTGGGCACTTCAGTTTCTTTAAAACAAAATTAGCAACTGTTTCTTCAGTAGTTCTGGGAGCAAATCTACTAACAAAGAGCTTCGATAACTTAATTTGCAGGACGGACTTCATATTAGGAATCAGAGACCTGACATTAGCTCCCACAGTTTAGTTGGGACCTTGAAGGCCATGTGAAAGAGAGTCACAACCTCTAGCTACCTGAGCTGTTTTAACCTTACATGTGTTAGCAGGTTTCGCTGTAGCACTGGCATAGGTTCCAGCTTCTATTTGACTCTTGGTACCAGTCACTGGCCTAGAAAAAAGAGTCACGACACTTCCGATGACGCCCTATTCTGAACAAACAATTTAAGATGCTCTAACTCGGATTTCAAAGAACTACATGAGCTCATAATACTTGCAAGATCAAAGTACGAAAGTTACAAAAAGGGGAGTCGCAGCAAATTATGCCCCACAAAAGTCGGAAAGTAATTTTCTATCAACTTGTAAGAGATTAGGAAAATTTTTTTAAATTACAGGGCTTTTTGTAGATTTGCCCGATCGGGTTTTTACAAAGTCTGGAAATTCCTTCGTCAGAGACGTGATGAGTTCACTGGGAACGTAAGCAACTAGGTTTCCCTTTGCTCTGTTGATTTCCTCCGCCAAGTAAAAATCTGCACAAAGCTTAATTAGGAGATCCTTAGGAGTCCCAGAGTCTATCCGGGTGATAAAAAAGCTAGGTAGCTCATCAATAACGACTTTTGTCGACATCCTTACTATCAAAGGCAAAAACTGAAGACTTACTCGAAAGGGGGGCTAAAGAAACCCCCCCGCGAAAAAATATAATCCAAATTCAAGTCCAAATTCTTCAGCGCCACATTATATCACAACACAAACGAGATGCTGTCAAAGAGCTAACATCCGATTAAATTAGTTTCAAAATAATCCTTTACAAAGTAACTGAATTCGTTATTTTCAGCGTGATTGTATTACAAATATTTTATTTTCCAGTTATTACAGCATTGAAAATGAAAATAAAAATTACAGTGAACTAAAATTTTGAACAGATGATCTTAAAACAATTAATATCACTATATGTCAAATATCCAATTTGATTTTATTTGCACTTTCCATGACTGTTCAAAACACATATAGTTTTCAAAAGGAGCCAAAGACGCAGTAGGTTTTAGACTTTTACAGTGAAAGAATGAGGCGAAACCCAATCTCTTGTTTGTAGTGATTTTTGTTCATTTCAAGCTTGATTCGTATTTTCAATTTAAGTTTCATTTGTTTTGAGATTTATTTATTCATTTATATTAGCATGTATTGTATGTTTGTTTGAACTGATTTTTTGTTTAATTTCTGTTCGTTTTGGGTTTCATTTATACTTCAATAGCATTTTTTTTAAGTTTGATTTACGTATTAAATTTAAGCATTAGTCGCTTTAAGATTTATTTATTCATTTATATTAGTACTTGTTGTATGTTTTTTTGTTTGATCATTTATCATCGTTTATAATCGACAGGAAAGGCAAGAAAAGAAAACATTTCTGATGCATACGGAATAAACTAAAACTCAATAATTTATACCATAGAAGAGGGAGAAAATCATTAAAGGAGATTAAAGGTACAAAGGGCTTCAATGCTATTGCAAGAAAGTTCACGGACACAACGGCAATCCAGGGACAAAATGAACAAAATAATGAAATAAAGTAGAAAGACCAAAACAAGAGACAGAGGTAAGAAAGGTCTATACATCATAATGATCCATGCCCTTCACGATATAATAAAAAAAAAATACTTTACATACTTTAATATTTTGGTGAAAAAGCGAAACTAATGAGCATCAAGGAAATGCAAAAATGGTCGAAAACAATAATCACTGATCACATAGAAGAAAATAGACCGAGTTATCCATCGAAAAAACACTGAAAATTGGTATAATTCTGTTTATTTGTGTGTGTGTACATTTTAGGGTTAAACTGCTAATTTAAACTAGCCTATGGTAATTTAGGCACATTAAACTTAGCCGAAATGAATTTATCATCTGCATAAAATGCAATCGGATAGGGGAAATTGGTTTTTTCTTTGATTAAGTAAATCTTGGGGTAAATTGGTGATTTACTCTAATGGCACTTGCGAATATTTTGACATAAGAAAACAAAGTTTCAATTATGCAGCTTAATGGTTCAATTTTTCTGGAAATTAATTAAAAAAAAAGCTTTCCGAAAAAGAAGTTTTTCAAAGAAAGGTATAGGGCGTATTAAACTTAAGATCAACAGAAATAAATTCCTAAAATAGTTTAAACTCAAAACGACCAAAAATTAGTATTAAAGAATAAATGGAACCAAAAACCAACATAAACTGAATAAATAATCATAGCAAACAACGATGCAACAGGTACTAACATAAATGAATAAATGAATCTTAAAACGAGTGAAAACCTAAATTGAATATGTAAATCAAGCTTAAAACGAATGAAAATCACTACAAATAAGAGTTTGGCTATTGCCCCCTTCCCTAACAGTAAAAGTTGGAAGCGTGCTGCGTCATTGGTGCGTTACTGGAAACTAAATGTGTCTTGAACAGTCTTGGAAAACTGTCGAAGTTAACAGTTTATCAAAGTAACAATAAGCAACTTCCAAAACTTACAGCCCTTGCTTCGTAAATCAAAGCTGCCCTGAAAATCAGTAAATCAAAGTATCAAAGTAAACAAAATAACACCAAAAACAATTGGAGTGAGGATATGGGGGCTGGTTGCCTTTTTATCAATTCCGACTATCAACAAAAAAACTAGAAGTTTCAATTTCCAATCGAAAGATCTCTCTCCAAAATTAATACAGCCATCCTTTCCGCAAAAATCTTATATATTAACAATGGGCAACTTGTATAAGCTACAGCTCTTGACCCCCGGGGCTGAGGTGGATTTCTTAAATCCTAAGTTATGGTTATTTGGACTTGGGACCGTTTTGAACAAAATGGCTATTTAAAAATTTTAATCGGATGCATTTTGAGAAAAGGACGCGAGGGGTGGCTGGCTAGCTTCCAATCACTTTTGACTCTTAAAAAGGACACTAGATTTAATTTAGAATCGAAGGAGCCCCTTCTATAGTTTATACGACCACTCCTTCCATAAGAACCTTATAGGTTCTTGTGGTCTGTGTGATAGGCTATCAAACCTGGAAAAGTAGTTGTTTGACAATTGGACTATTTTGAATAAAATGGCTATTTCAAATTTTCATCGGAACTATTTGGGGAAAAAAGGCATGGGGGGCTGGCTACCCTCGGATCACTCATGACTCTTAAAAATGAACTAGAACTTTTGATTTAAATATCAAATGAGTCTTTGCCGAAGTCTACACAACCACCTCTTCCATAAAAACCATATAGGTTAACAATGGACAGCCTGCATAGCTCAAAACCCTTGCCCTAGTGCTGTGGGAGGTTTTGTTAACCCCAAACCCCGTAGTTGTTTGACCTTTTGGACTACTTTAAACGAAATGGATACCTCAAAATTTTGATCAGATGTATTTGGGGAAAAGAGGGAATGGAGGGCTAGCTTGCCTCCAATCACTTCTGACTGTTAAAAGGCGACTAGAACTTCCAATTTCGAATCAAATGAGCTCATTTCAAAGGGCATACGAACACCTTTTTCATATTAAGCGGCTCTGAGAAAAAATACAACATTGGAGCTACCTAAAATTTATTTATTGATCTATATTTGCAACTGTTATCTTGTTATCTTGCAATATTGCACCTGTTTATGTTTGCTAAGATCGTTCGACTTCCATTTGATTTAACTTCTAGACTACGTTAGATTTAACTTCTATTCGTTTTGGGTTGCAGTTATTCTTAAATAGCAATTTCTGGTTGTTTTAAGTTTGAAGTAGAACATGAATTAATTTCTACTGGTCATGCGTTTAATATGGCTCTTTACTTTTCTTTGGAAAACTTTTTTTATGCAATTTTTCCCGGGGCCTAAATTATAATCCTTACTCAGTTACTCTTTGATAACTTTTGACTCTTAAAAAGGAAGCTAGAACTTCCGATTTTTAATCAAATGAGCCCCCTCCAAAATTTATACGACCATTCCCTTCATATGAAGTGCCTGTGGAAATAAAACATAATAAGTAATAAAATATTGAAGGTTTTTCATCAGCTTTTTTATCAGCATAGCGATGCTTCTGATAGATTGTCTTAGATTTTAGGAATTGCAAACATAAGTTTATTGACCCTGGGGATGTAAGATGACTTTTGACATAAAGGGAACCAGAAAAGGCAAATTAAAAACAGGACACAAACATAAAATAGATACAATACTCACGCTTAGGCTAAAGGTTCTAAATATCTTACACTATTTCTTATAGGACAGGTTTTTCCCCTCTTCTGCCTTTACATATTCTGACCCTCAATGTCTTATTGACCACCCTTGTGTTTGCAAAAATGTTTCTATCTATTAAAAAGGACTACACACCTAATATGCTAAGACGAAAGGTGCTAGATATTTTAGGCATTCCATATACGAAGGGGTTCCTCCCTCCCATTCCTTTCAAACCTCAATGTTCAAAGTTTGATCAACGGCCCTGTGTTTAAAAATATGATACTTGTTAATATAGAAAACACCTAAGATGCTTCAGGTCAAGGTACTGCTTATCTTATGTTCCGTATATGATGGGACTGCCCCCCACCTAAACCCTTAAAGAATGAATAAAAGCATCAAGACATGGTCTGCTAAAGTCTCAGAACTTTTTTCTGCTTAAAAGGAAGTAGTCAAAGGTAATGTCACTCAATGCTAAGAATGCTCAGAGATCACATTATGAAGCATTATTGAGGATCGGATCCACTTTGGCCTGAATTTATTTCTCAATGGTTCAATTGCTTACCGACAATACAAATGGTTTATGATTGTTCGGCTTAAAAAGCATCACCATCCAGAATCAACTTTATATTTCTGTGGTAAGTAAACTAGTAGGACGAGTCTATTTAGACAATATAAAATTGGCACTATTTGATTTATGCAATGCCTGCAAACATATGCTACTGAATGGTAACTTGAGGCTATTAACAGAAAAAAAAAATGTCTCCACATTTGAGGTTTCTTTTTTAAACCTTTTGGTGAATGGGTAGTTTTCGAAGTTTTTCTTAATTGGCAATAGCTAGACGTTGTTTTTTAGAGGAAATGAGGGAAATATAAAGCTCTAGCTGAAGTGTCAGTAAGTTAGAGGAAATTAAAACAACAACCACGGCGGTTCCAAGCGGGAGTGAGGGTTTAGGCCAAAAGAGAAGGATGTCCAACAGCTTTTATATTCTGAAGAAACAAAAAACAGGAGCTTCTTCCTTTTCAAGCTGCTGTAGTGGAGGAAGCAACAGCAGTCACGACCTTTGCTCCCAGGAATCATGCTTGGAAAACAAAGCTAGTGTTTTGGTAAAACACCATTCATTGTTAAATGGATATACCAAGAAGCAGCTCAGTGTGGCACATCCTGAGATGTGTTACTTTTGTTTTGATGTGATTTACTCTCACCTACATCAGAAGCCAGATACTCTAAAGCTGACTAAATGGACCAGTGATGAGTAGTATGTTTTATTTTCTATTTAGTAAATTTACTGTGGTTTTTTGCTAGGTAGAAGGTGAACATGCTACTTGATACATCTTTTTATAGGCTTGACCAACTCTTTCTCTGGGTAATGCTTCTAATAGGCTAGGCCCATTCAGTCAGTGTCCAATTTTAAGATAGCCTAAACATTTTGATCAGAATTTATCCTCCATACAGGGGTGTGGTTTATGCATTGTGCATTTGCTGACACATTAGACAACTTTGTTGGCACATTCTTTATCCCCCTCCCCTCAATACTCAAAATTCTAGCTTTGCCCCTACTTCTATAATTATGAATTATGATACAGGATGTTATTACATATAACATATTACATAACGTATGCTATATGATGTAATTACAGGTAGGCCTAGGCCTACCTAATATTGAATTTTATGAGCCTACCTTTGATGACCTTTAAAAATGTGTGTTATAAACGTGAAACCTTGTAAAATAGATCTTCTGCTTGAATGAAGTACAACAAAATTGTTTTCAGTTTCACAACTTGGCTCAATCCCACTTTATAAGGTTTTAAAGATATGGAAATAGCCTACATTTCATAAATTTTGAAAAAGAAACATTGATATGGCTCAGAATTCTACTCAAATTACCTTAAATACCTTAAAATTATCTTAAATTGCAGCTTGGAGCAATCTAAGGGTTTTTCCTTGTAGAAACTCCAGAGTTGATAATACATGACACATAGTTGAATAGGTACACTTGGCAAGTTGTTTGATGTTGCTGATTTGAGTGCTTCCCAGTTATACTTCCATTCTTTTGTTGACCATTTGTTGTCAAGATGGTTCTTAAAGCTGTCTGTGGTTTGGGCAGCAATGGTATCTGGCAGTAATTTGTTCCAGAGGTTGGCGACATAGATGGTAAGAATATGGGTGTGTTGCTGCTTTGAGGAGAAATGCCTGGATAACTGCAAGTTATGTCCCCTTGTACAAGAGTCCTGAGGCACCAGAGGAAGAAGATCAGGGAGTGCCTTTGAATTAATGAGTTTATGAACCAGAATGGCATCACTCTGTCTTCTTCTATAAACCAGAGTTGAGAGTTTCAACTTACATGGCCTTGTAGGGTAAGGGAGCTCATGCAGTCCACTCATCATCTTAGTGGCTCTTCTCTGGACATCTTCAAGAATTTTAACATCTTTTTTGAAAAAGGGGGATACAGGGACCATGCATCCCCCTGTTATGCTCAAATAACAGGAATAGCATTTTCAGAACTAAAGGCAGAGAAAAAGCAACTGGTAACTGAAAATTAAGGTGAAATGTTGTTTTGTCAAAATTTCTATAGGTATAGACCTGTCATGTAGGCAAATTTCTGGGCCTTCTAGAGGGAGAAGGAGTAGAGGTGGGTACTTTAAAATACACCTTCCCAGGATATATTCCCAAAATCAAGAAGTTCCCAAAAGTTTCATTTTACTAACCTAACCCCTTTCCAAGATAGCAAGAAGTCACTAAACTAGAATTTTACCACCTTTGTAAAATTCTAGTTTGGTAGTCAGGTAGTCAAAATTGGCTATAACATGTAAATTTAAACAAAAATTAAGTCTACCCTTGTATCTTATCCTAATTAAATACAATTATCCTGCTTCAAAACACTTGCCTTAGACTGAATAAATCCATAATAGTCTTTGTCTGTATCTGTGAATCACACTTGCTAGTAAAAAGGTTAATTCTTTATCCACCAGTTTCAGTGATGGTAGGAAGCTGGCTCATCTGTGGTGTTAGAAATGGTGCATCTTGGTTTTTGAGTTACTCCCTGTCCAGTGGTTTTTGACTGCATCCTCACTGGTAGAGATGACTATGTTCCCATTGAGAGTTCCATAAGCTGACACCTCTGTTGGTAAAGAGCTAGTTTCTCAGTCTGGTATCTGCTCATTTTTTGAAAAGCTTTTGAGAATGACCTTGAGTTGTTTTTTTAATCTTCTTGTTTAAAAGTTCTAGAGATGCAGAAATTAGAATTCAGAATCTTGTAAGCTGTAATTTCATCACCTCACTTGCAACAGTAAGTGGGGGGAGGGGGTACTTGAAGCTCCTTGAGATGTGATGAATAAGGGTCTTCATATAGACCTTTAGAGCATGTTGTTACCCTTTACTGCTCTGATTCATGATCATTCCAAATCAGTCTTATTGACTAGGCATGCTTTACACATCCTAAACTCAACACTTGGTTCAACAAAACTTTTGTAGGCTACAGCTTGGGATCTTGTAGTGATTGTTGTTTTAACTATACCAAGTGTGTGATTGGCACTTACAAAAGCTGCTTGTCTATAGAGATAAAAATTCAGCTTATTGTCAACTAGTTCACTAAGGTATCTTTCTGTCTGGCTGTTGGAGATATGTTTACATGGACCATCACTACACTCCATATTGTGCTTGGTACATGGGTTTTTCTTTCCAATATGTAGTTTTACATCCTGCTTCCAAGTGTTATTTCATTGGGTAAATGGATTGAGGTCTTGTTGGATGAACTGAGTGCTCTTTATTGTGTTTACATTTCTGAGAGTTTCATTCACAGAGCTCAACTACACTCTTATATTGCAAAAAGCCCCTAAACTTGAATTTTACCAAAGGAGAATTTAATTTACAAAGAGTCCACTTTCAGTCACAATAATTCCATTGGTCATTTTTATAAATATAACATATTATTTATCATCTATGTCAAAGAAATCTGTACAAGTCCAATGTTTACATTTATCACAGCTTAGTACTTTTTAGTTACATTTAAGCCAATACCTAGTCATCTTTATCTTTAATGGTCATGCTTAAATTGGTTTAACTGCAATAAAAACTAAATAACAATACATGCCCAGCAGCAAGGAAACTCAACAGAAGCTCAAGCATAATAAATAACCTAATGAAAGTAAAAAAAAGTTTAAAAAGACTTAATGTAATTTACCATATGGGATTAAAGACTCAGGCTCCCACAATAAAACACCCATTATCAGAGTATAAGAGAAACTGGAATAAATGGAGTAACTGTCATGGTATTATCAGCAAAAAAAAAACTACTTGTAGGCCTATAACCAGGGATCAAATTAAATCAAGTTTAACACAAATCAAAAAATTTAGTCTTCAGGTTTATGTTCCCAATGTATGCTTTTAGTCTGTTATTTTTCACACTCCTGTGATTTTAATGTATTAACCCAAGACGACAATTTTGTCATCATTTGATAGCTGAGGTTCAGCTTTATCTATCTAGACATTCACATTTCTGAAATTTACCATGTACTTTTATGTAGGTTAAAAATATGTGCCAAAAATGGAAAGAAAAAGTTTAAGCAATATTGTAATTCTTTTTTGGTGAGCAGATAAATCAGAAACTGATTATCTATTGATGCTTTTTTTTTCCTTTTGCATAAATTACAGATTAAAATAAGTCATTAAATCACATATTTTACAGAGAAGATAAACCTTTAAAAAACAAGAGCTAAGAGCTCATATGGCACTTGTGACAAGGTTTGAAGTGCCAAGAGCTCATATGGCATGAGCTCTAGCAAAATTCTAAGAATCAATAGATTAATCTAAAAGGAAAATCAGAGGCTTAATTCTGGTTAGGATTTAAAATAAGAGCTCTGAGACACAAGGTCCTTCCAAATATCGAAATTCATTAAGATCCAAGTACCCACTCATAAGTTAAAAATACCTCATTTTTTTCTAATTTTTCCTCTCCCTTCAGCCCCCCAGAAGGTTGAATCAGGGAAAATGACTTTATCAAGTCATTTTGTGCAGGTCCCTGACATGCCTACCAATTTTCATTGTCCTAGCATGTCCAGAAGCACTGAACTTGCCAAAGCACTTTGCCCCACTTCCCCAAAGAGAGAGGATCCAGTCTGGTTACAGCAATCATGTATCTGCAACATTTGCTTATTCTACCCACCAAAGTTTCATCTCAATCTCTCCATTCTAAGTGTTTTCCAAGATTTCCGGTTTCCCCCTCCAACTCTCCCCAATGTCACCAGATCTGATCAGGATTTAAAATAAGAGCTCTGAGACATGAGTTGCTGTCCTTCTAAATATGAAATTTCATCAAAATCCAATTGCTTCTTTGTAAGTTAAAAATACCTCATTATTTCTAATTTCAGAATTAACCCTCCCCCCAACACCCCCAAAGAGAGTGAATCCGTTCCAGTTATATCAATCACATATCTAGGAATTGTGCTTGTTTTCTCACCAAGTTTCGTCCCAATCCCTCCACTCTAAGAGTTTTTCAAGATTTTAGGTTTCCCTCCAACTCCCCCCCCCCAATGTCACCAGATCAGGTTGGGATTTAATATTAGAGCTCCGAGACACAATATCCTTTTAAATATCAAATTTCATGAAGATCTGGTCACCCATTTGTAAGTTAAAAATACCTCATTTTTTCTAATTTTTTGGAATTAACTGTCCCCCCAGTCCTCCCCCCAGATGGTCGAATTGGGGAAATGATTATTTCTAATTTAGTCTGGTCTGGTCCCTGATACGCCTGCCGAATTTCATCATCCTAGCTTATCTGGAAGTGCCTAAACTAGCAAAACCAGGATGAACAGACAGACTGACAGAATTTGCAATTACCATATGTCACTTGGTAAATACCAAGTGCCATAAAATTCCCACAAAGGAAGGGAAAGGCGAACAATGCTATAATCACCTTAAAAATTAAAAAGGAGTTACATAAACAAGGTATGACAGGTTCGTGAGAATTAGAAGCCAAACAAGCAGAAAAGTGATAGACATGATCAGCACCAAAAAAGTCAAGAGAATATATCATCAAAGACAGACTATTTTTCATATAAAACTCCAATAAAGCTATTAGAAAAAGCTAAGGCAATTTAGAAACAAGTGAAATCTCAAGAAACTCATGGGCACTATTTGTAGAAGGCAAATCAGTAGCCACAACATAAATGACATAAATTCCATCAGGACCAAAATTTTCTTATTTTTCATTCTTGGAAGAAGAGCTAGATGACTTTAAAGAATTCAAATAGACAAGATGACAACAGTTAAGGTACAATTTAAATAAGGTAAAAATACATAGAACCCACAGCATGATGAGGTACTAGGAATCTCAGGGATGAAGATTTTCCAACATTATGACTTATATTTATGTTCAGTTTATCTATTTGACATTTAAATGACTGATTGCTGTTTGGTTGGAAGCTAATGTACTTGGTACTATCAATTCTAAAGTTTTATGGTAATTAAATAACAGATTACTGTCTAGTTGAATACCAATGTACCTGGTATTATCAACTCTAAAAACACTGCAAGATTGACTGACAATCAGGCCAGAATTTACCAATAGGCCTGGGCCAAGGGGCACACAATGCCAGGGGACACAATAAATTGTCACTGAGTGATTTCTTTTCCTAGCAAAACTGAACTGATGTGATTTATCATCAAAGTGCCAGGTGCACTCTACCACCATGTAAAATCCACAGCTCAGAAATCACAAAGCATGCAATTGAGCTATTGAGTTTTTATCCCAATGATTTTGAATCTATGATTGTAGATGAATGCTTACATTTGATACCTTTCTTGGTACAAAATACTGATGAAGGATAAAAATAGCATGACTCTAACTAATGTTAGCTAGGTTTTGTGTAATTTTGATGCAGTTGACATATATTCAAATATTTATATTGCCTTAAGAATGGTTGTCAGTGTACCTGGTACGAACTGCACAGGAGAAAGATCCTTCCTCACCCTTTGCCAGGTGAAGAACTACTTAAGATCTTCAGTCAGCCACAACAGATTGATATCATTATTCCTGCTCACTATTGAGGAAAGGCTGACTCAAGAGATGTAATACAATAATTACACATTCACACAAAAAAAAGAAAGGAGGAAGGTTCTGTCAATTGGTTTTGAAGATAAATAGGCTAGGCTTGATTACAAATTAATGTATAAGGTGAACATGTATTATTTGATGCTATCTACCCATGGATTAAACTTATTTCTAACACCTTGTTGGTTTATTTAATTTAATTAATACCCCCAACATACAAATATTTCACTATTGAATTATTATCACAAGTAATGTTATTTTGTGATAAGACAAAAATTGTCATCATAAAGATGATTTTTTTAAGTAATATTGACCCTCCCTCCTGTGGTATGAATAAGGAGCAGTAAAAACGCTTGGGCCTAGAAATGCAAAACCTTTAAATTCAGCCTTGCCAATCACCAAATCAAGAGAAAATCGCAGGATTTGAATTAGAGCAAACCAACAAAGACTGACTAAGAGCCAGTGAATTGGAAACCAGTAGAGTAAGTACATTGTGCCATTTTCAATTTATGTGTGTTGTGGTGATCCTTTATTAGCTTCAAGCATGGATACAAGGGGGAGGCCATGGGGGCTAACACCCCTCTTCAAACGAATTTTTTAAGAACCCTTTCTAAATTCTACTACTGAGTACTATATACAAGAAATAAGAACTGAAAAAATCAATCATTTTCTGAAATAAAAACAAAGAAAAATAGCAATGCAATAAAATTGTTCAAAGACAGTATATGTTATAAACCCAAGACTGAAATGTTTCTGTGCTGTTAGGGAGAGCCAAAGGGAGTGCAGACCCAAGGCAAGAAGGGTGGACAGTGACAGTGCTGTTGTCTGTATAAGCATGCAAAGGTAAGCATCACTTATCACTGTTTCCCCAGAAACAGAGACACATATGAAGTATACATAATACATACATCCAAATGGAATAATCTTATTTCCATCACTTAACTAGAAAAAAATCAAGACAAAAAATCTGCCTCATTGCTAGCAGCAACACAACATTATATGAAGTACCCTGACAATGATGCAAATTCATTTGCCAGCAATTTACACTCTGCCTCTTTTGGTGGCACTGAAATAGCTTAGAATTGTGAGGAAGATACTGGCTTGTCATTTATTATAAGGGTCAAGGTTGTATCTTTCTTTATGCTTAATGGCTTTGCATCCTACTGTAATGAGATTTAAGAACCATGTGTTGCCTCATACCAATTGGTAGTCGGAAATTTCGCTCCACAATTTCTTCTGCCAAGTCTGTTAATAGTTACGTGAGTATATTTCACATCTCCCTTGACATGAGACCTGGTTATACTTATTTTTTTTTGTATGTGGAACCTGTTGCAGGGCACCATAAGACTAACTATCCTTTCTAGCATCCCTCAACAAGGTCCTTTAAGCAGTAATATTCTCTGAAAGATGCATTTCCTGTTGCTAGGGCTAGGTAAACTAGCGCCATTTATCACCCTTTTACCCATTTGTCTTTTTTTTCTTGACATCATATTCTGAGCTTGATTAAGTTCTCTTCTAGTCTCGTAGAGAAAAATTTGGACAAAAAATCAAACTGGCTCAAGAGTTTGTTGTCCACTGCATTAAAACGCACTGTTTATCTTCTGCCAAACTTTTGCCACGACTGCTTTTCACCTTGATTGGGGTAGGTTTTGTAGCATCAGCAATGCTTGTCATTTTCCCCAGCCAACTAACTAGGCAATTTATTATCCCTTCTCTTTTTCTTTGTTTTTGATTACCTTTGCCAAAAGTACTGTTAACAGTATTAAATAACTCCCTATCCTCAAACATTGTCATTTAAACAATGGGTGCGACTTTTGAGAGAGGACTTTTCAAAAAAAAAATTTGTCCTATTTTTATAGGAGCCTTTCATGTTGGTGTCCAGACACTTAGATTATCCATTCATCTTATATTGTGAGCTTACAACATCATGATGGTATCAAGATCAATCGAAAATATTACAACTCTCAACAGGCAACGAGTGTGTAACCTTCCTGGTAAACTGGGGTTGCCTCTGATTGGCCAATGGATATTGATGTTTAGTGACAATCACATCCTTGACAAAGTTTCCCAATGCCTTGTGCAAGTGGCAAAGTGATCCAATTAATCTTCTATTGCGTTACATTACGTCAATAGCAAACCTGGCATTAATTCTATTATTTTAAACAAAATTGTAGACGGGGGATGTTACACTTTCTCCCTTGGAACTGCCCCTCCCCCCCCAAAAAAAAAAGAAATTAGGGCTCGGGTTACATGCTTAATTAGCTTTAACATTGCAAGCAGCATCATCACCAAATGAGATTGCTATTCTGAGATCCTTCAAGGCACTAAAAATATCATTAACAGAAATGACAAATAAGAGAGGATCTAGCATTGAGCCATGGTACAGACATCAACAAAATTCAACTGGGACACTTGTGCAGAAACAGTATGGCTATCACTCAAAAATTGAAACATGTCTTTCAGGTATGACATGATTGGCTTTCAACTGAGTGCTATTGTGATATTCTGCTACAAATTGATCAGTACTATTGTGATATTCTACTACAAGTTGATCAGTACTATTGCCCCAAAAATTAGGCAAAAGTAAAGATGCATCCATGACCATCTTTGTTGGCACAAATACAAACTTCAATTTTTTATAGATCTGGGCTGGAATCTTCACTCTCAGGCTCTCAGACCTGTTGAATCTGATAGTGTAAGAGTTTTTGGCACTCTTAACAACAGTTACTTTTAACATTATCACTTTTCACTATTCATTATTTTTTCATATATTATTTTAAATATCAGTTCAAATAAAAATTTACAGTATGCCTGTGCAAAAACTTTTCGAGAAAAAAAATAATGGTAAGGCATATGTATTTTGGCTAACAAGGCTTGTTAGTCGGTAATTTTCTCAAACTTGTGGAGTATGGGTTAGTCATGACCTGCAAATCAATGGGCTTGAATATGTCCCTATCAATGGGAATGAGTATGTTCTATTATGTTTGGTCCTTTAAGTCTTTAGCCATGCCTGAACACTGAGGGGGAGGGGGGAAGGTAAGTATCTCTCCAAAAGAATATAAAAGGCTCCCAACTCTTTAATATTTCTCAAAAAGATCCTTTAAAAGTATCTTTTTGAAGAATAATAGACTCCCCTTTCCAAAAATTTTTGCAAAAGAATCTACTTTTTTGTTTTTGAGCCTCGCCTATGGAAATTCTCTGATCACCTCCTCCCCCTATTCCTGAGCTATATGCACCTATGCTTGAAGCTATAAGAAAAAGTATTGAAAAAGTATATTGAAGCCATTTGATTGGTGGTAATGATATTTTTTTTTCAGCCCCCTTTTTGTTACTTGGAAAATTGGGAAAGAGAAACGACTTCGAGGATGCATTGGAACATTTTCAGCCATGAAATTGTCATCTGGTCTCAAAGAGTATGCTTTATCAAGGTAATTTTTCTTGAGTTCTTTTATTTCATTGCATCTAAACTTTGAAAAGAAATATTGATATGTTTAATATAATTTGAAAACTTCTAAACTACTAAGATGGCAAAAAATTAATGCTTTGGTGAATTCAGTTCTTGTTGTTTCTGTGTTACTTCTTTTTTTTTCATGTCTAAAATATTTGAGTTTCCTCATCTTATTCTGCATTTCTGAGGCTAGACTCATGGCTAGTTTCTATATTTCTCAGCAGTTATAATCTCTAGTTCTTTTTGCTTATTATTTATTCTTTTATGTGCATTATGACATGTTTCTGCACCAAGAGTGTGATAATAATTAACCTCCCCTCAGGTGTTTGAGGTCCTATTCCAGAATTTGGAATACCATACTGGGCAGGATTTTTTTTTTCAGCCCTATACATTTCTGCTGCTGTTAGTTGCACTTCTAGTTAATGTCAGTAACCCCAAGCAGTTTTTAACTAAGATGAAGGAACAGACCTTTTGTTTGAACAAATGTATATTAATGAAAAAGAGAATGCATGAAAATGTATAAATTTATCCCCCTTCATTGCGTTGACAGCTCTGTGAAAAATAATTAATACTCATTGTATTTTCTGATATTCTTGGCTACATCTGTGAAACAAAAAATTGTTTCCATCTAAAATATCTTGCAAAATACGATTATAAGTCATGCTTATTAAGTTTGTCAGATGGTATTATCTCTACCTATTCACTAAGTGGATAAGAGGCATTCCTTCTAAGATTAATCGAAAGGGATTTTCTCAAAGAAAAAGTTTGGATCTAAATCACATATTCGGGTCATCAGATCCCACAGCTATAGAAGGAAATTCTTTAATATTCCACCCTAAAGCTTTGAGTCTTAGATTATGTGTTAACAGCTAACCATTATTTCGTTTCGTTTGATCTATTAGACAAATATGTATCTTTGAAAAAAATCACAAAATGTCATACAGATTATGATGCTTAATACTATGTCGCCTAATAATTTCTATCCAGGAACATTAATAGCAAAATCCAGTATATTCATTATTTCAGTGAACCAGAAGTATGTTTCTTAAAAGCTAATACAAGTTGGGACAGTTATTTTTTTTTATAGAAATTGGATCACTCGTTTATTTGATTGACTGACAAGACATCTAAAATCCTAGTTTCAACGAATTAACATGCATAAAAAATAAAGTGAGAATCTTAGGATCTGCTTCCAATACTTTATTCAAATCAAGCTTAAAATTGGTCAGTATTTTTAGCCTATAAAGATGATGCAGCTATAAGTTGACTTTGTGATTAGGAAACAGATCTATCTGGATTTGAATGCCTTCATTATAAAACTTGCTTGCCAAGGGAGCCAGAGGGGAAGGCAGAAGTTCTCAGCTGCCCCTTTGATTGGCAGAACATACAAAAAGTGCAAAACAACAATTTTTGGGAAGATGTGTTTCTTATCTTGCATCATCCTCGCCATCTATAATTTAATGTGAAGTACGTAAAGGGTAAGACATGTTTCACTTTTTCAGTGCTTTCAAAGACTCTCGGTTTTCTCCTATATCGATCGACGAACTCGGACGCCTTCACGTTTCTGTTTCAATTCTGGTTAAATTTGAAGAAGTCAACAACTATATGGATTGGGAGATTGGTGTCCATGGCATAAGAATAGAATTTCCATCTGAACGAGGCTCCCGTCGAAGTGCCACCTACCTCCCCGAAGTGGCCTCAGAGCAAGGTACATATACATATTTTGAAATTTCTCTATGGGACTCCTGTTTCCCTATGTGCAAAAGGCAAGTATGTGTACTGAAAATGGATTAGGGGAAAACTAAATCTTGATGCCCCCTAAAAAGAATTTAAGGGAATAAGTCTGCAATTACGCGTTTATTTTGCAAAAATTTGGATCTAATATTGATAGTACTCCTCTCTCGAAGCAGATTATGGTCCTAATCTTAGTCCATGATGAATGAGTTACAGTATTTTATGTTAAAAATGTTTGAATTCAAAGAGTGTACTGTCGATTTTTGTTGAAGTATATAAGTTGTCCCATACTTTTTGATAATAAAAAATCACAATGACCTCTATTAGCAACACTTTCATAACTTATCATTGACATCTTGGTAACTTAGCAGTACTACCAGACAAATTAATCCCCAGACAACGTGAAGTGCAACACTTGGAACTTCAAATGAATTACAACTAAGAGAGCTTTAATTGGAATTAAAACCAAGTAATTACACTCATTAAAATTATTATTACGCTTATTAAAATTAATATAAAATTAAGATTAATGTTAGAAGAGCTTTTGCAAGGTTTTGCATAAGTAAAAATTTGCTAGATTATACCCTGCTTATCAAGACAAGCATATTAGCATTAATTTATTAAACATTAAAAAGGCCTAAGAAATAGGAAGCATTAATCTTAGAATTGTTGTTATTTAAAAAAAAAAAAACACTATTAATATATAGCCTGAAAATACTAATTCGTCCAACGACTCATAGGAGCGAAATATTACCAAAAATAAAGGATCCAGATGTAAGAAGCGGAGCAATTGTTATGAACCAGATCTCAATCGTTATTCTAATTACTAGTAGGGTTTTAATTAATCTGTGTGAATTTTATTGCTTTCTAGAATATTCGTCAAAAGATTCGTCTATGTCTTTGTATCCTCGTAGATTCCGTATTTCATAACTTCATTGAGACTGGTTACCCTTGAAAAAGGCTAATTTACGGGGTATACCTGCTGAGAAGAACAGGTTGCAGGACAGGCAGATTATTTCTGCAAGACAGTGTGTGAGTATATATTCCAAACCCTGAAGTTAGACGGCAAGCCTATTGGCCTGTGTTTTTGGACGTCTCAATACGGCTAAAAGACAACTGTAGCTGTTCAGCATTTTCTTCGAAGATTCGTACCAGCATGTCCTTTTTGTTGTGGGTGATATTTCAGATGAAAAACAGTTATATAGACTACTTTCTTGGCACTAGCATATAATTGTTAATACGATTTACTTTTCGCCTTAAAACAGTACAATGCGAGAAGAATGACACCAGATACGTAATATTGACTAAGCTCTGAATGGAATCACCAACAAACTAACCTATGGACATGGTAGTGAACCTAAGTTGCATTTGGTGCGATTCTATTAATGCAGGTATGTATACTAAAAAGTAGTTGCTCATGACAGTGGCTTCATCATAGTATTGGAACCGTAGTCTACCAAGCTGACTCTGTTTTCTGTACTACATGATCGGTGAAATACTTTTCTGTGTTAAGTTTACCCATATGAAAGCAGCCAATAGCTCTTATTCTCACTTCTCCATTGTAAAAATTTTCAGGTGAGAACTCTCTGTGGCTCCTTTGGTACATTAGTAAACAAAAAACTTTCCTTTTGATAAATTCATGTAATAAGTCAACTTTAAACACTAAGTAATAAATGAAACTTTAGAGGGATAAATATTAAAATAAAGAGTAGAGACAAACTTAAAATGGAAAGAATTAACCATAAGTAACAGTAAGACTGTCACTACCTGAAGCCTATCAAAGGCTAGTGCTATTTGCCCCTTGCTAAAAATGGCATACATTTTAAATAGTTTTTTTTTGTGTTGTTAGATTAGAAAATTCAATTAGAAAACTCGAACAGGATTGTTTGCAACCAGCAATTTAGATTCATAACTCTTGGTGCACATTACATTTTTAGATATATTCTTCCTTTTAAAACCATTCCATGCAATATGTAAAAAAAAAAAACTTGTCAGCAGCTGCATCTATCACGGCTGTCTAGATTTTCAGTAGGGAGTCTATTTCTAAGAAAAATTGATCCACTCAACTCGTGGAAGTCTTGTAATATGGGTCTCAGAAATACCTATACGAACTTGTCATAAAATTAGTGTTCATGGCCGCCAAAAATGTCCTTTCTGAATGTCGAACGATCAATTCATCCAATAATTCGTGGTAACAGTCTCTAATTAAGGAGAACACTCGGCCAAATAACAGCCGAAACTCTAAAACGCGGAATTTTGATAACAATACATACATCAAATGAATTAGCTTTTTATGCCGACTCCAGATATATAAAATTCATCAAGTTTCATGTGCCCATCAAAAGCTAAGAGCCTCAGAAAATTTGTACGAAAGTTTATATTGAAATTGTTTTTAGATTGAGTGGGAACGCCCCTAAAAATTCAAAGCACCTTCATAAAAATCGCAGCATCAGATTCGGCATATCAGAAAATCATATTATAAGGCTGTCTAGCTTCCATCTGGAAAAATGGGATTTGTAAGTTTTGCCAGAAGAAAGATGACGGATGCGTGTTTGTTAGTTATGCTGTTTTTTTTTTCAAATCGAGAGAGGTTTTGCTCAAATGGAGTTCTAGTTCCCCATTGTGTGACCAAAACGATCGGAGGAGGGGGGCAACTAGATTTCCCCTCCCTCCCATGCTCCTTTTTCCAAAGTCATCCGATCAACATTTTGAGATAGCTATTTTGATCAGTATAGTTGATATGTCAAGTAATCATGTCTCTGGGGATGATACGGCCCTGCAAGTCCCTGGGGAAAGGGTTGTAAGTTATGAAATTTGTCCTGTGTTTACATTTAGTATTTGTTATTGGGATAAACAGACATTTTTGGGGGCGGGTGATTTTTATGTGTGTGGGAGATTTTCCAAGGGGAGAATTTTCCTTGAGGAAGGAAGTTTTCGGGGATGAAATTTCAAAGAAAAACTATACGCGAGAGAGTTTACCAGAATTCTTATACGAAATTAATTTTAGTTGACCTACTTTCTCTTTGCCAATTCAATTTTATATTTGAAGTTATTCCAGGGAAATAGCCCAGGTAACATGTTCAAAGGAGTTAAAGTTGTCTGGGGGATATTTTCGTGGGGTGGTAATTTTCCGCAACAGAAATTCTCCGTGGGGGGATCTTACTCGGGAGAAACCTTCCATTGAGACATTGGGTGGGGAGAATTTCCAGGAAAAATTTTCCACAGAGGGAGGATTTCTGGCATAATTTGAAAAACCCTTACAAATTAAAAGAAAAACTTTTTTTTTCAAACGAAAGTAGGTTAAGAAAATTTTTCAGGCGGAATTGCCTCAAAAAGTTTTTTTATGGGGAATTTTCAGCAAGGATGGAATTGTCTGGGGGAAGGGGGACCTTACATGGGAGAAACTTCCCAATGAAAAATTTTCTTGGTTATATTTTCCATGATAGAAAAGGTGGATCTTCCAACATTATTTGAAAAACGATCGGAAATTAAATTTTAAAAAACTAATTTTTTCAACTAAAAGTAAGGAGCAACATTAAAACGAACAGAAAATACCCTGTGAACGAGGGCGGATCCCCCTCCTCAATAGCTCGATCTGTACGCTAATTCTAACTTGTTGTCACAATTATTTAAGAACAACTCTTGAAACACAAGAGCCGTTTAATTAGTCAGGAGATTTTTAAAATACAAAAAGAAACTTTGGCGTGAAGAGCGAGGTATTGAGGAGGGATTATCCCCCTAATATAGGAAAACTTTTTTTAAAGTTTTATGTTGCTCCTTACTTTCAGTTGAAAAAAATATTTTTTTTTTATTTAATCAATGAAAGCCTGGACCAATTCTCAGAGGAAAATATTGACATTTTACTGCCTTGAATAGCCAGTAATTCCAAATCAGATTTTTATAAGGTCTTTGGAAGGTTCGAGGGGCCTGTTATTATTTGTTATAATTTCTGGTCATTTTCAAATTTGACTTGACTAAAGATTCAATTTCGGTTCGTTTTAGGCTTCATTTATTTATTTAGAGCGATTTATATTTGTTTAAAGGATTGGATTTTATCAAAAAAGTTTATTAGCTCCCAAAAAAAGTCCCACTCCCTTCAAATTTTCCCTTATCACCTCTTTGAAGAGGCCCTTCTTTTTGTTTGGCAGAGCTAAATTGTCAAACAAGTTTTGGTTGGCTATTATTTTTCATCATTAAAACCTGATTTTTCATTAAATCCCTACTTCAAAAAAAGGTACCATGAGACCTACTAATTTTCTGAGTGAATGAAAAGTCACTATTCTTCATTATTAGTATAACTGTTGCTTCTTCTTTTGTCTTCCATTCAATCCTTGTTTAATTTATCTATTGTATAGAAAGTGTAGATAAGAACTTGCTTTTATAGTAAATTGAGCTGTGAATTCAACAGACAAGTCGCCAGAGACCTTTGCGGCTGCTATTGTGGACAAAAGTGTCGTGAACCCAAACTAGAAATATGCTTTTTCGTCAAAAACAAAGTAAAGGCTGACTCCACGAATGATAAAGGTAAATGCGTTGGTGACAAAAAGGCACATTAAAACATAAAGTATTTGTGTTGTTCAAAGAGCAAGGTTGAAACCTTGGAAAGTAACGTTACCCCATGGAATTTTTCACACTAGCATAACTTAATATGTCAAGTAATCTAATATTTGGGAGCTAATTTTGCCTGTAACGTAGGCTGTGCCAAGGTAGACTCTAGCTCTTAAAATATCTAGCTCCAGCTCCTAAAAATTCCATTTTTTTTTTTTTTAGTTCAATGGCCGATTGCAATTATTAAATTGCATTCCAAAGCACTTGTTGAAACTTATTACAATTAATTATTTGCTTGTTGTGCTTCAGAACTGAAAAAGCAGCAATTTTTCCTTTTACAGATAGAATATTTTGGGAATTTTTACCTTTTAGTATAAGCTAACAAAATTTTCGGTTAGTTTCAAAGATCCTATGGGTTTTGCTAGATCGACATAGTAGTAACAAAATAAAATTTATGGATGAGAATTTAATAAATTCTGAAAATAAAATAGTAAATCTTTCTCAGAAAGCCTTTCATGCTTGATCAGAGCTTGAATCTCAATCTCTATTCCATGTTCTTAAGAATGATTATGATGGTTAAACGTGACATAACTTGACCTCTTCGTTTTACGTATTACCCGCGTAGTGTGAAAGTCACTTTATGTATTGTGCTTCGCATCACTTGGGCATGGTGATTCGTTGAGAAACCTAATATATGATTCTATGTTGTATTTTCAGGTTGAGACCATAATCAAACGATTTTCTGAATTCGATTAGGAGACAACAAAAATATGGAGTTCGTGGCCTTAAAATGAATGGCTTTTTACTCTCCTCCAGAGATAATCTGGACAACTGACATCAAAATGACCGTTTTTTTAACACCATAATTTCGTAAGAATCCACGTCACAAATTTTCTTAACTTGTTTTTATCACTTGGGCATGGTGACTCTTGAGGTATCTAATATATAATTTACATTTTATTTTTAGGTTGGGACCATATTCAAACAATTGACTCTTTGCTCCGAAAAGGAGGCCACAAGGGAACTGTGACTCCGGAACTCCGTAAGCAAATTCGATTGGTTAGATATCAGAGTGAAAAAATCACTGCAAGCTTTCAGGAATATATGACTTTTCGCAAGCGGAATGGATTCTCATGACTGAGCTGAAATTTGTGAGGATGTAGAGTTTTTCTGAATCTTTTTTGTTTTTGTTTGAGATCTGGTCAAGCCGGTTACAGTTTTTATGTGCTCTCATTGTTGGAGCTCTCATTGTTTCAAGAATCCCTCCTCTCCCTATGATAATCATCAACGAAACTTATGAGAATGCTTACATCTGTAAAACTTAGAACCTAGAATTACCTCATTATCAGTTCCAGGCTTCTCATGACAATTCGTATAATGCTCCCCCCCCCCCGCCCAACATGTTGACAACATTTTTACCTTGCATGAAGAGTTTTTACATTTAGGGGGGGGGGAGGTACACCTTACACTTTAAGTTAGGACTTCCAGCTTAGGTTAATGACATAAGAGAAGAAATCCAAACGTGTTTACTGTACTTCATACAACAAAATAAAAATGATCTTATCAACACTATCAAGTTAATGTCTTTCCAATAAATTTAATAAGATGACTTTTTGGGAGCACACGTACCCCTTGAGGGGCATTGATGGCCAGTCAAATTCAAGTAGCAAACTCGTCGAAATATTACATATTTGAAGAAACCAGAAGGAGCAAAAAAGGGAACCAGTTTTGTCTTTGAAAAAAAAAGAAATAATATTCCATCTGTGGCATGTACAAAGAATAAAGTAGGACAAATGTTAAGCAGCTTTTTAAAAGCTTTTTCTGAAAAAAAATCCACCCCCTGAAGGGTGATTCAGCCCTCTCCTCCTTAATCGTTTGAAATTCCATGTGAACTTTTGACTGGGCACGACTGCCTGGAAGAGTTCTTAAATTTCACTCGTTTTTATCCAGCTTTTGTTTTCTGAAATATGCTTTGGTTGCTATTCAATGCTAATTTACTTTAAAGATTTGAATTGACTGCCTATAGCTTTTGATAGGACCATTTTCCAAAATTATTTTTCTAACAAAAACTCTTTTATGTTCTTGCAGATCCAAAGATGCATCATTTTAGGTGAATCTGCACCCTCTAAAATTCATGTCCTTGTATTTATTAATGTCATGCGCTAACGTTGAAAAGACAATTCTTTTTTTTTTCTTTTCTTTTTTGACCAGTGCATTGGTACTGAGAAATTGACTTGCCACACCAACGTGGACACCCTGTATACTACATGTATATATATACATACATATATATATATATATATATATATATATATATATATATATATATATATATATATATATATATATATATATATTACCAATTACGAAACCAGAAACCAGCCTCGCCTTATTCTTTTGTCACAAAAGTAAAGCTTTCCCATTGAAGTCTAATATTTAAAAAATTGTTTCAAGGATTTCAATTGAATTTCCTATAAATTGTGCAAGTTTCGATAAAAGATAGAATTGACTCATTCTTCTTCTTTTTTGTCAGATCTCGTCGATTTTTGTCAAATTTCTTTTTGTCAAAATTCGTCGATGTTTCGACGCTCCGTTTATCAGTGGCATTAGTAAAAGAGGGTATGTTGATTAATTATTTTTTAAACAGAACTTCAATAGACAATTTTGTGGTTGATCGTTTTCTTTGAAAATTTCTGGTTATTTGGATGTTATTAGCATAATAAAACTGTTCCTCTAGTTGATATAAACTTATCAGCATTTTCACATGGTAAAATCAAAAAGCTCAGCTGATCATGGCCATGGTTCCTAGTCTACTGGAATTAATTTTAACATTCTGTCAGCAAAAAAGTTTCGTAATATTTTTATTCTTTCCTAAATCAGAAATTGCATTGAACTTGGAAGTAGGCTAAAGATAATATTGTACGAAAAAGTACTACTTTATTCAGATATCCTGTCAAGTGTCAATGTACTAACTTGGGGGGAGTACAAATATACTATTACGACTTTTTCGTATGGTCTGAGTTGTACATGCACTTTGAAAACCTTAATTCAGAAATTTCGAATGTTTTAGAATTTTAAAGCTCAATTTTAGAAAGATACTGTAATTTGACTGTAACTGGCTTTTTAGTTAACCTGCCTTTTTGACCCGTTTTTGATTTGTTTTACATTAGATGGTATTTCGTGTTCGATGTTTTGTGTACAGTCGGATGTGTTTTTATCATAAAGCTGGGCTATTGTGCCTTTTTGAGGCGATATATACTGTGTTTGTGATTCTTAGTTGAGGGAGGTCTTAAGTGTCTATTTGAGACTTTTTTCGTGAGAGTTATATATGCATGCCCTTTCTTTTATAATTGTTTGTATTTAGTATAAAATTAGATGGCAGTGCAATCAAACCTATCGCTTTGAGAACCCTCCTATGCTATAACAAAAGCTTCTTCTATACCCAAGAGTGACCAAAACACAGTTTCACCAAAGAAATGACAAAAAAATTAGTCGGCCTTAGCTCAGAACAGATGCAAATGGTCTAGAAATGACATAAAATTAAGAACGAAATAGGATGTTTCTCAAGCAAAAATGGCAAGTTTACTAAAATGTTCATTGTCTATAGTCATGCCAGTGTAAAGCTCATTCTACAGCCCCATTAGAAAATTTTGAAACATACATTGCTCCGAAAGACCTATTTTGACACTTAAACGGAGCCAAAGAGTCAAATCAAGATCAAAGTCCCTAAGGTTTTTAAATAAAGATTGATCCAATGATCGTATCTGCAAAATTTCAAAGAATATCTGGAAACTTAGTCTCGAGAAAGGTTTTGCCATGGAATGTCCAAACTAATAAGGATGACCATTGGTAGTAAAACCCTTCCAAGAATGAAATGTCCTTCGCCATCTAGCGCCCCTCCACGTATGAAATTTCTCTCTTCTTATCTCTTTGATCAGGCAAGAAGTATCATTCGAAAATATTTCGTTTTTTATGCGAGCTACTATCGAAAAACTTGTGCAATATATTCAACCTTCTTTCATCCCCCCCCCCTCTGCGGTGTCAAGATATCCTTTTTAGGAAGTAAAGACCTATGAGTTCTCAGTAAATGGAACTGCTAGGATTGCAAAATTTAGACGTATCAATCTATGTCTCAGGTTGAATCAGGTAGTAGTTCGATGCAAGATCGATAAACTTATGTCGTTTTCCGAAGTGAAATGTATGTACAATAACATAAACCAATAATCAAAGAAAACCTGGTAGATTTTAAATTATTATAATTTTCCTACCCCAGGATTTGCTATTGTTCATTTTGAACCTGGTTTAAAAGTGTGTTGCATCGTATCATCAATGTTTGCAAATGATTAAAAGTACTAACTCCACCTTTATTTGGTTTGCTGAATATTGTCTCCTCTAGGATTGAAAAGCGCTGCTCAAAATTTTTTCGGAGCGATACAAATATTTAAAGCTTAATAGTTTTGTTTTCAGTAGTGTGTTAAATGATTATTTATATTGGATGAAAAATGATATAGGTAGTACAAAACCTGAAAAGAAAATGTCGACATTTTTGTAATTTGAATATTATTTTATTTCCTGAGAATGGGGGTTCGATTCCTGGCGTCGCTGGTTGTTTGGTTTGGAAGGGGGGCAATAGTGTGACTCTGTAAGCTCAGCCAAAGTCGACCCAGCTCTAAATGGATACCAGGAGAAATCTGGGGGAAAACCCGGGAAGCGTCGGATGATTTGCCCCCAAACACGCATTACATTCCCGGCCGAAGAGATTAGTAAAGAGATCTATACCTGCGCAACATGGATTATTGGTTAGCATGCAAAAAAAATTTTTGATTTCCATAAAAAAAAATGAAAAAAATATTTTATCCCCCCGCCCCTCCGATTTCAAAAAGTACATTCCCCTCTCCAACTTAAAATTTTATGAACTGACTGTCCAACATATGTTTATGCTTCCTTATAACGCTTATTTAACTTACCTAATTTACATCAAGATGACCAATAAGACAAATTGGTGTGCATCAAGTAAGATCAATCTGAAATGTGCTTGAAAAGTGTGAACTATTGACTTTCTATTTTGGGCGGTATTTTTATTAAAATATCATATCAGGTCTGCCATTTGAAATTTAAAACTATCCGGAAATTCACCTGTAACAAAATCCCAAAGGCTCAAAGATATGAAGTAATAGTACTTTTAGTGTTGTTGTTATGCCAAAAGTCATATCTGTATATTTACGAACAACGTACATTACAGCATAGAACTTAACATTTCTGAGACAATTGCCAAACAAAATGCTTGCTAAGATGCTCTCAAAGGGAGGATCAGAAGGGCAATGTATGTTCAGTCATACTCTAATCCTCCTGATCTACATTGCCATGCTGATTCTTAATGGTCGGTTCGGAAAACAAAATAACGAAAACTGATTTTATTTAAATTTATGGAATAAAACACGACACATAACAGAATGCCAAAAGTCTCATTTTGCTTTCTTTTTAATTATAGAATGGTTAAGAGGGTATTGAGCTCTTTGATTCAGGTTATTCTATTGTTTCAATGTCTTTTGAATGAACACTTTGTGTCTGTTATTATTAGGAGCATTATATTGCGTATATTTTCCGCAGTTACCCCTTTTAAATGTATGTTGATGGGCTAGAACTACCCTTCCCATCTGTAAATATCGGTGGTGTAACAAGTTTGGCTCAAGGGGTAATGACGAACAACGGCTCAAGAAAAAGGAAGAAAATGTTGGTTTAAAATAGTGTTTAGTTTATCTCAAGATCCCCAATGACACGTTTGAAATGATCCTGTAGGGAAAATTGTGCTTCAAGTTGAAAAATAAGCAAGCCATGCAAATCATTTTCTTTTTTTGTGTTTCTTTTAAATAAATTCTCTCTCTCTCTCCTTCTATAAGTTTAAACTTGTGCCCCCCCCCCTCCAACTCATCGTTCGTGGTGTTGAAGCTTGGCTTCTTTTTTCTATCTGAGAACAAAATTGTTGTGTTTACCTGTTCATGTCAAAAGTGAACTAAGAGCTTCATTTCCCATATTATTTTCACCTTTTGTCTTAGAACCTGGCTCTCTTATAAAGATTTCTCCAGGTTCATAAGTTCTTTTTAATTCACCAAAGCAAAAGTTACCCCCGCCTTTTCTAACAGGGTAATCCAGAGTTGGATTCTTTATTATTTTTATAGAAGAGAGGGGCGTAAAATTAGCCTTCCCGCCTTTCCCATCCCTCGAACCAAGCACCTAAAAAGGTAAATTTTAGCGTCTTAAGAATTATTAAATTAAAGTAAAACAAGTTTAAACTCTAATTTTGATTTTATTAATTATCAGTTTTATTCTTTTTACTTATTTTCTGTTTCACTTCGTGTTACTTCATATTTTTGGGAATCAAGGATTGGCCATGATTATCAATCTAAAATATTGTCATTGTCCGTTATTTGTTAATGGGATTCAAACCCATTTATTTTTCCCTACATATCACATCAAGGGTGCCCCTAGAGAAGACATGGCCCGGGAGGAAGGGGGCTGGATATATTTTTCAAGGAGGAAAGGTTGAAAAACGATTTCTAGTAAATCTTAAAAATTCAAATATTAATTTTTGTTTCCCAAATATTGATTATTTTTTTCCGTATTATTTACCTTTACTTTTTTATCAATTTCCTGGGTCGCAATTGATTTAAAAAGAAGAAAAGAGGGGAAAAATCGTGTTTGAATTAAATTTATAGCATAATGTGCCAATAATCTTGAAAGGAAGTAATATTTAATTATGACAATACCTGTGTGAATGGGATGGAGGGATTTGGAGTTTGATTGAAACTTAAATGAGGGTCGAGATTCACAACTAGTTGAGCCCATATTGGACACCAAAATCGACATTCTGGAAATGGCACTTTTACAAGTACAACTAATTTGTTCTAATGGGACGAAACGCCCGTTTCTTGAAATTTTAAGCCAACCTATTTTATTAGAATAGCATTTTACCATGAGATCTTAAATAATTAAAATATTTTGAAAAAGGAAATTAACCTTAAATACAGGAGAAAAATACTCATTGATCGCTAGATTGCTACGCCACCGATAGATGCGATGTATCCGCGTGTAGGTAAAAATTCGGAGATGTTTTAGTTAATTAATTGCAACTTATTTCATGTACTAATTTTTGCGTGATTAGCTTTAGTTGATTAGCCCTTGGTTATACGGCGCTATTAGACAATTTTCTATCGTTTTTCTTTAGAGATAATACAAGTTTAAACATCAAAAATTTTTATTGTGTGTATGTTAAAGACATAGGAATAGCCTGAGGTCTGTACATATTATGATGTACTATATAGTTTAATCTTTGTCCCGAGATTGGAAACAAGTCTAAATCTGAGCCACTATCTCAGTATATAAGCACAATTTTCAGCATTTATACTGAGAATATGGAACAGTCTGTGCAGGGAACAAATAAATTAAACTGAAAACATTACTTGGTTTAAAATTTTTTTTAAATGATTACATTTGATGCAAAAACAAGAAAAGAAAAGTGTCTGAATGCTCCTAAGACAGCAGGTCTTAGCTGCCTTAATGTTTACCTTTAATGTTAATCTTAAACATTCTTGCTAGTGTCGTGTGAGTCAAGAGGCCTTATCCAGTTTTTTTCTACTTTTAACGTCAAAAAACATTTTTGAAAGCAAAGCGCAAAACATAAAAGTAAAAAAAAATACAAAGAAAAATCTGTACGTATTTCGATAATTCGATGGAACTCGGGCCCCGAAGGTTTTTGACCGCTTTTAGTCTACAGCCATGCAGGTAGTTTCAAAATTAAATTCTTTGAAAAAATTCATAGTTCTGACTCAAACAGTTGAGCTGTGTATCTAATGTATATTCTAAAACTTTTATGTTAAATCTAAAAATCATTTCAATTATTTTCGTATCGGTTCCGCAAATAGTACAATCAATTGGCCAAAAATTCCCAAGAGCGGTTTTACCACTAAAAAACGGAACGAAAATTCAAAATCATATTCCCATTCAAGTTCTTTAATGAATTTCGTGGTATTTCTGTGTAATGTTAGATGGCGCTTTTGTATGTAAAGTTTTCTCAATGAGTTCTCAATACTCTATGGCGAAGCCAGTTATTTAATATTCTACTTGCTGTCTTGGGAGCATTCAGACACTTTTCTTTTCTTGTTTTTGCATCTATTACACGGACACTTTAATCATTAAACTCCACCATATCTAAACAATAAGACAATAACAACTTTAGGACTATATTTATGAAAAACAGAATAATATTACATTTTAATCTAATAAGGACAACATTCTGTAAATAAAGCTTACCTAGGATTCAGATTTTTCTTCGATATCTTCTTGCATTCTAGTGAACCGGGCGTAAATATTCAAGGTGTTTTTTGTTTCAAGTTCACTTAGCACAAATCCTATTAAAAACTGGGCAATTAAATTAGCGAGAAAAATATTTTTGTGAGGTGCATACAGTTTCCGAACAGCACTTGGAACATGACGGAAGTTTTCAGGCAAAATTGCTGTTTGCAGTCTTGAAGCGAACTAAAAAGAAAGATACGAATTGACAATGCTGCAAAACAGTTTATATCACAGAATAATCGTGTACTAGTCCTTGAAATAATGCAGGGTAAACTTACTTTGCGCTCAAAATAAATTTTGAATACAAGTATCGGCACTTAATCATATACAGGGGCAGATTTTTTTTTATTTGAGGCCAATAAGCCGACAGTCCTCATCAGTCAGAATAATATAGCTTGTTAGAACCCATCTTCAATGTTTTAATCGTGACGAAAATTACTGAAGTTTGCATTGCCACATAGGTTATTTATTTAAAACAAAGGGAGGTTTCAGTAGACTGTTTTAAAAGATTATTTTTCAAGTTTTTAAGTCGGCCAAGTCTTCTGTACGGGTAGTAGAGGTCGCAGCATAAAATATATATGGAGTATATGTATGGAATATGTAACTTCGTTTCAAAAGTAAGACATAACAGCACTAGCCCTATAGAACAAAATGGTGAAAGTGGGAAATATCGTGTTGGATTTCGATCGGAGGAGCTCATTTGAAGGACGATTGAGCCAGTGCTAAGTGCTTGGCCTCAGTACCTACCAAAATATAGAAATGGATAAGATGGGAGCTTGCATTAGTGAATATATATCTATATCATTGCTACAGAGGCTCATTAAAATACACCATGTTATCGTGTACAATGCTCGCGTTTACAAGCACTCGAGTTACTGTAAAGAATTATTTATACTTTCACCTTTAACTGAATACACTCTTAAGATAATACTTGTTTTGCTGCTTTAACATTATATTGTAACTGCTTATTGAGAGACAATTTTCATCCAAAAGCCTTATAATGTTGTTTTTGATTTGACAAAAGTTAAAAATATTTACATGAAGGTGGCTTTCAATTGCATCTTACTGAGATAAGACACAAAACGCCTTCAGTGAGTCTTTTGTTTCCATTTTGGTCTTGTTATTCTTCCTTGGCATTTTTACACTGTGGCTCTGCCTCTTAGGTTTTTTTCTCAACGAAGATGAAGACGGCAAAATCTAGTCTACTACTATTACGCAAAATCTTGATGTATTTGAACTGGTATGATTGGTCCTTAGCAAAGTTAACTTTGGAAACGCAGCCACGAAGACCGCAAAGGTTATTTATAGGGAAAAGGCGGTACTCAAAAGCGACCAGTAGCAAGCTGCCGATGACCGATATGCCTAACAAAAAACAGCAAGTATTTAAATCGCATGAATCAGAGGCAAACATTCATCTGATAGATTGGGAACCAAGTCTAACGCCTTAAACTGCAGTAAAATAAGGTAATACACATTGGTGCAAGCTTTGGGACGAAAATATAAGACATTGCTTGAAGTAACGATCAGAATACAGAATAAGTGCATTCCAGACCATAATTTTTTAAATGGCCCATCAGGCCAGCCTTGAGAGATTTAAACCTCTTATGCCTCACCAGTACTGGCACGGTAACACACACAGCCACGTATGTATGTGAGAGACGTCTTAGTTTCCCAGCCTTTCTTCCCTAAAATTAAATGATTGTTTCCCACTTTTATATAGTTTGAATAGTTTTTGCGAAGAGTTCCCCCCCCCCCCTTCACCCTTTTAAAGCAGCGCTCCATCCTAAAAATTTTCTTCACTTATTCGAAAAATTGTTCGAAAATTTATTCACTTCAAAAACTAAAAAAAAATTCCTTGCTTAAATGAAAAAAAAAGCATTCCATACGCTTTTTTTACCAATTTATTACGTTTTCTTTCAACAATTTAAGTTAATATTCTTGCTATTCCGTAAACTAATTTTTTAGTGTCAGTTTATAAATACTGCACTTCTTGTGGGCTGTTATGTGTGAAATAAACTTAGTTTTAGTTTAAATAATAACACTAATAATAACTTATTTCTTACGCACTTACAAAAAGCAAAAAGTGGAGTACAAGGAGAAAAACAAAGAACTACAAACAAAACAAAATACAAGAAAATGAAATAACAATTTAGCAAAAGAGGCGGATAAGATGATTGTTAGGACTAAGACGGATTGGCGCTTCGTCAATTAATTTTGAACTTAGTTTTTCCACTGAGAGAACAATATCCGTTGCCTGATATTTACTAATTAACCTTCGGCTTTGAAATGATCGTGGTAAATAAAGTAAGAACTTACAATACCGATAGTAATCCGTCTTGACCTCTTTACGACACCTTTATTCAAAAGCATATAAAACCCAGCACAAAATAACAAAGAATGGTCGCAGAAACTCGAGTACAGCTTTTTAAGTGCTTGCCGCCGGAAATGTTCACGATTTCCAACAATTTTAGAGTACCCCAGTTTAAGCTTTAATTGAATATCCCGAATTGTCTGAAAAAGAAAATATAAATGACAATCAAAGAGAAATGTATATTTATAATAGCGGATAATCTCCAAAAAAAATTTTTAATTTGATATATCTACGGCATCTCAATAGATTCTAGCCCCAGTTTGGCGATGAAGTTTCCCACTGCAACTCTGGCTCACTTCTTACATTAAAAATATTTTGAATAGGACTGAATTAAAAAGCTTTCTTTAAAATATTGCATCCTGAGAATAGATGTTGAGTATCAATTCAGAGTTCAAAGTGTCAACATCTAAATTGGATATTGCATGGACATTATTAATTCAGTAAGTTTTTTGTGAAGAAAATCAAAATTTCGCAATAGGGATTATAGTGACGCATAAGTATGAATCAGTCGTGCTCTTTGACCAGTTTGACTGGTTTTTCCCAGTAAAGGATAATGGATAACAGCGAGTATGTGCATTGCCCGGTAATGAACTTTTTGCAAAACAACTGGGAAGAAGGTATTGAAGAAGCTACTATTATTCAACATGCAATAGACTTTTTTGAATGCGGTGTTATTGCTGATGCGAAAAGCGAATTTTGGGCGAAGGTTGCGCCTAATGATAATTGCCCCCGGCGCATCGGTGCGAAAGCTTCTGCGAACAATGTGAAAGATATTCTTGATTTTATTAAGAAACTGGACTCTGAGGAGGTATCAACTCCGATTTATGTGATCAAGTCTCCAACCGAGGTCCCGGTTTTGCCCGCAGTTGCGTATTCTAGGCTGTCAACAAAGGTGAATCGCGTGGAACAACTACTCAAGGTTGTTGCCACCAAGCTGGATGCCTATGAACTGAATTACCCGCAACTGCCGAAACCTGCAATTCCCGACTCGCATGCTACTATTGTTGTGTCGAACCTTCCATCTACCCTTTCGGACCCAATAAAACGAAAAGATCTGATAGATCAGATTGATGGACACGAATCAATCACTAGCATTCGCCCCGTTCGTGACAAACTGTTTATCAATATAGATAAGTCAGTTGCTGAAGATTTCCGCTTATCGGTGACTGGTGCGTTTACTGGCTCTTCTGCGAAAGTTCTAACCAAGAAGTTTTACGGACTCCTGAAGGGAATCCCGCCTGATTTTGAACTGTCCCACCTGATATCGTGCCCTGGTGTTTCTGGTGCCTCTAGGCTAGGGAAATCGCTTGCAGTAAAACTTGAATTCTCTGATGCAACATCAAGAGTCGAAGCATTTAGATATGGTCTCAAAGTTGGATATGAAATCCTAAGTGTTTATGAGTTCAAAGCGATTCCCCGGTGCTGTAACAATTGCCGATCCCCTGACCATCTCCAGTCGTCTTGTCCCTGTGTTACACCAAAATGTGCGCGTTGTGCCGGTCCTCATGTTTCAGATAGAGACTCGCCTTGCAATTTGTCACCTAAGTGCGCAAACTGTGGAGGTGATCATGTTTCATTTAGCCTCACTTGCCCTAAATTGAAAGCAATTGTCAGTCGCAAGTTACCGAAAACAAACTAATGTCTGAATCAGTATCACTCGTGTCCTTCAATATTAATGGGACGAAAAACAAGGACCTGACCATTGATGAACTGTACAGTAAGTTTGACATTGTATGCTTTCAGGAACATCTTTTGACCGCAACGAGTGTTAATTTCCTGCGCCGCAGTTCCGCCCACTTTGTTTTCACAACAAATGCTAAATCTACTTTTGGAAGGCCTTCAGGGGGGTTTAGCATGTATTATAAAACAAAAGCTCAGCTTTCTGTCCCCGTCATGCTATTTCTCTGATGAACATTTATTGGCTATAAGACTTGGTAAAACCGTATTGATAAACACTTACCTGCCTCACGATGGGAAGAATATGACATCGCTTAATAAATTCCCCAAAGCATGCTCTAGTTTGAAAACTCTCCTTCAAAGTATAAGCAAAAATGGGTACGAATTTATTATTATTGGAGATGTGAACACTGATGTAAAACGTGATTCTGCTCGTACTGTGACCCTACTTGATTGTCTCCCTGATTACAGAATAATTACGAAGGATCTACCTTTCTCGTATGTGCATAATTCCGGCAGCTTATCGGATATTGATCATGTGATTTGTTCCCCGTTCATTACATCTTCAACAGTGCATGTCCACGAAGATGAGCAAGATATTGATCACCTCCTTTATCGCTATGCTTTTCGATTAGCAAAGATAGTACTGACCAGGCTTGTGCTCCTGCCTCTAAATGGTTTGTGCGGAGTAATTGGAGAAATGTTAATATGCCATTATATATTTCAACCCTGGCCATTCTCCTTGGTTTTTTACGTGTACCTTTTCATCTACTCCAGCTGAGTGTTAGTCCTACTAAAAGTAATTACGATCTGAATCATTATTACAACCAAATCGTGTGGTGTTTAAAACGCGCTGAGGAGGTTGCTGTCCCTCAGGAGCGAGTGAGGAAAAGTACAAGGAAACCAATCTGGTCGTGTGACCCTGAGCTGAAAAGTGTGAAAAATAAAGCCAAATTGTGGCTGCGTATATGGGTTGCTAACGGTCGACCATTAGCTGGGAATGTGTTTGAAATAAAACAAAAAACTAAGCGTGAGTTTAAGAAATGTCTGCGATCGAGCCGTTACAAAGGGTTAGAATATCCTACCAATAAGAAAGAATGGGAAAAAGTGATTAATTCAGCTAATTTAAATAACTCGGCAAATCCTAATTGCCCCATTACGCCTTCCGCATGGTCTGGCCACTATTCAGTTATATTTTTCAAAGTGAATTATGCAGTGCACGCGCTTTATTCGAAACTGCTTGATTCGGTTCTCCCGCCTTTCCTGACTCAGGCACGAGTTATTCCCGTTTCAGTTGACGCTGTAATTGCATCTGTTAAGAAATTGAAATCAAGTTCTCTTGATATTGACGGTATCAGTGCTTGTCATCTAAAAATAAATTGCCCGTCTTTGTTTTTCCATTTACAGTTGTTTTTCCAAATGTGCCTTTGTCGTTCCCTCGTTCCTGACAGCTTTTTGTGTGGAACTGTCACTTCTGTACTTAAACGAGGTAAGACTCCTTTGGATTGTTCTTCTTACAGGCCTATCACGGTTGCTTGTAATTTTAGTAAAATCCTTGAACACATCCTACTTCCTTTCATAAGTATGAATGCTAATTTCGGGGAGAATCAGTTTGGTTTTCGGTCTGGCATCGGGTGCCAGCACGCTCACCGTGCTCTTGCTTTCCTTCTTAAAGATGCTTCGGCTAAAGGGTATGGTCTTCATATTTGTGCTCTTGATCTTTCTAAGGCTTTCGATAGTGTTGTACATAGTCAGGCTCTTTACTCTCTTTATAGTCACGGTATTAACCTTTCAGTTATTTTTCTTCTAAAGTTTTGGTATTGTAATTCTTATCTTCGAATTAAAACTAATGGTGCCCTTTCATCTTCTAATGTTCTTGTTCGTCGGGGCGTACGGCAGGGTGGAGTGTTATCTCCTAGTATTTTCAAATTTTGTATCTCTGGTATTCTTGAGAATATTTCTTCTATGTGTTTTGTTGGTTTGAGTGATATTTCTTACCTTGCTTATGCTGATGACATTCTTCTAATTAGCCGGTCTAAACTCAGTCTACCGCAGATGGTTCATAAAGTTTCTTCTTCTTTTACTAAAATCGGTCTTTCGCTTAATGTTGATAAATGTAAGTATCTTTCTTTCAATGTTCCCTCTTCTCCTAGGCCTCTAATTTTTCAAAATTTTTCTATCCCTCATGTAGATTCGATCCGGTGGTTGGGTATTACACTTACAAAAAATCTTAAAACTCTTCGGGAGCGTGCTGTCTGGGATGCTAGAGTGAAAATCCAGATTGGTTACTCTAAAATTGTAGCCAATCGAGGGAAATACAATCGTATTGCCCTTGGTAAGCTTTATTCTACTTTTTCCGATCATTCTGTTCTTTACCTTTCTGGGCTTTACCCTATATTTAAGAAAAAAGATATTAGCGATATTCGATCCTCTTATTTCCGTTTCTGTAAATTTCTTCTCTATCTTCCTCTGTGGTATAGAAATCGAAAGATAATCAAAAAGTTCCATCTTCAGAACATTACTGAGAAGCTGACTGATCTACACAAAAAGCTCTCAGAAACGGCGTATCGGCGTTTGTCGCCTCACCACGGTCTGATCCGTTTGTATGATTAATGTCTATTGTTGACTCTCGTTTTTTTTGTTTTTTTTATTTGTATCACATATTTTTTTTTCCGTTTTTCTTTAAGTTTTTACTCCACTATTTATCTTTTTGATGTAAGTGGGTTAGAAATAAATATTATTATATTATTATTAACTGGCATCATAGAGGTTACTTGGACTTAAAAAACAGTAATTCAGTTCAATTATTTGGACTAATCTACATTTTAGCGTGCTTTCAAAAATATTGGTTTTAAGGTTCGCCACCAAGAGAGTGCTAAATTTGGCTTGCAATAGCACTAATCGCAGATAAGTTGAAACCAGTCTTATTGCTTGATAAGAGACTTAAAAAGGGCTTTTAGGACTTCAGATTGGCCAACGCCAGACCTCCTTAAAAGAATATTTTTATTGAAAACGGGTCTAAAACCAAGGAATATTTGGCAAGTAAAAAGGTTTAGCATAGACATCGATTCTTGCGTCCAGTGGAAAGGTGCAAGTCCAATTGCTCTCGCTTCGCTACTTGTCAAGCTACAAAATCAATCTCAATCAGTACGCCGTCTTGCTTGCCTTTCCACTAATTCTCTTAGTCGGAAATTTCTAGTTAGACAGACACGGGCTGACTCAAAGAACTTCCTTTCAAATTTGGCGAAAATTGCACTATGTAAGAGGCTACCAACCAACCAAAACTCCAAGAAATACTAAATTGCCAGTTGAACCTTAAAAGGAACTAATGAAAATAAAAAAAAACAAGTTTTATTAACTGAAAGTAAGGAGCGACATTAAAACTTAAAACAAACAGAAATTATTCCGTATATGAAAGAGGCTGTCCTCTTCTCAACGTCTCTGTGTTTACCCTAAAGTTTTTTATTGTTTTAAAGAGTAGAACTGTGACAGAGTCCAACTTTAGCGTAAAGAGCGGGACGTTGAGGAGGGGACAGCTCCTTTCATATACGGAATAATTTCTGTTCATTTAAAATTTTAATGTTGCTCCTTACTTTCAGTTAAAAAATCTTATTTTGTGTTTAATTTCTGAACGTTTTCTAATTTTTTATTTTTTATTTTGTTTTTTTATTTAATTTCTGATCTTTTTTTAAATAATGCTGGAAAAATCTGGCGTCTCCTTCATAGCAATGTCCCTTCCCCATGAAAAATTCCTCCAGGGAAAGATCCCCAAAGTAACCCCTCAACCCTCCCCCCCCTTCCACTACCAAAAAAATTCCCCCTTGAAAACGTCTGTATGCTTCCCAATTACCAATACTATATCTAAACATTGGGCAAAGTTCATAAATTGCAGCCCTTCCCCCGGGGACTGTGGGGGATTAAGTCATCCTCAAAGCAATATTTATTATATTTTTCAAACATGCTGGACAAAATGGCTATCTCAAAATTTTGATCGGGTGAATTTAGGAAAAATGAGCGTGGTAGGGGGTTTAGTTGGCCTCCATTTTTTCGGTCGCTTAAAAGGGCACTAGAACTTTTTATTTCAATTCGAACGAGCATTCCCATGATATTTGAGAACCACTGGGTCGATACGATCACCCCTGGGGAAAAAATTAAAAAAATAAACACGCATACGTGATCTTTCTTCTGGCATAAAATATAAAATTCCACATTTTTGCAGATAGGAGCTTGAAACCTCTGCAGTGGGGTTCTCTGATATACTGAATCTGACGGTGTGATTTTCATTAAAGTTCTATGACTTTTAGGGAGTGTTTCCTCCTTTTTTCGAAAATAAGGCAAATTTTCTTAGGCACGTAACTTTTGATAGGTAAGACTAAACTTGATGAAGCTTACATATTTGAAATCAACATAAAAATCTGATTCTTTTGATGTATCTATTGGTATCAACATTTCACTTTTTAGAGTTTCGATTACTATTGAGCCGGATCACTCCTTACTTACAGTTCGTTACCACGAAGTGTTTGACAAGGATCACAGAACACATGGAAAATATTTTCACGTCCTCTTTTTTCTCATTAATTGGTTCCCCTGGGTCATCTTTTCAGGCCCCTGGGCCCCTTTTTTAAGATGATGCTTCAATTAACAGCAGCAATACAAGATTGAATCGTATTGACGTGCCTTATGTCTGTTTATGAACGACTTTGCTACATATCACACACTTTCAGGGAAACTTCGCTTTTGTGATCATTTCTTTTCCCGCGAAATTTTATAAAATAAGATTTTCAATGGGACTCAAAGATCTTATTGATTCACACCCTTATATAACGATGTGAATTAACAAGATTTAATACAAAAATGTAAACATAATCGGTGAACTAAAGAACTTTAGTTAGAACTCCAAGTTTTTAAATCCAGTTGTATGTCAAAAGTCAGTGAAGCTTTAAAATTTAGAAAATCTGAGAAAAATAAATGCAACTTTAATGTATGCAACACAAGATCTTTTTTAGGTTAAACAGCAATTCAAAAGTAGACTGAAGATCAGTGGGTGGTAAAAAAAAGTAGTAAAATAGTTTTCAGTAAAACTAGGATCCCAAATTATTTATGGTGTCTTCCGCTAAACGAAATGAAAACAGAATGTAAAAAAAAACTATTTTACCCTGCTACGAAGGGATCTAACGAAAATTTCGCAAGATGGTTAGGTCTTGTTTTTTTGTGATTGCTTGCCGAAAATTAGCATTTTTTGGTATCCCAGGTGAGCCAACCAAAAATCAGGGCACCCTCAAATACCAATGGGGGATTAGTAAGAAATAAAGAAAGCAGAACTTCCGCGGTGAGACTGAAGCCGTGAACATATTAGAGGGGAGAAGGAGTATGAACAACTGTCGGTGATCTGACAAGTTATCATTAGTAATATGCGCCTATTTTCAATAAATATTGTCATTTTTAAATTTAAAAGCAACATTTAGTCAAACCAATTCCTATAGTCCTCGTTTCTTTTATCATCATTACATATTGTCTAGCGTTCAACCTTAAGTTATATGAAATTATGCAAATTATCTGTGTAAAGCATAAAAGAATAATCTTATTTCAATAAAAAATAAATTTTCTTTTCGCTTTTGTCACGAAGGAAATAATGAAAGGAATATCCCAAAAGTTATGAATGAATGCGTTTTATTGTCCACTTTAATGATACAAAATCACAAGTGGAGTACTGAAAAAATAAAGGAAAAAAGAAAAAACCACTAATAAAGAATACACAGCAATAAACAAACAAAGGAAAGGAAACAAAGCATACTTCTAATAAATACAAGATATCACTTCACGAGGCGAACTACATAAATGAATGAATGAATGTCCTTTACTATCCCAATACACTTGACATAGTCAAAAAAGTGGAGCATGAAAAAAAAGAGAGAGAACACAAAAGATGCATAAATAACGAGAGAAAATATAACTAAACTAGAAAGATAACTTATAGAAAGAAGAAGATTATGGCACCATCGTCCCATAAAGGGAATTTTTCTTGCAGAGAGATCGGACATAGCGAGAAATTTGACGGTTGAAAACAACAATTTCGCTCTTACTTTTGTTAAACGACAGGTTGATTTCGGAATAAGCGTTGCTTAGAACATCGAAGTTCTTCTCTATCATCCCAAAAGAACGGCTTAAATTCAGTATATCATCGGCACAATTTAACAGTGATATATCTATACCTCTAAACACAAAACTCATCTCAACATCTTTTTGTGAATCTATAACACTATTATTGTAAAGGGGAAGGGAAGAAACTGCCCCTTGCCGTATACCTTTTTCTACAGAAACTACTATAACCGAAATTTATGTACCATCAATCGTCGGGACTTTAATTCTAGCCTTCAGTTTTTTATACAAATTTCGGAGTGGTAGGACAATTGATCTATCAAGGCCACGTTTGAGTGCAATCGACAGTATCTGAGCATGGACGCCAGAATCGAACTCTCAGCGTACATCGTGACTAGCTGCTATAACCCTTTCTCCTGTCTAGTCACACTCTTAAAGTACATTATAAATGATATGGTGAAGATATTCCCTACTAACAGATTGTTTAAAACCAAATTGGTTATCAGGGCTTTCACAAACTCTACATAACTCATCAAAAATTTTACAAAGAACTGGGGCACCTGTTTTGGGACGGTGAGAGCCGCATTGAACAGAGTCTTTTCCTTTCTTTAATACCGGGGTGACAATCCCAACACAAAAGGAATCTGGCACTAAACCGCAAGTGAAAACCATCTGGTATAACAGAGTGAGCTGCTCAAGGACCCCTTGGCTGCCATGAGCTAAATACATGCCACACACTTGGTCAACGCCTCGCAAGAACTTCTTCTTTTCTTTAACTATCGCCACTCGAACATCAGAAACAGTTACCACAAACCCGAGTGAAGGTGATGCTTCACTTAACAAGAGATCAAGATTATCTTCATATTTCGACACAAGCTGAACATCCGGTGCAGCTAAGTCTAACTTTTAATAACTATTCCACTGTTCTTCTGTGGGCCAGAGGCTGGGACCGTCGCAATCACTTCTTTTTCTTCCTTTTAAGGAAATTCCACACGGCATTTGGGTCACTTTTCAGCATGTTACTATTTTCATCCAGAATGGTATCATTGTGCTTCTGCAGGCATTTGGCAAACCTTTCTTTTCAGATAAATCCGCACCGTATTCACAGCACCTGACCGGGGCTTTCCTATTTTCTATCCACTTTTTGTGCCAAAACTTAGAAGCGTGACAAAGCTGAGCTAGGAGTGGGTTTTCTTTCCAGCGTGGAACTTCAGTACCAGTTCGAACCTTGCGTTGTGGTACCGCAGCGCTTTCAGCGACTCTCAAAGCATGGATTATTACCATGCAGTATACATTTAAATGAACCTGTTTTTCAGTGGTTTCTAGACTGGATTCGTTTGTAGAAGGCGGTAGGGTACCTTGATCCTTCCTAGAATTTCATCACAAAGAGACTGGTATATGTCTATATTAATCTTCTTCCAGTCAGATTTCTTACGCCATTTCCTGACTTTGCTGAGACATATGCTTGGCTGTATAGTTGTATCGGAAGAACAGGATACGGGTAACTGATCGGAAATGTTGATGGTAGTGTCCACATATGGAGAGGGGGGAGGCAGTGTCGTTTGCTTGGTTTGAAAAAAGAAATCAAGGGCTGAGGTTGCTTCGAATTATGGATGTATGTAAAACCAAGGTCGTTCGAAAGAACCTCAAGACCGCTGAGAGCGTTAAGAAAGATTTGTGAACGTGGGTTTGTACCAGAGAGATTACAGTTCATGTCACCCGCTAGTATAACGTTTAGTCCCTGTTGTTCCGAACCACTTACTGAACTTGCTAACTTTTTACAAGCCATATTGAACTTGCGTTAAGACTTAAGGTCTCGGTAGTCAGTTGGCATGTACACTGAGTAAATGATAATCTCGTTTATTTTGACCGCAACATAATTGTCAGAAGACGAGTGAAGCGCCGGTAGAGGTTCCGCTCGGGCGAGTACCGCTATACCACCGGACAGGCTACCCTTTCCACTTTAGCTGGTTATCGCTGAGACCCCGAATACTTTCAACCATCCGTCCAGTGAAAGAATGTCCAGACTTTAGTTGGAGAGAAAGTGTTCCTGCATACACAATACGTCACATGACTCCATTAGGCGATACAGAAAAAGCCTTTTATTAATAAAACCACCATTTATGTTCCAAGTAGTTATCCTTTAAATTCGACTGTTCATTCTTAAGCAGTAGTTTCTGTGCTTTTGGACATTTATACGAATAACGCGGGTGGTCAGAGGAGCCACAGAGAGCGTATTTCATGACAAGTTGACACGGGTTTTCTTTGGAGTTCTAGTGGTCACCAGCGCATTAAGAGCACCTCGGGGAAGCTTTACAGTTATTTGCAGTGTGGCCGTAACACTGGCACTTGTAGCACTGAGTAGGTAAAAACTTGTACTTGTGACGCTCGTAACCAATAACAAGGAGATTCTCAGTGGCATACTTTAGGTGGCCACTTGACTCAAATTTTAATCGAAAAGACCTAGTACTTCCTAACTGAACAGCTTCTGTACAGTTACTAGCGAGATTGCATAGGTCGCTTTTAGACGTTCCGTCAGGCACTCGGCGTACTATACCGAAGAAGGCAGGACTCTTCACCTTAGAATTAATGGATGGGTCTGCTTTTCTTAATGTGTCTGACAGAGTATTGGCAGCACCTTTGTCCGATAGAACTACTTGCCATGCATCCCTCCTAGGCCTCAAAACAACTATGCTTGAACTGACATTCCCACAAGCTGTATCCAGGAAGTCTTTACGAGCGTCAGGATTATTCAAGTTTTTAGGTGGATTTTTGACAATAACTGAGTAGGACAGTTTTGCGGGTGGGGGAGGGTTCATTTCGGAAATAGTTTGCACTACTGACCTTGCTTTATGGTGCTCAGCGAAGCTATTAAATTCCATGTAGAGTTCATTAACCTTCCGAGTTAGCGTAGCTGTTGTTCGAGTTAGCGTAGCCATGTGTGCCCTGGCACACACGGGATCTGTTCTGGCTTGAAAATCAGATACAGTGGTAGGGTTGTCTTTTTCTCGTCACAAAGATCAAAAGCTCGAACCATATCGCTTACAATATCAGTCATTTTGAGGCGCTCAGTTACCCTAGTAATAGAAGCGTCAGCCCACAAAATCTTTTTTGCTTTAATTAACATCTCTCCTTTGTAAAAATCGCAAGCAATTTTCACAATACTATCAGCTGAACAACCTGCATTTCTAGCCCGTGAAATGAAATTCAACACGGGATTCAAGACAAGTCTTTCACCTGGCATCATCCGGTGGAATGATCGAATTTCATCAAAGTTCGTAGGCGGGGCTAAAATAGTCGTCAGTAAGGCGGTATCCAACAGCAAACCAGGTAGCAATATTCACAAGATGTGTTCACGGCAAAGACTGAATGAAGACTTATCAAGATAATATTGACTTCTTCTTTAATTCTTCTTCTTCTTAAATTCTTGAGGTAGACAGAAACTTTGGGAAGTGCAATACTCAAATCACCTGTTCCCAGCAGTTTAAGGATTAAAATCCCGCCAGTACCAATACGGCCTCTTGATCGTTTGATATTGCTCTCTTCTGCACAGACTATCTCCGGAAGTACGCGAAAAACGGTTGAAATAGCGTATTCTATGGTGTTACAGAAATATAACGTTTGGCAACTGCGCTCTTGTTGTTAAATGAACTACATCTATAATACCAGAAATTAGTAAGAATCTAATGATGTCAACGCCAGGATAATTAGTTGTTTCAATAGATAGCATCAAACAAATATCAATTTTGTTTGAGGGAATCTTAGTAAAATAGGTCTAACCGGTCTTTCGAACAAAATCAATGTAATCCAAATTGAACAACTTTCTTACTGTTCTTCATTCAAACAAACTGATCGATAATTATGATGAAGGATGCCATAAATGGTGGTGATTTCTTTTCGCAATTTTCATACAAAAGAGCGAAGAAAGAAGAAACAAAACTCCCTCTCCCACCTAGATTTTGAAAATATATTTCTTTTTTTTTGTATCTTACATGTCAAAAATAAATAAAAAAAACCCTAACCCATCCCCGTTGCAGTGCCGTGAAACGAAACCCCTGTCAGCTCTTCATAAAACTGAGGATGCCTTGAGTACGTCACCCAATAATGTTGACTAAATATTTCGTAGTAATTTGCTTTTTTGGGAGAAGTGGGTGGAAGGGAGGGGTGGTGGAATTTTGATGGCGTTTAGACTCTTAGAAAACATTATTTTAATAGGTTAAAGTATAATAGAAAATAATCTTCAGTACTTACTGTAGCTACACTGAGAGGAATAATGACGGCAGGGTAAATTCCTCCGATAAGACACTGTATAAATCCAGACCTAACGCCAACACACGTAGAACATTCAGTTTTATGGATGACAACGTCACGAGTGACACTCTAAAAATCAAGATATAAAATTAGTTTCATTTAAAATTTTCATCCACGCAGTTTAGCAGCAAACGAAACCTCATTAATAATTTATTAAAAAATTTAACTGTATCTGTAACATGAATTTCGCATTACATTTAAATCTACCCTCTTGGCCAAAAGGTATGTTATAGTTGTAGAAACGCACCCGACTACAGAGTTTGGTGTTGCCTGCACACGTATGAACCCGTATTTTCTTCCAATTTAATGGTTTGCTCAGAGTATGCCACAATGAAAAGAAAAACTCAAGTCCATTTAAATATTAACTAAACAGCTTCGAAACACATATACACACGAATTTTCATTATTTGTTTTTCAATAGATAAGTATTAGCTATAAAACGACTTATGCAGTGCATTTAAAATATTTCCTCTTAAACCAAAGGATATCTAATACTTGTAGAAATACATTCTTCAAGAGATTTTGCCCGCTCTGACTATGTATTTTCTTGCCATTTTGTGGTTTACTGAAACGCCCAAGTTATACATACAAAGAAACGACCTGAAAACAAAAAGGACACTGATACATAATAGAATTTTACAGATGTGTTTCAACCCACTGTGGCCTGAAGGTTCCCTCGTTACTGTGTTAGTATTAGAGCATATTCAGAGTCTGATTCCACACCGCTGCGTTCCAATTATTACGCTGAACGTCTTGAAGACAGCTGATATATAAAAACACGGAGCTTTCCATATCAAATCGATAAGCTCGAATTTTTGGATTTTGGCAAGCTGGGCTATGTTCATCCTTAAGTAATAAATCAATAGTTTAGTTCTTACGCAAAACGGCTTCCAGGATTCCAGATACAGCCAAAGAGCAGTTATCAAATTGTCAAGTATACTTTGTTGCCAAGCGTAAGGTAACCCGTAAATAACTATGGCGAGCTATGTCCATCTTTCAATTTTGCATTGACATAATGGGGGAAAACGAACGACAAATTTTTGGAAATAACAGGGGAACGAAGTTTAACTTACAACTGTTTAAGTTTTAAATTAAAAATTTCGGAACCAAAAAATGCACTAAAAAATAACATAATTTGAGCTATGTAAACAACGTAGAGAAACAGAGAATTTACTAGCATAATATCATGACTCGAAAAATTTTCGAGATTTCAAAACTTTTACTAGCTTATATTTCATGCAGTAAATTAAAAGAAAAATTCCGAAAAAGAAGTTTTCTAAAGAAAAGTAAAGGCCATATTAAACGTAAGATCAGAAAAAACCTACAATAAATCAAACTCAAAACGACCAGAAATTACTATTAAAGAATAAATGAAACCCAAAACGAACAGAAATTAAATAAACAATCATAGGGAAAACATACAATAGGTGCTAATCATAGGCAACACAATAGCACTGCCTAAGTAAAGAGCGATGTGAGCATTTATTTTTGTCTTAGGCCAAGGCACTTCGTGTCGAAGGACTTGTCGTTGAAACTTCGAAAAGGGCTCATTCGATTTGAAATCAAAACGGCTACTGCCCTTTTTAATAGTCGAAATTGATTGGAGGGCAACTAACCCCCCTCCGACGCTCACCATTTCCCCAAACACATTCAATCAAATTTTGAGGAGGCCATTTTGTAAACGTAGTTAAACGGTCCGGAAATTATGTATTTGCAAATGACAACCCCCCCCCACAGCCCTAAGCGCAAGGGTTGTAAGTTATGCACTGGGGAAATTCAAGGCTTACATAGAAACAATGACCGTATAAACTTGGGAAAGGACTCATTGGATTTCTAACCAGAAGATTTATTGTCATTTTTGGAATTTAGTGTAATTGGAGTGCGGTTACCTCCCCCCCCCTCCCCGCACACACACACACACACATCTCGAGTTTTCTCGAAATGCATCTTATAGAAATTTAGAGATGGCCATTTGTTGTCGTGGCCATCGAGATGGCCACTGCAAATTGAAAGGGCTAGTGCCCTTTTTAATAGTCAAATGTGATTAGAGGGCAACTAACCCCCCTGCCACGCCCACCATTTACCCAAACTAATCCAATTAAAATTTTGAGATAGCCATTTTGTTCAACGTAATTAAAATATCCAGAAATTAGTCTTTGAGGATGAAAACCCCCCATAGCCCTCAGGGGAAGGGATATAAGTTATGCCCTGGTGGCATGTAAGGTATATATAGAAAGGGTGATCATAAAATCTCTGGAATGGGGTCATTGGATTGGAAACCAGAGGTCCTAGTGCCCTTTTTAAGGTTAAGAGTGATCGATTGGTGGATGCCCCCTCCCTATACCTCGTATTTTCCCGAAATGAATCTGATAGAAATTTGAGACAACCTCTTATTGTCGTAGAAACTTCGAAAAGAGCTCATTCAATTGGAAATTGAAAGGGCTAGTGCTCTTTTCAATATTCAAAAGTGATTGGAGGGTAACTAAGAGAATTGGTTATTTAAGTAAGAAAATGATACTTCTACCGTCAGGGAAACGGGCAGTAGCCATACTCTTGTTTGTAGTGAAGATACCATTCATTAGAAGTACATAACCCCTAATCCCCGAAGACGACCACGGTCTAACAGCCAATCCTTAATCCAATCCTCACTTGTCTTTGAATTCTTTTCTCCCAATTATTATAATAATAAAAAAAAAGGTAGATTATATATGTACATGACCCCCAATTCTTTCGGAAAGAATTGGGAAAAAAGATTTCGGAAACTTTGTTTGAATTAATTTTTGTTCCTTTTTTGATTGCAAAAAGTTTCAAGTTTTAAAAAAAACTCCTTGTTTCGTAATAAGATTTTTTTTTTCAACATCAAACTTTCATCAAAGTATCAAACTAAAGCAACAAAATCAAAGTATCAAAGTAAAGAAAGGATCAAAGTTAACAAGGTATCAAAGTAAGACTAAGCAACTTGCAAAACTTACAGCCCTTGTACCGTAAACCGAAGTTACCAAGTAAATCACTAAATCCAAGAATCTTAGTAAACAAAATATAAAAGTAACAATAATTAAGTTGCGTAGCTGAGAGCCATTTCCTCGGTGCTGGAAGGGGGGGGGGTCAACCCTGGAAGCATAGTTATTTGGCCTTTGAACTATTTTGAACAAAATGGCTATCTCTAGACTTTGACAGGATACCCTTTTAGAAAGTGGGGCATGGGCTAGTTGGCTAGTGATCACTTTTGACTCTTAAACAAGAGCTAAGAGCTCATATGGCACTTGTGAAGAAGCAAGAAGAGCCAAGAGCTCATATGGTATGAGCTCTGACAAACTTCTAAGAATCAATAGATTGATTTAAAAGGAAAATCAGAGCCTCAATGCCGGTCAGGATTTAAAATAAGAGCTCTGAGTCACGATGTCCTTCTAAATATCAAAATTCACTAAGATCCGATCACCCACTCGTAAGTTATAAATACCTCATTTTTTCTAATTTTTCCTCTCCCTTTAGCCCCCCAGATGGTCGAATCTAGGAAAACGACTTTATCAAGTCAATTTGTGCAACTCCCTGACACGCCTACCAATTTTCATCGTCCTAGCACGTCCAGAAGCACCAAACTCGCCAAATCACTGAACCCCTCCCCCAACTCCCCCAAAGAGAGCGAATCCAGTACGGTTACGTGAATCACGTATCAAAGAAATTTGCTTATTCTATTCACCAAGCTTCATCCCGATTCCTCCACTCCAAGTGTTTTCCAAGATTTTCCCCTACAACTCCCCCCAATGTCAAAAGATCTGGTCGTGATTTTAAATGAGAGCTCTGAGACATGAATTCCTTCTAAATATCAAATTTTATTAAGATCCGATCACCTATTCGTACGATAAAAATACCCCAATTTTCACGTTTTCCAAGAATTCCGGTTTCCCCCTCCAATTCCCCCCAATGTCACAGGATCTGGTTGGAATTTAAAATTAGGGCTTTAAAGCACAAGATCCTTCTAAATATCAAATTTCATAAAGATCTGGTCACCCTTTCGTAAGTTACAAATACATCATTTTTCCAAATTACCCCCCCCCCCCTCTACTCCACCAAAGAGAGCAGATCCGACCCGGTTATGTCAGTCACGTATCTTAGACAGGTTTTTATTCTTCCCATCCAGTTTCATCCTGATCTCTCCGCTTTAAGTATTTTCTAAGATTTCTGCCCCCCCTCAACTGCCCCCCCCCCAATGACGCTGGATCCGGTTGTGATTTAAAGTAAGAGATCTGAGTTACGAGGTCCTTCTAAATATGAAGTTTCATGAATATCTGATCACTCCTTCATAAGTTAAAATACGCCATTTTTTTCTAGTTTTTCAGAATTACCCCCCCCCCCCCTTAATAGAGCGTATTGGTTCCAATTATGTCAATCACGTATCTATACCTTCTTCTTATTTTTCCCACCAATTTTCGTCCAATTTTTCCCTCCAATCTAAGCGTTTTCCATGATTTTAGGTCTCCCCCCAAACTCCCAGCTTCGAGACACGATATCCTTCTATATATCAAATTTCATTGAGATCCGATCAACCGTTCGTAAGTTAAAAATACCTCATTTTTTCTAATTTTCAGTAACCCCCCCTCCCAAATACCCCAAAGAGAGCGGATCCGTTCTGGTTATGTCAATCATGTATATAGGACTTGTGCTTATTTTTCCCGCCAAGTTTCATCCCGATCCCTCCACTCTAAGTGTTTTCCAAGATTTTAGGTTTCCCCTTCCCAGCTCCCCCCCCCCAAAGTCACCAGATCCGGTCAGGATTTAAAATAACAGCTCTGAGACACGATATCCTTCCAAACATCATATTTCATTAAGATCTGATCAACCGTTCGAAAGTTAAAAATACTTCATTTTTTCTAATTTTTCCGAATTAACCGGCCGAATTAATTTCGGACTATTTTGAACAAAATGGCTATCTCAAAATTTTTATCGGATGCATTTGGGGAAAAGGGCGTGGGGGAGAGGTAGATACCCTCCAGTCATTTTTGATTACTCTTAAAAAGGCAACTAGAGCTTTCAATTTCAAATCAAACGAGCCATCTCCGAAATTTATACGGCCATCCCTTACTTTATGTAAGCTTAGGGGGCATAGCTTACAACACTTGCCCTCGGGCTCTGGGGGGATACGTCGACTTCGGAGTTTTTTGTAATTTAATCTTTAAGCTATTTTGAACAAAATAGCTATCTCAAAATTTTGATTTAATGCATTTGAGGAAAAAGGGCCTTGGGGTGGGGTTAGTTGCCCTCCGATCACTTTTGACACTTGAGAAGTGCACTAGAAATTCTGATTTTCAATCGAATAAGCCCGCTCCGAAGTTTATACGACCATCCCTTTCACAAAAACCCCAGAGCATACAGCAACACTTGCGCAAAAAAAAAGAGAGCATAAAAAGTTGCTTGGTATAAATTCGTAGGTTCAACTGCTCATGATTAAAAAACATTTACGACCTGTAATTTTTTTTATTCATACATATAAAGATAAAACCTTTGCCAAAACAAAAGAGTCACAGAACATATTTATATGATTTGGCCCTTTTGCTAAGATTGATGTCCATGTAAGTTGGGAGCCTTTGGTTGGGTGGGAGGGGAGGTTTAAATTATAACATTATTCAGTGAATGACAAGATATATCTCAGATTTCAATATCGGAGCTATGGTCACCGTAACTAAATACCGAAATTGAGCAAGAATATTCGAAACACTTTTAGCTTTGCAGATTTTTTCGTCAAAAAAAAAAAAAAAAAAAAAAAAAAAAAAAAACTGGCTCAAAAATTTGTTTTTTGCTCAGTTAAAAAATCACAGATACACTTCTTTCCGTTTTGCGCATAACGATAGATACTCCATCAAATTAATAATCCCTACTGGGCTATATTTATATTTAATGTTTGTTTAATTTAATATTTTGTTTTAAAAATAATTTTAATTAGAAATTTTATTCCTGACCTAAACTATAAGATCAAAAATCAATAAGAGTAAAGGAGTGTACCAGGTGATGTAATAGCGCCGTACAACACATAGGCATGGCAAGGCCTGCTACAGTTGTAGTAATCTTTCCATATTTGCCAACTTTCATTGCTTTTCTCATAACATTTATTAAATACGCTCCAGCAGGCAGTGTACAAAGCCCAGAAATAATGGAGCCGTTCTTCAAAAAGAACCTACAAATAAGTCATAATATACACATATTTACAAACCAACACAAAAATGGCACAAATATGTTCAGTTTTTTTCCTAAGCGGTAGGTTTGCTGCTTGACAAAACTGTGTAAGAAGATACATCTACTATAAAAAATAAACAGAGGTTTTAGGCATTGGATTAGGAGAATTAGGATCCAGTCTCTCCACAAATAGTTTCTCCCCTTCATAAATGATATGATACTGGGGTTAGGCATCCCCCTCCATAAATGATATTTGACAATATTCGAAATATTCAGTAAATATTTATATATACGTTGCTGGGGGGGCCGTTGCCCCCTCCCAATAATTTGGAAAAAACTATAGTTTATTAAGTAGCTTTAGAACTGTTGCTCGTTTTAAGTGTTAAATTCAGTCTTTACTTTGAACAAACATTTTTTTTATTAATCCATGTTCGTTTTTAATATAAGTAAAACGAGAAAAATATGGGTCCATTACGCTTCATAATATATTCTTTAATATAGTTTTCCCATTCATCAACTAAAAAGGTGAGCCTAGTCAATGGCAAAATTGAAAAATGTTTTATGGTTCCTGTTTCACCTCATTCGCTAAAGTAAATTTTTCCTGATATTTAAGGTACTTTTAATTCCTAAAAACTATCAATTCAAGATTACATTCTCTTGTTTTAAAATTTTTAAAAGCGGAAATGAATAAACTGTCTAAATCTGCAAATGGGACAGAAATAGAATCATTGAAGGATAAGAAGGTAGATATACAGAGAATATAATTTACTTACTGAAAAAGAAATCTTTGAAGAAGAAAATAAGGGTTATTTCTTTATATAACGATATTCATACTATAACTAGATAGCTCAAATTGGTTGCAGTTTGGCCATGGAACATGGTAGAGAGAACCTGCTCGAGGAATTATATAATTGTTTTAATTTTTATTTCCAGTATCTAAATGAAAATCCAATATTGCTCCAAATTTTCTTATTTCTAGTTGAAATGCCTAATAAGCGCTGATAAAGTCCGATTCCTTGCGTTTCCAATTCACATACCAACCCATAAACGTAGAATTGCGTCTATGCATGATACTATGCTCACTTATTGCTATTTTCGCTTTTTTAAATATTAAATATAAAAAAAACTAGTTTTTTAACTGAAAGTAGGGAGCGACATTAAAACTTAAAACGAACAGAAATTACTCCGTGTAGGAAAGGGGCTGTTCCCTTCTCAACACCCCGTTCTTCACGCTAAAGTTTGACTCTCTATTCTACTTTATTAAACAGTAAAAAACTTTAGCGTAAATAGCGGGGCGTTGAGAGGGGAACAGTCCCTTTCCTACATGGAGTAATTCCTGTTCGGTTTAAGTTTTAATGTCGCTCCTTACTTTCAGTAAAAAAAAACTATTTTTTTATATTTTATTTCTGAACGTTTTTGAATTAATGCGTGTTTGATTGTGGCTCTCCGAACATAAATAATCAAAATTAAATTTGCATATTAATTCTTTTTTTTGCTAAATGGCTTTCTCTTAGTTTTGATCAGACGACATTGGAGGAGGAGGCCTAGTTGCCCTCCAATTTTTCAATTACTTAAAAAGGTAACTAAAACTTTTAATTTTTAACGAACGTTCTGATTAGTAAAAAATATACGTAACTTAAGAATTAACTTACGTAACGAACTTCTATATTTGTGTATTTTTATTATGTATATGAGGGGGTTTATCCCCTCGTCAATACCTCGCTCTTTACACTAAAGCTTAAATTTTGTCCCGATTCTTTAAGAATGACCCTTGAATCACAAAGGCCGTAGAATAAATAGTTGCAATTACTAAAAATACTTTAGCGTAAAGAGCAAGGTATTTATGAGGAGAAGAACCCCTCATATGCGTAATAATCTCTGTTCGTTTTAAGTGTTAATGCCGCTCCTTACTTTCAGTTGAAAAAACTTTTTCATATTTATTTTTTCATTGTTTTTTTATAATAATGCTAGAAAATCCTGCGCCCCCTTCATTGAATTTCTCCTCCCCCATGACAAATTCCTCCAAGCAAAGATCTTCCCACGTAGCCACGTCCCCTAAACCCTCCCCCCAACAAAAAACCTGAAAACGCCTGTACACTTCAAAATAACCATTACTGTACATAAACACTGGTCAAGGTTTGTAACTTGCAGCCCCTCCCCCTGGGACTGTGGGGGAGTAAGTCATCCCCAAAGACATAGTTATTATGTTTTTCGACTATGCTGAACAAACTGGCTATCTAAAAATTTTGATCCGTTGACTTTGGGTAAAATGAGCGTAGGAGGGGGCCTAGGTGCCATCCAGTATTTTTGATCGCTTCAAAAGGACACTAGATCTTCTAATTTCCGTTAGAATGAGCCTTCTTGCACCATTCTAGGACCAATTGGTCGATACGATGGCCCCAGGAAAAAAATAAATATATAAAAACAAAAAAATACACACGCACCCATGATCGACCTTCTGGCAAAAAATACGAAGTTCCACATTTATGTATATAAGAGCTTGAAATTCTACAATAAGGTTCTCTGATACGCTGAATACGATGGTGTGATTTTCGTTAACATCCTATGACTTTCAGGGGGTGTTTCCCCCTTATTTTCCTAAATAAGGCAAATTTTCTCAGGCTCGTAACTTTTGATGACAAAGACTAAATTTGATGAAACTTATATATTTAAAATCAGCATAAAAATCTGATTCTTCTAATGCATCTCTTATTATCCTAATTCCATTTTTTAGAGTTTCGTTTACTATTGAGCCGGGTCGCTCCTTACTACAGTTCGTTACCACGAATTGTTTGATTATTTTTAACCAGCTCCAAAAAGACAAAAATGTGCTAAGAATTATGATTGAAATTAGTAGCATCTCGCACAACGACATCATTACTTGTGGGAGTTTTATCTCTGCATCAGCAAGCTGTACGAAATGTCAGCTTAGAATAGAATAAAGTGAATTAAAAAAAACATGTACATTTTTCTCCCAATTTAGAAATTTATGTGTACGTATAAGCGGTACCAACCCATTCTCTTTTTCTATTGTTATCAGTTTTATCATGCAGCACTAGAAAACGAAGCTTTGCTTGTAAAAGGAATTATACATATAAAAACGAATATTCAGTGTAACCTCCACTGGAAATGCATACCCCTCCCCTCCCCCATACCTTGATTCACAAAAGAAAACTTTTGGTAATTTTTATAGAATTTCTTTGTTTTTTAACAAAGGGGAAGGTAATATTCAAACTCTATTAGAAAATTTTCCCTTCCAGTTAATGCCCCTGGCACTTTTAATTAATTTAAGGTTTCTGCCACGATGATGCCAAGATTTTTTCTGATTTTCTCAATATTCTTTGCCAAACAATACCCAACGGATAAGTTAATAATTCCAACTTTGTTTTTTTTTAAATACTTCAAATTTGAAATACAGTCGCTATTTAAATGTGGGGAATATGTCACAATTTAATGTTAAATAATATGTGGTAATACCTTGACTTGTCTTCCATCTTTACTTATACAGCGCTATCGCGCTCCCTATGATTTTTGTTTTGGTTTTATGTGGCAATGCTATTTATCAATACAAATCGACGAAACCACAAAAAAATTAATTTAATGAGAAAAAAGTAATAAGTAGTTATTCAATAAATCACGTATATTAAAACTTTTAGTACAACAAATTAAGTCTTACAGAGTCAAAATCCATTAAAAAAAAAACGAGTGAATGAACAGCCCAGTACTCGGGGCTAATGGAATAAGGCTTGGTAGTTATGAGATTGAGTATCCTGTGCTGGACCTGTGGGTTGGGGAAAGTGGAGGGGAGTATGTACTGCCATATTGGTGGTGGATCTGGCTAAAAAAAAAAGCCGAATGTATACGAAATTCACCTTCACCCACCCGGAAGCTTGTTTACATTATTTTACTGCCGTATGCAGTAGCTTTATTGCTGACAATTTTAATAAAAACCAAGCACCAGCACTTATATTTATGATTTTTTAATGTGTTTTTATTGTTAATAATATATTGCGTAATGGTTTTAAATTCACCAAGAAGCATGTTTGTTAAATAGTTGCTTTTCTTCCTTACCACTTGAATAGTAACAACTTCAATAGGAACCCCTCTTGCCACCCAATAAAAATACGGTAGCTACACTCCTGACTATAAAAAATAATTGGATAGCAATGAAAGGATAATACCCTTACAGCGACTGAGCATGTCCTGCCATGTATATACCCGGTTTCAGTGGACAAAACCTTTATTTTCAGATCCCTAAGGAAAAAACTTCGCAAGCAATTTGGGAGGTTCTACTGGTCATATTGAACCCACTTATTAGGAATATACTCCGGGATAGGCTTCCTTGGGCGATGCTTGATTCTTAAAAAATGACAAGAAAATTACAAAGTGTCATCTGACGAATCTTCTTTGTGTTTGCCAGTACACCGACACTAATATATGAATAGGTGTTCAAGAACAAAAGGAAGATAACACAAAAATCCATGAGAGTTCACTTAAAATAGCAGAGACATTAATAGCTGCAGAAGGTATTGGATTACAAGCTATTGAAGGCTTTCTGACTAGAAAAGTGTCAAATTCACAAAGATAAAAGGCCATGAATAAACACAAAAGCTGGTCCATCTAGCCATAAGGGTAGCCACAGCATCCCAAGAACAAGACCCAATTATAAAGATCATGTTGGTATGCCAAGATAGCCGAGGTTCCCTTTGAATATTCAAGGAAAATTTTTGAAATGAATTGATTCCATCTTAAGTTAGGGTTTTTGAAGAAAAGAAGTCATTCCAAGAGTATGCAACAGCAAAAAAAGAAGAATTTTGCTGAATCTGTCTAAGTGTCATCTAAATGTAAGATATTGGGAAATTAAAACTCTGGAAAGCCAAACCTGCAGCAACACGGGAGGAATTGTAGATTTCATTCCGTACTTTAGGTTTTAGAAAACAACTCAAATGATACTTTGAAGAAAATTAGCGGGAAGAAAGATCCAGAGAAAACTTTTCACTGGGGGATTTGACAAAATTCCCATACGAAATTCTTGTTAATTGTCTTACAATATCTTTGTCAACTCAATTTTGCCTGTGGAGATGTTCCAAAGGAATTATCTGAAGGCTATTATCCACAAGTTTTGATTTTCCGGGAACTGTCTGGAGGGAACTTGACAGGGGGTGTACTTTACGCTAGATGAAATTTTAAAAGAGAAGTTTCCATGGGGGGAAGGGTAAATTTTATGGAGGCTGAGCCAGATTTACCTGCATTATTTTAAAAACAAACAGAAATTAAATATAAAAAAACAAGCTTTATTTTTAACTGAAAGTAAGGAGCAACATTAAAACTCAAAACGAATGGAGATTATTCCATGTATGATGGGTTGCCCCCCTCCTCAATACCATGCTCTTTGCACTAACTTTGACTGTTTGTCCCAATTCTTAAAATTGGCAGCTAAACACAGGGGTTGTTTAATTAGAGTAGGAAGCTTTTTTTAAAAGTACTAAAAGCTTTAGCGTAAAGAGCAAGATATTGACAAGGAGGCAACCTTTCATATACGGAATAATCTCTGTTCGTTTCGAATTTTAACGTCACGTAATTTCAGTTAAAAAAAACTTGTTTTTCTATTTGATACAACAAAATAGAAGTAAATAAAAATTTGGTACCCATTTTATTCCATGTTAACACAGTTTTTCTTCAAAGCAGGGGGAGGGCAAGCACAATAATATTCCTGAATGAGGAGAGGATACTGTAGAAATAAAAAAAAAACATTATCATGTCCCTATTTTCATTGCTTCTTTTGATAGGGGTGGGGGCTTCCTTTGAACCAGTTACATCCGATGAGTTACCCAGCCCCCTTCGTTTAGGTATTTAGGCTAAGATAAGACATAATATGAGGGCAAGTATATCCAAAATAATACCAAGGAACTGCCAGCTGTAATCACTAGGAAGAGGGTCAAAATATTCCTTTTTTCATTCATATTTATTACTTATAAGTATTCATTCATTACCATATAAATATAGAGGTTCAAAATACTCCTTTTTCATTTATTTTTATTACTTATAAGTATTCACTCATTACCATATAAATATTCATTCATTATTTAACTTTTATGTCATCTGTGAGTCATATCTTTTTCCATAAACATCACCATATGCTAGGATCCCTAATCTTCTTCCTCCTTATGCATATATGCAATAATTTTTTGGGGGGCAATAATTTAAAAAACACATTTCTAATTTCAATAAGAATCTCTAGAAATTCAAGAGAACTTTGGGAGGGCTGATGGCCACAATCCTCCCCACTGCACACAAAAAAAGTTTTAGATTATGTCATATCTTCATTAGGCTTCTTTAAACTTTTATGTAAAACTATTATAAAATACTTGCACTTCTTCTACTGGCTGCCAATCCTTAATCAGAGCTATCTGTCTTGATGCCGCCTCCTCCTCAGTCAGAACAACAGCTCCTTTCGGTACAGTTCCCTTAAATACAGCCATAGTTTGGATGCAAACTTACTATGTCTGAAACAAAATTGTGGTTTAGTAAATTGAGTCTACATAAGAATTAAATAAAAAAAAAAACTAATTTTTTTAACTGCAAGTAAGAAGTGACATTAAAACTTAAAGCTTGCTTTTCATTTGACTTGTTGGCTTCTTCATATTTTTTTCAGCAATCTTGCTTTTGCTTTTGCATCTTTCTCATCTTGCTTTGCTTTCTTAGCCATCATAGCAGCTTCAATTTTATCTTTCTCTGGTGTGTCTGTCAAAACTCTCGATGCACCCTTTTTCCTTCCGCCCCTATTGCTCTGTTTCCTTAGCAATGCCTTTGGATACGGTCGGACATCTTCGGGGGTCAAAGCATTAGAGTAACGAATCTCTGCAGCTGGTGTTGCCGGTGCAGTTGACGGTGACGGACAAGGATCTAGTAGATCCGATACTGGTGGGTTTCTCTCTGTTGCTGATGGGCACGGCTCTGCCTTAGGACGGTCGCTGACAGACGCAGCATAAAAATCCTCATCAGAAAAAGCATTGCGGTTGAAGGGCCAAATGCCAGGCTTCGAAAACCCAGAAATGATGTTGTTCATGGTCAGTGCATTTGGATAAGCATTTACTACAAGCTGGGCAATATGGGTGATCTGGATCCTCTGAAACGGATTTGAAGTCATCCAATCATGAAATGCTCTTTTCAAAGCAGACTTCAGTGGTCCATAGATAGTAATATCTAGAGGCTGAAGACGATGACTGCAGTGGGGTGGGAAGGATAGTAAAACAATGCCATTTGCACGGGCGTACATGATAACGTCAAGACCGATGTGGCTCTCATGGTTATCGAGCAACAAGAGGACCGGGCTGTCCTTGGAACATCGAACTTGTTTCTTGAAATGCTGTATTGCCTCGTAAAACAATGTTGCAGTCATCCAACCAGTTGTTTGGGCTAGGCCGAGACTTCCTGCAGGGGCCCCAAACATCATATGATCCTTGAACTTTGCTCTGGGGAATACGAAGACTGGTGGCACGGTTCCACCAATAGCATTGACAAAGCAACAAACAGTAACAAGTTCACCCCTTTCAGCTGTGGTAACCTGACCAACCTGCTTGGTACCGGTTTGTGCTATCACCTTGGGGCTGTCAAGTACAGTTGTGACCCCCGTTTCGTCACAGTTCCAAATGCTTTCTCCTGTGAATTTGTATTTGTGCAGGACAGCCTCCAAGTTGTCAAGGAATCTGTCAACATTAGCACGATTGAAGCTCGAGCTGCGAGCTAAGCTAGTTTTCTCTGGCTTTCTGAGAGACAAATCACCTTGCCTTATCATAAAGCCCTTCATCCAGTCTGGCCCAGCCATCTGTGCTTCTTCCCAGTTGTGAGGAACTTTCTTATCTAGTCTTTTTGCATAATCATATGCAAACTTTCGTGTTTGCATCAGGGTCATACCATAATGGACTTTCGAACAATGTTTCAAATAAACAGCAAGCTGGCCCTCTTCATTGGCCGTGAAAACTTTTGCAGTTGACAATCTCTCTTTTCTTGTCGGAAGAAAAGCACTATTGAATGTGCCACCACTAGAGGTTCCAGAATTAGAGACCCCAGCTTGAATAGGCACTGGTATGCCCCCTTGCTCTTGCTCGCGTAGTTCTTTTGCTCGGCGAACGTTGTCGATAAGGGTTGATTTCGGTATTCCGAAAGCTGTTGCAGTACTACGAATTGAAGCTTTGTCCTTCAAAACTTTGGAAACAGCAATGTTCATAGCCTCATCTGACACACCCTTCGGGCGTTTTGGAACTCTGTTCCGAACCATAACCAATGATCTGGAAGAAACAATGAAATTAAGACTTACCGAATTTGGCAGTGTAAAAATGACCTACAGTAAAAGAGAAGACACAAACGAACTTATTTCCGGCGTAATAAGTTCGTGGAACTTAATAGCACGACCCAACAAGCGTCAAAGAAAATGCACTGTGGCCCGAGCGCGTCATTTACAGGCTTCATTTCTTTTGGACACACTCGCTGATGCAGCGGAATATCACTGCCCTTCTCTCGTTCTGAAAGTAACAAACTCTTTTGGTACACCTTACTTTAGTTCTATGCTGGGAGCATCAATGTTAACCACAATTGAATTGTAGAGAGACCTATCTTTAACTTAAAACTGGTAAGGTTACGTTATTCATCAGGTTGGGGTGCCTCCGGTCAGCGACCGAAGGTGCCCCGTCGTGGACTGACCGAAGGTGCCCCAGCCGCCATTTTGTCAAACTTATTTTCTGACCCGAAAACAGAGAAAGATTTCTCCTTAGAAATACCACTATCTTCTAGTCCTATCATTTCTATGTGTATACAAATTTAATCATCGAAATCCATGCCAAACAGAAGGGGAAGGCTAGGTTCAAACAGAAGTAGAGAAACTTACTTTTCGCAAAAAAAATGGTACGAAACTCTCTCCAGCTAAACTGGCTGAAGCTAACTGAGGGAAATTTTCTTCGGACGTCCGCCTTGGATAAACAACCTCCCCAGTGCCATCTAGCATAAAAATACGTAAACTCAAAATGAGTTATTGGGGGTGACCGGAGGCACCCCGTGACCGAAGGCGCCCCGGTCTCCCCTATATGAGGGGATTTTTCCTTCTCGTCAATACCTCACTTTTTACACTAAAGCTTGAATTTTATCCCAAATCTTTAAGAATAACCCCTGAATCACAAACGCCATAGAATAAGTAGTTGAAATTACTAAATATACTTTAGTGTAAAGAGCAAGGTATTGTGGAGGAGACGAACCCCTTTATGCTATATACATAATATTTTATGTTCGTTTTAAGTTTTAATGCTACTCATTATTTCCAGGTGAAAGTTTTTAGAAAATCCTGCGCCCCCTTCATGGAAATTCTTCTACCTCACAATAAATTCATCCATGGAAAGATCCTCCCACGTAATCCCCTCCTCGACCTACTCCCACCTTAAATCAAAAAAGTCCCCCTGAAAACGTCTGTACACTTCATAATAACCATTATTGAATGTAAACAATGGTCAAAGTTTATAACTTGCAGCACCTCCCCCAGGGACTGTTGGGGATTGAGTCGTCCCCAAAGACTTATTTGTTAGGTTTTTGAATAAGTTGAACAGCGTGGCTATCTCAAAATTTTGATCCGGTGACTTTGGGGACCTAGGTGCCCTACAATTTTTTACAACTTTTAATTTCCGTTAGAATGAGCCCTCTTGCAACATTCTAGGACCACTGGGTCGATATGAGCATCCCCTGGAAAAAGAAAATAAACGATAAAAAATAAATAAATAAACACACATGCATGATCTCTTCTGGCAAAAAATACAAAATTCCACATTTTTGTATATAAGAGCTTGAAACTTTTACAGTAGGGTTCTCTGATATGCTGAGTCTGATGGCGTGACTTTTGTTAAGATTCTATGACTTTTAGGGGGTGTTTCACCGTATTTTCAAATAAGGCAATTTTTTTCAGGCACGTAACTTTTGATGAGTAAGTATAATCTTGATGAAACTTATATGTTTAAAATCAGCATTAAAATGTGTTTCTTTTGATGTAACTATTGGTATCAAAATTCCGTTTTATAGAATTTTGGTTACTATTGAGCCGGGTTGCTCTTTATTACAGTTTGTTACCGATGATGATTGGGCGGACTAAGCTGGTCTTTGGAAAATGCATGAAACGAATCCAGGGAATAAACCTGGAAAGCATTCTGTTATCAAACTTGTACAAGATGGTTTGGAAGTCTGTGGTCCATGAAAATTAGCCATCACACTAAATGGTCTATTTATCACAACATCTACAGTTTCAGATTAGATTAATTAGTTAATTAACTAGCTAAACAGGTTGACAAATTTTTACTTATTTCCAAATAAAAATGGAATTAGCTGTCTTTAATTAATTTTTCAGCAAAGAATTTAAAAAATAATAGTATTGCAGGTTTAATACAATCAGTTTTTTGATATGACTATCTTGCCAATAGTCCAGTATTATATTGAAAGAAGCTCAAAAGGCATTTTAAAAACACTATTTTTAATTATATTATTACCATTAATTTACCAAGAAATATAACTGCAATTGATATACATACTTAAAAAAATTAAAAGACCAAACAATTAAACAAAAATTTAATACGATAAAACAATATCACTTTCTTTTTTTTTCTATAAGCCAGTAATTGTCACCCAACATTGCTAGTTCTCAATGACTTTGATATCAAGTTTCTCGAGTCCTAATGACCTCTTGGAATCTTTCTCCAGAGTCATCACTAACCATACCAAGATTTTTGGGGAAATGAATGTAAAAAGTGAATTCTGAGTGACATTTTAAACTCCATAAGACTTAAGAAGCTCTTCTATCTAGATTTATAACTTTTATCTCTCAAAATATGTTGTCTAAAAATTCCTTTTACTACTTTCACAAATGATTTCCAAGCTGATAATTCCTTTAGATTTAAGAGCCCTTCAAAAGCAGAAATGCAAATCAATTATTTCTGATTTCTTGCCAAATAGAAATGCCTTCTTTAAGCCTAACTTCACTTAATTGTGGAAAAAGCATTTTTAAAATTTTTAGTCTTTAAGCTATATTTCAAAGAATCTACAAAAATCCACCATTTTGATGGTTCATGCTTAATATCTAGTTCCTTAAACAATCCATTTATATCAAAATAAACAAGCTTTTTTCAACTCTTGTGATAGATGTCAGCCTTGTGATTTTAATGTAAAATGTCCACAAACATATTCTGAAATGAACTATTAAGTTTGAACAATTAGCTTCACTTAATTGTGGAAAAAGCATTTTTAAAATATTTACAGTTTTTAAGCTATATTTCAAAGAATCTACAAAAATCCACCATTTTGATGGTTCATGCTTAATATCTAGTTCCTTCAACAATCCATTTATATCAAAATAAACAAGCTTTTTCAACTCTTGTGATAGATGTCAGCCTTGTGATTTTAATGTAAAATGTCCACAAACATATTCTGAAATGAACTATTAAAGCACACAGCCACACTTAAGGAAGGATTTTTCTATTCTGTTAAGCATGAAATCATTGGATAAGACAGGGTTGCAGAGGTTATTATGAGCATTTAGGTCAAAATTATGAGAATTGGAAAGTTCTATTTGATTTGTATATAAAAAAAATAGATGTGATGGGATTTCTTTACTTGCAGTTATTTCAATAAAAATATGAATTTATTATAAAAATAATAATTTGGTTGTTGTTAGCAAACCACTGTTATTTAGTGTAATGTTGCATTATATTACTTAATTTGGAAAGCACTACCAAAAGCCACACCAGGCTAATTTAGCAAAGGGTATAAGCCTATATTAGGGGCTATTGAGAAGGAAACATGTTAGAAAAACATTTTTTACTTAAAAATATGCAGAATAATAGTCGTTAATGCATTTTGACTGCAGCTCCACTATACTTTATTTTTAACCCACCCAAATGTGCAAGTATGTTACCCAAAGTGTATATTTCCCATGCCATACATGCAAAAGAAAAACAATCCTCTTGTTTCAACCCTTGATCTGTAAATTGAATCAATTGTGTCAGAAATAAGAAACAGCAAAACACAAGGGAAATACATAATTTGGGCTATAGGCTATATTTGAATATTCAAGGGGGGGGGGGTAAAGTATGTTGTAGCTATAGTCAAAATATGTTACCTACAATTATTGCACTTATTATGAAGTAAGAATTATTTTCTTAGCATGTTTCTTTCTTGATGGCTCCTAATTTTGGCATATACTCTACCAAGCATAGTTTTATTAGACTAAATTTTTGGGTAATAATGCATAATTTGGCCTATTAAGAATAAAATACAACAAAATTATGAAAACAAATTTAAACAAATCATAATATTCTGATTAGGCCTATATAATTCCTAAAAACGCCTCTCTTTACTTCACCCCCATCCTTTCCCTGATGTGCAACTATAGAGCCCAATTTATTTGTTTCCCACACATTCCTCCATTTTTTCATTATTTTTTTTCAATGTTGCTTCTTTACCTTACCTTAATTTGCACTTTGGAGCAAAATTATGGTCCATACTGGAAATGTTGTGTTTAGTGTTGAGAATGGTGACATTTTGTCATTGTGTAAGGATCCAGTGACATGATGTAAGAGAGATCTGAATGAGAGATGCAATTTAAGCCTTCAGGGTAATGGTGACCACAAGTTAGGTATGACCTGTGATGACTATTCTTCAGTTTTTTAAAGCTGACACCACTGCACAACTTTGGATAGAGTATGCAAGATGGTTGGGTATGACAAAGTGCCATCAACCTACCAGCAAAAAAGTCTTATAATAAGGTTGGCTGTAGGTGTTTGACTGGGATGGGCAGTCCCACTCATATTTCAATGACTTTTGACAATATTCCTTGTCAAGTCTGGACTTAAAGGACACAGTTGTGGGTGAAATCACAATTTCTGTATGAAAGCTATTCCCCTTGTTGACAGCATACTCAGAGGGCAAATCTTGCCATGTTTTTGTATTAACTAGATATTTCAGCAGCTTATTTGAGTGGCCTCTTGTATGCTGCTGGCTTGAGTGCTTGGTAAAGAGGGGGTTATCTGGTTTACTATTTATATTAACAGAGTATTTAGATAGCTAATGTAATATTATGCATGTTAAATAATGATATGCCTGCTTGCTTTGCTTTTGCTTATTTGATATTAACTGCTTGCTGTTGCTATATAATGACTTTTGTTCTAGATGCCTGGGTTTAAATAAATCATATAATTGGTAAAACGCTACATGGTGTCAGAAGATGGAAGCAAAGCCACCAAGTATTGATTGGGATTCAGCTTACCTTGGCGATGAATGGAAACGCTTTGAAGAGCATGCCAAACTGATGTTTCTGGGACCCCTGTCTGGAAAGACGGCAGAAAGCAAATGTGCTTACCTTCTCATCTGGGCAGGAGAAAAAGGGCGCCAGATATTCAACACCTTCCCACTCACTGCTGCAGAAACAAACAATGTAGAAACTTACCTGCAGAAATTCCGCGAATATGCTGCACCAGTCACCAACAGTGTATTTGCTCGATATATATTCCAGAAACGTGACCAGTGTGAAGGAGAAAGTGTAGAGAAATACATCACAGAACTGAAAATCCTGGTAAAGGCTTGCAACTATGATAGCGCTGATGAAATGGTTTGGGACAAAATAGTTAGTGGCATCAGAGACCCTAAAATTAGAGAAAGACTTCTTCTGGAAGGTGATACCCTAACTTTGGCACTAGCTGTTGACAAATGCCGTTCTTACCAAACAACCCAGGCACAGCTAAGAACATTTGAAGTACAAGAACCACAACAAATCAAGAAAGAAATTGATGCTGTCCAGAAGTACAAATATCCAGTCAGAAAATACGAAGATGCATCTGTGTCATCTAGAAAAACAAAGGAATGCTATTTCTGTGGAGGAGTATACTCACCTAGCCACACTTGTCCTGCAAAGGGAAAAATCTGTGCGAAGTGCAAAAAGCCAAATCATTTTGCACGTGTGTGCAAAAGCAACAAATCAGTGAATGTGGTGATTGAATACAAGGAGAGCCCAGCCGACAATAGTGACGAAGATGAGGATGTCTTCTTATATGCCATAGAGAACAACACCAATAAGAGCAGAGATGAAGCCCTTATTATACTGGAGATGAACCACTCCTTACCTGTCAAATTCAAGGTCAATACAGGGGCACAAGCTAACATTCTACCTGCCAAGTATTTTGACGCCTTACCACATCCGCCATCACTGAAATAAAGTTCTCAGAAACTCACAAGCTACTGTGGATCCAAAATTCCTGTGAGAGGTGTATGCAAGCTGAGCTGCAAGCACAAATCAAGCAAGGCTGAAACCCTACCATTCTTTATTGTTGAAACGGATTCAGTGCCAATTCTCGGATTCCGGTCAAGCATTGACCTGAATATTGTAAAACTTGTACTGAATGTCAGTAAAGTTGAGAAAAGCATATGCAAGGACATGCATGCAATCGACAAGACAAAAATGGATGACATAATCAGTAGCTACAATGATGTCTTCCAAGGAATAGGAAAATTGGATGGAGGGTGCCATCTGCATCTGAAGGACGATGCAGTCCCTACAGCATACCCAGCAAGAAGAATTCCCTCATCACTTCGAGGAAAGTTAGAAGCAGAACTTAAACGGATGGAAGAACAAGGAATAATTGAAAAAGTCTCTAAACCAACTGACTGGGTGAATTCGATGGTCGCTGTAGAAAAAAAGGATGGCAGTTTAAGAATTTGCATTGACCCTGTAGATTTGAACAAGTCAATCAGAAGACCATTCTACCCTATTCCCTCCCTGGAAGACGTAACATCCAGACTCCATGGGGTAAAATACTTGAGCAAACTGGATGCAAGGTCGGGGTATTGGTCGCTAGTCTTGGATGATGAATCTGCAGACTTAACAACATTCAATACCATCTTTGGCAGATACCGTTTTAAACGGATGCCGTTTGGCATCATCTCTGCCCAGGATGAATTCCAAAGAAGAATGGAAGAGGCTCTCGAGGGATTAGACGGGTTTGCTGTCATCATTGATGATCTTCTGGTTTTTGGTTCAACCCTTGAGGAACACAATAAGCGATTAGTAGCTGTACTTGAGACAGCCAGAGCAAAAGGTATCAAGTTCAACAAAGCGAAATGCAGCTTTTGTGTGACAAGTGTGACATATTTCGGACATGTGATTAGTGAACAAGGAATGCAGCCAGATCCTGACAAACTCGAAGCTATTAACAACATGCCTACACCATCAAACTCAGAAGAACTTGCAACTCTGTTGGGTATGTTAAACTATCTTGCAAAATACATCCCAAACTTATCAACACAGAATAAAACCCTGCATGACCTCAGTAAAGCCACCGAGTTCAAGTGGGCCAAGGAGCATGATGAAGCCCTCCAAAACATCAAACACTCAACAGTCTCAAACTTAGCATACTTTGACCACTCATGCAAGTCCATTGACCTCACTGTGGACACATCGTCACATGGTCTAGGAGCATACATCTCGTCAAACGGCAACGTTGTCGCATATGCATCACACTCCCTTAGCAAAGCTGAACAGAAATACTCACAGCTTGAAAAGGAATTATACGCAATAGTCTTCGGTTGCAAGTACTTCCATCATTTCATATATGGCAGGCATGTAAAAGTAACCACAGACCACCGCCCACTTGAAACCATCCTACGAAATCCACTTCAAAAAGCACCTGCCAGAGCTCAACGAATGATGCTTCAGATTCAACCCTATGACCTAGAGTTCAGTTACAGACCAGGGACAGAAATCGCAGTCGCAGACACTTTATCAAGGCTGCACCTACCTGACATTGACGAGAAGCTCCATAGAGAAATCGAGGTGTATGTCCACCAGATTGCACGCGTACTTCCTGTTAGCGATGCAAGGCTCGAGGAAATACGACTTCATACCAAGGAAGATGAGCACCTGATTCATCTCAGAGAAGCCATACAAGGTGGTTGGCCCAACACCAGAAAGCAATGTGCCACGGATCTCCTTGCATACTGGAACCTTCAACACAAGCTGTCATACATGAATGGCATCATATTTAAAGGCGAAAGGATCGTTATCCCAAGGAAGATGCGACCCCAAATCCTCAAGCAACTTCACGTCTCCCACCTTGGTATGGAAAAGACAAAGCAACGCGCCAGGATGCTTGTCTACTGGCCAAAGATGAATGGTGATATTGAAACGCTAATCACAAACTGTCCCACTTGCCAGAAACATAGCCGTAACAACCAGAAAGAGCCTCTCATGAACTCCCAGATCCCATTAGTACCATGGCAGCAGGTAGCCTCAGACATATTTGATTGGAATGAAGCAAAATATCTTATAACAGTCGATTACCACAGCCGCTTCTTTGAAGTCGACCTGTTGAAAAACGTGACATCCAAAGAAGTCATCAGTAAACTAAAAGCACATTTTGCTCGACATGGGATCCCCCACACCATCATCTCAGACAACGGAACACAATACTCATCTGCAGAGTTTGAATGGTTCATCAATGAATGGGGCATAAGGCACAAGACCTCCAGCCCTATCTACCCGCAGTCCAATGGACTGGTAGAAAAGGCTGTCCACATTTGCAAGGACATCTTCACCAAGGCAAGTGAAGGTGGAGATGACCCGTATCTGGGTCTACTGGAATACAGAAATACACCCGTAGACAACTACGCTGCCCCTGCACAACTGCTAATGAGCCGCCAATTACGCTCCACCTTACCTTGCACAGAAAAGCACCTGCAGAAGCAGGTGGTTCCAACTAAAAAGTACCTGCTGAAGCGGGAAGAGGCCCAGTCAAGACAGAAACGATACTTCAACAAACAAGCCAAGTCTAGGCCTACAATCCACTTGGGAGACACAGTGACCTTCCAGAAACAAACTGATGGCCAGTGGAGCACCGCCAGCATCATAGCACCAGCAGCACGCCCTAGATCATACCATATCAAAACTGAAGCTGGAACAATTCTACAGAGGAATCGGAAACACATATCAAATGCACAGCCATCAACGCCAGTACAGAACAGACGTAGTCCAGTAAAATGCACTGGAAGCGATGCAGTTACTCCTACTGCGATCCCCCCAGCGTCGGACCTAACTCGTGCAGACAAAACACTGTTTACCACATCATCAGACATTCCCTCACTTGACAGAACAGCCCTGCTCCATACTACCAGTAGCCCAAGCCCACCCAAGGAGGGAGTACCAGTGGTTATACCAGTAACTAAATCAAGGTACAGGAGGCAGAGTAAGCCACCAATCAAACTGAACTTGTGAACTTACCAACAAAAATCTCAAAAGAAGAGAAGTTGAAGTCTGTACATAGTGTTTATAATACCTGGTGAGAAGTGAGCCAAGCGCCTTCTCTTGAGTGCGTGTTAAGTCAGTGCTATATGAGGAGTTCTCTAGTTTGTTTTGTGTCTGTAAAAAGTGAAGAGAAGCAAGCCTAGCGCCTTCTCTTGGAGACGTTAGTAATAGTACTAACAGTTGAGTCTCCACTGCCAGTAAGTGATTAGAATCTTCTTCTAGGGAAGAAGGAGGATGTAATATTATGCATGTTAAATAATGATATGCCTGCTTGCTTTGCTTTTGCTTATTTGATATTAACTGCTTGCTGTTGCTATATAATGACTTTTGTTCTAGATGCCTGGGTTTAAATAAATCATATAATTGGTAAAACGCTACAGCTAAGAAACAAAGTTACCTCTATAATCAGAATTTCATCCTGAATCTAAATATGACATTTATTTCTTTTGCAAATTCAATTTCAGTATAACCAAATCTGACCTATCCTTCCCAACCTTAACCAAATATACAGGCCATATTATACATTTCCTATGTATTTATTGATTCTTAATTTGCCAACATCAATTCAATTTACAGATAAACCAGTTTTAGTAAAATTGATACAAACACTGTCTAAAAAAGAGAAAAATGTATCATCTTTGAAGGTTTGTAGAGGGCTTAAGATTGAACTTGCAATGAAAATAAACGTCATATTTGGATTCAGGATGAAATTGTGATTGCAAAGGTAAGTTTGTTTCTTAGCTATCTGAATACTCTGTTATTATAAGTATTTACTGTTATTTGGTTGAGTAGGCATGCTATAATACTTGTTCAATAGTTATGTAAGCAAGGAATGGAAATATGCATGGGAAAAATATAATCTGGGCTGTATTTTTGGCAGGTGAAGTATAGGTCTATTGAAGCATTTTAAGGATTTATATTAGTAAATTTTTTTAAGATTTTTTTTAAGTTATTTCAGGATTTTATAGTGTTCCCTTTTAAATAGCCCCTATTTTGTATAGATACCAGTATTTGCCAAGAGAACTAACTGGAGAGAAGGTAACACATTAAGAAAAAGAATTCTTACTTCATAATATGCAGAATAAATCATAGTTAACATATTTTGTATGCAGCCTTGCAATACTTAACCCCCACCACCACCATCTCCCCCCTCATGTGCAAATATATAGCCAAAATTATGTATATCCTATCTTCAGAAAACAATTCTTAATCCATAATATGCAGAACAATCATAGTTAACACATTTTGCATGCAGCCTTGCTATACTTTATCCCCAATATGCCATTATTTTCAAATATATAGCCCTAATTATGTATTTCTTATCTATTCTCCCAATGTGTCTCAGTTGTTTTTATCCATGTACCTGTAAATTGAATCAACTGTAATGAAACAAAAACAGGGAAAACATGTGTAAAATTCTAGTTTAGCTAAATTTGATATTTTGGAAAGGGGTATTTGCTATGAATTGACCCTTAATTTTCAGTTATCACTTTCTTTTTCTTTTGTTTTAGTTCTGAAAATACAATTCCTTTTATTTGACTAGCATTTTAAGCCATATCTATGAGTTTTTTTTCTAACTTTAGGAAATATATTTGCATATCTTGGAAATCACATAAATCAGGACTGAGCAAAGTTATGAATCTGAAAACATTTTTTTCATAGGGTAAACTTTTAAGAATGACCAGTTTTCTTTGGCATTCCTGAAAAATAGCAATGGGTTTTTGGACCACCTCTATTTTACTACAGCATGATGCAATATGAGGGCAGTAACAAGAACCCCACCATCTTGGTCAAATTTTCAATAATGATTTTTCAGCATAAATCAAAAATGTGGTCTCTGTTTTTACAAGCATCTCAAAACAAAAAATTACATTTAAGATTTATGATTTATAGAATAAATATGAAGCAATAAAAGTTACATTTTTAGAATCAAGAGAAAGTCAGATTTCAGTTAATATATGAATAAAACTGAAACACTAAAAGGATATAAACATCAAAATAGGATAATTTGTATTTACAAAAGAGGTCCTTGTAGGAAAGTCAATAAACTAATAATTTCAAGTATTTGATCTTAAACCATTTTAATAATAATCATATTGATGTATAGCTTAGATTTTTAGCTTTTCTCTGATATATACAATGCTTCCCAATTCCTCTTTGATAGCAAGATATAAGGGTTTGGTTTTACCTAGCTTTTCTCAATTGCTTACTGTTTTTTTTTGTAAGCTTTCACTTTCACAACACAAAGACTTTTAAAGGTGATCAAAAGTCACTGCCACCTAGAATGAGAAGGAGTGGAGATAGGTACTTCAAAATATGGTAGAATTCTAGTTAATTGACTTCATGCTATCTCGGAAAGGGTTTAGGTTAGGAAAGTGAAACTTTCAGGGATGGGTCCACAGGCCAGAGTATGTCCTGGGAAGGTATTTTAAAGTGCCCACCTCCATTCCTTCTCCCTCTAGAGCCCCTGAAATTTGCCTACATGACAGGTCTATGCCTATTGAAATTTTGACAAAACAACATTTTACCTTAATTTTCAGTTACTAGTTGCTTTTTCTCTGCCTTTAGTTCTGAAAATGCAAAAAGTAGCTAAACTAGAATTTTACCAAAACAAGTTATGGATGGCAGAATGCATTGAAAATATATAATTTGGGCTATATGTTTTCACATTGACGGTGGTGTTATTTTTTGGAGGGGACATTTGCCCCCTCAAAATAATTTAGATAAAAATTAATATAGGCTATAGCCCATGCCTCTTGACTGCCCAGATGTAGCTCTTCCCCCTCCCCCAATAAAAATGCTGAAGCTACCATCTGTATATTAGGGGGTGGGGTAAAGTATACTGGGGCTGCATGCTAAATATGTCAACTAGCCTAGGTTAGGATTGACCTATTCTGCATATTGAAATGTAAGAGTTGTTTTCTTAACATGTTTTCCTCTCCAAGTGGCTCTCAAAGCAAATACCTTGACACATATTTCTGTTTCTTTTTAACTATAAATAATAGGCTAGGCCTAAGATCTTAGCCTAGCCCTAATTAGTGCTCCATATCCAGCCTCTTCCTGGAAGCTTCATGGCTATTATTCTAGCAGTTATGCAACATATCTAATAAATATTCACTGAATCATCTATCGGTGCTTAGAAAAGATATTTAGAGATGGTCTTTTAAACGTCAAGAAAAATTTTTCCTACGTTAATCACATGAACAACTTTTGAAATTTTACGAATTACTAGTTAAAGGGCTTTTACTTTCGAATCTCAAATTCAGGGACGGGAAATATTGTAAAACACTTGGAGTGGAGGAATCGGGATGAAGCTTGGTGGATAGAATAAGCAAATGTCCTTGATACGTGATTGAAATAACCCTACCGGATTCGCTCTCTTTGGGGGAGTTTGGGGGGAGGGGTTCAGTGATTTGGCGAGTTTGGTGCTTCTGGACGTGCTAGGACGATGAAAATTGGTAGGCGTGTCAGTGAGCTGCACAAATTGACTTGATAAAGGCGTTTCCCCAGATTCGACCATCTGGGGGGGGGGCTAAAGGGAGAGGAAAAATTAGAAAAAATTAGGTATTTATAACTTACGAGTGGGTGATCGGATCTTAATGAATTTTGATATTTAGAAGGACATCGTGACTCAGAGCTCTTATTTTAAATCCTGACCGGCATTAAGCCTCTGATTTTCCTTTTAAATCAATCTATTGATTCTTAAAATTTTGTTAGAGCTCATACCATATGAACCCTTGATTCTTAGCTCTTCTTGGCTCGTCACAAGTGCCATATGAGCTTTTAGCTATTGTTTTTTTTACACTTTTGTACCACTGTTTTGGCTTAGTAGAAAACAACTTGACTTACCATTTGTAATATGCAGAAGCAGATTTACATATTTCTTTTTTATATGTTTATGCAGTGAGATAGCTTCAGATGTTTCCCATTCTGAAAAAGATTAATTTTAAGCCTAATCAGCTTTTTTGACTGACTAGTAATGTTAGGTGTGTCATTAGAGCATGGTTTTACTTTTTATTCAGGGAAGGATTCTAAGTATTTGGTTTTAATCAGATTTTGGAAGTAAGACATTTTAACATTAATGTCATTACTCCCCTTAAGAGCTAGCCAGTTTTCAATAGTAATCCAAGATCCAAACTCAAAGAGGCCTTCATTGGAAATTGGACGATAAGAGAATTGGGTAACAGAAAATGTATGATTAAAGTTGGAAAGAGCATTAATAAGCAAAAATGGTAGCTTTTTGCTAAAGGTGGCAAAGGAACAGGTGAGCTATAGAAAGTGTGCATATTCGTGCAAATCCGATCAAGAGTAGTATTTCCTTTGGTTGTTGGTATCTGTACTATTTGTTTTAAATTGAGGGAACTACAGACTGAATTTAACTTTAGGTCATTGGCGTCGCCTACTAGGAATATACCAGCGTTTGTGAATTTACAGAGGACTAAGTCGGCACTACTATGTAGCTGCTGAAAAAAAACCTACTGTCTTTATGCTGCGTTTTGATTCGGGGAATAAAAGTAGCAAAAAAAAAATTAAATTAAAAGGGCGAGACAAAACTTTGGGTCTCACACTTACCCAAATGATTTCATCATAATCTGAAAAGTTGGGAGTATGAATTAATTTAGGGAAGAGATAGCTACCTACAAATAATATTGTTCCGCTTTCCTTTTTACCTAGGGGGTGGTCATGAGGATGAGTTTTTATGTAATGGGAGTAGTTATTGATTTTTAAAAGTTCAGGGTGCTGTGCCTGGACCTCTGTTACAGCAATTACATCAATTTTGTGTAATTGGGAGAGGACCTCTAGTTCGGTCAATTTGCTTTCATGCAACATATCTAATAAATATTCACTGAATCATCTATCGGTGCTTAGAAAAGATATTTAGAGATGGTCTTTTAAATGTCAAGAAAAATTTTTCCTACGTTAATCACATGAACAACTTTTGAAATTTTACGAATTACTAGTTAAAGGGCTTTTACTTTCGAATCTCAAATTCAGGGACGGTTTTAATATTTGGGGAGTTTTCGGGGACAAGTTTTCAGTTTTCGGGGCAAGTTCAAAATGAAATTTTGCTGCAAAAAAATTTGGGAGCTAAAATTGGCTATAGCTTCATTTTCAGGCTCAAGTAGGGCTTGGATCCGCTTAGTTAATCAAGTTTTTAATAGAGGAGGTTTTAGAGCCAGAGTACGGGATTGGAACCCATAGTTGAAAACGATTATTACTGATATTACGGACAAAACCTCAAAACTGTTTTCAAATTAAGAAAAAAAAATAAGACTGAATTACGCTCTAAAACTTTATTGCCTTTGGTTTTATATTAAATAAAAAAAACTAATTTTTTAAGCTGAAAGTAAGGAGCGACATTGAAACTTAAAACGAACAGAAATTACTCCGTATATTGAAATGGGTTGTCCCCTCCGCAATCCCTCGCTCTTTACGCTAAAGCTTTTAATTGTTTTAAAAAGTAGAATTGTGGCAAAGAGTCAAACCTTAGCGTAAAGAGCAAGGGATTGCGAATGGGACAACCCATTTCATATGCGGAGTAATTTCTGTTCGTTTTAAGTTTTAATGTAGCTCCTTATTTTCAGCTAAAAAAATTAGTTTTTTTTATTTAATTTCTGAACGTTTTTGAATTAATGCATGTTTGGTTTTGGCTCTCCGCACATAAATTATTAAAATGAAATTTGTATATTAATTCTTTTTTTGGCTAAATGGCTTTCTCTTAGTTTTGATCAGACGATTTTGAGAAATAAGGGGTGGAGAAGGAGGCCTAGTTGCCCTCCAATTTTTTTGTTACTTAAAAAGGCAACTAGAACTTTTAATTTTTAACGAACGTTTTTATTAGTAAAAAATATACGTAACTTAAGAATTAACTGACGTAACAAACTTTCATAACCTTATTTTTTTATTATGTATACGAAGCGGTTTTGTACCCTCGTTAATACCTCGCTCTTTACACTAAATCTTAAGTTTTGTCCCAATTCTTTAAGAATGACCACTGAATCAGAAAGGCCGTAGAATAAATAGTTGAAATTACTAAAAATACTTTAGCATAAAGAGCAAGGTATTTATCTCCTCCTAAGTACCTCGCTCTTTATGCTAAAGTGTTTTTAGAACCCCTCATATGCGGAATAATCTGTTCGTTTTAAGTTTCAATGCTACTTCTTCCTTTCATTTGAAAAACCGTTTTCATGTTTATTTTTCATTGTTTTCTTATAGTAATGCTAGAAAATCCTGCGCCTTCTTCATTGAATTTTTCTTCCCCCATGACAGATTCCTCCAAAGAAAGATCCTCCAACATAGCCCCCTCTCCTCAGCCCCACCCCCAAACAAAATAAAATCCCCCTGAAAACGTCTGTACACTTCCCAATAACCCTTACTATATGTAAACACTGGTCAAAGTTTGTAACTTGCAGCCCCTCCCCCAGGGATTGTGGGGGAGTATGTCATCCCCAAAGAAATAGTTATTATGGTTTTCGACTATGTTGAACAAAATATCTATCTCAAAATTTTAATCCGTTGACTTTGGGAAAAAAATGAGCGTGGGAGGGGGCCTAGATGCCCTCCAATATTTTTGGTCACTTAAAAAGGGAACTAGAACTTTTCATTTCCGTTAGAATGAGCCCTCTTTCGACATTCTAGGACCACTTGGTCGATACAATGACCCCTTGGAAAAAAAAACAAATAAACACCCACCCGTGATTTGTCTTCTGGCAAAAAATACAAAATTCCACATTTTTGTAGATAGGAGCTTGAAACTTCTAAAGTAGGGTTTTCTGATACGCTGTATCTGATGGTGTCATTTTCGTTAAGATCCTATGACTTTTAGAAGGTGTTTCCCCCTATTTTCCTAAATAAGGCAAATTTTCTCAGGCTTGTAGCTTTTGATGGGTAAGACTAAACTTGATGAAACTTATATATTTAAAATCAGCATTAAAATTCGTTTCTTTTGATGTAGCTACTGATATCAAACTTCAATTTTTTAGAGTTTTGGTTACTATTGAGCCGGGTCGCTCCTTACTACAGTTTGTTACCACGAACTGTTTGATTATCTTTGCTGCTTTATTCTCTTAGCTCGAAAACATGACTTATATGTCATTTATTTTCAGAAAAACGAGAAAAATAAAGCATAGAAAGGCAATACAATTGCATACGGAGCAATAAGAAGTGCAATGATTTATTCCAATTAATGAATATTCTTTGGGAAGCAAACATGAACTTACACCAGGAATTTAATAAAAAATTGTCAGAAAGCAGGGAGCAACAGTAAAAATTGAAAAGAATAGAAACAATTGTATAATAAGGGGATTGTCCGCTCTAAACACCCAATTATTAACGCTGAAGGTTTTTGTTACTCAAGCTTCTCCTTGTGCTATTTAAACTACAATTATGTTTCGGGAGTCGTTCTTACAGAATCGGGACTAAATTCAAACTTCAGAAGAGTTTGGTAGACCGATGTAAGTACATTTCTTTGAAATATGTATTATCCTCAATAAGTTTTCCTTGAACCCGAAGGCCAAGATTTATCATCAATTTGCTATATACACACCCCCACTTTCCTGTATTCACTTAAAGTTTCAACCGAGTCCCTAAAGCTGTTAATTATCTGTTCCGAAAGTATTAGAGATATGTCATTTTAATAGCCCGGATGCACATAGCATCCTTCGATGCTAGTCATCCCTTTCCCTCCTGCAATAAATCATTGTTCACTTCACCCTTTCCCTTTCAAACTCCTTAAAAGTTTCATTTTAGCACCCTAAGCCACTCCTGAAATATTCTATACATGCCATATAAAACATGAAGCTTGAAGTCGGAAAACTTGTGTATTGGGAAGTCAAAAAAAGCGCTACATTGGTAGTTAACTTATCACTCCATGGCTGAAGTCTTGGCGATTTATGGAAGAAATAAACGAATCTCCCTTGGAATAAACAGATAAATAAGTTTAATATTGTAAGTTTACATGAACACCTTTGCACACTCATATTCTATGATTTCCATATGTAGTCCTTCCTTTTTTCATTTGGATTCTAAATATACACTTATTATAAGCTCACTTATAATATACAACATAATATAAGCTCACTTATAATATACAACAATAGCCCATAACCTTACTCTATTGTTGAGATTTCATACTACCCGAGGCAGAAATTAAATTAAAAAAAGGAACTGGTAAATAGTCAAAGTCAAATGGAGGGGTGTGTTTGAGTAAACCTCCATAAAAACTGAAAACTATGTCTTAAAAAAGTTAAAGGTATCCTTGGCCTAGTCTACCTATTTGTGTCAATCCTAAAAATGTGTTGTTTAACTATAGTCTACTCCCTTCCCCATTGATGAATAAATGTGTAACAAATATGATATATTTCCATTTTGTTTTAAAATAGCAAACACCTATGGCCTACATCTGAACATAGGCCTACACATAAGCAACACAGTTGCTCAATACATTCCCATAAATCAGGCAAGACAGCCATTGATATTGTGAAGTTGTAGTGAAGGAATGTACTTTTAAAATAAAGATAGGCTAAGTAATTGTGATATAAGCCTAGAATTAGGGCTAATGAGAAAGCAATGTGTTAGTAATAGGCTACAATTCTTCATGTATAGGCCTAATACAGCCTACAGAAACATTCTAGTTGAAAAATTTTGAAAGTAATTCCACTAAACTTTACTCTCATATCCCTTAATATACAAATATATAACAGTAAATATATATTCCTCATTTATCACTCTTGTTTCACCTTGTATACCTGTAAATTGAATCACTGCTAAAAATTGGTAAATGTTTAGTTTCATTCCAAGTGCTCTAAAGTGTGTATTACAGCATATAGCAATATTCTGATAGTCACATATTGTTTCCTTGTCACAGAGAAGCACATCCATTTCTGGTTAATCCTCCTACTCCATAGGGCAAACTAAAAAGTAGGCTTTCTTGTTGGTAACATTACCTATAAAGTGAAGCATATTAGTCCACAAGCCCTATAGGCAGCAGGGTAAGGTTTATATTCTATATTTATTCGACAAAGATTAACAAAACTAAAAAAAACCCTCAAATAAGGTTTGTTCAGTAAATGTAAATTACAGACCTCATCCTACTGCCCACAGGGCTAATGGACTAATATGCTTTGCTCTATAGGTAATAATACCTATAAGCAAACCCACTTTACACATTTTTAGTTTGTTCCATGGAGGAGGAGGGTCAACCAGAAATGGATTCACTTCTAGAATTAGCATTTCTAAGTCTAAACTTGAACAAAACTAAACATTCACCAAAAGATCAAGAAATAAAGGAATATATAACAAAAATATATTTATTTTATGAAAAAAAATGCTAAAGACTTGTCCTGTCAAAAAGATAATAAACAAAGTATAAAAGATTCTACATGATTGGCAAGTAATTGTTCTTTAGATAAGTTGAAGGCTCAAATTTGATCTGGAGATCATTTTTGGATAGTTCTTATGGAACTTTAGGAGGTTATCTATAGTGACTTCCAGGTCTTTACCACTTGTGCAAATTGGGAGAGGAATTGGGGATGATGTCTGGTTATCATTCATAGTATATTGGTGCTGAGGACTATTGTGACCAAAATGAATGGTGACAATTAGACCTTGTTTTCCTTAATAGTCAAGACCTTCAGAGAGAAGATAAACTGACAAATCTGACTTGGAAACTATCAGAATCATGAAGCCTCACTAACTAAAGAAAACTAGGATAACCCAAAGAAATTTGGGTAATATTTTTTGAGTAAAAGACCTGGTCAGTGATCAATATCTGAACTAACTACTGCTTCAGGACATTTGTTGACATGTCAACAAATCAGTTGGGCTAGATAATTTACATCCATGCCTTCTAAAAGAAGTTGCTGAAACCAATTGTTCACCCTATTTTTCAAAGTTTTCTTCAGTATCAAGGAATTGCAAACAGATTAGAAAACAGCAGCTGTCAAGTATTTGTCCAAAGGAAATTATTGTCCCATAAGTGTCACTTTTGTTCTGGCTAAGATCCTGGAAAAAGGGGTAAATGAGTCTTTCCTAAAACATTTCAAACTTAATGGAATAGTATTACCCAGGCAACATGGGTTTCAGCCTAGAAAGTCAGTAAAACTAATTTTCAGGAGACTCATGATGCAATAACAGACCTGATTGATCAGGGCCTACCTGTACATGTCCTGTTGTTTGATCTGGCAAAAGCATTTGACAAATCCACACCTAAAAATAAACTCATCTTGTGTGGGATCAATGCAACCCTGATAGGTTGGAACTCAGCTTTTCTTACTGATAAAACACAGAGTGTGTGGCTTCTTACTAATGAAGAAGAATCAATACTCTTGAGAGATGTGAAGTCACCAGTGGTATTCTGCAGGGTGTTGTCTTGATACTAACTTTGTTAGATATCTATTCAAATTATATTTTCAACTTGCCAGAAATTGGCTCACTCTGTGCTGACAATTTGAAGCTGTTAGGTGTAGTCCAGTGTAAGTTAGACTACTACAAGCAGATCTTCACTATTAAAACTGGGCAGAAACAGAGCATATGAGTTTCAACATTGACAAATATATAATAATACATTTTTCCATGTCCAACCCAGGTTTTAACTATACTATCATCAATCCTGTGGTAAGTAATACACAAGAGCTTTTGAGTTTGGATGAAAAAAAGGGATCAAGGAATTGTTCTCAGAAGCCAGTATAAATTTCACTAGAACTGCAAGAAGATTGTGTCTCATGCACACTCTGTCCTTGGCCTCTTTAAGGGAGTTATTTCAAGTAGATCTCCCTTTGTTTTTGTGGAGTTGCACAAGGCCTGTGTTTGACTTTGGAATCTGCATATCATCACCAGTGTACAGTGGGGATTAACAGCTTCTGGAAGGAGTGCATACAAGAACTTGTAAGGTTTTAAAAGAAATGAAAGACAAGTCTTATGATGAATATTTGAAGGAGTTGAAGTTATCTACACTGTCAACAAAGAGCTGGTATACTAATGACCTATAAGCTAAATTTATAAGAACCACCCCCTCCTCTTCCTAATTCACTTGTCAACTTCCTAAAATATTGGCACTAACAGAAGAGATATTCAAAGAAGCTGTTCAAGCCATCAGTCGAAACTTGACACCATCAACAGTTTTTTCACCTACCACATAGTCGACCATTGGAAGTCTCTCAGATGCAGTACTCTCAGCATCCAATGATTAAGATTGTGGAAAGATAATAGATGTTGAGTGGATTGGGGTTCCCTGAAAGCACTGGTGGGATGCATCTGATGTATGATCAACCTACTCATTAACTATGGAGCAATTGACAGATCAAGAAGGATCTTAATTCACTCTAAAGTGTGAATTAAGGTAATTGAATCAAGCTATAGTAGTTTCCAGAATTTTTAATGGTTCCTAGTAAAGTTCTTGTTTATGACTTATTGTTGCCAAAAATTCTAAAAACTACCTTAAAATAATCTCTCATAAAATAAAAAGAAAAACCTCCCCAATACATGGTTTAACAGGAAAAAATTAGTTCAACCCTTGTCTAAACTTCTTGGTATCTATTTGGATTGTAGTTTGACTTGCAGAATCAAATCGATTCTACTAAAAAATCTTACATGGAAAGACTAATTCTTTTAAAACATTTAGTTACTACAAATTATGCCAGATCTTCAACAGTACTGCTTGATTTTTATAAGTGATTAATTAAAAAAAATCCCTCAAAATAGGTTTTTCAGAGAAAAGTATAATTCTATTTTGCCAAAACTGAGCAGAAACAAAATAAAATAATCTTTCAAGTGTAAACTACCACAAACCACTATCAATAAATAAATGAAACTCAAAACAAACAGAAATTAGAACAAATAGCCAAGTCAAACTAAAAAATAGCAGAAATTAACGTGAGTAGGGGTGATAACCCCCATGCCTTCTCATGACCAGAACATAATTTGTACTTTATTGAAAAAAAAGCAACAAAAAGCAAATAACTGTGGATTGTCAGTTTGATTGACATATACTGATATTTATTCCTTAAAATTTTGATAATTTTTTATCTGTTAAAGAAAAAAAAGTGAAAACATGTAAATTGTATTTTGTTTTCTGTAAAACACAAATTATTTTCTGGTCTTGAGAAGGTATGGGGGTTATCTGCCCTACTCTTGTTAATTTATGTTTGTTTTGAGTTTCATTTATTTACTGATAGTGGTTCATGGTAGTTTTATGCCTGGAAGATTATATAAGAATCTGTAGTTTGGGTTAATATTGGTATGTCAGAGAAACTTTTTCTAAAATTTTTAATCCTGACCAAAACAGTGTTTTATTTTATAACTCCTAAAGTTGACCTAAAATATGACTTAATATCATTCCCAGAAGATTCTATCTATGCTCTGTCACTTTTTTGAAAGTCCACATGCTCATAGCTTGTTTTGATTTATTTCAACATCTGCCTAACTATTCATCAAAAAATTCCCCTTACTGCTGTTAGCTTATGCAGTTGCATTAGTTATAGCAGCATTAGTAGTAGTATGCACATAACATCTTTGGCTTCTTCAATATCCCCTTCAACACTCACTGGAAGTTTTGGCATAATACCATCAACTATTCCTGAAGCATTTATGATATGTCTGCTTGACAACCCATGAATGCATAGTGTGCTTTAAGTTAGTTCTGTACAGTTTCTGTATATCTCAAAATTTTTGCCTTAATATCTGTAGTTTTAATATAGCAGTAGTAGCAGTAGAATTAATTGTAGTAGTCTAAGCTTTAGTAGTTGCAGTAGTAATAGAAGTAGTAATGATAGTAACAGTAGTAGTAGTATGAGTAAAAACAGTAGTATTAGGATATGAATATTTTCTTTTGGTTATTTCAATATCCCTCAGCAAGCCCTGTTATTTTTGACTTCACACACCAAACTGTTTCTAAGATATTACTGTTACACTATTTTGACAACCTAACTGACAGTTTGTTGTGATTAATTTCACATAACCCCCTCAAAATTCCTTGAAAATTTCACCTTCATACCCTTAGGTATAGTTGCAATAGTAGACATAGTAGTAGCATTGATATTACTATTAAGAGTATTGAATGGCATTAGTACTACTAGCTTTAGTAGCATTAACATTTTGCCTTTTGGTCAGTACAATATTTCTCTCATTCAGTCCTGGAAGTTCCAACTTAATATGATTAACCATTGCTATGACCCCACTGGTATGTTGTTTTGATAAGATATGATTTATTTCAACAAAGTGGCTATCATAAGCCCAAAAGGGCCGAATTTGCACTTTAGTGTCAGTACAAAATTATAAAATTGCAATCAATAAAAAGTCAAACAATAAAAACTTGTAGAGTTAAACAGGGAAAACAAATTTAGCAAGAATTACAAAGTTCTTAATTGTAAAATAAACACTAAAACTATAAGATAAAGTGGAGTTAGAAAAGGGGGGGGTTATTGATTTAAAATTTCAACCATGTGAGGGGTGAATGTTCTTTTATATCTTTCAGTGGATACTTATTGGGGCAATAAGGGGGAATTTTCTTGAAACAGAACGTGGGGGGGGGGGGTTCAGGGAGGTAAATGTTCACTAGGGAAAAGCAAAGTAGTACAAGGGTTATACATGGCATTGTGGACACAATGCAAGGAAATTTGTGCTCTCCTTTCCTTAAGGGTGACTAGATTTTCTCTCCAAAGAAGGGAAATGTAAGGCACTTTACCCTCATTGAAGATAATTCTTAGGCACCTTTTTTGAACTGCCTCTATTCTGTCCAACAATTCGTTGGAGATGCCAAACATGACAAGTGTATTTGAGGCTAGGACATAAAAAAGAGAGAAAAATCCTTGAACAATGCAATTTAGGACATTTAAATTTATGAAGGAGTTTGAGGAAAGAAAACGCAGTATTTGTGCGTTTTAAGAAATCGTTAACGTGGTAATCCCATTTTAAGTCACATGTGATATTAACACCCAGTACTTTCATAGTTTTGAAAGACATTTCAAGGGGGGATAGGACAGGAGAAACAAGGGGGAGTTTTTAGGAAACTAATTGTTAAAACTGTTGACTTTAAAGGATTGACTCTCATATCACTAGCAACAGCTTTATCTGGTATTGATTCCAAGATGACCATATGGTTACTTTTTAGATTTTTGAAACATGTTTCTAAGACAGTTAAATTGTCAACGAATTTTCATCTATCCAGAAAATTGACACCAAGACTGTTTATCATGGTAAGAAATAAAATTGGGCCTAAGTTTGTTCCCTAAGGCACACCATTATAAATTTGGAGGGAATCAGAGTTTACATTCAGGTATTTGACGACTTAAATTCTATCTGAAAGGAAGGACAAAAATATTCTTGTTAAAGAGGGGTCAACTAGGAAGTCATTGGTTAGTTGTTTTTTTTTACTAATGTATTGTGGTTAATTAAATCAAAAGCTTTTTGTAAGTCAACTGCTATAACATTGAGCCAGGTATTGGGGTTTTTATGGCACTTGGTATTAACCAAGTGACATATAGCAATCACAAATTCTGTTGGTCTGTTAATTCAGAAAAATAGAAAAATTAAAGTAAAACAGTTCAAAATAGGGATTATACCTTTTTATTGACAGTGAAATATAAAATTATTTAACTAGATATTTCGAACACATATACAGTGTTCATCATCAGCAGTAAAAGCTGATGATGAACACTGTATATGTGTTCGAAATATCCAGTTAAATAATTTTATATTTCACTGTCAATAAAAAAGGTATAATCCCTATTTTGAACTGTTTTACTTTCGTCATGGAAAGGCAGTGTGGTCTTCAAAGTTATCTAAGAAAAATTAAAGTATTTTTAACTTACGAATGGTTGATCAGATCTTAATGAAATTTGATGTTTGGAAAGATATCGTGTCTCAGAATTGTTATTTTAAATCACGACCGGATCTGGTGACATTGGGGGGGGGGGGGGTTGGGAGGGGAAACCTAAAATCTCGGAAAACACTTAGAGTGAAGGGATTGGGATGAAACTTGGTGAGAAAAATAAACACAAGTTCTAGATACATGATTTACATAATTGGAACGGATCCGCTCTATTGGGGGGGGGGGGGGTAATTCTGAAAAAAAAAAAAAAAATGATGTATTTTTAACTTACGAAGGTGTGATCGGAACTTCATGAAACTTCATATTTAGAAGGACCTCGTGACTCTGATCTCTTAATATAAATCTCAACCGGATCCAGCGTAATTGGGGGGGGGGCAGTTGGGTGAAACCGGAAATCTTAGAAAATACTTAAAGCGGTGAGATCAGGATGAAACTTGATGGGAAGAATAAAAACCAGTCTAAAACACGTGACTGACATAACCAGACCGGTTCTGCTCTCTTTGGTGGAGTTGGGGGTAATTTTGAAGATTGAGGTATCTATAACTTACAAAAGGGTGACCAGATCTTGAAATTTGATATTTAGAAGGATCTTGTGCTTTGAAGCTCTAATTTTAAATTCTGACCAGATCCTGTGTTATTGGGGGGAGTTGGAGAGGGAAACCGGAATTCTTGGAAAACGTGAAAATTGGGGTATTTTTATCTTACGAATAGGTGATCGAATCGTAATGAAATTTGATATTTAGAAGGAATTCATGTCTCAGACCTCGTATTTCAAATCCCGACCAGATCCTTTGACATTGGGGGGGGGGAGTTGGAGGGGGAAATCTCGGAAAGCACTTGGAGTGAGGGAATCGGGATGAAGCTTGGTGGATAGAATAAGCAAATGTCCTTGATACGTGATTGACGGAACCGTATTGGATTCGCTCTTTTTGGGGGAGTTGGGGGGAGGAGTTCAGTCATTTGGCGAGTTTGGTGCTTCTGGACATGCTAGGACGATGAAATTGGTAGGCGTGTCAGGGAGCTGCACAAATTGACTTGATAAAGTCGTTTTCCCAGATTCGGCCATCTGGGGGGCTAAAGGGAGAGGAAAAATTAGAAAAAATTAGGTATTTATAACATACGAGTGGGTGATCTGATCTTAATGAATTTTGATATTTAGAAGGACATCGTGACTCAGAGCTCTTATTCTAAATCCTGACCAGCATTAAGCCTCTTATTTTCCTTTTAAATCAATCTATTGATTCATAGAATTTTGCTAGAGCTCATACCATATGATCTCTTGGCTCTTAGCTCTTCTTGCCTCGTCACAAGTGCCATATGAGCTCTTAGCTCTTGTTTAAGTTTGTTACATATAATGTCCAAAAGGTGAGCAAGATAGTGTCTGATTGAGGTAGAACGCAATTTCTGAATTGCCTTTGGTCAAAATTTGGGATCATTTTTACTTTCAACCAATCAGCTAAAGAGCTTTCATATAACTTGGAAAGAACCGAAGTAAGAGTAATGGGCTGGACACCAGCAAAATCTTCTTTGCTACCCTTCTTTTTTACGGGAGCAATAAAACCTAACTTTCAACAATCAGGGATTTTACCACTAGAGGTCATTTCATTAAAAAGTACGGACAAAGATTCTGAAAGAATGTCTGCAAAGGCTTCAATTAGTACTGTTGGGATGCCTAGTGGATAGATTCTGCGCTTTTTTATATTTTAAATTTTTGCCTCAACATCTGAGGGCAAAATAATAGAGAAATTGGGAGAGTGTAGTTCATAAGCAGTATTAATAGAGAGGGAAGGGAGGCTTTGAGCCATGGAGGAAAGAAATTTACTCAGATCATTGGCTGTAACAAGGGGCTCTTCTTGTAAATGGAAATCAATACTATTTTGTGTTTTCCCACAATATTTTACCTATAGGTCATTCTGAAAAATTAGAAAAATGAGGTATTTTTAACTTACGAACGGGTGATCGGATCTCAATGAAATTTGATATCTAGAAGGATATCTTGTCTCAAAGCTGTTATTTTAAATCCCGACCGGATCTGGTGACATTGGGGGGAGTTTGGGGCTGGGAACCTAAAATCATGGAAAACGCTTAGATTGGAGGGATCGGGATGAAGCTTGTTGGGGAAAATAAGCAGAAGTATTAGATACGTAATTTACATAATTGGAACGGATCCGCTCTATTGGGGTGGGGGGTTAATTCTGAAAAATTGGAAAAAATGACATATTTTTAACTTACGAAGGAGTGATTGGAACATCTTCATGAAACTTCATGTTTAGAAGGACCTCGTAACTCAGATCTCTTATTTTAAATCTCAACCAGATCCAGCTTCATTGGGGGGGGGGGCTGGAAATCTTAGAAAATACTTAAAGCGGAGAGATCAGGGCAAAACTGGATGGGAAGAATAAAAAACTGTCTAAGATACGTGACTGACATAACCGGACCGGATCTGCTCTCTTTTGTGGATTTCGGGGGGGGGATAATTTGGAAAAATGAGGTATTTGTAACTTACGAAAGGGTGACCAGTGTGCTTTAAAGCTGTAATTTTAAATTATGACGAGGTCCTGTGACAGTGGGGGAGTTGGAGGGGAAAACCGGAATTCTTGGAAAACGTGAAAATTTGGGTGTTTTTATCTTTCGAATAGGTGATCGGATCTTAATGAAATTTGATATGTAGAAGGAATTCATGTCTCAGAGCTCTTATTCCAAATCGTGACCAGATCTTTTGACATTGGGGGGAGTTGAAGGGGGAAATATTGTAAAACACTTGGAGTGGAGGAATCGGGATGAAGCTTGGTGGATAGAATAAGCAAATGTCCTTGATACGTGATTGAAATAACCCTACCGGATTCGCTCTCTTTGGGGGAGTTTGGGGGGAGGGGTTCAGTGATTTGGCGAGTTTGGTGCTTCTGGACGTGCTAGGACGATGAAAATTGGTAGGCGTGTCAGTGAGCTGCACAAATTGACTTGATAAAGGCGTTTCCCCAGATTCGACCATCTGGGGGGGGGGGCTAAAGGGAGAGGAAAAATTAGAAAAAATTAGGTATTTATAACTTACGAGTGGGTGATCGGATCTTAATGAATTTTGATATTTAGAAGGACATCGTGACTCAGAGCTCTTATTTTAAATCCTGACCGGCATTAAGCCTCTGATTTTCCTTTTAAATCAATCTATTGATTCTTAAAATTTTGTTAGAGCTCATACCATATGAACCCTTGATTCTTAGCTCTTCTTGGCTCGTCACAAGTGCCATATGAGCTTTTAGCTATTGTTTTTTTTACACTTTTGTACCACTGTTTTGGCTTAGTAGAAAACAACTTGACTTACCATTTGTAATATGCAGAAGCAGATTTACATATTTCTTTTTTTATATGTTTATGCAGTGAGATAGCTTCAGATGTTTCCCATTCTGAAAAAGATTAATTTTAAGCCTAATCAGCTTTTTTGACTGACTAGTATTGTTAGGTGTGTCATTAGAGCATGGTTTTACTTTTTATTCAGGGAAGGATTCTAAGTATTTGGTTTTAATCAGATTTTGGAAGTAAGACATTTTAACATTAATGTCATTACTCCCCTTAAGAGCTAGCCAGTTGTCAATAGTAATCCAAGATCCAAACTCAAAGAGGCCTTCATTGGAAATTGGACGATAAGAGAATTGGGTAACAGAAAATGTATGGTTAAAGTTGGAAAGAGCATTAATAAGCAAAAATGGTAGCTTTTTGCTAAAGGTGGCAAAGGAACAGGTGAGCTATAGAAAGTGTGCATACTACAGACTGAATTTAACTTTAGGTCATTGGCGTCGCCTACTAGGAATATACCAGCGTTTGTGAATTTGCAGAGGACTAAGTCGGCACTACTATGTAGCTGCTGAAAAAAAACCTACTGTCTTTATGCTGCGTTTTGATTCGGGGAATAAAAGTAGCAAAAAAAAAAAAAAATTAAATTAAAAGGGCGAGACAAAACTTTGGGTCTCACACTTACCCAAATGATTTCATCATAATCTGAAAAGTTGGGAGTATGAATTAATTTAGGGAAGAGATAGCTACCTACAAATAATATTGTTCCGCTTTCCTTTTTACCTAGGGGGTGGTCATGAGGATGAGTTTTTATGTAATGGGAGTAGTTATTGATTTTTAAAAGTTCAGGGTGCTGTGCCTGGACCTCTGTTACAGCAATTACATCAATTTTGTGTAATTGGGAGAGGGCCTCTAGTTCGGTCAATTTGCTTTCAGCGTTCATAACAAGGAACTTATGAAAAGTAAAACGGTTACTAAAGCGAGCAGTTGTTTGTTTGCTAATTGTAAAAACCAGAAGGGAGTAAGAGGAGCGTGGGTCTGGGGAAGGAGAGCACTCTTTTTCAACGGGTATATTTTTAGCTTAGCTGTTCTGCGCCCAAAATCTATGGTTTACCCAAAACTCATAAGACTGAAGCCCCCCTCCGTCCCATTGTATCAACTTTTCCGTCACCTGTTTCAAAATTAGGAAAGTAGTTATCTGTGGCATTGCGTCCTCTCTTAGGAACACAAAAATCATATTTAAAAAAATTGACTGATATCACTAATAAATTACGAAATTTTGTATTGGAGGAGAATTCAATTCTCTACAGTTTTGATGTTGTTTCCATGTATTGAAATTGTAATGTAATAAAGTGTGAAGATATATTAAAGAGTAAATTAAAAAAACACTATTTGATACAAGATGTGACCTTGGCTAGTTTAGATACCGAGGTTATTATGAAATTAATTATCCCAGTAAATGAATATTCTTTTTATTTTGGTTTTGGAGGAGAATTTTACAAGCAGGTGTTTGGTTTGCCTATGGGGGCATCCCTAAGTCCTATGTTGGCAAATGTTTTCGTGGATTCCACTGAAACCTCCGCTATACGCAGTTGTAGGCTCTCCCCTTGTTTCTGGGGCTTATATATAGCGGGTTTGAGATGGAAGCTTGAACAAATTTTTACAAAAATATAACATTAACACATTTTCCAATCGGTGAGACCATTAAGTAGTTTCCTTAATTCTGGGAAGGATTTAACTCGGGGGAATTTAGTAAGTGGGGTATATAGGATTCCTTGTTCTTGTGGGAAGTTTTATATTGGCAGAACCCACCAACAACTTGTTGATAGATTTATTAAGCATCACAGATCAATAGAAAAAACTCTACAATTTAGCGAGCCTCCTTTGTTTCGGCTTTAGTGGAACATATATTCTTTCACCCTAACCGTTTTGTACAATTTGATGAGGCCGCGGCTATTTCTAATAATTGAGGTTATTCTCAGTGAGCGAGGGAGGCTATTGAATTAAAAAGCATATGTTTGCTATTCTTTCAATAAATAAGGACACAGGAAATTGAAATATTGACCCAATTAATTATATTCTTTTGAAAAATGAACTACCAGTTAGTAAGGGAATTAAGATTTTACTGAATCACCTGGGGACGAGATTACCTACCAGACCAAAAAATATTGCTCCAATAATAGCAAACGAAAGGGTTATTTTGCAACTTAAAAAGTAACCTCATTTCCATGTTTATACTTTTTTATCCAGTTGCTTTGGTGTTCTCATCGAAGTAATTCTATTAGCTTCCGTGACCTTCTTGGATCATTTACGATTGTATTTTATTAATATTTGTTGTGGTTTTATTTGTTTTCAGTTTATTGTAGTTTTTATCTTTGTTTCTTCTGTGCTGAAGACGCCTTGTTTTACAGGTAGGTGAAATATCAGCGTCGTTTTAGTTGTTTATCTTTTCTCTCTACTGACCGCAGTCTCGTTTGTTCTTCACTGAGTTTTTTTCTCGCTTTGTTGTTCTTTGTTCATGGCTGGCCAGCTCGGCCTAAGATCTTTCATTGTAAGTAAAGAACAACATTACACCCTAAAATGAGCAGAATTTTTTCCGTACAGTTCCCCTTCCTAATCTAAACCTCCACCTCAAGATCGTAGAAACCTTGAAATGTGCTCATTAGATCAGAAATTGAGAGTTCTAGTCCTCTTTTTAAAGTCAAATTGTTGAATGGTTTTATGGTGTCCAATAGTTCTATGACTACCTTCTTTAGTTTTGCCCTAGGATGTATGGACGGATAATAGATAGACTTATCTATCAACAAATGAAATGACATCATTTTTATACAATCCTAAAAAGGGCTTATGCCAGATTCGTCTCTCACTCACTCCGACTATATTTCTCGGCTTTTTGTACAATTAGCCATGGCTTGATGCCTGCAACTTCTTGATTTTATTTCAAAATCAACGGACTTGGTTGAAGGGATTGGAGACCCATCAGTTCCGCGGGGGTGGTATTTTCTGGGGTGGGCATTGTCCGCGGTTTTTTTTTTCAGGGGAGGGGTATTTTCTTCGGGGGGGGGGGGGGGTGGTCTCCAGAGATGACCACATCAAACACATTACTCTAGAATATTCGCAGAGTGTTTGTTTGATCAGAAATTTTAAACTTCTATTGCCCTTTTTAAGTGACCAAAAACGATTGGAGGGCAATTAGTCCTCCTCCCATGCCCTTTTTTCCCAAAGTCATCCAATCAAAATTCTGATATAACCTTTTGATTCAGGATAATGGAAAGTTCCAATATCTTTGGCTTTGGAATGATGCTACTATTACTCACTGTTGAGCTAGATTAAAAGAGTTTAGGTGTATCCAGTTTGTCAAAAAGCTTATCTGTAACACCTCAAAAAATCCCGAGGTATTAAGTTGAGAATTTCAGAGAATGTTGAGCCGTGTGTGGGACTAAACCAAAAGAGACTGCACGCATCCAGGTGCTCAAAAAGGTGTATTTTCTGTATCTCAGGAATTACTTAGGTTATTAAGTTGAAATTTTCAGAGAAAGTTGAGGAAGGCTAAATTAAAAGATACTAGGTGCATCCATGTAGGGCTGTTTATCTCAGAAATGGCAATGGATATTAAGTTGTCACTTTCAGAGAATGCTAAGGCAATGTTAAGCTAAATTGAAGACATTACATGCATTCAGGTTGTCAAAAAGACATTTGACAATGTCTCGAGATTAGTTATGGGTATTAAGTTAAAACTTTCAAAGAATGTTGTGGGATACTTATTTTAAAGACACTAAATGTGTGTTATCAAAGGATATATCTGCAATATTTTACGAACAGCCAATATTATTAAGCTGGAACTTTTAGTAAATGTCAATTGGGATGTTGAACTAAATAAAAGACCCCATGTGTATCTGTGTTGCAAAATCGCATATCTGTAACGTCTAAGGAGCAATTATAGATGATAAATGGAAGATTACAGAGAATGCTGAGGGCAGTGGTGGAGCCGGGGAGGGCGCCCCCTGTCGTGGTGGTGGATTTGTGGTTCAGACCGCTTGCTCTGGTTTGGGACGAAAGTTTTTAATAAGTTCTTAATTATTAAGACTGTTTCTTTTTGCAAACAATTAAAAAACAAGGTTTTAATCACTTTGTGCGGTCTCTGCTAGATTTTTGATTTTACTAGTGTCGCATACCGCCAAAAAGTATTTAATTAAATTTAGGTTTATCAAGGGAATCTGTCTGTATTACCATAAAAGCCAACTGGGAGGTAAAAATCTTCATTTCGTAATAACAAAGAGAGGAAATTTAAAATCCTACCTTCTTTAGGCTGTCAAAATGATATTTCAGGATTGTGCTGTCACAACGGGGCTGAAAAGCGAAATATTTAATTCTTTTTACTGTCAAAAATTTATTTTCGAGTCTTGCTACAGCACTGAGGCGAAAAAGTTGATATCTTTACTTTTTTGGCTTTCTGTTTTGGTTTTTTGGGTTCGCTCTTTTTGCGAAGCATGTAAAACAATAATGTTTTACAACATTGTTGTTTTTTACGAAATTTCCAACATAGAAAGTAAATGAGAAGTGCAAAAATTATTTATTTAAGTTGTGGATTTTAGTGAGCAAGTGGTGGCCACTTTACCGCCTATTTTCATCTTTTTAAAGCTCTGCATTATATGACATCACCTTCTTTGTTCATCCTAAACATTAAAATAAAGGCCTAACTCTTTAGAACTTTAATAAAAGTTCGTATAAGTATATATTTAAAACTAAGTATATGCGTTGAAATACTCCTTCCAGGGTCGGAGTAATCATTTAAGAAAAATAAATATTCGAAAAACTGTTTATAAAAGAAGCCAAATAATTATTTGTTCACTTTTTTTTATCTTGCTGGTTTAGATGGGTCTTTGAATTCTCAGTTTGAATCAGTGGAATGGCATTGATTATTTTTAAACATTTACTAAAAAAATGTTGATAAAAAGTGGAAATTCAGACAAATTGTATTAACCATGGAAACGGAATGCAACTACAATATTACTTCAGAATTTCTCACCTTCTCAATACCAACCAGTCACAAAATATTGTTATGTTTTGTTTTGGGGTTGCATTATTTGTCCATGAAATTGTCTAAACTGCTATATATACCACTAAGGATTTTTATATTTATACCATCCAATCATGTTTCCACGATTAGTTGTTTACAAATCAAATTTTTACAAAACAATTTTTTACTTATTGCTAAATCTGAGTCAAATTTCAAATTTTTATTTTTGTGACATATCGAGATTTAAACGTTTGAATTGACTATCTGAAAATCTCAAGATTAAAAAAAAAAATAATTAGAAACATACAGTAGCTTGAAAACCTGAGAATTTAAATCACCAATCTTAACCTATCAAATACAAAAATAACAAACACATAATTATTTGTTTTTTAAGGAGTGTTCCGACTCATATACTTAGTTTAAAGCAAATATCTATGTGCATATTCATTAGAGTTCATATTTTTCTGACGATTTTGGTTTTATCCGAGTATTTTAGGATGAATAGAAGAGGATATACTTACGAAGAGCTCTAAACTGACAGGACTCTAGACTGAGAGGACTAGCCATTATAAGCATTCATCGAAATATTGAGGTAGAGATCGACTGTATAATAAATAGATATGGCGGGAATAGAAATAGAGAAATAGACTTTTTCTTATAAAAGTTTGATTTCTGTAATTTAAGCGAAATATATCAAACTTTAAAAATTGGAAAGAAATGCTATGTTGTTATGAAAAGTAAAATTTTAATAAGTAAATTTTTGAGATTTCGTCAAAGCTGACATTGTTTATTAAAACACTATTTTTAAAAAGAAACAATTTATTTATTTTTTTTGTTGTCTTTATTTCCCTCAAAAAATGAGGGATTAATTAATAAAATATAATAATGATTAATAACATAAAAAATAATGATTAACTAATGCTTTATTGCCTATACTTAAAACCTGCGTTTTAAATCTCTTCTATGCATTTCTATCTTTTCGTTCTGTTTTTCTTGTTACATTCCTAAAAGAACTAATATTTAATGTCTAATATATCTTCTACGAATATACAAGTTGTATCTTTATCCTCATTTCCTACTCTTCACTACTATCATAGTTACGAAGCGATGCCATGAGGTTAAGCGACATGCTAAATGGTTTGACCTATACAAATTGTCGCAAAGAGTGCATAACCCCAAAAGATGGTTCAAGACTAATTTTTTATTTTTAACAATAAAAAGATTAACTCACTTGCTATAGTGGTCAGAAGTGCAGAGGCAAAAAATTATGCAGAAAATATTAATTATAATTTTTTTATACATGATGGACATCTTTTTTTTATGACGGGATGGTTTTTATAACTTGTTATTTTTTGTATCAATATTTATATCCATTTTAATTTCAACAGATTTATTAGAACTTTATCCCTAACCAGATTTTAGATTAAATTTACGACCATTTCCACTAATTACCTACGACGCATAATTGTCCTGGTTCCCTTCAAATTGCAGGTATTTCTTTGTTCGCAAGTTTATCCAAGCAACTTATTATGCCCCCCCCCCTAAAAAAAAATCCTGGATCTGCCCTTGGCTGAGTGTGATGTTAAACTTAATCAAAGACACAATGTGCATTCTGGATGTCAAAAGGGCGTATTTGCAATATCTAGAGAATGATAAGGCTGTTAAGTCAGAATTTTCAGGGAATATTGAGGGGGATAATGAAATGGATTAAGAAACAATATATGCATCCTTATTGTCCAAAGGGTGCATATAAAAAGTGTCAAGAATGATTTGGGTATTAAATTTAAAATTTCAGTGAATATTGAGAGGATTGTTGACGAATCAAAAGACAGTATGTGTATCTCGATTGTCAGAATAACATTTTCACATACCAAAACCAAGCAAACACTCACATTAAAGTCATAAATTGAAGATTTTAAAAGCCAGACAAAACCAAGGGATACCTCTGGTATATATACATATATATATATATATATATATATATATATATATATATATATATATATATATATATATATATATATATATATATATATATATATATATATATATATATATATATATATATATATATATATATATATATATATATATATATATATATATATATATATATATATATATATATATTATATATATATATATATATATATATATATATATATATATATATTGTTCTATTGATTCAAAATCTTAGTTTAAGAACCGTTCCTCACTTTGACTTCAGATTGAACAAAATACAAGCGTAATTATATTGAAAGAAATCAAAGGCATCAGTTAGATAACTTCATGCAACTTAAGAATTTAAATCAGAATGCAACATTTAAATTCTTAAACTGAAAACCTGAAAAACAGGGAAAATGTTCTTAATGTGACTTTGGCAATCAAAAATGGATAAAAACTGAAAAAAACTGCCAGAAATGAAGTTTTTCAGTGAAAAGTAAGGAGTCATATTAAAACTTAGGCAAGTAGATAAAGAGTGCTATCGTAACTTCCTTTCGGCTTGATCTAAAGACGACCATATAAGCTTGATATATCCATAATACAAATGCGAGATTAGAAATGGTAAAGGTTGTTGAAATATGGAGTATTAAATAGAATGAGTGAACTATCCTAATGCAGAAGAATCAATTGTCCTAGTTAATGGTTTTGGTAAAATGAACAAATTCTGCAGAATTTGTCTGCAGTGTGAAAACTGCAGAACAGTTTTCTAGGATGCATTATTAGTAGAAAAGATGGATAGAATGAAGGTGTAAAAAGTTGAATTGCAAAGATGCAATGTTTTTTTTTCTCAGTTTAAAAATATCTGAAAGACTAGGGAGATACGTTCCACTATCTAATTCTGTCTAATTACAATATAATCCATGCAGGTTCAAATGGCCTCAACCTGCAGACTTTCTCTTATCACATCCACAATGCTACTTGGCTGACATCCTCATCCCCATATTGCGATCATGTCCTATATTCCTCGTAAAATAAAACCATTGACTACTGCCTACTTGAATGTAATGTGCTAACACCAACACCACATGCCCTTCAAAATAATTTGTTCAAGTTCCCCAAACACCACAAACTACTGCTCTTAGTGAAAAGTGTGGCTGACTAAACCTTCACATTGGGTATTGAACTGAAAATATGTACCAGGATTGTCCAGTGCCTGTAATCCAAAGAACTACTACAAAACATATAAACTACGATAATCTGTATTAGTTTATCATGCTGCATCAAGATGGAGAAAAGGAAAGAGGGCTAAATAGTTTTGACTGAAGAGTCCATAATTCTAACTAAGAAGAAAAATAATGGAGGAAAGGTTTAGGTGGATAGTTCCCATTTCGCCATTGAACTTACAAGTAGCATCTTTTATTAATCCAGTTGGAGCTAAATGAAAAGCAGGAGGATATCTTATTTGGGGTGGGAGGGGCAATAAAGCAAATATAGAGGAAGCAAAAACTTCATGCAAGAGAGCAAATAGTAAAGTTCTGAACTGAATGAATATGATTTTTAGAAGAACCAGCTGTTTAGGCCCCAGGGGGCTTTGTGCTGTGTTTAGAATGGTAATAATAGTAGTAATTTTGCATAAGCTTACAAAACTCTTGAGCCTGTAGCTTGCTTGTGGGCAGGACGTTTTTAGGAAGCTCTCAGAAATCAATAAAAAATTTATTTAAATTGTGCTATTGTTGCTACGTGTTCTATTCTCTACTGAATGGATGGCTAATACAAATCAATAAGAGAAACTTTCCCACGCATGAAATAGGGAGTAAAAGTCGCCAGTTCATTACTAAAAAAAGTTACAGCAACATTTGTGTTGCTCCACGGGGGGCTGAAAACCAACATTAAAAACTGGAAAAATTAGTAAAATAGTGTTATATACTTCTCTGGCTTTATAGTTTTATCAGCCGAAGTAGAAGATACTTGAAAAGATGATTTTTCAGACGTGGATTTAAGAGTATTTATCTCTTTAGGATGACAAAGACTTATATATACGGGAAAGACTTGTATATTATGGAAAAATTTGCTGAGAATACTAGTGTTCTTTATTTTTCACCTGTAGCACATTCAGCTGATGTAATATATAATCAACTCAACAGAATAGGATTTTTTTTCTAAAGGAGGATTAGTAGGTCTTTCAGTATCATCTATGAATCTGAAAATTTCCTACTGGAGTGGTAGCTTAGCAAAGTTACAAGCTGCTGTCTTAATATGAGTGAGACTTGAAATTTATAGTATTTGCTTAGTGAGCTTACTATTGTGATAAAAGTTGGTATTGTTTTATTTTTTCTATGCATTAACATACTTTATAAGCTTGTTATCTTCCCTTACTTGACCACATGTGGAGCTACTATGAAGTCCTTAGAATTCTTTTATTTCTATCTACCATCCCTTTCTGCCTACCTGTATTTTAAGACAGTTTGTATTCTGTATTCCGGAACTATTTGTCTTCCCTCAGTCAATATGGAAACAAGCTTAAATTAAGTTCACATAGAACTATTTTGCTGCTGTAGTTTGAGCCTAGCTGTATGCAACAGGTGTTTCTAGACAGTCCACTATCAGTTGTATCAATCATGAGCGTCTTACAATGCGCATCTTCTGCAATTGGCAAGCTTGGACCACAAACTGCAGCCGCCACTCATGTGCAATGACCTTAATTTATTAATAGCTATTATTTTTTCCAGGTTTTTATATGTGTTTCTTGCCTAGTTACTTGTGGATAGTGTGTTAAGCTTACCTTTTAAATCTCAATTGGCAACTGATCTGAAGTATTGTTTGATCTCAAATTAGACAAAATGCCCGTCCGTAAACAAGGTAAATCCTATTTCTTTATTATAGTCTGATTGCTAGGAGCAACTGTTATCACCTTGATCGGGGGTGGGGGTGTGTCTTTTCCCTCCTGCCAAGTATAATTTAAAAATTTGGAAAATGCAATAGAACAAAGCATTAAAGGGATGGGATATTAGAATGTTAGAGATTCTGCATGAAAAGGGGATTTTCTAATGCAGCACCACAACAAGCTGGACCAAGATGATCCTTGCTTCCCTCTTCTCCTGAGCTAAAAACACATTCCAATCCATGGTTATTGGTGCGTTTTTTGGCTGCTAAACTGAGGCTTTCATTCAGATTCATTCTGTTGTGACAATTAGACCCAACAAAGACTTGGTCAGGCCTATGGATGTATGCAATTGATGTGGATCATCTTCACCTGAAAATTATATAATAGTCGATAAGTAAATTCTCCTGATCCAAAACGTATTTAAGCCCTCTCAAGTCTTTGTCTAAAACTCGTGGGGTAAATAAAGAGCAAAATGGGAAGGACTATCAGTCCAAGTTTTATTTGACTCTACTCTCTATATTTATTTATTTGTTGATTAATTGAAAACCCGTCTACAAAAACTGGAAAAGGACGGAGCAAAATACAAAAAAAAAAATTAATGAACAAGAGAAAACAATAGTACAAGACAATATATTGACAAAACCAGTAAAAGTCAAATAAGAACGCCGATTATAAATTAATCAAGGACAAAATAAGATTAAAAAACAAAATCAAAACGAAGCACATCCAAAGACAAAAAATGAACAAAATTAAACGAAGCAAAAGCAAATTTACACATACAACATCAACATATTCATACAAAAAAAGAAAGAAAATAAGATCTCCGCAATAAATGCACGCAGTAAACACAAATCAAAATACTGTTGAACAAAAACGGGGTACCCATCATTCTGTGAATGCGAAGAACTAAGCCTTCGGTTAGGCTTATTACTTAACTTAGAGATTGCAAGTTCAATGTCAGCAAGTCCATATTTTTTAACCAATGGAGCATTCCAATGCCAAGGCGGTAGCAGAAGCAAGCAAATACTTGGCGAACTGAAAGAAAATAGATGGTACTTTCAGACAATCAGTTCTAGTAAACAGCTTCCAGAACGGAGCAATATACAAAATGTGAGGAAGGGCTACAACATTGAAAAGGCTAGCTAATAGTAGGTGGTCTAATCGAACTTTTGCTACAACAATCGATGGATAAGAAGCAGATATGCGTCGTACGAGATGCTCTAGAAGAAGGGATCATGTGCGGCGTTGGGACGAACCAATGGGAAGACCTAGATAAACGAGGTGGTCAACAGTTCTAACATTGGTATTGCCAAGCACTATAGAGGACGGTGGCAGATCTTCCCAATTAAAAAGCACTACTTTCCCACTTATCAGCATTGAAACGAAGGCCACGTTTATGATACTCCTGTTGAAGTGTGACAAAGACCTCATTCATTCTTTGGAGGGTACGGCTGAGATTTAAAACGTCATCTGCATAATAAACTTGTGTGTTGGGTATCCAACACACAATTATTGAAAACATTAGGAGAAAAAATTGCTCCTTAGGAATGAGTTTGCTATTTTCAACAAGGAATATTTTTATCCGGAGGTAGTTTCAGGCGAATACTTAATCGAAAGTACATATCTCGAAGACACACAATCACCGAAAAATTTAGTCCATGTTTGGCCGCTTCAAGGAGTATAACTGTGTGGATGAGGGAATCAAAGGTGTCTCTGATATTTTTACTAGCGAAAATTAGACATTCTCTTGAGGGTTCGGTGGCAATTACTACATTGGTTACAACTATAAGGGCATCAGCACAGCCTGTTCTCAGCCTAAACACGAACTGTCGAGGTGGAGTGTAAAATGTCTTTTCAAGGTCAGATCGAAAAAGAAGCTCAGAGACTTTGCAAAAGGAAGTCGCAATCGTAATAGGTCGAAATGACGAACATTCTGGGTTTGGTTTTCCTTTTTTGGGAATTGGTATAAGTTCTCCATTGCAAAAAGAAGAGGGTACGATTCGCTATGTAAAAATCATCTACATTATTAGTGCCAAGTGTTGAACTAATGCATCTACTTCAACCTTCAAATGCAAAGCACTGATGTGGTTAATACCCTTGGATGACTTATGTTTCAAATACCTAATGATGATTCTGGTTTTAGGTTTTAAATAACATCTACAATTGATGCTGTGCTAACAACGAACTCTCTCTTGGGACTGGTAGCACGGAAATTATCTAACTCATTTTCATAAAAATGGTCAAGGTTCTGATCGGGTGCAGCAAATTCTGATTCAGAGTAGGCATACCGTTCCTCATATGAAATGTCAGCCGCAGAGACAGATGAAGGGGAACTATCTCTGCAAGAGATAATTCTAAAAAAAAGATTTCTACCGTTTTTAGCTCTTGCCGAATAGGCGTTTAATAGGTTTCTATGATGAAGAGTCAGAGCCTTAGAAAAACTAATCTTTGTGTAGAGACGAACAAGATTCACATTACCAGTTGAAGGACGGTTGCAATCCCACCAGAGATTAAACAAAAATTTTGCTTCGAGACAAGAGGCAACGAGATCAGGGTTCGAAGACCAGCCTGGAATTATACCCTTTCCGAAGAGGGTCAGCTTGATTTTTGGCAAAACCAAGAGCATGGCTGATTTCGACTACATACATATCCTGGTTAAGTCTCATGTCATATTTTTACAATTTAGTGGATCTTTGCAAAAGATGGAAAGGATCCTAGAATACTAAGGAAAAATCCTGTACATGAAGAAAACAAATCAGAATTGATTCCAACCCAATCATGACGGGTTTTTGGCCTAGGAGGAATCACAAAATTATTTTGATCTTTGAAACCATGAAGATGGATAACGGATGTAATAAGGAGATGGTCAGATAATTGATAGTCAGAAACAACTTTCACCACTTCAGCAGAGAGATTGTGGGATGCAATGGGATAATCTAGATTAAAAGTTCGAGCAGAACTGTGTATTTATGTAAAATTGCTATCTTTTGCAAGAACCCGAAAATAATTGCCAAACAAAATCGTTGTCATTGACGTACGAGCTGACTGATGAATCCCTATTTCTGATAAATCGCAATTAAAATCACCAGTAATTACGTAGGGCAAACATACTCATTTTACTTTACCCAAAAATGAACCAAGCTTTTGAACAGAAAGTGTAAATAATTGATCAGATTGCGGTTGGCAGATACACATTAATGACGATACAACACTCAACCCTAATTGTTAGAACACAGTCACCCATATTTTTTTGAGCTGGTTAAAAGGAACATTTAGAATAAGCGAAAATAGCAAGAAGTCAGCATGGTATTATACATAGAGGTAGTTCTACATTTATGGGTTAGTATGTGAATCCGAAACGTAAGGAGTTGGACGTTATCAACGCTTATTAGGCATTTCAGTGACAAATAAGAGATTTGGAGTTTCAATTAAATACTGGAAATAAAAATTAAAACAATTAAATGATTCCTGGAGCGGATCCCCCTCTACCAAATTCCATGACCAAACGACAACCGATTTGACCTATGTAGTTGTGGCACAAATATCATTATAAAAAGCACTAAGTCGTATTTTCTTTTTCATTCAGGAAATTATATTCACTGTAAATTCCCCTTCTAATTCTTCAGTGATTCCATTTCTGTCCTATTTGCAGATGGCGAGGGTGTATTCATTTCCACATTTGAAAATTTTAAAATAAGAGAATCTAATTTTGCGTTGATAGATTTTAGGAAGTGAAAGCACCTTAAATATCAGGGGGAAAATTGACCTGAGCATTTATGGCAAAAAAAGGAAGCATAGAATATTTTTCAATCTTGCTATTAACTAGGTTCACATTTTTACTTGATGATGAGGTTTCAAAGGCAGTATATTTGGAAAAATGTTAATGTGGAACATACTATGAAGTTTTATGGACCCCTAGTGATTCGTTTTCCTTGTGTTAAAAACGAGAATGGATTAATTATAAAAAATATCTGCTGAAAGCAAAGAGCCAATTTGACACTTAAAACGAGCAACAGTTACTTAATAGATTGTAGTTTTTTCTAAATTATTGGGGGGGAAACTGCCCCCTTGCCGCCCCTTAACGATACCGCTGTTCGACAGCTACTTAAAATTTCTTGGGTATAGGATGAACACTGTAGTGATGCATGCAGTGCACATACATACCATCGATTTGTATATATATTTTTATTTGTATATATAATCTCGAAAAGAAAATACAATTAATGAGCTTTCTCGCTCTCTTGCAGATTTGCTCAGCAAAAGCTAAACTTTCATTAAGTTACCGGAGGGTCGGTGGGGGGGGGTAATTCTCCTCACGTATAGGGTAACCCTTGGTATAGTGTTAAAAATGGGAAGAAATTAAATGGAACAAAATAAGCATGTTTACATGAAGTTAAAGAGCATTACTAAATACAGAAAAGTAGGATTAGAAGCTCTAATAGGTAACAAGATGGCACAATATAAATGTGGAGTATGCGATTTATTATATCAAATATGTCACAAAAGTTAAAAAGGTTACTTATTTTGGTTAGACATTAGCTTTAAAAAAAACGGACTTATTCTTAAGGAAGTAAAAAAGCGAAGTTGAAACTGAAAACGAACAATAATTATCGCTTCGCATATTGCACAAGATATATTTGCAAAACTATCTTAGATGAGCTGACTTGCTGCAACATTCACGTCATATTTAGAGCCGTTTTAATGATTGGGGACTCAAAAGTTTTTACTTTTTTCTAATTTTTCGACCATGACAAACCGATTAGCTTTATTTGAATTCCTGGCATTTGACCCTTTCCGAACAAAAATTATTGTTTTGAAGCGGAGAACAGCAGAAAACGCCACTTTGCTTTGGTGTTCATGGTTTTGGATCCTGGAAATTTGATTGGTTGTTTCAGAAACAGTATGTTCATGCATTTTCATCCTCCGCTCTCAAATTGATGTTTTTTATATGAAATGGCAGAAAACGCTACTTTGCTGTGAAGTGATGTCTTTTGCTACTTAAAAAGGGTACTAGATATGGCGGTTTACTTTCAAATAAGCCCTCTACCAATGTTATGCGGCCACTGGCTCGATACGATCACCCCTGGATAAAAAGGAGACACGTTAGTGCTTCCTAGGCATAAAAGTGATTTCTCTCTTTGTTCAAGATCTTTGATTCTCCTAAATTGGGTTTCCAGCCATAGCAATTCCCATGGTTTACGTTTTGTTTAGATCCAGCGCCATTTTGTGGTGTTTCAGGCTCTTTTTTGAACTAAGGATTTGTTGTCACAATAAACATACTATTAAAATAAATCGAAATAATAGTCATTTCTGAATCAGTTTAAAATGATAATTTTGCTCATTATATGTTTTTTTTTGTAAAAAACATTTTAAACTTTTGGTTAGTAAGGGCAGTGGTTCGCTCTTTACTAGGTTGCAGCTCTTCCTGCAATCATGACTCATGTCAGAAGACAACTTATTTGTGCTATATTTGATACAATATACCATGTTTTTAACTGATACTGTCTATTCTTGTCGTTTGCATCTGGTTTTCATCTTGTTTTTGTGGCACCCTGAATAAGAATTTATCTAAATTGGTTTTTATCTGTTATTTTTTCCCTGCGGTGTTTTTTTACGTAAAATTTAGTTTTCCTTTTCTTTTCTTCCTTTTGTTTTTGTATTCCCGTTGAAGAATAATTATATGTGTGAAACTGCTATTTGTTTTCTGTCTTTATTAAAAATTATTTCCCCGGTTTTTTCTTTCTATACATTGTATTTTAAGTAAAAAGGTAGTAAGGTCCAAGAAATTATTTATAAACTACATTTTATGTATTTTTTAATCAGTTTTCCCCGAGATTTCAGTTCTTCCATTGTGCATAGATACATTGGCGTAGAAGGGGGAGGGGGATCCGAAGACTACGTCTTATGAAATTGGAAAAAGACCCTAAAAGGTTTGCAATTAGGCATTGGAAAATGGCCCAAAAAATGCTGTCGTATCAGCACATCCAAGAAAAATTCTACTGATTTAAAAGTTGGATTAATTGACAACCTTGTTCTTTAAATATGTACAACCATTGGGTGCGCCTTCGATGTGAGAACTGTTGATAAACATATTACGTTCTTATCCGAATTTTCCGGTTGGCTTGTACTAAATTTTCTTTATTAGCTTTTTACTTTCTCAAAAGGGACTTTTTTTTTATGGGATTGGTTGTTAATTCCAAGAAAGTTTATGCTCTATTATTTTTTTTAAGTATCTTAAAGAAAGATGACATCAAGTAAAAAAAAAAAAGAAAAAAAAATCGAGGACGGGCAATATCCATCTGTAGGTTAAAAAACGAAAAATTTGGTTATATTCTCACGTATTTGAAAACCATATATGTCATACAATTAATAAAATATAAGTAAAATTTCATAGGTGAGATATGAGTGGCTTTCTAGTTGGTGAAATATCCATAAATTCAGTTTTTTTTTCTGGGGGGATACTTGTCCCCTAGTCAATTTGGCGTAAAATACTGAGTGATCAAGGCCCAAATAGTACGAGTTCCGAACCAAAAAGGAAACGGTCAAAACCGATTGTGTAATGTATATCTGATGTCAACTTGAAGATGTACATAGTTTAATTTTTGCCTCATGGACTTGACTAGCATCTGTCTTAGTGTGGCTTTACTGTTGAAATTTCGATTGTAAATAATTTCCAACATAAAATTGAATTCTTTCTTATGTTTGTGCTCTGCATTCACAAAGTCGTGCATCATGGAGTGGTAAGTCCAAGTACACTGGATTAATGGTCTGCTGTCCTGTAAAAACCCAATTGCCAGGGCCTGGAAAGACTATTTTAAACCCTTCTTCTTCTTTTTATAAAGCAGAAAGCGAAATTTAACAATTATATACATTATTACAACAATTATATTACAAGCAGTAAGCTTCACGAAAGATCTTGCTCGAATCTTCTATCTGGGAATGCAACTAAAGAAAGGTTGTCATAGTTACGTCACGTTTTACACATTTAGAATGATAGTCGTCCAAAAGTCGTACTTTCAGGCAATCCATTTTGGGCTAAAAGAAAAGGGTGGTGTTCTCCAATAGAGTGAAAAGAATATTCAAAGAAACAGAAACGTTACGGGAGGAAGTAAAGTGCGTTGAACAGAATGGGTTTCAGGGGGGGGGGCGTGCCTAACCTGATGGCCTCATCCAGTTTGGTGCTATGATGAGCTACCAGCGATAGTTGAAGTATATCAGCTTAGGAAAGGTCTCTTTAATATGTGTCTAAAGAACAGAAAAAAACAATGCAATATGCAGCTTCCCTAGTTAGGGTTTGCAAATATTTTCTGGATGTAATTTTTTTTTTGTAGAATCCACATAATTTCATTACTTCAAGAATTTAATAAGCTGCGGGAGAACGAATTAAACCATTCGATCAAGTGTGCAGGCTACAAATCTTTGTTTGACAGGTTATTTCGAGTGTAAAATTTGGCTGTATTTTCTGACGAATCCCGATTTTCTCATTAGTCTTGTTATTTAATCAGACAAGAGACACTCTATATTAATCTAGATACTAAAATATATTTATTCATTCCATTTAGAGGCCCACCGAGCTTTAGAGCTGCTGGAAGATTATCATAGTCGTCTTAGTTCTCCAGAGGATACGAATCTCAGAGCAGCTATTGAGAAAGTAATACGAATTTTCAAATCTAGACTTTTTCAAGCTTTACTGGGTAAGTACGTTTTTCTATTATGAGTTTTTCTTGTTGTTGTCCTGAATATTCTTGTTCTAGCTTAGTGGTTGGCGTTCTAGACTTGTAGTCCTATGTCCTTCAGGATGGGGTCCAAGTCCTGGTTTGGCCGATTATTCGATTTGGGACGAGGGTCAGCGGTGTGACTCTGTAAGCTTAGCCAGAGTCGACCCAGGTCTAATTTGGTACCTGGAAAAATTAAGGGAAGTTAAACAGGAAGGGTGTGTGAAAACAAAGGATGGCTGGCCCCTTAACCTCCTATTGCTCTTTCTGTCTGAAGGGCTGAGAGATGGAGATCAGCACCGCTGGTTGGAACTGTGAAGTTCATTGTAAATTCTTTTCCCTTTTTTGTCCTTAATGCTCAGTTTGTGTTGGTTCTATTCACTAAGGATGCCCTGAGAATTCGAAAAAATGTGAATTATCGTTTATTTTGTGTACAAATTTCTTGGAGGAATTGCCAAAACAACATAAGAAAGTGAATAGACAGGAATCTTTGGCACTTTAATATGAGTGTGCTGTGTATGAAAATCTGCTGATGCAACTGACAGTGCAGCGTTTGCAGAACTAAAATTCAAAACAATCCTAAATTTTATTTGATCTCGAGGATTTTAATTTAGGCCTTAGTTGGATCTAACCTAGATTTTTCGGAAAGTTCGGAGGTTTTCTTTTCAACTAATAAAATCGCTAGGCTTATGTTAGTTCACACAACTACACAACTTTTGTGGCATTTTATACCTTTGGCTCAAAGTAAGGCAGCAGTGATAGATATTATAAACACAAGTATTGTTAAATAATTTCTGAGACCACTGGCTAATCATGATAAAACATAAACTAGCGAAGAAAGGAAGAAAACGAGGACAAAAAATGAGGACTTTTTACTGGCTGTTTATTGCACTCATTTTCTTCTTTTCTTCGCGAGTTTATGTTTTAACAAGTATTGTTTAATTTATATTAAAGAATTGTTATAGATGGCTTCCTGATTTGCTAGGTAGCGCTAGAAGGCGGTCGTTCTTATTTATTTGGAGACGAGCTTTTATTCGCTCTCTTGTCAGTTTGTCATCCTCTCTCTATTTGTTGGTAAAATTAGCGCTTCAATGCCAGGTATGTAAAAAAAAAAGTCAAATATCAACAAGTTTATAATGTACAATTGAGCTACTTAGAGGAAAGTTCTTTTAATACTTGCTCAAGTATTTTATTTATTCTTGCCGTGTGTTGCTAGATTCTTTTGCAAAAAAAAAAGTTTCAAGAAACGCCAAGTCTTTCCTGAGGTTTGACATTTACTGACATTAAATCGCCATAAGAAGGAATGTAAAGTAGGACAAAAACCTGCACAATTTGGAAAAAATAATGTTATTTTTACTAATACCAAATTTCCTTGTATTTGACTGTTTTTTAGGTTAGCTGTTGCAACTTCCATTCGATTTTATTTTTATTTTTTTTTTTTTAGCTTTCCTACACCTTTATTTCATTTCCCTCTGGCGACATTAATTTAAAGTCACTTCTCCTTTATCGCGAGTTGAAAAAAAGAAAATATATTACACCAAACTCTTTATATTATGACAAGGTTTTCTTTTTTCTTTCTTTTTGGAAAATTCAATAATGTCTTCTCACATTTATGGTACCCAGAAAAAAACTGTAGACTTGACTTTACTTTTTTTTTATGAGCGTTATCACTTAACACCACTGTAAAACAATTACTGCAGAGAAATTAGAAAAAAACACTCTTGTGGAGCTTATGAAGCCTTGTAAGGATTCATATATCATTATCAGGTAACATACCCCAAGGGATGTGAGAGCTGAGAAACGAATAAGTTGTAGCCTATGTGTGTTTGTAGCAGACAACTGCAACTGCTGCAAATGCAGAAAGGGAGTCCCACATAAGACTGAGTGGGAAGTAAACGAAACTTTACCACTCAATATTGTTGCTCAAGTGAGAAAGGTACCTATCATTATCGTCATCATTCCTGGATAGGCGAGTAGCCTTCAGTTCCCATTGGTACCGAGCCATGTTCTACGTGGGAGACTTTCTGAATACCCTGATGTTGAATCGTAAATCTAAAAATTATGGGAATAAAAGCGTAAAATCGCACATTTTGTGAAAACCAAAAGTAGGTGCTCTTTACCCTATTTCTGTGTATTTTTAGCTAATCTACTGGAAACTAAAACTGACCTCAATCCTGGAAGATATCTGGAGCGTGTGTCAAGCGTGGCATACCAACATCAGCCTTTTGCCCTCCCAACATGTTATTGATAGTTTGAATATGAATTTAAATTTCTGAAAAAAAAAACATGCTGAATGTAAAAATTCACAAATTTGCACGTGAAACAAATTGTTCTATGAAATACCTTACTGCTATTTCCTCTTTTTGACTAGGACATGGCAATATGAAAAAGATTAAATCCAGTGGAATTAAAAGTATAGAAAATCATGTACGCTATGCAGCCACAGACTGCTGCAGCGCCACTATACAAACTAGCCTTAGACTCCTAGAATGAATAGAAATAGAAATAGAAAAATAATAATAATATTAATAATTAAATGTAAGGTTTCAGTATAGCAATATATTAATTTATTTTTTCCAATTTTAAGTCAGTGCTAAAATTTTACGGTAGACTTGAAATCTCGTGACCCTCTGACCTACCATGTCTCACTGGTTGAGATTCAACGTTATTTAGACCAGTTGAGCCCACCAAGGTAAACAGGCTCTCCATGCTTGACCCAGAAAGTAAATAACTGTGTGTATGTTCTTAAACAATTTAATTCGACTCAAACAAATTTATTAAGAAAAACAAAACTCAGTGTGACAACAAGTCGCACTAAAGCGAAAAAATGCTTGATAAAGCGGTGGGATATCACTCATGCCAATTCATCATATTGAATCAGTAAAAAACGGAAACACTAAAAAGTTATAGAAAGAAAATACAACTCCACTTCAAAACAAGAGCTAAGAGCTCATATGGCACTTGTGACGAGGCAAGAAGAGCTAAGAGCCAAGAGCTCATATGGTATGAGCTCTAACAAAATTCTAAGAACCAATAGATTGATTTAAAAGGAAAATCAGAGGCTTAATGCCGGTCAGGATTTAAAATAAGAGCTCTGAGTCACGATGTCCTTCTAAATATCAAAATTCATTAAGATCCGATCACACAGTTGTAGGTTATAAATACCTCATTTTTTCTGATTTTTCCTCTCCCTGTAGCCCCTCAGATGGTCGAATCAGGGAAAACGACTTTATCAAGTCAATTTTTGCAGCTCCCTGACACACTTACCAATTTTCATCGTCCTAGCACGTCCAGAAGCACCAAACTCGCCAAATCACTGAACCCTTCCCCCCAACTCCCCCAAAGAGAGCTAATCCAGTACGGTTACGTCAATCTCGTATCAAGGACATTTGCTTATTCTATCCACCAAGCTTCATCCCAATTCCTCCACTCCAAGTGTATTCGAAGATTTCCCCCTGCAACTCCCCCCAATGTCAACAGATCTGGTCGGGATTTGAAATAAGAGCTCTGAGACATGAATTCCTTCTAAATATCAAATTTCATTAAGATCCGGTCACCCGTTCTTAAGTTAAAAATACCTCAATTTTTCTAATTTTGCCTAAATTAACACCCCCCAGCTCCTCCAAAGAGAACGGATCCGCTCCAGTTATGTCAATCACGTATCTAGAACTTTTGCTTATTCGTCCCATCAAGTTTCATCCCGATCTCTCCACTCTCAGCATTTTCCAAGATTTCTGTTTCCCTCCTCCAACCCCCTATGTCCCCAGATAAAATTCGAGTCGAGTGGAGCATCTGAGACATAAGATCCTTCTATATATATCAAGTTTCATTAAGATCCGATCACCTATTCGTAAGACAAAAATACCCCAATTTTCAGATCTGGTCACCCGTTCGTAAGTTACAAATACCTCATTTTTCCGAATTACCCCAAGTAGATCATAAGCAGTATTAATAGAGAGGGAAGGGAGGCTTTGAACCATGGAGGGAAGAAATTTATTCAGATCATTGGCTGTAACAAGGGGCTCTTCTTGTAAATATTTTGTGTTTTCCCACAATTTTTATGGCACTTGGTATTAACCAAGTGACATATAGCAATCGTAAATTCTGTTAGTCTGTCGGTCTGTCCGTCTGTCTGCCAGTCTGTCGGTCCTGGTTTTGCTACTTTAGGCACTTCCAGGTAAGCTAGGACGATGAAATTTGGCAGGCCTATCAGGGACCGGACTAGATTAAATTAGAAATAGTCGTTTTCCCGATTTGACCATCTGGGCGGGGGGAGTGGGGGGCCTGTTAATTTGGAAAGAATAGAAAATATGAAGTATTTTTAACTTACGAACAGTTGATCAGATCTTAATGAAATTTGATGTTTGGAAGGATATGGTGTCTCAGCTGTTATTTTAAATCCCGACCGGATATGGTGACATTGGGGGGGGAGCTGGGAGGGGGAAACCTAAAATATTGGAAAACACTTAGAGTAGAGGGATCGGGATGAAACTTGGTGGGAAAAATAAGTACAAGGTCTAGGTACATGATTGACATAACCGGAACGGATCCGCTCTCTTTGGGGTAGTTGAGGGGGGGGGGGGTTAATTCTGAAAAATTAGAAAAAATGAGGTATTTTTAACTTACGAACGGGTGATCGGATCTCAATGAAATGTAATATTTAGAAAGATATCGTGTCTCAAAGCTCTTATTTTATATCCCCACCGGATCTGGTGACATTGGGGGGAGTTTGGGGTGGGGGAACCTAAAATCATGGAAAATGCTCAGATGGGAGGGATCGGGATGAAACTTGGTGGGAAAAATAAGCAGAAGTCTTAGATACGTGATTTACATAATCGAAACGATCCGCTCTATTGAGGGGGGGGGGTAATTCTGAAAAATTAGAAAAAATGACGTATTTTTAACTTACGAAGGAGTGATCGGATCTTCATGAAACTTAATGTTTAGAAGGACCTCGTAACTCAGATCTCTTATTTTAAATTATCAACCGGATCCAGCGTCATTGGGGGGGGGCGGAAATCTTAGAAAATACTTCAAGTGGAGAGATCAGGATGAAACTGGATGGGAAGAATAAAAGCCTGTCTAAGATACGTGACTGACATAACTGGACCGGATCTGCTCTCTTTGGTGGATTTGGGGAGGGGGGGGGGTAATTTGGAAAAATGAGGTATTTGTAACTTACGAAAGGGTTACCAGATCTTAATGAAATTTGATATTTAGAAGGATTTTGTGCTTTAAAGCTCTAATTTTAAATTCTGACCAGATCCTGTGATATTGGGGGGAGTTACAGGGGGAAACCGGAATTCTTGGAAAACGTGAAAATTGGGGTATTTTTATCTTACGAATAGGTGATCGGATCTTAATGAAATTTGATATTTGGAAGGAATTCATGTCTCAGAGCTCTTATTTCAAATCCCGACCAGATCTTTTGACATTGGAGGGAGTTGGAGGGGGAAATCTTGGAAAACACTTGGAGTGGAGGAATCGGGATGAAGCTTGGTGCATAGAGTAATCAAATGTCCTTGATACGTGATTGACGTAACCGTACTGGATTCGCTCCCTTTGGGGGAGTTGGGGGAAGGGGTTCAGTGATTTGGCGAGTTTGGTGCTTCTGGACGTGCTAGGACGATGAAAATTTGTAGGCGTGTCAGGGAGCTGCACAAACTGACTTGATAAAGACGTTTTTCCAGATTCAACCATCTGGGGGGGGGGGGGGGCTAAAGGGAGAGGAAAAATTAGAAAAAAATGAGGTATTTATAACTTAAGAGTGGGTTTTCGGATCTTAATGAATTTGATATTTAGAAGGACATCGTGACTCAGAGCTCTTATTTTAAATCCTGACCGGCATTAAGCCTCTGATTTTCCTTTTCAATCAATCTATTGATTCTTAGAATTTTGTTAGAGCTCATACCATATGAGCTCTTGGCTCTTAGTTCTTCTTGCCTCGTCGCAAGTACCCTATGAGCTCTTAGCTCTTGTTTAACTTTGATTTTGATTAGTGGTCTTTCTCCATGTTATCACATTAGGTAGGTCCACTTCACTTCATCACTTCAGGTTCGAGAGGAGTTGGCTATTCTGAGGGCGTACAGAGCCTAATGCCAGTTTTGAAAGGACTCCTTTTGTGAAATCTTGTTTTAAAATCATCAAACTTTTCATTTCTGAAGCTATTCATGATACTTTCAAATGCGTAACTGTAAGTTAAATACAGTATTCTAACATAAAATAGTCTTTTTTTTTCGCTGGAAAGAGACAATGCTGCCGTAGCTTTTAAATAATGAATGAACCACAAAATGTACAACAGTATATTCGTTTTTGTGACATTTTCTCGGAGAAATATCGCTTACAAGACATGAAATATTGACTTTTTTTTATCTTGCTAATTAAATTTTTAAGGTCTTTAAGTACCTACAGAAGTGTTGGAAGATCCTTAGTCTATATTGCTTGGGGAATTTTTTATAAACCAAATTGAATAGTTTATAACCGGTTAAAACAATTGAATTTGTTCAAGTGTTTCTTTAACAGAAGAGATTTTCAAGATCGAATTTTTTTTATCGTTCAAAGATGTAATTCAAGGTAAAAACTTATGGATATTGTTATAATGATAGGTTTATTATGATTTTCAAGCCTATGTTTGGCATTGTCCCACATAATATTATTTTGGTCGCTGTAAACTTCTGATTTTGTGTGTGTTAAGGATTTAATTGAAACAGATCACTCCTTCGTAAGCTAAAAATACGTCATTTTTTCTATTTTTTTCAGAATTTACCCCCCCCCCCCTCCCCCCAATAGAGCGGATCCGCTCCAATTATGTCCATCACGTATCTAAGGCTTCTGCTTATTTTTCCCACCAAGTTTCAGCGACAGACCGAAAGACAGACCGACAGAATTTGCGAGTGCTATATGTGACTTGTTAATACCAAGTGCCATAAAAAGAATAGAAAACCAACATATCAGAAAAAACCCACAAATAACCTTCTCTCGAACCTTTATTATCCAAATTCGTGAAAAAAACTTTTAAATTAGATTCGTAAGTTGTATATATTAGAATATATTTTGCCTCTTTCAGTATGTTTTGTTTTTATGGCACTTGGTATTAACCAAGTGACATATAACAATCGCAAATTCTGTCGGTCTGTCTATCTGTCGGTCCCTGTTTTGCTACTTTAGGCACTTCCAGGTAAGCTAGGACGATGAAATTTGGCAGGCGTATCAGGGACCGGACCAGATTAAATTAGAAATATTCGTTTTCGCGATTTGACCATCTGGGGTGAGTGGGGGGTCGGTTAACTCGGAAAAAATAGAAAAAAAGAAGTATTTTTAACTTACGAACGGTTGATCAGATCTTAATGAAATTTGATGTTTAGAAGGATATCATGTCTCAGAGCTGTTATTTTAAATCCCGACCGGATCTGGTGAGATTGGGGGGGGGGCTGGGACGGGGAACCTAAAATGTTGGAAAACACTTAGATTGGAGGGATCGGGATGAAACTTGGTGGGAAAAATAAGCACAAGTCCTAGATACATGATTGACATAACCGGAACAGATCCGCTCTCTTTGGGGTAGTTGGGGGGGGGGTTAATTCTGAAAAATTAGAAAAACGAGGTATTTTTAACTTACGAACGGGTGATCGGATCTCAATGAAATTTGATATTTAGAAGGATATCGTGTCTCGAGGCTCTTATTTTAAATCCCGACCGGATCTGGTGACATTGGGGGAGTTTTTTTTTTGGGGGGGGACCTAAAATAATGGAAAACGCTTAGATTAGAGGGATCGGGATGAAACTTGGTGGAAAAAATAAGCAGAAGCCTTATATACGTGATTGACGTAACTGGAACGGATCCGCTCTATTGGGGGGGGGGGGTTAATTCTGAAAAAATAGAAAAAATGACGTATTTTTAACTTACGAAGGAGTGATCGGATCTTCATGAAACTTCATGTTTAGAAGGACCTCGTGAATCAGATCCCTTATTTTAAATCTCAACCAGATCCAGCGTCATTAGGGGGGGCAGTTGGGGGGGGGGACCGGAAATCTTAGAAAATACTTAAAGCGGAGAGATCAGGACGAAACTGGATGGGTAGAATAAAAACCTGTCTAAGATATGTGAATGACATAACCGGACTGGATCTGCTCTCTTTGGTGGAGTTGGGGGAGGGGGGTAATTCGGAAAAATTGGGTATTTGTAACTTACGAACGGGTGACCAGATCTTAATGAAATTTAATATTTAGAAGGATATTTTGCTTTAAAGCTCTAATTTTAAATTCCGACCAGATCCTGTGACATTGGGGCGAGTTGGAGGGAGAAACGGGAATTTTTGGAAAACGTGAAAATTGGGGTATTTTCTCTTACGAATGTTGATAGTGGAGCTGGTAGCACCAATGATACAAACACAAGAGTACTAAACGTAGCAGTAGAAATTATAAGAGGATAAAACAGTTCGTGGTAACGAACTGTAGTAAGGAGCGACCCGGCTCAATAGTAAACGAAACTCTAAAAAATGGAATTTTGATGCTAAAAGATATATCATAAAAATCGGATTTCCATGCTGATTTTAAATATATAAGCTTCATAAAATTTATTCTTGGTCATCAAAAGTTATGAGCCTGAGAAAAATTGCATTATTTTGGAAAATAGGGAGAAACACCCCCTAAAAGTCATAGAATCTTAACGGAAATCATATCTACAAAAATGTGGAATTTCGTATTTTTTGCCTGAAGACAAATCACGGGTGCGTGTTTATTTGTTTTTGTTTTTTTCTTTTCCCCAGGGGTCATCATATCGACCAAGTGGTCCTAGATTGTTGCAAAAGGGCTCATTCTAACGGAACTGAAAAGTTCTAGTACCCTTTTTGAGTGACCAAACAAATGAGAGGACACCTAGGCCCCCTCCCACGCCATTTTTTTTCCAAAGGCAACGCATCAAAATTTTGAGATAGCCATTTTGTTCCGCATAGTCGAAAACCATAATAACTATGTCTTAGGGGATGACTTGCTCCCCCACAGTCCCTGGGGGAGTGGCTGCAAGTTACAAACTTTGACCAGTGTCAAAGTTTGACCAAAGTTTTTTGACCAGTGGCTGCAATATGTAATGGGGAAAGAGAAATTCAATGAAAAGGGCGCAGGATTTTCTAGCATTACTATAAAAAAACAATGAAAAAATAAACATGAAAAAGTTTTTTCAATTGAAAGTAAGGAGTAGCATTGAAACTTAAAACCAGAGATTATTACGCATATGAAGGGTTCTAAAATACTTTAGCATAAAGAGCGAGGTGTTTAGGAGGAGATAAATACCTCGCTCTTTATGCTAAAGTATTTGTAGTAATTTCAAATATTTATTCTACGGCATTTCTGATTTAGGTTTACGAGGGTACCTTTCTGATTACGAGGGTACAAACCCCCTCATATACATAATAAAAATATAAGAATATAAAAGTTTGTTACGTAAGTTAATTCTTAAGTTACGTATATTTTTTACTAATAAAAACGTTCGTTAAAAATTAAAATATCTAGTTGCCTTTTTAAGCTGCCGAAAAATTGGAGGGTAACTAGGCCTCCTTCCCCACCCCTTATTTCTCAAATTCGTCTGATCGAAACTAAGAGAAAGCCATTTAGCCAAAAAAAGAATTAATATGCAAATTTCATTATAATCATTTATGTGCGCAGAGCCAAAATCAAACATGCATTAATTCAAAAACGTTCAGAAATTAAATAAAAAAAACTATTTTTTTAACTGAAAGTAAGGAGCGACATTAAAACTTAAAACGAACAGAAATTACTCCGTATATGAAATGGGTTGTCCCCTCCGCAATCCCTCGTTCTTTACGCTAAAGTTTGACTCTTTGCCACAATTCTACTTTTTAAAACAATTAAAAGCTTTAGCGTAAAGAGAGAGCTGAGGGGACAACCCATTTCATATACGGTGTAATTTCTGTTCGTTTTAAGTTTTAATGTCGCTCCTTACTTTCAGTTAAAAAAACTATTTTTTTTTATTTAATTTCGATTTGGCCTTGAATGGGGTGAGATATATGCAAGATATGTGATATCAGTGAGCAAATTCAAATTGGAGGATCAGTTATGTTATGCAGTAAAACTTAATACAATGCATATACATAAACTTAAAATTGCTTTAAATGCAATAACGAAACATACTGAGGTTTGTTCTCCGCTGTTGCTGCTTCATATTTGTCTATCAATTTGTACGCCCTCACTCATGCATACGAGGATGAAAAAACACCTTTTCCAACCAGGGGTTTAATCTTCCTTTTTTTTATTTTTAAATATGTTATAAACTTACGATCATTTGTGATGCTGCTATTTTTCCGCCTCTTATGTAAGGTTGGTAATTTTCTAAAATTGTTTTTCTCGTCTTTTTAATTCTTTCAAAGGAGGAATCCTGGGATAATCTGCGCGATGCTTTCGGCTCTGTGGGAGAATATCCTAAGAAATTACATTCGACGAGAATCATTCAGTATTCTGTATCGCCAGAATGTCTAATATATAAGTTCTGAATTTGTCTAGATTTGAAAAATATTGAAATCATGTTCAAATAGTTGTGTATCAAGATTAATGGTTTGCAGAAGGGCTAAAGAGATTAAACGTTGCTAAAATTGGTGTGAGTATGTGTTGAAATGTGTATGAAGAACAGTCTGATGAGTAAATCATCAGAGTGAATGGAATATGTGATCTGCATTTTTTTTTATGATCTAACAGTAATGAAATTCAGTTGATTTGTGAGTTAAAAAGTCTTCAGAGCTCTACGTTATCGAAGTACACGCGTGTATTTTCGGTTCAATTGGAGCGTACTAAGATGATTATTAGACAAATCGATTTGGGATTCTTCAATACTAGACGAAAACGAAATTGAATTCAATAGAATTGCTATACTTCAAAAATGTATGGTCTACAGAGTTGTTGATAACGTTCTTATATATTAATATTGAAGTGAAACAGTGAAGTGAAATAGTATAAGATGTCGAAGAGAGCCCTTCAGTATCTTATCCCCTTAGAATGAATGGTAAAGGTGATCTTGAAACACACTAAAGTGGTTGCTAAAATGCATGAATTTTGAGATTTGTTGACTAATCAAAGATTAGAAATTTGTTTGATCTAGACTAGTCTTTGGTATTCCATACTCTTCGAAAATTGGTTAGGATTCGTTATGCTGGGCCTTTGTAAAAAAAAAAAAAATATATATGCATAAAAATAAGTAAAGTAAATAAAATGGTGTGACTTGTCTACGAAAGCACCTGCAGAAGTGATCTAACATGCAGTGATGAACTGAGGAATACATTAAAAGTTACATGTAATGTCTACTTATTTATAACGACGAATTTTTTTATATGTTCTACTAGCAACTACTGCATAGTTTGATTTCAGTCAATAGTTTTATTTGGAGCCCTCATTCAATTTTTGGTGGAATATTCCCAGAAGTTTTTATATTACCGTAAATCGCTTAATTAACTTAATTTTTGTTCGGTAGTAAAACCAAATGAATTGATTTTGTAAGGGAGGTATATTTGCAAAAAATAGGTTTAGAGAAGGGACGGGGCGAAATTTTTTTTCATGGGAAATTCCGAATATTTACAATTAAGAAGTGACGTAACTTTTTTAATTTTTGGGGGCATCTTGACCTCCTTTTTGGGATATATATATATATACTAGCTGTTGGGGTGGCGCTTCGCGCCTCCCAAGCCCCCCCGCGCGCGTAAGTCGTTACGCGCCATAATAGTTACGCGCCATTGTAGTTGTGTCCCTATGTCCCACCTGTGAATATATATATATATATATATATATATATATATATATATATATATATATATATATATATATATGGTTTTAACTACGTAAAACTTGCGAATATACAACATTCTTTGCTGTCCCATTGTCTTTGCATATAAATAGATTGTCAGGTTTACCGACTCTTGAACATGCAACATATAATGGTCCATGGGAAAACAATCTGTATTCAGATCTATACCTCATGATTCTAATGATTGCCCTTGAGCTTTGTTGATGGTGATTGCTAATCGACCATTCCCTGTCCCGGTGTCCCGGTCGTCATTTATATCCCCCTGTTTCCCCCGGTGTCTCCGTTGTAGTTGTGTCCCTGTGTCCCGGTCGTCATTTATATTCCCTGTGTCCCGGTCGTCATTTGTATCCCGGTGTCCCGGTCTGTATATACATTCGTTTTTTAGTTTTGTTTTTCTCCTTTATTTTTTTCTTTTTTTTTTCTTTTTTAGTTTATTTAGATTTTTAGATTTTTTAGTTTTTTTATTAGTTTTTAGTTTTTTTTTCTTTTTAGTTTTTTTGTAGTTTTTACCTTCTTTTTAGTTTTGTTAGTTTTTTTTTTACTTATGTCCTGGTCGTCATTTATACTCCCTGTGTCCCGGTGCTTTGTTGATTGCTAATCGAACATTCCTTTTGTCCTGGTCGCTTTCTCTTTGAGTGTCGTCATTTATTTTTTTCTTTTTTAGTTCTTTTAGTTTTTACCTTTATTTTAGCTTATTTTTCAGTTTTTTCCTTTTTTTTTTAGTTTTTTTTAGTTTTTAGTTTTTTAGTTTTTTACCTTTTTTTAGTGTTTTTAGTTTTTTTTAGTTTTTTAGCTTTTTTATTTTTTTATTAGTTTTTAGTTTTTTTTGTAGTTTTTGCCTTTTTTTAGTTTTTTTAGTTTTTTAGCTTTTTTATTAGTTTTTAGTTTTTTTTTTGTAGTTTTTGCCTTTTTTTAGTTTTTTTCTTTTTAGTTTTTTTGTAGTTTTTACCTTCTTTTTAGTTTTGTTAGTTTTTTTTTTTACTTATGTCCTGGTCGTCATTTATACTCCCTGTGTCCCGGTGCCTTGTTGATTGCTAATCGAACATTCCTTTTGTCCTGGTCGCTTTCTCTTTGAGTGTCGTCATTTATTTTTTTCTTTTTTAGTCCTTTTAGTTTTTACCTTTTTTAGTTTTTTTTTAGTTTTTTAGATGAAAATTTTTTTTAGTTTTTTCCTTTTTTTCTTTTTAGTTTTTTATTGGTTTTTACCTTTATTTTAGCTTATTTTTCAGTTTTTTCCTTTTTTTTAGTTTTTTTTATTTTTTATTTTTTTTAGTTTTTTACCTTTTTTTAGTTTTTTTAGTTTTTTTAGTTTTTTAGCTTTTTTACTTTTTTTATTAGTTTTTAGTTTTTTTTTGTACTTTTTGCCTTTTTTTAGTTTTTTCAGTTTTTTTTTTTTAGTTTTTTATTGGTTTTTACCTTTATTTTAGCTTATTTTTCAGTTTTTTCCTTTTTTTTAGTTTTTTTTAGTTTTTAGTTTTTTTAGTTTTTACCTTTTTTTTAGCTTTTTTAGTTTTTTTAGTTTTTTAGCTTTTTTATTTTTTTTATTAGTTTTTAGTTTTTTTTTGTAGTTTTTGCCTTTTTTTAGTTTTTTTAGTTTTTTAGCTTTTTTATTAGTTTTTAGTTTTTTTTGTAGTTTTTGCCTTTTTTTAGTTTTTTTAGTTTTTTAGCTTTTTTATTTTTTTTATTAGTTTTTAGTTTTTTTTGTAGTTTTTGCCTTTTTTTAGTTTTTTCAGTTTTCAGTTTTGTCACCTGATCCAGTTTTTTCAGGTGACGTCACCTGATCCACAGATCCACAGATCCACACACAGACAACTTATTTTTATATATATAGATATGTATATAAATATTTATATATATATATATAATAATAATATAAGAGGCTGTACCCTGGAATTCGATCTGGGGGGGGGGGCTAGACTGCCAGAAAATTAAATATCAATAAAAAATAAGATAAATGGAGGAGGAGTGAATTTTTCACAAAGGGAGTTTTTGTGGGAATGGATTTCCTGGGGAAATTCGTCATTGAGGAAAAAGGCGGATCTCCAGGCATAATTCGAAAAACTTAAAGACTTCAGAAATAGAAATTAAATGCAAAACAAGATTTTTTTTTTAAACCGAAAACAAGAAACAACGTTAAAACGTAACAAACACAAATTATTCCTTATACTGGGGAGTTGCCCTTTCCTAGACCCTTGCGCTAAAGTCTTATTTTTTTTAAAAAATACTCATCATTGAAATTCAACCATCCTTGAGTTTGAGCAGTCTTTCTTAAAGAATTTTGACAAAGTTAAGATTTAGCACAAAAAAGAGAATTGAGGAAGGGGCAGTCAACTTCATTTACGGAATAGTTTATTTTTGTTTTAAGCTGTTATGTTGCTCCTTGCTTTCAGCTGAATTTTTTTTTTAATTTAATTCTATCTATTTTAGAAATTATTCTAGGAAAGCCCTCCTCCCATGCAAAGTTTCCCCTGAAAAATTACCCTGGAAACTTTCATCCCCACAAAAAATTCTCCCTGTTCAAAATACCGGGAGCCTGACGGCTTCGGCGCTGGGCCCCGGCACGCGGTAGTCTTCTATACATGGATTGTCACTGTCGCTTGTCTTCTACACGCAGGCAATTTGAGCCTTTTTTGATGTTCTGACGTTCAAATAGACCTTCAATTAGAAGTACTACCTTAGTAAAATTACCTCTTCTTTTATTGGGCGTTTAACTTTTGCCTCGGCTTGTCTTTTGTCATTAAGAAAAACAAAACTTCATCTTTTGCCTCGTCTTGTCTTTTGTCATTATGAAAGACGTATCACCGAATCTTTGTTTCTTTTAATTGTTCAGGTGGTGGGACAAAAACTTCTTTTTCTTCTAACGATTTATCTATCCCAGGTTTTTGATTTTCAAAGTTAAGGTAGGCATTGATAACCACCTTTGTTTCTTTTAATTGTTCAGGTGGTGGGACAAAAAGGTCTTCTTTTGCCTTGGCTTGTCTTTTGTCATTATGAAAGACATGTCGCAGAACTTTTGATTCTTTTAATTGTTGTGGTGGTGGGACAAAAACTTCCGTGTCTTCCACAAATTTACCTAGCCAGGATTTCGATTTTTCAAAGGTGCGGTAGGCATTGATGACCTTGTCCATGTCAAAATCCAAAATCCAATCATCTTCACTATCATTTTCAATTTGTTTGGTTCGTTTTATCTCGGCTTGTCTTTTGTCATTATGAAATACATATCGCCGAACCTTTGTTTTTTTTACAAGGGTATGGTAGGCATTGATGACCTTATCCATGTCAAAATCCCAAAACCAATCGTCATCGCTATCGTTTTTAATTTCGACATGTTTTGATTCTTGCTGTCCAGGTTGATTTTCATTGACTCACTCACATGTTCGGTGTCGCATGTCTTCTAACCGCGTGTGTCTTTGCTCTTCATTTTCATTTTTAATACGTTTTATAAATGACAATAATAAAAAAACACATCCCCTAACTTTGCCACCAAAAATAAATCGTGCTATCATGTTTGCATTTTTAAGATTCAACTTCGCTCTTTATATCCGTAGGAAAACTTTTTTTAATTGTTAAATTTTGGCTCAAAATACAACCCGATGCTAGATTTAAGTAGAATATATTTACCCCTATCTTAAATATAGCCATGAGGCCTCTAATGTGAGCTATTTGCATAATTTACGGGTCTTCTCCCCAGAACTGCACGGGTCAAAAAACGAGAATAAACTTGTGAGCAACTGTCCTTTCTTATTTTCGAAATGTTCATCCTCCGATACCGATTGGGAGCGGTATTTTCTTGCGCGAAGATCAGTTTGAATTCGTGGGGATTTCTTTATGTGTCGTGTTAGCTCTCGATAATATTCCCTTTCGTTTGTGAATATTCCCAAAAGAAGAAATTGGAGGAAAACTTCGAAAAATTAAACCTAGGCCGATATCTTAGTCATAGAAGAGAAAATAGGGAAAAATGTACCGAATCATTTGGTTTGTACCGTGAAATTTCTTAGTTTACCGCTTTGTACCAGGACCTGATACAGTTGCCCCGCACCGGCACCGCTGTCCTTGGCGCATATATCCACCTTCCGACTATATATAATAAATGGCTATCTCAAAATTTTGACCGGATAGGCTAATGACAGGGGGCGTAAAAGAGCGCAAAAGGGTGACTGGTCGGATCATCCATGCCTCTTAAACATAGACAATTATTCTCTCCGCAAAGACCACTCTTTCCGCAATAACAGAGGATCTATCAGCACTCAGCAAACATTTTACTTTGTGTTTAGTCCTAATATATTCCTCCAAGTGAAGATTAAGGGGCAAATTCCCTTTTCTCTAATGATCTGAAAGGCCTCTGTGTATTAATCTTTTTCCACCAGGGTACTTTGTATGGAAGGAGTTATAGTAAAAAGTTTGAAGAGGGCTCGTTTGGTTAGAATTTAAAAGCTCCGAAACGAGGGTATGTTTGACCTTGTTGTCGTCACAATCATCATAAGCAAATTTTTCAAAAATTAAGAATGTGAAAATTAAATGGGTATTCAAGCTCCAATCAAGTGCTAAAGGTTTTCCAGGAAAAACTTTTTAATTTATTTTCGAAGTCTATTAATTGATCTTCCAGAAGTTAAGTTTTATTACTATTATGTTGACTTTTCTATTCCACAATATAAACCTACAGAACGTAAAATCCTATGTACAGCCCGAGTCTACTTGGCATTACCTACGTTACAAGCAAAATTTGCTCCGTGATATGGTTTTAACGTAATTTGAACCTTTAGATGTATGTCCCCTCTACAACAGCTCAAGTCTGTGACAAGGCTTGTGCTGTAATTTGCATCAAAAGGACGAGATACTTGTGTTTTTGGGTTCATTAGTCTCAGGTTTATCTGCTCATCGAGCCAGAATAGGATGTTATTTAGATTTTTTCTTAGTTAAGGACCCCTCTTCCATAATCCTTGGCTGTAATTTTCACAGCCGAAGCTGATTCTCTGGTGTTAACACCGCGAAAAACGGGTAATGTCTTATGTTAGCGGTACAAGTTTTCGAGTGTGTTTCTCGTATAAAACGTAAGTACCCAGAAAAAGTGTATAATTGAACAACAGTTATTATGAAATAGGGGCGATAGGTCATTGTGTGGGCGGAGATACGGGCCTTATGCCTAAAGAGCGTATTTCGATGCCCAATTTTTTAAACCTCCCTGAGCCTCCAGGTAAATATAGGAAGGGTTATGGCAGGGAGTGGAATTAATCTATCATCTCCCCTCTTTTAGACTTAGCCTGAAGAAGGATGATACTGGGTGATAACCACTCTTTTTATTGCAAAAAAAATATTTCTGACATTTATTTAAATCTCCTTTTAACCAAGTTAATTTGCTACATATTACATAATTTTTTTTGCGATGAAGTGTAAGTGCAATAATGTCGGCTATTATGAATTCCGGGTGGTGGATCATTTTGTGGGGGGGGGGGTTGCAGATACAGTAAAGAGTGCATCTTAATGCCAAAATATCCGAATGCTCATTGTGCCTTCATGAAAGTCTAGAATTAGTTCTAGGGAAATGGGCGGGGGAGGTAGAAATTGATATCTAATCGCCCTTGATTTCCAGGAATATTTCAGGTCTACGTCTCTATTATCAAGGTGAAAAGTAACATTAAACCCTATTTCGAGCAAAATTTAATCTGCACAGGAGGGGGCTTCCCCTCCTTAACGCCCTCTCGTGGTCGTAGAAACCTCGGAGAATGCTAATTTGTTCAGAAATTAATAGTTCTAGCGCCTATTTTAAAAGTCAAAATGAGGAACCAGCCCCTGACCTGGAACCTTTTTTGTGTTCATTTCTTCTATAACCCCTTAGGATATCTGATCAACATTTTGCTCAGAATAGTTGAAAATATCAATAAATTTGTTAAGGTAGGTATAACTCCCAGAGCCCATGGCATAAAGGCCGTAAATTATGCAAAATTTCGGCTTTAAAGATATATTTTATAGTGGAAGGGGGGGGCATGTTTGATCTTGAAAGTTCAGTGACGTGAAACTTCCAGGTTTGACCATTTCTTGGTCAAAAACATCATCAACATCTGCTATGGGAAGGGGGAAGGGTTATGGGGCTCGGAAATTATCTTCACAAACCTTTTTCCTGATCAACTTTGAACTTACAACCCCAAGTTCTTGGAACAATTGAATTAATGCAAAAAAAAAAAATGTTCACAGGATTGTTCCATTGGAAATTGGCTCCTACTCTTACAAAGGGGGCTGTAAAAACTGCTGATTTTTTTTTCAATTGGCCCAAAATCTATGTGAAATGTTTGGCTAAGAGACCCTAATGCAAAAGGAAAAACATTGCTTCCCCTCAAAAGGCAGCCTGGAAAAGCCTAGAAAAGTGTCAAAAACTATTCTGCCATTCAGTTCAAATGGAAGGGGCCATCTTAGAAACTACTGAGGGGATCGTTCGACTGAAAATTGAAAGTTCTGTTGTAAACAGTGAAAGCTACTGGAGAGCAATTAGCCTCCTTCTCGGTCCTTTTTCTGCTATCTGGCCCTCTTTTAACCCTTGTGATATTAAATACAATTTTTAGGTGTCTGTTTTGTTCTAAAACTTTGATATCTGAAAAGTTTTGCCCCATATCAATCCCATAACTCCATTGTTAAACTTTATTTTACCCTGCCGCGATAAACCCCCAGAAGCACGAAAAAAGAATTAAAATAAAATTGTAAAACATAATACTATAAAATTTCTGCACCACGTATTCTCCTAACGTATTGGAGTATTGGTAGAATATTCCAAAGTCCCTTCATACTTGCTGTGTGGTGGCTTGATTTTGCATTTGGGTGGAATTTTCCACTGTGGAAACGTTCCATGGGGAATAAACCTAGTACTTCTCAACGATTTTCAGCCAGTTTTCAAAATTAAAGAGAGTGATTCGGTTGATGGATAGAAATAAATCTCAGCTATGGAGCAATAGCAAAATTTTGTCTGAGAGCAGAAAAATAACACGCTGAAACTTGCGTAGGGAACATAAACTTTAATTTGCGTTAGCGTGCAAGGCCCTATCTAGGATGTTTGCCCTAGGGGGGGGGGACAAAAAACTTGAAAATGCATCAAAGATTTATTTAATTGCATTTTTGTTAGGGTTTTACGAGTCGGACAAAAATTTTTTTTTTTGGGGGGGGGGGGCAAATATCCTAACCCCCTGGACACGGCATTATTAGTGTTTCGCGATGCAAAGATTTCGCGATGCACTGTGAAAGGACCATTAGGCAGTAAGCTATTTATAAAGTATGAATAATGAATTTTGTGTTAGGATGGAATATAAAAGCTTAATTGTCTCTCCTAAAAGAGTTACACAAGACTAAAAACAGTAAAATGAAAAAAAAATTCTCAAAAACTTAGAAGAAAAAGCGACTTTATCACCTAAATCGGCTCATACAGTAATCGCGGAACAGGAGAAGCGTCTTAGCACCTTTGAAAATAAGTGTCTGTCGGATTCTAAGGATCAGCTGGAGAGACCATTTCAGCAACAACAAGATTTGTAATTCGCATATGCCAATCAGTCATCGCCTCCGTTGTGAGGCTACAAATATGGAAATACTTTGGACATATCCTCCGTATGTCAGATCATAGACTTCCTTAAATGCTCCTCCAATGGCAACCGGAAGGCACCCGTCACCGAGGAGGACAAAACAACACGCTCCGTAGAATGTACGAATATGACAGAAGAGCCCTCCAGACATGTATCATCCTGCAGTGGGAGGAAACTTACGTCGTTGCCCACTTGAGGGAAGATTGGAGGGTACTCACTGACTCCCTGTGTGCCTGTGGAGGTGCTGGATGAACTAAGGTCTGAAGATCACCAAAATCCCCAAAAATAAAGGATAAATCTTGTTTTATTGCTACTCGCAACGTTCAAATTTTCTTTATGACTGAAAATTAAAGCGTTGGGCAATCATGGCGGGATTCGGTAACAATTAACAAAAATGAATTTCTATGCCACGCTTCCCTACGCTTTTATTTTGTAAAAATATAATTTTTTTTAGTCGTAGGAAAATAATATAAATTATTCTTTACTTTATTCTTCGTTTGGAGGTAAAAGTTGTTTTCTTAAAGCTATTGTAAATATTTTGTTATTTTCAATCTTCGCCGGCAAATATCCCTATGATAGATTCAGATGTGTTTTGATTGATTTATTTTGCTTACCTTTGTATTTAACGATTCTTATAGACGTAGGAAGAAGCATTCTATCGTTGGTTACTATTCTTTTGTTGACAGAGCTTAATAGTAAGACGAAGACATTTATCCGATAGATCGGAGAAAAGAAAGAAACTAGTCTCGATGTTGGATGTATTAGCCTTGATCTACGTTGAGAGTAAATATCCAGTTGCTTCTCCAAGTTGATTTGTAAAATCTTACTAAAAATATGAAGGAAATTGCTGGTTTTTCTTTTGCCGAGTTCATTTGAGTTTGTATGAGTTGGTGTGATTTTCAAAAATGAATTTTCAGTCAAGCCGTCAGGCGCATATCCTATGTTCAATAAAGCCGGTTTCCTAACTTTTTTATTATTTTGGTCATCAGTTATTTTGGTGAATGAAAACTTATTTTATAAGAAAAAAGTTTGGGTGATGAAACAAAATATATAGAAATCAATGTGTGAAAATAAAAATGGGTAAGAAACTTTCGACCGTCATTATTTTATTTTGTTGACCGCTGTAATTAAACCTGGGTATAGACCCAGGTCTGCCACTCCTTGGGATTTTCTTGAGGTCTTCAAATTCTATTCCTGAACTTAGGATCTTGGGAAAGACAAATGGGAAAGATTGCAACCTTTTTTGGCTGCGGGTCAAAATCAGTAAAAATGTTAATATTACTTGGATGTTTGGGTCAACAATATTTTTATTTAAGACAGTCCTTTAGTGAATGTATTTCCATCAACTTTAATGCCAGTTATGCCACTAGACTACACATTAGATTTGATCTGTTAAAGAATGTTTTCGACCCTATCTTCAGCGTGAGACGGAGCTGTTCTAGCTTGATGGCACAAAAGACATTAAAAAAAAAAAAAAAATGCCGTTTGTAAACTGTTTGCCCTTTGGCACCAGTTCCAAGGGATGGATCAAAGCTGACAGATCGAGTGCATAACTCTTCAAGAATTTATTTATTTCCAAAATTTTATAAAAGATTTGTCTTCATTTGTCATTCACACACATCTTTGTGTTTTGGAGAAGAAGTGTTGCTCAATATTGTTAGTCCTAGTGACAATTAGACCTGTACATTGAGGCAAGGCCTTATACAGGGGAGGGGTGAGGGGGTTTGACCCCCCTGAATCGTCTGTCCGACTCGTTTTTGACAAAATCCTGGATATGGCCAACACAAATTCTAGGTATGGCCTTCCACATATCAGGTGCATTTTTGGTACATCCATGGTTTTCTGTAGAATCATCTTGAAATAATTTATTTTTTATTTGTCCATGGTAAAACTTTTAAATAACAGTAATTATTTTACTAAGTTAGTTGGATAATAACTATTACTTGTATGTTATAACGTCTGTTATACTTGTCTGGTACTCGTCTGTTATAGCACCTGTGTTTTAGCGCCTGTGTATATAGAACATCAGTAGAAAGTAAAACCTGTTTCTCTGACGATTATTCCTAATGAAATATCATAAAATATGATGAAAATATAATGCTTTATTAACAAATTTGGACTATATACTTGCACATTAGGGGAGGGGGGGGGCAAATTATAGCGTTTCTGCTTGTAAAAATAAATATTATGAAGAAAGAATTGTTTTCCAACTTCATACTGTCCAAATACTTTACCCCCCCCCCCTAATGTGCAAACATATAGCCCAAATTATATATTTCCCGTCTATTGTGTCACTTCTCTTTGTCTTGTCTCAAGCTTAGGTGAAAGTAACTAACGAAGAAACAGGTTCTACAGCTTCGATATACGTAGGCACTATAACAGACAAATAACACCTTGTTATGCTACCGAAAACGATTAAGAACTGAAAGAATCAATACACGACGCGCACCTAATAATAGTACAAAAAAATTCAGAGAATGTTGCTGTATTTCTCCTGTTATCGTTATCGCAACTTTGTCATCGACCTAATATGCTATTCTTAGTGTCAGTTTTCGTTTTTTATTCTAAAAATATTCGTTATGATTTTTTTTTCGTACACGTTATCTCTGAACTTAAGGGGTTCACTTGAAATTAGTATAAGAGTCACTCGATGACGCAGTAGGTCAAAGTTGTCCATCCATGTGTTAAACATTACCCTTTAAACATTAAGTATATAATATATATGTATATATTTATATATATATTATCGTTGCTTCTTATCTTGGGATTCTTTCAAACTTTAGGGTGTTCCACAATGAATCTCGTTATATGTACAGATAACAGGAATTGACATCTTTCAGAATAAAAGTTGAAAAAAGGATCGTGTTCGAATTGAGTCTGTTAGATGCTAAATCGCTATATTCACTTTTAACATACTTTCCTCATAGCATCGGATGGCTGTTGTCTATCAATTGCTTTCATTTGTTTTTGAATGTAAAGCATTAGCAAACACACAAAAAAAAAATTTAAAACTATTCTGGCTATATATATATATATATATATATATATATATATATATATATATATATATATATATATATATATATATATATATATATATATATATATATATATATATATATATATATATATATATATATATATATATATTTATACATATATATGTTTATATATATATATATATATATATATATATATATATATATATATATATATATATATATATATATATTTATACATATATATGTTTTTATATATATATATATATATATATATATATATATGTTTATATATATATATATATATATATATATATATATATATATATATATATATATATATATATATATATATATATATATATATATATATATATATATATATATATATATATATATATATATATATATATATACATATGTATATAAATCAAATTTTACAAGTTCACATAAAAATTAATGCGCTCAAATACATTTTTTATGTCTTAGCACTTAAGAGAATATATATATATATATATATATATATATATATATATATATATATATATATATATATATATATATATATATATATATATATATATAATATACAATAGATTGTCCCCAATAAATGTTCGGTACGCTACAAATCGATACTTGCAATGCGTGTTGTTTTTGAGTTTTAGATATGATATACTTGGTATCTTTACAGCTCGGTTTAAAGAATATAAGAGAAATTTATTTAGAAAGAAAGTTGGTGAAATCTCTCAATTTCTGATAATAAAAATATATTTCGTATATGCTATTTTCAGGTAATAGTTTGGTAGGTGGCCTTATTTTTCGTCTCAATTCAATAATCGTATTCTATTAATTTCGCTTGAGCATCAACTGGATTTTTTTATTCTTTATTAGTAGGGCTAAGCAAAAACTGATAGTCACGTTTTCCCAGCTTTACAGTAGATAAATTTTCTTTAAAGGAACAACTGATGGATCTAATTTCGAAAAAGAAATCTGAAGGATTATTGGGAGATTTATCATGCGTTTGCTCCTGAGGAATGATAGGGAAGATACTTCGGAATTTGAACTAACTTTTCAGTTTTTAAATTGTAGTTTCAAATTTATGTTTGACCTTATTTATAAGAACGAGGAAATTTGACTGCGCTAATTTACCCATCTCATAATGCACAATAATTGCGTAACTCGCTTGAGCTCAGGCTTGCTCTATCACAGTGCGATAGCTTCAGAATTTTCTATTCAGTTATGGTATGAATATTTTTTTAACTCTTCTGGGAAGAAATAGAAGTGCAGTAAAAAAAACGATAAAAGTGGAAATAGTCATTCGTGAACTTCAAAGTCTTCACAGAGAATTTTCAGTTGGCTTGAAAAATACAAAGAGAATTACAGTTTGTCGACGAAGTGAAAAAATATTTTCCTTTTGTGGAATGATTCTGCCGGATGGCTTTATTTGGTTTAGCTTGGACAGTCCGAATGAGAGCTGAGATGGCGAAAGAAAAACGAAAGCAGCGTGAGAGACATTGTCCTATGTGTTCTAGCAGTTACCATAAAAATTCGTCAGTTGAAGTTCTTCTACCCCCGCCGATTGGATTTGAGGATAAACCGAGTAGCACACGCGCCAAGGAAAGTGAACCTTCCAGTTCATTCTTTTCTACAGGCCCCTTTTGTATACGTGAATCAGATCTACACCACAAGTATTTAAAGCCTGCTTTGAAGAAAAGAAGTTCATACTCGACAAGCATCACTGACCTTTCTAGTTTTTCTAACGGGGATATCCGTAGTTTTTGTGTAAATGGTCAAAGGACCTTGATCCCGGATAATGGCCAAGCTCTTCCTTGTGTCCCTCCCGCTGGCTATTTAAGTGAAAATGGACTTTCTCTTGAGAGGGAATGTTTCCGTGAGGTGCCTCATAAGAAAGATAAATGTAGATGTCTTTGTACGTGCCCTGATTCTTGGCCTCGACAGTGGACGCCCCATGGGCGAAATTCGTCTTATGATTGTTTTGATGAATGTACTAATACAGTGTCTTGTGATGACAATTGCTTGGATAGAAGAAATGGAGTCTATTCCAACGGAAAACTTCATAATTTTTCGGGTGTGAAAAATAGAGCTTCCTCAAATGGGAGCTTGGATAAATATATATCTATAAATGGTTCTGTGAAACATGGTTTTAAAGGTATGTATCGAAGACTCATTTCACATGTAAACAATTAGTCAGTATAAAATCATGATACTAAAAAGCTGGCATTTTTAATAGCTTCAGTCACACTATAGGAAGAACTTTTGATTCCCTCCTAGTGTAAAACAAAATTGCGGAAAAACACATAATAATATAGATTTCCATTTACAAGAAGAGTCTCTTTTTACAGCCAATGATCTGAATAAATTTCTGTCCTCTATAGTTCAAAACCTCCCTCCCCTCTCTATTAATACTGCTTATGATGTACACTCTCCCAATTTCCCTATTATTTTGCCCTCAGTTTTGAGGCAAAAATTAAAAACATTAAAAAGTGAAGCGCCTGTCCACTAGACGTCCCAATTGTACTAATTAAAGCCTTTGCAGACATTCTTTCAGAACCTTTGTCAGTATTTTTCAATGAATTTACCTCTACTGGTAAGTTCCCTGACTGTTGGAAATAAGACTTTATTCCTCCCGTAAAAAAGAAGGGTAGCTAACAAGATTTTACTGATGTCCGGTCTTTTCCAAGACACTGGAGTCCGGTTTTTTCCAAGTTATATGAAAGCTTTTTAGCTGATTGATTGAAAGTAAAACTAATCCCAAATGTTGACCAAAGGTAATTCGGAAATTTGCGCTCTACATCTACCACACACTATCTTGTACACCTTTTGGACACTATATGTAATAAACTTGAAAAACCCAATGCCTGGCTCAATGTTATTGCGGTTGATTTACAAAAAGCTTTTGATTTAATTAACCACAATACATTAGTAAAAAAAAAAAGCAAAAAACTAACCTATGACTTCCCAGTCAACCCTGTTTATTACGAATAATTTCGTTCTTCCTTTCTAATAGAACGCAAGTCGTCAAATACCTGATTGTGTACTCTGATCTTTTCCCAGTTGATAATGGTGTACCCCAGGGAACCCTCTTAGGCCCAATTTTATTTTTTACCATGATAAACAGTCTTGATGTCGCTTTCCCGGATAGAAGGAAATTCGTTGGCGATTTAACTGTCTTAGAAAACATGTTTCAAAAATCTAAAAAGTAACCCAATGGATGTCTTTGAATCAATATCAGTGAAGCTGTTGCTATTGATATGAGAGTCAACCCTTTAAAGTGAACATTTTTAACAATTAGTTTTCTAAAAACTCCCCCTTCTTTGTACTATCCTATCCCCCCTGAAATGTCTGTTAATAGCCTACTATGAAATTACTGGGTGTTACCATCTCATGCGATTTAAAATGGGATTGCCACGTCAATGATTTCTTAAAACGTGCAAATACTGCATTTTCTCTCCTCAAACTCTTTAATAAATTTAAATCTCCTAAATCGCATTGTTTGAGGATTTTTCTCTTTTTTTGCATGTCCTACCCTCGAATACGCTTGTCCTGTTTGGCATCCCGGCATCTCCAACGAATTTTCAGACAGAATAGAGGTAGTTCAAAAAGTGTGCCTAAAAATTACCTTCAATGAGGATAAAGTATCTTACATTTCCCTTCTTCGGAGAGCAAATCTAGTCACCCTTAGGGAAAGGAGAGCACAAATTTCCTTGTGTTTTGCCCACAATGCCGTGCATAACCCTCGTACTACTTCTCTTTTCCCTGGTGAACATTTATCTCCCCGAACTCGCCTCACACGTTCTGTTTCAAGAAAAATTCCCCTTCTTGCCCCAATGAGAGTTTTCACTGGACAATATAGAAGAACGGTATTCCCTCAGATACTTGAAAATTTAAATCAATAACCCCGCCCCCTTCTTACTCTACTTTTATCGTAGAGTTTTAGTGTTTATTTTGCAATTGCGAATTCTGTAATTTTTGCTAGCTAGACTTTTTTAAATTAGTTTTCCCTGTTTTAAGTTTATGAGTTTTTATCGTTTGACTTTTTATTTATTGTAATTTTATGATTTTGTACTAACACTAAAGTGCGAATTCGGCCCTTTTGGGCTTGTGATAGCCGCTTTGTTGAAATAAATCTTATCTTAGTGGCCGTATTCCAGAATGGTCGTTAAGTTATGCCTTGGGTTAGCGTTTAGTTACCAAAGGGCTATGCATACGAAGTATAATCAGGGTATAATCTACGCCTTAAACACTATTCTTCCTAAAACACATCCTGGTAATGACTTTAGGGCTGAAGCTGGTAATCCAAGAAACCCTTTCTCTTGAAAATTTTTGAGAAGTGTGAAAAGTGGAAAAATGGGCTGAAATTTTACATTTTGTTATGTTCAGTAAAAAGAAAAGGGTTCATGCTCATGGCACGTAATTTTACATAGATATTTTTCGTTTAGGCACCTCAGCGCCCAATTTGATAAAATACAGTCTTTTGTTCTATAGCTGGAAATATGTTACACCTGCCCAGCCCTTTATTCTGGGGCAATACCAAACCGAGAATTTGTTGGCATTTGATTCAGTTTTGGGGCCAGTTGTTCTAAGCTATTAATAATAGGTACTCTTTTTCTATTCATTGTATTGTTTGTTTGTGTGGTATTATATGTCCCTCCTTCTATAGGAATAGGAATTATTTGCATGAAGATAGATTTAATCTCATATTTCATGAAGGGAAGTCACTTTGTAAAACTAGAAGATGGGCTTCTTTCTCCTGCTGAGAGCTGTAAAGTCGATTTTTGGCCGCTCAACCAGATAACTGGCTTGGTTTGGTGTCAGTTTTTAGGCAATTATTTGTCATTTATGTTATTGTGCTCACGACTTGCGCAACCACCTAACTAATGTTGTTTTTTCTTATCTTCTTTTTCTACATCTTGCTTTCGATTATTATACATTTTATCTGAAGTAATTTCTTTTTAATTTCATGGTGTTGATGATCATTTAAAAATCAAATTCTTTTATACTTTGCTATAAATAAACCTATTTCAGAATTTATGAAGTAGTTCAACGCCTAATAATGATAGAGATAATTGCTTCATTTGCTATTGATATATATTTCGGTGCAGAAAAAGATTTGCTAATCTTGATTTTTCAACCTTGCATACTGAAGAATTTAAGGGAAAAAACAGCTGTTATTTGTAATCTGAGAAGCAGAACAGAAAACAGAAAGTAGGTCGTCAGTTTTCATGCCTGCTCTTTTATTCAAAAACAAAATAATGTGCCAATCCATAGCTGAAATTAAATTAAAAAAAAAAACTCTTTTTAACGGAAAGTAAGGAGCGACATTAAAACTTAAAACGAACAGAAATTACTTCGTATATGAAAGGGGCTGCTTCCTCCTGAACGCTAGCTTTACGCTAAAGTTTGACTCTTTCTCTTAACTCTTCTTTTTAAAACAGTAAAAAAACTTTAGCATAAAGAGCGGGGCATTGAGGAGGAAGCAGCCCCTTTCATATACGAAGTAATTTCTGTTCGTTTTAAGTTTTAATGTCGCTCCTTACTTTCCGTTAAAAAAACTAAAAAGAAATTTTTTTTTATTTAATTTCTGAACGTTTTTGAATCAATGCATGTTTTGATTTTGACTCTCCGCAGATGAATAATTGAAACAAAATTTGTATATTTATATATTTTGGCTAAATGGCTTTCTCATACTTTTGATTGAATGATTTTGAGAAAAAATGGAGCGGGGGAGGAGGCCTAGTTGCCTTCCCATTTTTTGGTTACTTAGAAAGACAACTAGAACTTTTAATTTCTTCCGAATGTTTTTATTAGTAAAAGATATACGTATCTTACAAATTAGCTTACGTAACGAACTTCTGTACTCTCATGTTTTTATTACGTATATGAAGGGGTTTCACCCCCCTCGTCAGTACCTCGCTCTTTCCACTAAAGCTTAAGTTTTGTCCCAATTTCTTAAGAATGACCCCTGAATAACAAAAGCCGTAGAATAAATAGTGGAAATTACTAAAAATACTTTAGCGTAAAGAGCGGGGTATTAGGAGGAGGTGACCCCATCATATACGTAATAATTTCTATTCGTTTTAATGCTGTAATGTTTTAATGCTTCTCCTTACTTTCACTTGAAATTTTTTTTCATATTTATTTTTTCATTGTTTTTTTCATGAAAATTTTCTTCCCCCTCGACAAATTCCTCCAAGGAAAGTTCCCCCAACATATCTCCCTCTTTTCGACCCCCCCCCAACCTAAAAATCTCCTGAAAACGTATGTACACTTTCAAATAACAATTACTATATGTAAGCACTGGTCAAAGTTTGTAACTTGTAGCCCCTCCCACGGGGACTGTGGGGGAGTAAGTTGCCCCCAAAGACATAGTTATAAGGTTTTTCGACTACGGTGAATAAAATGGCTATCTTAGAATTTTGATCCGGTGACTTTGAGAAAATAATTGGCGTGGGAGGGGACCTGGGTGCCCTACAATTTTTTTGGTCACTTAAAAAGGGCACTAGAACCTTTTATTTCCGTTAGAATGAGTCCTCTCGCAAGATTCTAGGACCACTGGGTCGATACGATCACCCCTGGGAAAAGCAAACAAACAAAAAAACAAATAAACACGCATCTGTGATCTGTATTCTGGCAAGAAATGCCAAATTCCACATTTTTATAGATAGGAGCTTGAAAATTCTACAAGAAGGTTTTCTGATACGCTGAATCTGATGGTTTGATTTTCGTTAAGATTGTATGACCTTTAGGGGGTGTTTCCCCCTATTTTTCGAAAATGAGGCAAATTTTCTCAGGCTCTTAACTTTTGATGGATAAAACTAATTTTGATGGAACTTATATATTTAAAATCAGCATTAAAGTGCGATTCTTTTGATGTAACTACTGGTATCAAAATTCCATTTTTTAGAGTTTTGGTTACTATTGAGCCAGGTCGCTCCTTAATACAGTTCGTTACACCACGAACTGTTTGATTGTATAATTTTCAAAATTCGTCTTAAAATTCTAAAAAAAGAATTTTTTTTTGAAAAAATAGGAGTTGCGAGGTGGTGCTTCACTCAAATAATCATAAGCTTATAGAATCAATCTTTCCTTACAAAATTTGCAAGACTTTTCAGGAGTATAAATGTACCCTCAACCACGCGCAAATTTCCCAGCTAGTAAAATCTGTAAGTACAACACGTGGGATTTTTTTTTGGCAAAACCATTTCATCCCTGGAACTCTCTTCCTGGTCGAATCTTGTCTTGGTGGTTGAAATTTTACTTTGAACTACCTGCAAAGCTAGCTTCTCAAGCTAGCTCCTTTGAAGAAACTCCAAACTATGGGTTATGTCAAATTTTAGCACTTTCACTAATATTTCTAATTATAGATATTCAAGAATTTTATGAAGTGACCCTTCTGGATCAGTCCAAAACAAATCAAGAGAAAGAAAATGAAGCACTTGAAATGGCCAATAGATGGGAATCCAATCCAGGACTAATTCTATCTCGAGACATGTACTTACATATTAAAGAAGTAAGTGATACTGTTTGTTTTTGCAGTTAATAAGGAATTTTGCACTTTCTATCGCATGTCCACGTGACATTAGGCCTCGGAATCTTTGTCTTAAAGCTCCTAAAAATTACTTTTATGCCTCTATTTGTGCTTCTAATGCGCATCAAACGATTAAACTTGTAAACCCATGGTAAGTAGGCCCCGACCGAGAGAGGTTTCCAAACTTTGAGACACAGGTAAGTTCTAGAGACTGTGTGCGATTTGTGACGTTTCAGACGCTGTTTTCAAATTTTAGCCCGCGATTGTTCTTCCTGTTACTCGATTAACTAGACGTTATAATTTTGATTCAACAAGTTCAGCAAAGTGATATGTTTGGACAAGAAAAAAAAAATTTTAACCTAAATCTTTCCAAGACTATTTTACGATTTATACTTAGAAATCCCACATATTTTTAAACAGTCTGTAAAAGTTACTAGAAAAAAAGTTACTAGGCGTTCAAAACATGTAAACTAATAGCTTTACACATACAAGTACCTTGGTTATATTATTGTTGCCATTGGAATTTTGTTTTGTTGTCACAAGTCTTGTAGTTTTTGGTTCTCAGAAGCTATTGGCTAGTTTTGTCGCGCAGTAACTGTTTGTAATTGGGTTCTTTATCGCTATGATTTGAAAAACATAATCGAAGTTAGAAGTTCCTCTCCTCCGAAAGTAAGATTTTCTTGACTTTTAATAAAGATTATAGAAAAAAGTTAGTACTAAGAATCCTATTTATGAAAGCTTTCTTGATAAACTCTATAGGGCCTGTTCTCTCAAGTGCCTTATTTGTTCGCTTTGAAAGTTCTTCAATAAATTGTGTATCGTTGTTTAAGAATTTTACTACACATAAAATGAGTAATACGTGGAATTTACATATGACCCACATTTTCTAAAACTGACAACAACCCAATGCTGCCATTTTTTTTTTAGAAAGACTGAAATAACTTGTATAGTCGAGTTTAGTATTTCTTTATTGATTCTGATAGTACTTAGATTATAATCTACATATTGAATTTCAGTGTTATTATAGTTCCTTAAAAACTTCACGAACAAAGTTTGCTGGATGAGTGTGTTGTATTGAAGAACTTTATTTCACAAAAAATATTGAAGCATCTCATCAACACAGCGAAAGGGTCTGCTGCTAAACACAGCCAAGGGGAAAAATTAAATACAATTGCAAAAAGTTAATAAATGTAGTTAAATATCATAAATAACGGATCACAAAAAGCTGAAACAATAACATATTACGTACATTAAAATAATTTGTATTATATAATATGATCTCAAAGTAACATAATAATAACAGAATAATATTTCCTTTGATTGATATAATATCCGCCAATATACTTTTTCCCTCTAGTAAATTTTTGTCCGCTAAACTGCAGACTTAATTAGCTTGTTCATGACTGCCTCCATTATTGAAGAAGAAGACGAAGATTAATATAGGAATGGTTACAAGTAAGAAAGCTAATTGGTTTTGGAAACAGTCTTTCCGAAGCTGGATAAGCTATTCTTAATACAGAACTTTAGCAACAGATTATTCTGCTATTGCTGTTTCTCAATAGTACTATTTTCAGTTATGTTTCTCGAAAACGATATGGGTTTTGGAGAATTCTGCAACAAAAGAATTTCAGTCAAATGCATGAATACTTAGTTGAACTGTTTGAAGAATATTACAAGAACTAGTTGTTCTTGTAAGTATAGCAATTTAAAAACAAAACTGCAAACATATATAACCTTCTGAATAACCAAAATAGTAGCAAATTACTCTTTTTCCCTTCTTTTCTCTTTACTCTTTTGCCTTCTAAGTGCAGAGGTGTAGCTAGGGTTTTCAATGCCTGAGGATAATGTTGACTTGTGTAGCTTCCCCTTCCCCCGTCACCACTATCACTACCAAAATACAAGTGAAACAACTCATTTTGACACCCCCTCAGAGGCAGGACCTAGGGACATATATCTTAGCTTGCCTCCTAGCTACGCCACTGCGTAAGCCTGTGTATGAACAGGTATAAATTCATTTTGGTTTGTAGGTAGATGAGACCGATTGTTTTTCTCAACTAAGTTTTTATTACATTCAAAAATCAATGTCTTAGATTCCATTCCCTTCAAAGTAGTTCCCTTCAAAGGCAGCTACATACCAATGGAGACATCGTTCCCATTGTTGTTAGCAGCGCTGGAAGTCTTCAACCCCTATAACCTTCAGCATATTTGTTATAGCCTTTTGGATGGTTTCTAAAGTCCTGAAATGAGAGCCAATCCTTTTGGTCACTTAAAGAAGGCACTAGAATTTTAATTACTGTTTTAATGAGACCCCTCCCGAAATTCTCCGACCATTGCTTCGGTACGATCACACCTGAAAAAAACAAACAATGAACATGCATCCGTGATCATTCTTCTGGCAAATAATATAAAATCCCGGATTTACAAAATGGGAGCTCGAAAGCTCTACAGTAAGATTCTTTGATGCTTTGAATCTAATGGTGCAATTTCCGTTAAGATTTTTTTAAGTTTTCGGGGATATTTCCCCCTTGTCCAAAAGTTAGGCAAATCGTAGCCGGGCTTGTAGCTTTTTATGGGTAACACCAAACTTAATGAACCTTATTTATTTTGAATCAGCATGAAAAGCCAATTTCTTTGATGTAACTGTTAATATCAAAATTCTTTTTTTTATCGTTTTGGTTACTATTGAACTGTTCCGTAACGCACAACCAAAACATAACTTCACTTATTGCAGTCTCACAAGTCACGTAGTTAACGGATGGAGTACAAACTTGAACTGAGCTATGGAAGGATCCTGATACACGGGTTCTAAAGGAAAATAGCACAGGGTTGCTGGATCACTTGCAGTATAGACTGTCTCATTACTTTTCTACCGCACCTCCAGATTCAGGTTATTGTTATAGGTCAGGACCGTACTTGTAAGGCTAACCCTTTCCCACTGTAAACTATATTTAGAAAAATAATATTTTGACATATAAAATAATGCATTATCTTTTGACGGAAAATTTACTTCACTCGAAGAATTTTCAGGCAAATTGTAGGAAATTTCTTGGAGAACTAACTTTTGGAAACTGTTCTATTACCCCTTTTGTTTGAAGTGAAATTTCCAAAAAAAAATCTGGAGTAAAACGTTTTTAGTAGCCTCATCAATAGTCAGTAATTCATGCAATAGGGCTGTCTTTTCACCAGATATCTTGCTTCAATGATTGTTGAAATTGTTTTCAGTTCATCCCCTAAAAGAATGTTTTGAAAAGTATCCCAAGATGAATCATTATGGTGCTTAGATTCTTATTTTTAGTTCATCAGAAACGCATCTCTTAGTCTTTCTCCTCGTATTCAATACGAATTTTGGACATGTTGACTGATTGTGCAAGACGTATCTAATTATCTAAGCCTTGCCTACTTCTACTTTTACTCTCCAACCTTCCTCCTCTGTAGGTCGTGAATTTTGAAGAAATCGGTGGATGTTTGCTTATTTGTGTTCTTATTTTGGTTGAGTTAAGCCACATCGAGTATGCGAATGCTTCGTCTCTTGTCCTTGTCCTACTTACATTTGTGTCCTTTTTAACCCTTAGAAATTGACTGGTATGAGAATATTTGATTGCCCCAAAAATTAAGGACGTGCTGTATGACCTGTGGGTGGTTAGCCCATACAAGAGAAGCAACTGCTCCAGATGATATATTCATTCATAGGATAAGAAATGGCAAATGACCTTACGCTTACTAACTGTTAAGTTGGTCTTCTGGGTTGAGGTCTGGAGTCAGAAACTTGATGCCCCATCCCCGCTTATGCTCTATATGCAAGATCGCATGATTCTCTGTAACGGACCAAAGCTAAACATTTTTTAAATATTTTTTTTTTCTGACCGATATGGAGTTCTTCCATTGATGCTCAATTTGTAGAATTTCGTCTAACTCCATAAGAAACAAGAAAATGATTCCAATTTTTTTTAACTATTAACTATAAGGTCCGAGCTCTTCCGCCCTGATTGGATATGCCTGCAGAAATGAATATATATTCCGTCATTCACAACATTATGTATTCCTCCTGTCTATTTATTTTTGTGTGAAAAGGAGAGTACAAATGGTAGCAGACACCATGGAAGAATATTCTTTTTATTGTGCGTGGAAGGGGGATTGACCTGAGATGCCTGTAAGTCTTTGCTTCTTGGTTTTCTGGTTGAAGAAGGAGTATCAACCGTAGCCGACATTGCCCTTTGTAGGAAAATATAGACTTGTCTTTCCCGTAAATTATTGTTTCCTAAGTTGTGAAATACTAAGTGGGCTTGTTTACAACTGCCTCCATTATTGAAGAAGAAGACGAAGATTGATATACGAATCATTGACTCTGTAATCTTTTTAATGTTTTTGATTAATTATCCTGTTGCTTGATCCAGGAGCTTTGAATTTTAAACCGAGTACATAGTTTTTTTTCATTTTGCTGCACAGATATAATTAATCTTGTTGATCATACACTAAATGATTTTTCAGAGGAATTTAGTTGATCTTCGTAATATATTGATTGGTTTAAAAGTCCATATATTTTGCAGCCGCGTCTGCCATTCTTTCCCCTCCAAGCTCAGCTTACTCCAAAGTTTAGAATTTTAAAGGGTATCCTACTGTTGTAACTTTGAAAAAAGTCTAAACTCAAACTAGTTGAGAGGAAACCGTCCAATTAACTTTTTTAATCTTGAAACTTAGTGAAGTGGTTTGACTTAATTTTTCACAATTGTTCCATGTTCAGTACAGAAATATTTGCATAGAAGAGACAAATACTGTGGAAACTGGTAAGAGAGAAAGTTCAAAATAGCTTCCGAGAAGAAACAAAAATTATCGCCATCTATTGCGTTTGGTAGATTCTAAGTTGTTCTTGTTAGTTTTTATTTTAATCGATACCATCACAGTTTTTCTGGTGCTACTGTTACTTCAAATTCTTCAAACATGGTGAAATGTCTTTTCTCAAAGTTTTTCACTATCTTTCTTTGTTCAGCACAGAATTCTTTTCTAAGGAGATAAATTAAATTTTCATTTTGAAAATCTAAATAAGTCCCTAATTTTGAAGAAAAAGAGGGAAAAAGAAAACAAAAGGAAAATGTGTCAGCCTCCGGAAGTGTAAAGAGTTTTAGAAATCAAAACTGAATTTTTCAAAATAAATTGGTTATATGCCAAGTTAATTATCTCCACATTAATTCTTTTTTATTGTGTCGGTGATAAATACGTTTTTTTTAAATGACCCTCTAGCACAAAAATCTTTTTTAAGAACCTAATTTGACTTGCTGAAAATTAGCGTTGTCGCCATCTGATCTAGAATGAGGGCCAAAATGAGCATTTCAGTTGTCTGAGCATTAAGTTTTTTTTTTCGTTTTATCACAGACATGATTGTAAAGTTGAAGACTTAGTATTAAGTTTCCTAAAGCTGTTGAATGAAAAAAAGTATCATTTCAAGTAAAAATACTCTATCAAGCGAAATTAAATATATTTTGGTTTTTACTTTCTGAATTAGAGACCATCATATAAATTCTTGCTCTAGCAATCCAACGTACTAGGATTATTCTTAGAAAAGAAAAAGAATGAGGGGAAAACGTTAAATTAATGAAAAGAAGACCCATATAAACTATGACAAGCTTAAAATTCCCCTCCGGAGCTTTTGTAGTAATGTAGCAATTCAAGTAACACCTAGAAAAGGGATTGTAGATGGGGAAATGTAACATTTCAGAGCACTAATAGGTCGTACTTGTGAGAATGTATTCAAGCAGAAAACAGAATTGAGCTCATCTATTTATCCTATACTAAATATATGAATATGTATTTTAATGCAAAGTTACACAAAAGTCATACTTTGAATTGAAACTTGCCTTGAACAACCCTGGGTTAATAGATGAAGAAAAGTTGCATAGAAACAAAAATCAGATTTGAAAAAAGACGATTCAAAGGAAAAAAGCCCAAGCAGGCTAATATTGAAGATGAAAAACACAGATGTAATATCAATATTACCGATCCTGCTGCGACTGCCCTCTTCCAAAAAAAAGGATACGGGGAGGATGTGAACAATTTACGGAGTAAAAACAAAAGTAAAAAAAGTAACTATACGCTAATGACCCTTTGGCGGGTTAAATATTCAGTTACAAGACCAACTTCGGCTCAAATATGTATCATATGGACGTCGTTAGTCTACACAGGTCTGTTCCTTTGATTGTAAGGGGAGCAGAGTATAGGGAAGGGGTCATAACATGAAAAATAACATTTTTAGGCCTTTTTTTGGGATGAGCTTGTAGGGCCAATCTAAGGAGAATTCCCTTATATGAGGTTGGGCTTTGTATACAGGTCTGATGGGCATGTAGACCTTGTAGAATCTGTATAAAAAATACACATTGCGTATTCAGAAGTTAAAAAAAGGGAAATAAGTCACAATTTAGAAGAAAAAGAAAACTTTTTAGGAAATTTAACCAGTTCTGTTTCATTAGAACTTCGTGGCTTGTCTTCAGATTTATTATTTTTTCCTTAATATTTGGCAAGATTCCTTTGGGAAAGTGAATTGTGTGACTTTCTTTTTGCTTGTTTAGCTTTCTGATTTAAAAGAGGAAATTGCCATTAGGAGGGAGGCATTGGCATTTGAGTGTGTTTAAGGACCCAACTTCAGTGAGTAACTGTTGGAAAAGACAGTAAATAACACATAATAGGGTACATAATGCTCTCTTAAATTTTTGGATAAGTCAATGACAGTGCTTTGTCTGATAAGCGAATAGAGCATAAAAACTTTGAAGTTGCTCAGGGATTTTGGTTGCCAAGATTTTATGAAACCTTACAAACGTTTTAGATGAGTTTGAAGCTGCTTAATGTTGAATATCGTCTTAGAATCGTTTGTCATGTCTAACTTATTTCATTATTTTATAAATCAGCTTGAATAATGTTTGTCAAGTGGTTCTCGAAATTTTTTATTTTTTTTTTCTTTGACATTTAAAAAAGCTAAATCTGTGAAAAAAAAATTAGTGTATAGAACTCTTCTTCGTTAGCTTCTTTTGGGTTTGTAAACCACTCAGAGGCCAATTTAACCAACTAGAGAACAAACAACAGAGAAAATTCGTTGTTGGTTTTGTTTTAGTGCACAAATGATCTCGTAGAGAAAATCCTATATTTTTGTTTTAATTCCTTATGAGCTTGAGAACAGAGAACGTTTTTACATACATTTTAGCATAGAATTAATTTGATTATTTCTAGAATTTTTTTGACATTTCTAAATATATATCTCTGTTTTGACAAAATGTCCTTATGAATTTAGAAAGTCGAGAATTAACCAAGTTTTTCGGCGATATAACTTGTAAAAACCTAAAATCTGGACTCATATTGAATCTGGTCACATTGAATCAATGATTTATTTATAACCCCCCATAAAAAATATGTATATAGAGGGATCCCAACACAAACAAATATACAAAAGGAAGCAAAGCAAAAGAAACGTTCTAGTATAATGGGCGTAGACCTAAACTTTTAATTCCTTCTGTGGCCCCTATTTTATTCCTGCAAGACATGGCTCCATTTGTGTGACAGATTATCATTGAAATTCACTGTAATAGTTTTAGAGAACGAGAGATATACATTTATTTAACAAAAAAAGAACATCATTATTAACAGCCACCCCGAGAAGTAAAAAACTTGTCTGAGGGGTGGCAAAAACACACAAAAAACAATGCTGGACTAAATAAATTATAAAACTACTGGTACAAATCGCACATCCTAATCGACACCACAAATCTTGCAACAAAACAAATTTAACTTTAATGTTAAAATTATACCCCAATAGCCCATAATAAATTGTTCGATTATTCATATACCCCCCCCCCCAAAAAAAAAGAAGAAAATAACGGGTTGACACAAACGAGTTTCAGGTCCAGGGCGGGCGGTAAGGGGCATACTTTTAGAAAAAGTAGTAGCACGATGTGATTTGCTTAGTGTGTGTGCGAATAAAAACTCCAATACAGTACAACACTCAATATGTACGGTGGAGCAATAACGTAAAACAACCTTGCAATAATTAGACTGTTACCGGCAACTTATTTGCAAAAATTCTCCCATATATAGCTGACATTTCCCTCTTGATATGTACAAGAAACGAAGCACTTTTTGCTCGGATGGATTTACCTATTGGTAAACATAGATAGGTGAACGAAGTACTACTTGTGATGACACATCCGCGAGTTTAACACAAATATCCGAGCAATCTCTCTAATTAAACAAGATGATTTCCGATTTGCTAGCATTGAATCCTAGTCCTATTTTAGCATATTTATCTCTCAAAGTCATAAAATTTTCTTATAAACGACTACAAGAGCAGCTAAGCATATCATCTGACAAACAGATTTAGTCTTACGTTAACACAGGTGACTAAACAAGCCGGCAAAACTTAGCTTTAAAATTCTGTTAACAGCTTTATTAAATTGACCAGTGGGTCCTTACTTAGCCTTGTCTGGTTCTCATATACACTGACAATAGAATAAATGCATCAGGGCCACTCGATATCTGAATTCGCACAATAAGGTTCTCGTACATATCAGCGTGCGGATTCTGTAGCGATACATACTTCATGTGTATGTGTAGCCCAGAGGATTGACTCATGAATTATCTAGCAAGTGAAAAACTTGACTATTAATGAGACCTACTACAACAAGTGACTCCTTGTTTAAATCTGTACCTAATAGGATTGAGCGAGTATTGACCCACATCATGGCTTTTGGAAACCAAGTTAATATGGTGGTACTTAACATTTTTGCTTTATTTCATCATAAGTAAGTAACTCGAAAATCTAAAAAAAAAAAATTACTTTTCTTTGAAACCATCCATAAATTTCTTGAGACACAAAATGAAAACACTTTTTGCCCCTTGGCTCTATCTTCGGTGACCACTCATTCCTGAAAACTGGGACTTTCTAAAATTTTTGTTTTGTTTATTTTACAACTATTACTGACTTTCTCATCGCGTAAACTCTCTTTTAGTGCCACACTGAATAGTGAAGATTCATAAGCCAAAAAATTTCTGTTTACACAAAAAGTGGAACCAAACGACTGTACAGTCCAAATATAGTCCAAGTATTTCTTCAGTCAGTCGGGTGATACACCCACTTGCTTTTAATATAGGGTAACAAATACAGGGTACAAATAGTTGCTATATTTACAAATATAGGGTAGTGAGAATATGTCAAAATTAAGTAAGAAAAGTAATGTTTTTATAATCAGAAGAAGAAAAAAAAACACAATGATATTTCGGAATAAATACAACTTTAGTGACTAGGATTGCAACTATGGCAAAGGGTGTGAAGGGGAAATTTTTAGGGAATATTGAGGAAGTTGAAATGAATCATAACACGCCCTCTGCAAGCAGCCTGTCAAAAGGATGTATCAGCAATATCTTGGAGCTGCTTGGTGTGTGAATTTGAAACTTACCGGGCTTGTTGAGGGGATGTTAAACTAAAAAAAGGCAATATTCGTATCCTACATCTACTAACACTTTTGCTACTAAAGCTAAGGGTTTAGGGTAAAAAAAAGGCAATATTCGTATCCTACGTCTACTAACACTTTTGCTACTAAAGCTAAGCGTATTAGGGCAAAAATTTTGGGGTTTGTTAAAACAGTGTTTAACTAAGTCAAAACACCACTATGCGTATGCAGACTGTCAAGAAACCAAGTTGAAACTTTCAGCGTGTGTTGAGGGGGATGTTGAAAACATTTCCACTACTACTACAACAATTGGTACTACTGAAGATAAGGATATTAAGTTAAGATGAAGGTTTCAAGGAATGTTTATACGGATGTTGAAGCAAATCAAAACGTACTATAAGTATTCAGATTGTCAAAAGGGCGTATCAGCATTATCTTAGGAACGGCTTGCATTATCAAGTTGGAACTTACAGGGTATGTTGTAGTGGATTTTGAATTAGCCAAAAGGCACTCTGTGTATACTATCAATACCACTACTACCACGATTAATATAACTAATGAGGCTAAGGGGACTAATGTGGAACTTTTAGGGAACGTTTAGAAATTACAGTAAATGACCGTGGCCAACTCAAAACGAGCAGAAACTAAGAAGAGAAGGGCTGACACTCCCCCTGCCTTCTGAAGACCAGAACATAAATTGTACTTTGCTGAAAACGAAATACATTTTAAATGTTTTCACTTCTTTAACTTTATCAAACCCAAAATTATTAAGAATTTAAGGAATAAATATTAGTATATGCATATTAAATTTTCAGTCCACATTTTTTTTCTTTTATATATATATATATATATATATATATATATATATATATATATATATATATATATATATATATATATATATATATATACATATATATATATATACATATATATATATATATACATATATATATATATATATATATATATATATATATATATATATATATATATATATATATATATATATATATATATATATGTATATATATATATATATATATATATATATATATATATATATATATATATATATATATATATATATATATATATATATATATATATATAGTAATCTTGGTTATGAGGGTGTTTTTTGATGTTATTGGAAACAGGAACATTCAGTTCAAAATAAGGATTGTTTTCAGTAAAGTGCAAATTATGTTCTAAGTCACTATGATATTTTTGAGCCTCTAAGACAGTACCTTTGCAAAAAATAACATATCAAAACTTTCAAAGGGAACATAAACCTTTTTACATTGATTTTGCCAATTACGCTAGTTACACTAATTTTGCCTTATTATTAGACTGGAAATACCTCCAAGAAACGCCTAGTGCTTGATGGTATTGGTGAATGTTTCTTCGGCACCAGTGCCAGTTTCCATTCTTATAAGTTACCTATTCTCTTTGACCAATTATTCAATATGTTAACTTGACATTTTTCATATCAGCAAAACTTAGTTAAGTTTATTTCTTTCGGTCAACAAACTTTGTCAAATTTAAAGCGAAGGCAACAGAAGCGAAAGTTCAAAAACCCATTAAAGATTTCTTTTTTGTTCATTGAAAGATGTATTCCAGTTGACAAAAATTATTTCCTTAGATAAAGGGCACTTAGCAATAGCCTTATCTGACCTTGCTGATAGTCATTTGTTATTCTGGAATGGGACAATGGTCAGCTAATATTAATGACAAAACTCTGTAGACACAATCATTTATTAGACCCGGAACTGTGCCAAGTTTATATTGTAAAAGAATGTCAAACACTTGTCCTATTAGGCAAGAAGAAACAGAAATACATAGCAGCTTAGAGGAATTGTAAGCTCACGAATTTTGTCTGCAAGGTTGTTAACCACTTAAGGCCAATTTGATCTAGTCCATAAAATACACAACCGACATGTCTGATTTAAAAGACAAGGCTGATTGGCTGTGAAGATTTAAATGCTCTAATTATATAATGCTCTAATTATAGTAGACTAAGTTCACGGAGTTTTTGTGTTCCTCTATGCGTTTTTTTGTATAGAGAGCTCGGGCGTCGAGAAGGCTTTCAAGTATAATTATTTTTCGGACCTGGTCAAATCTAGTTTTCAATGGCAACTATCTAATTCGATCAATCAAAATTTAAAAATCTAATCCAACTATCTAACTACAACTATCTAATTCAATCAATCTAAATTCTTCAAATCTAAATTCAATGGCAAATCTAGTTTTCAAGTATTTTTATCAAATTTGGCACTCGCCCTTATATCTAAGGGACAAAGCTTGTAGAAGTAGAAACCTGAAAGTCATTTAATCAAATTCTGTGAAAATAAAACTGAAAAATGTTTAAGAAGTGGACTTAGTGATATTGACATCTGAAAGGGTGAGATATTAAAATTTACAAATTTGATAAAAACACGATAAACTATATGTTTGTTGTAAGTTTGAAGTAAAACTCGTAATTCTTATTTCTGTAAAATACGTTGTTTTATGCTCGCATCTAACAAATAGTAAGAAACATCTAAATTTTTATGAAAGTGTGTTGATAATATTGGTGGACAAATATGTACCGATATACCTCACAGAAACATATGAAAAAACTCGTCGATCATAGATGCTGATCATATATGCACCCATCTATTCTTGAGAGTGTTAACCTCAGACTGGATTGATGAATATGGCTTTAGATCTTGAAATACAGAGTGGGTTTTCTCCTTGGGCCAAAAAGGAGGGTTTTTCTTACCCTTGAGCCCAGAGTTTTCAATGCGTGAGCTGAAGTGGAGTTATATGGTCTTTGTTGGAGCTTTCAGTTCTTCCAGGCACGCTCGACCATATGCTTGTTGTAAGTTCCAGTTCCCTGAATATAACAGGAAAATATCTTCTTAGAATTATAAATATAATACTTAGAGATTCAAAAAAGGAGCATTGGTAGACGGCTCCGAAAGTGCTGCCATCCACTGTTACTAACCTTTTCTTCTTGTGATTTCAATTCGGTTCGTCGTTTCATTCCCCGTGTTTGAGACTGAGGCAGTCCCTAACACGTAACTCCCGCAGTAAAAATTCTGGAGATTCGCCCCTATCTGTATCTGTAGATTTACTTACTACTTTTTTTGCTTGAACAACTGAAATAAGCTCAACTATTGCTCAAAATTGATCATAGCTTTTGAATATTAAAATGAGGCTGGAACCCTGTCGACATTATTAAAGCTTGTATTTGATCATGTACTCTCAGCCTATCCCCTGCATTGAAATCCTGCCAAAAAGACATTAGTCTTTTCATGCCGGTAACTCGGTTCTTTGGTTTCGTCCATCTTCTGTTTGCTCTTTTGGCTCTCAAGATTACATATTTCAAAAATATATTGTCTCCTCGAACTTTCAATATAAAAAAAAAACTAAACAAAACTGCTACGGCAAAAAAAAACTAAACAAAAAAAGTGTGTTTTTTCAAGTCTTGTAATTTGCTGCCTTTTGAATTCCTGTCGCCGATATTTTTGTCTTAAGGGTAAAAGACAGATACTAAGAAACCTGCCTTTTTTTTATTATCAAAGCTCAATGGTTTGTTAAGCTTCTGCTTAACATCACTTGTGTTTGTTTTTTAAAATAAAAAATCAACCTGCTGGAAAAAGCTCTTCGTTTGTTACTCCTGAATCAATCTGTGCAAATAATAACTCTAGCCAATCCATACCCATTGAAGGAGAAAATTAAATTTCTGTCTGAGTTATTTCCATTATTACACCTTTGCTGTTGGGGAATTGTCCTTTTTGTAAAGTAAATATTTACTTTACTAAATAATATTTTTTTTTATTCTCATGTGATGGCATTTTTTAGCTTCAAAATCAAGCAGCGCAGAAGATAAGTAACTTAAGTTACAAGAACACTCCAAAAGATCATGACATCCAAGGCTAAATGTGGACTTTAAAAGTTAAGCATTAAAATACGCGATTCTTTTATAAATTTTTATGTTTGATCTGAATATACAAGTTTAATTTTTCTGTTGCCCATAGTATTTACTTAATATTTTGTGATGGAATCTTTTTCTAATGTGGTCTTGTGAGTTGAGTTCAAAATTATAAAAAACGGTTATAACCCGTTTTTTTTAAGTTTTTTTCTGAAATATTACAAATTCAACGAAGAACTTCTAAAAACCACAAAGCGAAAATAATGGGCTGTAAAAAAAATAATTACATTTTAGAATTTTTTCTCCTTGACCAAAATGTGAATGAGCTCAATTTTACAAACATTGGTGTCTTTTACGCCCTGAAAAAAAAAACTTTTTTTGGCTCAACAATTAAATGTGTATGGCTACATAGGACTTTTTACGCTAAACTTGAAAATAAGATTGGGATTTTTTCGTCGTCTGTTATTTTTATTTAACGAATTTTTGAAGTTTTTTTGTCTAAAATATAAAAATTACAAACAAACTACCACGAAGAAAATGTGGATATAAGAAAAAAACAATAGCATGTGAGGACTTACATGCAAGTCTACATATAGCCTACAAAGTTTTATAAACATCTATGTTTTTTGTTTTGTTTTTTAAACTCCAAAAGACTCAATTTTCGTGACAAAACTTTGCGCATGTTAGAAGCTGTAACAGAAGCTCAAACAAACTTCGTTTCTAAGTACAATGGAACAAAGCAAAATTAGATAAACGAGGTGAAAGAAGGAAAATATACAAAGAGAGGGAAAAAGGGAAAAAAGCATAAATGAAGCATATTGGAGCGGGAAATTGACAGGAAAAGAGAAAATGATTTACGAAGCTTTATGACACGTCTCAAGTGAAGACGTGTATCCGCGTGAAATGTCAGAACTGTCCTAATATTTTTGTGAATATAGTGGAATATGGACAGGGAACGGGACATCGTTATGGAAAGACATGGCAACACACAGGCGAAGGCAATCTCTTATTTATTCGGCTGATTAAAAACCAAATTATTTTCATTATTTGATCCTATTTTTTCGTGGATGTGCAATCGTATAATTTTTTTTCCAAATTGCTTCTTTCTAGCTACCACCTTCAGCCCATGGTTAGTTTTTTGATGTTTCTGTATTTTGTCGCCCATGTGCAGAAACTTGTCTTGAGTGGGGTCTCTTCAAGACAATAAGAATGGGTGGATTGTGTTTTTGTTTCGAGAATTGTTTGAAATCGTTAAATCTCGAAGATTCGGAGGAAATTTTACGATATTCAACCCAACTCATCTCTGTGTATGTTCCTTTAGTACGGAGAGTCCTGCAGAAATAATTTAATTCTGTCTTTAGCAATCCTTTGGGCTCATCTTTTGAGGATTTTCTCATCCTATTCTTCAAGTTTTTGTGTTAGTATAAAGAAAAGAAGAAAAGTGCATTTCTGTTCCCTTGCTGTGTCTGTGGATTCAGGGCAAAGCGGAACTTCGATCTCATTTAGGGTTTATCCTGCCAGAGAACTAGCCTTGGCAGAGAGGGTTTTTTAAATAGTTCTCATGTCAACTACTATCATTTTGTGCCTTATTGGTAATTTTGAAAGTGGTTTATTGCTCTTTTTGTCTTGATCCAAGAAGTCTTGGGAAGTAAATCTTACTGTAGGGATGCCTTTTAGGTAGAATCAGAGGTTAAAGATTTGTAGTTTGTGCATCAAAAAGGGTAATTTTTTCCAAAAACTGGGTGAAGATATGAATTTTCGATACTTTCCGCCTCTCCCCTTGACAATTTCATTACTCTACTCCCCCCAAAAAAAAATCAAAACTGTTTCTATCTTGTAGCATCTTATTTGTTCGTCTATCTAGAGATAGAATGAAAAACAAGGAGAAGTTCCTTTGAAAAGAGACGCCACTGTTATAGGTCATTTCATTTGAAATGTTATGGTCCCTTAAAAAGGTCAGAAGGCTTGAAAGCGCAATCTAATGCATTTTTCTTCTGATATTAAGACTCCAATGCCAGTTAAAAAGGTCTAAATGTTTTTGAACAATTAGATATGGTATTCAATCTGGGAGACCTATTGTTACAACTTAATGTAAATAATCAAGATAAGCTTGTTTTTGTTATTGTTATTTTATGAAAATAAATAGAACTTGAACTTGAGCTAGACATTCGATGCTAAGGCCCCATGGAATGTTACTGCAACTGTAGCTTGTGCTTCACAGTTGGGCAGCAGTACAAGTGACCATTTGTATCGGATCTGTATCAGAACCCTCTTAAGGCGAAAACAAAAAATAATTACATTCTAAGTCTCTTAAATGTAATTGAGATTCAATAGGTCATTCTTTAGAATATGGAAGACAAGAATGTAGCTCTTTTTCGAAGAGGTTCAATCGAGCACGGATATTCTAGACCATAACTCTAGCTGTTGATAATGTTTTGTTGAATGAATATCGCCAGCCCAGCTGACTTATTCGGCTGATCAAAAGAAATGTTGACCCTCCCCCCAACAGAGGCTGGATAAACCACTGACCATGAAAGTGAACGCCTGTGAGGTTACCTCTTACTTATTATTAGGTTTGTTGAAGTCAGACATTCCCTTCTGATAGATTTACCTATCATAAGGATTTAGGGACTTATAATAGAATCACTTATCGCAACAGTTGCAACTTAGGTTCTCCCTGTCAAGTCGGTCCCTAGACTTTGGAAAGGTATAACTAGGTTAAAAGCCGTTACTTGTTGGTTAAGTTTGGGTGAGATCTAAAGAATAATTTTGGCAGGCACCCAGCAATATTATTCTCGTGAGTGGCACTAATCATTGTAATGTTTTTATTTGGAATACCATACAAGGATAGGATGTTCACTAAGGCTTTTCTATCATCTGAGTCAAGTCCCTGCTCATAATCTTTGCAGCTGAGAAGCAAAGAGCCTGATGTTTCAGACGTTTCTTAATTATTAATTTAAGATACAAGTCTGGTCGACGCATCCTCTCACCATCCTACGACAGTGCTAATTTTCTCGTATCTACAACGTCTCTTAGTCTAATAATTGTTATCCTGCTAAGCAACTTGTTTCCTAAAGAAATCAAGCTAAGACCTCCAGAATTGCCACAGTCACTCTTATCACCTTTTCTATAAAGGCTTTAATTAAAGTTTTCTTAAAATAGTTAAGTACCTCCCCTTTTTCAAAAGCTGTATTCATTATTTTTAGTTATTTATCTCCTAATTTCGCAACCACCGTCGTTCAAAATATCATCTATCACGCTATCAGTATTTGAGGCTTTGTTGTTTTTCAGTTTTTTTTTTCACTTTATTCTTTAGCTATGATAACATAGTTTAAAACATTCTCAATACCTTCTCCCATCTCTCTGTAACACTTTACTTATCATTAATTATGGCCATGATCCTATTTTTGAATGGGATAGGTCCGGACTCACTACTTCGTCTCAAATTCTAAACTGCCAATTCTAATCAATATCATCCTATTATGCCATCTGGATACATCTTTAAGGTATTTGACCATTTTTGGGCCCTCTCTACTTCTTTTACATTTATCTTATTCCTGTAAGATCTTCTTTTGCAAATTGTTTTGTTAAAATTATATCACCCATCTTTGGTACTATCGAATTTTAAATTCTCCTGTTTCATATTCAACTGTTCACGGAATTCTCACCCTGGGGTCTATCAACTCCATCATTCTTAAAGGAAAGGGCTTATCTCTGGCGTTTTTTCTTTTGGAAGTGGATTCAGAAGTGAGAAGGATTTTTCTAGTAGGGGTTTAACCTACCTATCGGATTTGAAGAGTTCATAATAGGTAGCGTAAACAAGTTACCAGGTGTTGGTTTAGCGGAAAAAAAGTGATCAATTGTTAAGTGTTGGTTTAGCGGAAACAAACTAATGTTCCGCTATTATGTAGCAAAAACAAGTGTTGGTTTCAACAAAGAATGTTTAGTATCATTAACTTAAAGACTATCCAAAATATTTAACTGTACTACTTGCCAAATTTTAGCTTGATTATTAGGGCAAACGTTTTTGATTTTACAGATCTTTCTTCTCGTTCGAATTCTTTAATAAAAATGTTACCTTTCCCGAACCCTTAAGTTGGCTAGGCTCTAGGATGATGAATGTAATACATGTGACCAGTTGGTATTATTATGAGTAAAATCAAAGATTGAGAAACGATTCTTGAGTTTAAGAGAAAAGTTTTATTTTGAGAGGAAACTTATCTTCAAATGTTAAACCATGACCGGTATTAACGTTAATTGTCTATTAAAGTGAAGACATTCTGTGAACTCGACTATTTACCATGTCATGATGAATGGACTCGTGTCCCTTTTTCGAAGTGTAAAGGAGAAGAAAACTTCCATGCGAATTGATGTTCCGAGAATTTTGCTTTTTTTATCGATTGTAGGATTAGGACAAGCTATCAAAATATAGATTTCTACTGGAAGACCTGTTTGGATTTTTTGCTCTAATATAGAATTTGATAGAAATACGCCTTTGTTCATTTCGCAAGACAAAACTAAAAGGACCTATCGTTTGTATCTTGACTATTTGACGAATGGGACAATTGATACTTTCTATTGATTTATTAATTGCCTAACCTTCAGGTCCTTTCTGTGGTCTCGCCCTATAAAACGATTCTGTGAAACGAAGTTCAAACTTAATAAACTCTAGATATCGTTGCTGAAACAGCTTGATCGTCCCAAAAGTTGCAATGTGCATCCATGGATCGTGACTTCCAGGTTAAGAATAGCAAGCTTTTACGGTATAAGCTCTACGGTATAAGTTTAAGGAAGCTCATGCTGCATTCTCAGTAGAAAAGAAATATTAGTGTGAAGTGACAGCAGACTGTTACTACATATTGAATCACATGCGTCAGCTAGTAACTTTGAATAGAATTGTTTGGAACTTTTTACAAAATTTGTAAAACACAGTCAGATGAATGTTCTTCTGATACGGCACGCTTCTTGTGATTGAAGAGAATTTCGATGTGATTTGAAAGTCTTTCATTTGTGTCAACTCTTCGTAACTTCATTGTCGTATAATGCGAAGGTACTCTTAGTATTCACACTGGAAAACAAAATATTACCTGCTACCGATAGACCAGGAGGTAAGCTATTCGTTTACAGACGCTTCACAGAATTTCTTTCGGAGACGTGGCGAAGTATTACCAGGAATTTTGTTGGGGTTTCTACGGAGTTGTACACTGAACTAGACCTCCGTTGCCTGTGCAACGGGAAGTGTTGCAGCAACTGTGCCCTGTTCCTTAGGGCACAGTTGCGGAGCAACACGTGCAACTGTGCCCTACGGGACACAGTTGCTATTTCCGGGAAATCTGAAAGAGATACGGAAATAACGTCTTATAGTTTTCTGCTTAACTTTTGATGGTCTAAACTAGGAAAATATAAAACAAACCAAATTCACCAAAAAATTTAAATTGCCCCGAGGGCATGACAAAACTTCCAAATAGAAAAACCCAAAGAAGGAATTTTATTTCGGAGAAACTATTGTAAGCTCCAGTTGTTAGGAGATCGAGACCTGTCGAACCGCGTTGGAAAAAAAATTCTAGCTGGTCCAGAACAGAAGTTACCTCTAGAACATCGAAACTTCGGAAATTATTTCTTAGAGAACGAAGCAACTTGGTATATAGAACACTTCACTTCTTCTTGCATACTTTTCATAGCACTACTCGATAAAAATATAAGAAACATCAAAATCGAAAATTTGAGAAAATTCCAAAAAAAATCGGAACGAGATGGACTTTTCCGGAATTATTTCCGGGAAATCTGTAAGAGCTACGGAATTTTGTGCTCCGGTTCTGGAAGAGACAAATGAAAGTTCTACATGAGTTCAGCATAACTGTATTTCTAACAAGTTTATTTCCGAAGCTAGGGTCGTCTTAACTTGACGCCAAACATCGAAAGCACAGTTTCTAAGAAAAAAACCGTTTTATTTTTTTTTATGGAAAACTATTAGAAATTTTAGGAACTTCTCTGGAACTTTTTTACTCTGTTTCACGTTTCCCTTCCCTCTGAAAAATCTCAAATTTTTAACTCTTACCACTTCGGAGCTACAGGTCGCTGATCACGGTGAAAAAAAAAAAAAAAAAAAAAAAAAACTACGAAAGCAGTAGTGTTGCTCCGCAACACAACTAATGTTTGAGTATGCAAACAAGCAATTTTTTAATGTGACATATGCAGGACTGAATATGGCAGTGCTACAGTACCACTACAATGGTTTGAAATGATTCTGTCTTCGATAAATAATTGAAATTATTTAAGTTTTTAGCCATACTAAAAGGAGCTATCCAGACCCAGTACTGCTTGGAAAATTTCACATGGAAACATTATAACTTCACGAATTCCTTCTTGGCAAACATACAATTTCTTTTTATTGTAAAAACTTCTAATCTCACTAGACGTTCTGTTTTTACCTCTTTCTATCAGATACTTGTGACTAGTATGAGATGGCAATTACTGTTTATGCTCTACTTAACAAGGTCTGTAGGAGAAAGAATTAAAATTACTAAGGAAAGTAATATGCGGGGCTTTTGGTCCTACTCTCCAGGAAAGACCTCACATTTTGAACTATTGAAGAAGTTTATGGAAATATACGAGTTAATTTTGTTCTAGATTTGCCGAGTTGCATGAATGTGGGTTGTGAAGATGTGTACGCGTATCCATGCCATTTTCCTGTGCGGTGTAATATGCTAGGGACTAGAGTAGGATTCCAATTGTTGTTTGGTTTTGGCTACAATTTATTTCAGAAACTATTGCAGGACCAAGCCAATGGAGCACCACAGCTGCGCACGCTCCTCCTTTCCTCTTTACAGTTTTTTATCCCATGCGAGGATCTTCAGCTTTTTGTTTGGCCCCACCTGGAGGTGGGGCCAAACAAAAAAGCAGGTTTTGGTGACTTGTCCCGTCCTTAAAATAGGATCTAACCGTCATAATCTTTATTTCATTATGCTTTTAAACAGTAGGATTGAACCATATTGTTTCTAGGGCTTATTGTCTGAAATATAGTCGCTGAAATAAATACCTCGAAGCAGTAAAACTATCTAGAATATCTTCCACAGCTTTCAAAGCACCCAAATTTTGAAACAAATACTTAGAAACTATAACTACCCTCACTTCTATCACCAAGTTCTAAGACATACCTCCTTGTATTTCCAAACTTTTTTCAACTTCAAAAACGTTCCTCTTTAGTCTTTTTATCTTCTTTAGCATTTTGGTATGGTGCCTGGGGTGAATTGACTTAACCATTCTTCCCGGTACCTGACATCTTATTTTCCTCGTTTATTTGTAAACTATCTGACAACCTGACTTTGCTCAGTAATCCTTGCAATGGTTTATCATATGCCTTTACTAAAACGTCTCTAATTTTTTAGTTCTTCCTTTCTCTGTGTCATCAAATACAACCGTCACTTACAAAAACGATCCCCTTACCCCTCTTGACCTTTTCAAGGCAGTTTCCGCAATTTCCTGTCGCAAAAGGTTAGCAAAACTAAATGAGTGATTCCGGTAGGATCGAACTGGAAACCGACTGTGTGAAAGGGAGATTTGCCTCATGTTGCAATAGGCCATATTCAGCGTGAGATGAGTAGACACTGCGGTAGAGAACCTTATAAAAAGGTTTGATCAAACAGTCCTTGGTAACAGAACTGCAAGTAAGTAGCGACCCGGACCAATAGTAACAAAAACTCTAAAAGTGGAATGTTGATAACAATAGATTCTCATCAAAAGAGAATTGAATTTTTATACTAGTTCTAAATGTATAAAATTCATTATGTTTAGTTTTAGCCATTAAAAGTTCCGAGCCTGAAATAATTTGCCCAATTTTCAAAAAAGACGGAACACCTCTAAAAGAGCCAAGGGATCGTATTGGAAATCACACCATCAGATTCAGCACATCATAAAACACTAGTGTAGAAGTTTCGAGCTCCTCTCTACGAAATGTGTAATTAAAACGTAATTTGGAAAATTAAACAAATAGCCTTTTTTTACTGCTCGTCAACGTTGTCCCAGAGAATCATCCTCGCATCAAATACTTCGTGGTAACGAACTGTAAGTAAGGAGTAACCTGGCTCAATAGAAACCGAAACTAAAAATAAAAAACGGAGTTTGATATCAGTAGACATATCAAAAGAATCAAATTTTTATGCTGATTTCAAATATATCATTAAGTTTAATGATAATTACCCATTAAAGATTATGAGCCTGAGAAAATGTACCTTTCTTGATAAATGGGGAGAAAATCCCTTAAAAGTCATAAAATCTTAATGAAAAGCACACCATCAGATTCAGCGTATCACAGAACCCTTGTAGAGGTTTCAAGCTCCTATCCACAAAAATGAATAATTTCGTAGTTTTCGCGAGAAAAAAGATCACGGATGCGTATTTATTTGTTATTTTTTTCCAGGGTGATATTTTCGACCCAGTGGTCCTAGAATATTTGGAGAGAGCTCATTTGAACGAAAATTAAAAGTTCTAGTGCAATTTTTGACTGAAAAAAGACTTGAGGGCCATTGATCAAAATTTTGAGATTCATTCTGCTCAGTAAAGAGCAAATTATTGAGGAGGGGGAAAACCTTCATATCTGGAAAAATCTGCCAAACTAATATGGAAATTTTGTTGTAACTTCTCATGCAAGATGAGCCAAACTTGAACCTGCATTAGTTGAAAAACGTTCAGAAATTAATTTTTTTTTCTTTACTGAAAGTAAGCAGTGACATTAAAACTTAAAACGAACAGAAATTATTCCGTATATGACAGGGACTATCCCCTCTACAACGCCTCGCTCTTTATGCTAAAGTTTTTATTGTTTTAAAAAGTAAAACATTAGCGTAAAGAGGGCTGCACTTTAATTAATCTTAATTGAGTGCGATAGGTGGCACCACGAACATGGATGTTAGAGCAATGGGGTTTGAAAAGGTTACTAACTCGTAAATTTTTAAAAACTACTTTCTCTAGATATTCGTATATCTTTTAAGCTATAAGAAAGAAGCATAACCATATAGTCACAGTAATGAATATCAAGGTAATTTCGACAAAGACAATTCAAGCTTAGCACTCATGACAGACTTGACTAAAACACAACGCTTTTATTAGTTCAATATCAAAAAGAAATTCTTCAGAGATAAAAAAACTAAAATACACTAAAGTGTTTTTATAAAGATATCTCTAGACTCCTTCAGAAGTTATGATACAAATATTTGTTTTGACCTAAAGGAATCAGTTTTATTTTTGCTTCGATACCGATAGGAGAACGGTCGTTTTGTTTTCTGAATACTAATCTGCGCTCGTTCTATTGTTAAATTGCATAGAACTAAGCTTAAAAGTATATGTTCTGTTCAAAACATCCTTGCTGGAAAAACGGAACATAATGTTCAGTTTCCTTTTCAAATGTGTCTATGTACTTCATACGTGCCTGAGAGTTTTCTGTGTGGCACTGTTTCGTCGATTTTAAAAAGGGGAAAGTCACCGACTGATTGTTCCTGCTATCGACCTATTACTGTATCTTGTAATATTAGTGAGGTTTTTGAGTATATCCTTCTACTATTTTTGACTCAAAATATTATTGAGGGTGAGAACCAGTTTGATTTTCGATATGGGGTGGGTTGTCAGCATGCGCATAAGATTCTGTCTTCTCTACTGGTTGATAATTCTTCCAAGGGAAATGGTCTTTATATCTGTGCTTTGGATCTTTCGAAAGCGTTTGATAGTGTGGTCTATAGTCAGCTCCTTTTTTCCTTGTATAATTCTGGGGTCAATCTCTCTGTTATAATGCTTCTTAGGTTTTGCTATTCAATTAAGATCTGCACCAGACACTATTATAAGAATACGAAGACGAGTTAGGCAGGGTGGTGTTCTGTCCCCTACGCTTTTTAAGATTTGTATTTCTAGTGTGCTGGCTAAGATTTCAGGTACATACCTTTCTGGTCTTGTGGATGTTTCTTATCTTGCGTATGCTAACGACTTGCTTCTGATTAGCCGTTCCAAAAAGGGTCTTTCCCAAATGGTCTCTATAGTTTCTGATGCTTTCTCTGATATTGGCCTTTCACTTAATATAGATAAATGTGAGTTTCTTCCCTATAACTGTACTACTGCAATTCCCCTTCATTGTAATAACTTCACTATCCCTCTTGTTGATTGTATTCGTTGGCTTGATATCTCTATTACTAACAATCTTTCGAGCTTACGCCAGCGTACTGTTTGTGATATAAGCAGAAGATTCAGATTGGTTATGCAAAATTGTTGCAAACAGAGGGAAGTATAATAGACGTGCGCTGGCCAAACTTTATTCTACTTTTTGTGATCATTCTGTCATTTATGCTTCAGGTCTTTTCCCACTTCTTAATAATGGTAATTTAAAAAGAATTCGGATAAATTATTTCGAATTTTGCATAGAATCAATAGACTGATTTAAAAGGAAAATCAGAGACTTAATGCCGGTCAGGATTTAAAATAAGAGCTATGAGTCACGATGTCCTTCTAAGATCTAATCACCCACTCCTAAGTTATAAATAACTAATTTTTCTAGTTTTTCCTCTCCCTTTAGCCCCCCAGATAGTCGAATCTGGGAAAACGACTTTATCAAGTCAATTTGTGCAGGTCCCTGACACGCCTACCAGTTTTCATCGTCCTAGCACGTCCAGAAGCACCAAACTCGCCAAATCACTGAACACCTCCCTCCACCCCCCCCCCAAAGAGAGCGAATCCAGTACGATTACGTCGATCACGTATCAAGGACATTTGCTTATTCTATCCACCAAGCTTCATCCCGATTCCTCCACTCCAATGTGTTTTCCAAGATTTCCACCTCCAAATCCCCCAATGTCAAAAGATCTGATCGGGATTTGAAATAAGAGCTCTGAGACATGAATTCCTTCTAAATATCAAATTTCATTAAGATCCTATCGTAAGATACAAATACCCCAATTTCCACGTTTTCCAAGAATTCCGGTTTCCCCCTCCAACTCCCCCCAATGTCACGGGATCTGGTCAGAATTTAAAATTAGAGCTTTAAAGCACAATATCCTTCTGATATTGTGATTTGATATTTAGAAGGATATTGTGCTTTAAAGCTCTAATTTTAAATTCTGACCAGATCCCGTGACATTGGGGGGAGTTGGAGGGGGAAACCGGAATTCTTGGAAAACGTGGAAATCGGGGTATTTGTATCTTACGATAGGATCTTAATGAAATTTGATATTTAGAAGGAATTCATGTCTCAGAGCTCTTATTTCAAATCCCGATCAGATCTTTTGACATTGGGGGATTTGGAGGTGGAAATCTTGGAAAACACATTGGAGTGGAGGAATCGGGATGAAGCTTGGTGGATAGAATAAGCAAATGTCCTTGATACGTGATCGACGTAATCGTACTGGATTCGCTCTCTTTGGGGGGGGGTGGAGGGAGGTGTTCAGTGATTTGGCGAGTTTGGTGCTTCTGGACGTGCTAGGACGATGAAAATTAGTAGGCGTGTCAGGGACCTGCACAAATTGACTTGATAAAGTTGTTTTCCCAGATTCGACCATCTGGGGGGCTAAAGGGAGAGGAAAAACTAGAAAAATTAGTTATTTATAACTTAGGAGTGGGTGATTAGATCTTAGAAGGACATCGTGACTCATAGCTCTTATTTTAAATCCTGACCGGCATTAAGTCTCTGATTTTCCTTTTAAATCAGTCTATTGATTCTATGCAAAATTCGAAATAATTTATCCGAATTCTTTTTAAATTACCATTATTAAGAAGTGGGAAAAGACCTGAAGCATAAATGACAGAATGATCACAAAAAGTAGAATAAAGTTTGGCCAGCGCACGTCTATTATACTTCCCTCTGTTTGCAACAATTTTGCATAACCAATCTGAATCTTCTGCTTATATCACAAACAGTACGCTGGCGTAAGCTCGAAAGATTGTTAGTAATAGAGATATCAAGCCAACGAATACAATCAACAAGAGGGATAGTGAAGTTATTACAATGAAGGGGAGTTGCAGTAGTACAGTTATAGGGAAGAAACTCACATTTATCTATATTAAGTGAAAGGCCAATATCAGAGAAAGCATCAGAAACTATAGAGACCATTTGGGAAAGACCCTTTTTGGATGGAACGGCTAATCAGAAGCAAGTCGTTAGCATACGCAAGATAAGAAACATCCACAAGACCAGAAAGGTATGTACCTGAAATCTTAGCCAGCACACTAGAAATACAAATCTTAAAAAGCGTAGGGGACAGAACACCACCCTGCCTAACTCGTCTTCGTATTCTTATAATAGTGTCTGGTGCAGATCTTAATTGAATAGCAAAACCTAAGAAGCATTATAACAGAGAGATTGACCCCAGAATTATACAAGGAAAAAAGGAGCTGACTATAGACCACACTATCAAACGCTTTCGAAAGATCCAAAGCACAGATATAAAGACCATTTCCCTTGGAAGAATTATCAACCAGTAGAGAAGACAGAATCTTATGCGCATGCTGACAACCCACCCCATATCGAAAATCAAACTGGTTCTCACCCTCAATAATATTTTGAGTCAAAAATAGTAGAAGGATATACTCAAAAACCTCACTAATATTACAAGATACAGTAATAGGTCGATAGCAGGAACAATCAGTCGGTGACTTTCCCCTTTTTAAAATCGACGAAACAGTGCCACACAGAAAACTCTCAGGCACGTATGAAGTACATAGACACATTTGAAAAAGAAACTGAACATTATGTTCCGTTTTTCCAGCAAGGATGTTTTGAACAGAACATATACTTTTATGCTTAGTTCTATGCAATTTAACAATAGAACGAGCGCAGATTAGTATTCAGAAAACAAAACGACCGTTCTCCTATGGGTATCGAAGCAAAAATAAAACTGATTCCTTTAGGTCAAAACAAATATTTGTATCATAACTTCTGAAGGAGTCTAGAGATATCTTTATAAAAATACTTTAGTGTATTTTAGTTTTTTTTTATCTCTGAAGAATTTCTTTTTGATATTGAACTAATAAAAGCGTTGTGTTTTAGTCAAGTCTGTCATGAGTGCTAAGCTTGAATTGTCTTTGTCGAAATTACCTTGATATTCATTACTGTGACTATATGGTTATGCTTCTTTCTTATAGCTTAAAAGATATACGAATATCTAGAGAAAGTAGTTTTTAAAAATTTACGAGTTAGTAACCTTTTCAAACCCCATTGCTCTAACATCCATGTTCGTGGTGCCACCTATCGCACTCAATTAAGACTAATTAAAGTGCAGCCCTCTTTACGCTAATGTTTTACTTTTTAAAACAAAAACTTTAGCGTAAAGAGCGAGGCGTTGTAGAGGGGATAGCCCCTGTCATATACGGAATAATTTCTGTTCGTTTTAAGTTTTAATGTCACTGCTTACTTTCAGTAAAGAAAAAAAAAATTAATTTCTGAACGTTTTTCAACTAATGCAGGTTCAAGTTTGGCTCATCTTGCATGAGAAGTTACAACAAAATTTCCGTATTAGTTTGGCAGATTTTTCCAGATATGAAGGTTTTCCCCCTCCTCAATAATTTGCTCTTTACTGAGCAGAATGAATCTCAAAATTTTGATCAATGGCCCTCAAGTCTTTTTTCAGTCAAAAATTGCACTAGAACTTTTAATTTTCGTTCAAATGAGCTCTCTCCAAATATTCTAGGACCACTGGGTCGAAAATATCACCCTGGAAAAAAATAACAAATAAATACGCATCCGTGATCTTTTTTCTCGCGAAAACTACAAAATTATTCATTTTTGTGGATAGGAGCTTGAAACCTCTACAAGGGTTCTCTGATACGCTGAATCTGATGGTGTGCTTTTCATTAAGATTTTATGACTTTTAAGGGATTTTCTCCCCATTTATCAAGAAAGGTACATTTTCTCAGGCTCATAATCTTTAATGGGTAATTATCATTAAACTTAATGATATATTTGAAACCAGCATAAAAATTTGAGTCTTTTGATATGTCTATTGATATCAAACTCCGTTTTTTATTTTTAGTTTCGGTTTGTATTGAGCCAGGTTACTCCTTACTTACAGTTCGTTACCACGAAGTATTTGATGCGAGGATGATTTTCTGGGACAACGTTGACGAGCAGTAAAAAAAGGCTTTTTGTTTAATTTTCCAAATTACGTTTTTTGGAGAAAAGGGTTTTTAATATTGAGAAATTAATTAATTTGGAGAAGAGAGTTAATTTTGTTTGTATCATTTTGCTACAACATGAAAAAATTGATTTATGGTCATTTAAAGAAATCCTTTTATCATCATGTCTTTTAGAATTCCATTGAAGAAGTGTAAATAAAGTAGAAAACAGCATAAGATCCCATTAATCCATCCAGAAGAAGATAAAATAGAAGGGGGAAATATGATTGTTTTTCTTCCCAAAAATGAGTAAATAGCTTCCGAAGTTACTAACAGCTGTTAACGTTTCTCTGGAATGATATTATTGTTTGCATAGAAAAAGAGCAAACCAACTTTAATAAAATCAACCTGACTGTTGCACTTTAAGAGAAGAAACTATTTGTCTGTTTTCGTGTTGAGGATATTTTAAAGAAAAATAGTAGCTAGTTCACTAAATTATGTGTAGTTGTGCCCAAAAGTTCAGAGGGGGCAAATGGACTTACGAAAAACTAAACTGATCTTTTTCTGTTCTGAACCACAAGAAAAAGTAAGGAAAGATGTGCCTATTTCCCTTCCTAAAAACACTTGATAGTATCCAAAATGAAAAACATTTGGTTACTTGCTTTTATGAGGAAATTACTATCTGGCAGGAGAACTGAGCAAAGAATTATAAAGCTTCACCGTTGTACTTTGTATTAAAGGCCTTGTTTATGACACAGGGAAAGAAGGAGAAGCAATCTGGAATAAAAAATTACTAACGTTACAACTGCCACTTGTAGAATCCAGATGAAAAACAATAGTTTCTTTACTTCACTGAGTGCCCCTAGATAATATTTGTGATTGGTATTTCATGGGTGCCAACCGGTGTCAAAACTATCTACAAGGAGTCCATCTGTAACTGGATGTGATATATTTTGCACATATAATCTTATCATTTTATTGCATGTAAAATTAGATCAGGTACTCTTTGAACTCAAGGTATAGGTGCTGAAACATTATTTTTTTTTTCATTATTGCTGAGATCTCCAATTATTTCAGAAGGAAAGCCACCTATACAAATTTAATCAGTGGATCAAACCCCCTCTTTAACATTCTGAACTGTATCATAAACAACAAATAAACAAGTAGAACAATAGGGAACTTTTTCCGTAAGATAGTCGAGTTTCAAGCCTTAAATGAATATTTCGACCTTATGTTCAAAGGCCCTTCTCAGTATGTCCAAGGGCCGGCCCTTGGCCGTTGGTCAAAATATGAATGAATGAATGACTGTATTTAAAGCCATCTTTCAGGCCGTATACATACATAAACAACAACAAACAAAATAAATCATGTAACATTCGATTTTCGAATAGTAAGGCCTTTCTGGACAAAATTTCCAACTGCTACTATATTTACCTTTGACGTCGACTTCAAAATTCCAAGAAGGGGCTCACAACCACCCACCCGAGAAAGCTCCCTCTTACCTCTTGCAGCCCCTGACACCTGAAAGAAAATGGTCCAGCCCATAAAATTTCACCAGAAATCGGGCAGGTATAATGCGTTTTCGGGTAACACTCGGAATGCGGGTGTTACCCGGGCAACACTTTCAATATTCATTTAATGTTTGGGATTACACTGTCTTACGAAAAAATTCTCTATCGTTATGCTTGTTTAGTGGTTGTTTATGATGGAAAGACAGTGTGGTCTCCGTCGCTGTTTACTAAAAAGAGTCCTGATAGAAGAATAATTGACACACAGAATAAATATGAGATAATTGCCCAGTGTCCATTAGAGCTGGACTATTAGTACTTAATTTGACTTTTTTATTGGATGTCTGGAAATCTTGGATTTATGAAAATGCTACCATCTTCCATTAAGGTGGTCTATTAAAACTTTTTAGTCCAATTCAAAATCCCAGTTTTGTTACTTTGTTACCTATCTACACAAAAAGTCAGGATACAGAGAAGCTTCAACATATGTGCATACAATTAGGGAAAGCAATAGAAGAAAAGCGAGTGGAAAATACAACTCAGACTAGGAAAAGTTGGGTAACTTTCTTTTTCAATTTGTAGCCAAGATTTTGTAGACATATTTTCTTTGTATTGTGTATCGTAATGGAAGGTCCCTGGGAAACATTCTTTAGATCTTAAAAAAAAAAAAAATCGCATGAGTTGAACCTCTTACACTATATGTTTTGTGCTGGAAAATCGAGCAGAGGAAAGCCCAGCCAAAACAATATGTTTTTTGTTGTAGACGTTTATGTCAGAACCCTAAGAGTGGTAGTGGGTCTCTACGCCCAGCGTTTGCAGGCTGAGGCTCTAAAGAATATATCATAAACTTCATTACATGTACAATAAACCTCATTAGCATCATATTCCTGTCAGGACATGATAAACATATATTCAACCTTCACTGAATAAGAGGAATGATCAGTTATTATAATACTTAATATTCCGTAAACCCACGATGATTATATGAATAAATATTTTCTTTGATTTCAATGAAACTGGTCTTATGACACGGGCTTGGGTAAAGTAAACCGGGTGCATTTAATAATACGAGCTGAATGTTGATGAATCAAAAAGTGTGTCTTATGACACGCGCTTGGGTAAAGTAAATCGAACACATTTTATAATACGAACAGAATCAAAAATGAATAAAAAAAAAAATCTGCCACCCCTTTCTTCTTATGACATGCTCTTGAGTAAAGTAAACCAGCGAACTTCTGTCACCAATGAAGCAAGCGGTATGCCATTTTTCAGAGTAAACTTATAGTTAGTAAATCGGACACATTTTATAATACGAACAGAATTAAAAATGAATCAAAAACGACAAATCTGCCACCCCTTTTTTCTTATGGCATGCTCTTGAGTAAAGTAAACCAGCGAACTTCTGTCATCAATGAAGCAAGCAATATGCCATTTTTCAGAGGAAACTTATAGTCGTCCATGTCCTAATCTCCAAGGGGCCCCAAATACCCCTCCCCCAACTTTCTGCCCACCTCCTCAGATGCTTTTTCGACTCAGATGCTTTGGGCCTTTAAAGTATTAATTATAATTTTTATAATAAAAATCTAATTAATATATCTAATATAATTGATTATAATTTTATAATTATAATAAAGAGGTATTGCATAGTATTGGTGTGTGCATAAAGTCGAAACTAATGAAGTCATATATGTTTTAAGCGATGAGAGGAAAGCTCTATGAGAGAAATAAATAGGCGCCTTTTGAAAAGTGTTGCATAGTATTGCTGTATGCATAAAGTCGTATATCAAATATTTCGTGGTAACGAACTGTAGTAAGGACCGACCCGGCTCAATAGCAACCGAAACTTTAAAAAATTTTGATAGCAATATTGACATCAAAAGAATCGCACTTTAATGCTGATTTTAAATATATAAGTTTCATCAAATTTAGTTTTATCCATCAAAAGTTACGAGCCTGAGAAAATTTGCCTTATTTTAGAAAATAGGGGAAACCCCCCTAAAATTCATACAATTTTAACGAAAATCACACCATCAGATTCAGCGTATTAGAAAAGCCTTATGTAGAAGTGTCAAGCTCCTATCTACAAAAATGTGGAATATTGCATTTTTTGCCAGGAGAGAGATCACGGATGCGGGTTTTTTGGGTTGTTTTTTTCCCCAGGGTTTATTGTATCGAGTCAGTGGTCCTAGAATATCCCGAGAGGGCTCATCCTCAAAGTCACCGGATTAAAATTCTGAGATATCCATGTTATTCACAATAGTCGAAAAACCTATTAACTATGTCTTTGGGGTCTAGTTACTCCCCCATAGTCCCCGTGGGAGGGGCTGTAAGTTACGAACTTGGACTAGTGTTTATATATAGTAATGGTTATTGGGAAGTGTACAGACATTTTCACAGGGATTTTTTTGTTTTTTTTTTGGGGGGGGGAGAAGTTGAAGGGGGGTTACGTGGGAGGATCTTTCCATGGAGGAATTTGTCATGGGGGAAGAGAATTTTAATGAAAGGGGTGCAGCATTTTCTAAAATTATGAAAAAAATAATGAAAAATAAATATGAAAAGTTTTTTCAACTGAAAGTAAGGAGCAGCATTAAAACTTAGAACGAACAGAAATTATTACGCATATGAGGGATTCACCTCCTCGTAATACCTCGCTCTTTAGCGCTAAAGTATTTTTAGTAATTTCAATTATTTATTCTACGGCCTTTGTGATTCAGTGGTCATTCTTAAGGAATCAGGTCAAAATTTAAGCTTTAGTTTAAAGAGCGAGGTATTGACGAAGGGGTGAACCCCCTCATATACGTAATAAAAACATATTAATATAGTAGTTCGCTACGTAAGTCAATTCGTAAGTTACGTATATAATGAAAACGTTTGTAAAAGATTAAAAGTTCTAGTTGCCTTTTTAAATAATCAAATAATTGGAGAGCAACTTTGACCTGTGTTTACATATAGTAATGGTTACTGGGAAGTGTAAAGACGTTTTCATGGGGATTTTTTTGTCTAGGGGGGAGATTTGGGGGGGGGTTACGTGGGAGGATATTTCCATGGAGAAACTTGTCATGGGGGAAGAGAATTTCAATGAAGGGGGTGCAGGGTTTTATAGTATTATTTGAAAAAAAAAACAATGAAAAAATAAATATGAAAAGTTTTTTCTACTGAAAGTAAGGAGCAGCATTAAAACTTAAAACGAACAAAAATTATTATGTATATGAGGGGTTTACCTCCTCGTTATACCTCACTCTTCACGCTAAAGTATTTTTAGTAATTTTAACTATTTATTCTATGACCTTTGGGATTCAGAGGTCATTCTTAAGGAATTGGGACAAAATTTAAGCTTTAGAGTACAGAGCGAGGTATCGACGAGGATTGAACCACCTCATACACGCAATAAAAACATACGAATATAGAAGTTCGTTACGTAAATTGATTCGCAAGTTACGTATATTTTTTACCAATGAAAACGTTTTAAAAAAATTAAAAGTTCTAGTTGTTTTTTTAAGTAATCAAAAATTGGAGGGGAACTAGGCCTCCTCCCTCGCTCCTTTTTTCTCAAAATCTTCCGATTAATTGGAATTAATTAATATGCAAATTTCGTTTTAATTATTTATACGCGGAGAGCCAAGATCAAAATATGCATTAATTCAAAAACGTCCAGAAATTAAATAAAAAAACAAGTTTTTTAAATGAAAGTAAGGAGCAACATTAAAACTTAAAACGAGCAGAAATTACTCCGTATATGAAAGGAGCTTTTCCTCCTCAACGCCCCGCTCTTTGCGCTAAAGTTCCTTACTGTTTTAAAAATAGAGTTAAGAGAAAGAGTCAAACTATTAAAACGGGAAATTCAGCTTATAATACATAAAAGGGGTTCATTCTGCCTCATAGATGTTACAGAAGAAAATTTAAATTGATTCAGCCTGGCAGAAACAGTACTTTGGCTGTTCCATCCTGAGTCCTTCCGTCATGGGTTCCTATTTATCCTTATACAGAGGATGCAAGGGTATGACTTCTTTTCTGGGTCCTTTTGGGGGCTCACTTTATTGCGTTGGCAAGCCACCTGAAATATGGATAACTTAGCCTGAAAATAGCCTTTTTTCTTGCAATGTACCCGTCCATCCCTATATGTGGTGGACATATCTTTTGATTTTCCCATTGGCTTGTGTTTTTATAACTCTGTAAAAAACATTTCATGTGTTGCTCGTGTTTTTGGATTAAATACGTTACGAATTGCAATGCTCTGTTGATTTGGCGAAACACTGGAAATTATAAGATCTATCCAACGGTTGTCCTAGTTTGGGACGCATACTCTCATTTTATTTATTTTTTTATTTGCAAGATGCAGTTGTTTTTGGTCTTTATTGATGTTAGGCTTTTGGCTATTTTATCCCATAAATTGGGATAGAATTCTCCAGTGGTAACATTGCTTCGTAAGTCAAGGAATATGCGAATGAGCTTATGCTCGTCCTTGCTTAGTATGTAGGTAATCTTTAAAGGGATCTTGAGCTCGTATCTTGGGGTATATGCCACGTTTACCCGTGAAAGAAGGGCTACCAATCTGCAGCGTGGCTGACTTAACCCAGCCACAGTAGTAAAGTTGTTTTGCGGTAAAAATATACAGAAGTAAATATAATGATTATACAAAACTTATTTTTAACACTGTGCTTTGATTTTGAACCTCCACGCTGATTGTGCTGGTGAGTTGTTTTGTACAGTGTTATCCGACCCTATAAAATAGAAACACATTCCCTGCAAAAAAAAAGAATGACATTTTGAGTTAGATGCATGTCAAATATATTCTATTGTAAATACCAAAATCGTAGCATGTTCCCTGTTTATTTTTCGTTCTTGTTTATTTTCTTTTTTCGGAGCTATATTTTTTATCAATTACATATTGTGTTTTCTGCAGGAATTTTTGTTTTTGAACAGCCGCGTTGCTGCCCGGGTGAAAAATGTTCCATTTCCAGTGTTTGACGTGACTATCCATTATTTAATTGCTATATTTAGAAAAAGAATTTGTTTCAGACAGTTAGTAGCATCTGCTATTGGCAGACAAGATCTAACACAAAGAAAATGTAAAAATGGCCAATTAGAAAATGCTCCTCTGCTAAATTGTGTTTCAGTTCTGTTGTGTTTGTATGCTCTTTTTAAATTGTATTCCCGAATGAAACTCAGAGTAAAAAAAGAGAAGTAAATGCTAATTTCGTTGAATTGCTTTGTACTGGACTGTTGAGAAGATTTAACTCTCCGAGTGAGCCTTTGTTGACTCAATTTTGTTTTATTTTGAGGGATAATTAAATAAAAAAAAACTAATTTTTTTAGCTGAAAGTAAGGAGCGACATTAAAACTTAAAACGAACAAAAATTACTCCGTATATGAAATGGATTGTCCCCTCCGCAATTCCTCGCTCTTTACGCTAAAGCTTTTAATTGTTTTAAAAAGTAGAATTGTGGCAAAGAGTCAAACTTTAGCGTAAAGAGCGAAGGATTGCGGAGGGGACAACCAATTTCAAATACGGAGTAATTTCTGTTTGTTTTAAGTTTTAATGTCGCTCCTTACTTTCAGCTAAAAAAATTAGTTTTTTTTTTATTTAATTTCTGAACGTTTTTGAATTAATGCATGTTTGGTTTTGGCTCTCCGCACATAAATTATTAAAATGAAATTTGTATATTAATTCTTTTTTGGCTAAATGGCTTTCTCTTAGTTTTGATCAGACGATTTTGAGAAATAAGGGGTGGAGAAGGAGGCCTAGTTGCCCTCCAATTTTTCGGTTACTTAAAAAGGCAACTAGAACTTTTAATTTTTAACGAACGTTTTTATTAGTAAAAAATATACGTAACTTAAGAATTAACTTACGTAACAAACTTTCATAACCTTATATTTTTCTTATGTATACGAGGGGGTTTGTACCCTCGTTAATACCTCGCTCTTTACACTAAATCGTAAGTTTTGTCCCAATTCTTTAAGAATGACCCCTGAATCAGAAAGGCCGTAGAATAAATAGTTGAAATTACTAAAAATACTTTAGCATAAAGAGCGAGGTATTTAGGAGGAGATAAATACCTCACTTTTTATGCTAAAGTATTATTAGAACCCCTCATATTCGTAATAATATCTGTTCGTTTTAAGTTTCAATGCTACTCCTTCCTTTCATTTGAAAAAAGTTTTCATGTTTATTTTTCATTGTTTTCTTATAGTAATGCTAGAAAATCCTGCTCCCTTTTCATTGAATTTTTCTTCCCCCATGACAGATTTCTCCAATGAAAGATCCTCCAACTTAGCCCCACTCTCCTCAGCCCCACCCCCAAACAAAATAAAATCCCCCTGAAAACGTCTGTACACTTCCCAATAACCATTACTATATGTAAACACTGGTCAAAGTTTGTAACTTGCAGCCCCTCCCCCAGGGATTGTGGGGGAGTAAGTCATCCCCAAAGACATAGTTATTATGGTTTTCGACTATGCTGAACAAAATGGCTATCTCAAAATTTTGATTCGTTGACTTTGGGAAAAAATGAGCGTGGGAGGGGGCCTAGATGCCTTCCAGTTTTTTGGTCACTTAAAAAGGGCACTAGAACTTTTCATTTCCGTTAGAATGAGCCCTCTTGCGACATTCTAGGACCACTTGGTCGATACGATGTCCCCTGAAAAAAAAACAAAAAAACAAACAAATAAACACGCACCCGTGATTTGTCTTCTGGCAAAAAATACAAAATTCCACATTTTTGTAGATAGGAGCTTGAAACTTCTACAGTAGGGTTCTCTGATACGCTGAATCTGATGGTGTCATTTTCTTTAAGATTTTATGACTTTTAAGGGATTTTCTCCCCATAGAGTTTTGGTTACTATTGAGCCGAGTCGCTCCTTACTACAGTTCGTTACCACGAACTGTTTGATCAGTATCCCATATACATATATCTAAGACTGAAAGAAAAAATCTTTTTAAGGGGCAGGAAGCTACGTCTGATCAAAAACTCAATAAACTTTGGTTAAAAAAGAAAAGAGAGAGAGAATGTTTAGGTAATTATATTTTCCTTCAATATTGACCCCTTGGACACGTATTGGCATTGCCTTTCAAATAGTGGCTCTGGTTGAAAATCATATCGAATTAATGAATGGATGCGTTTTAGCGCCCATTTTGAAGATATAGAAAATCGCAAGTGGAGTAATAAAAGATACAAGAAAAATACTAAAGATAAACACTAACAAAGAAAAAAAAATCGTATTGATCAAAGAAAATAGAACTTGACAACTAGATAGAGTGTAGAGATCGGGATGAAGTGTAGAGAGATGGTGGGAGAATAAGCACATTTCCTAGATACTGTATTGACATAGCGGGACCGGATTCACTGTGTTTGGGAGAGTTGGGGGGATTTGCTAGTTTGGGCTCTTCCAAATAAGCTAGGACGATGGAAGTGGGCAGTATCAGGGACCAGACTAGATTTAGTTGGAAATATTCTCAACCCCGATTCGACCGTCTGAGGGGGAGCGAGCGAAAAAGATAGTTGAGAACCATTAGTTGAGAACATCTTTATTGATCCATAGTTGAGTAACTCAGAACTCTTATTTTAAATCCCGACCGGATCCAGTGTCATTGGGGGGAGTCGGTGGGGGAATCAAAAATCTTGGAAAACGCTTAAAGTGGAGAGATCGTTATAAAACTTGTTGGGAATAATAAACCCAAGTCCTAGATAAGTGATTGACAGAATCGAACCGGATCCCCACTCTTTAGGAGAGTTGGGGGAGACCTAACTCGGTAATTCGAAAAAATTACAGATTTTTTTCTGCAATTACAGGCAATTTGGAGATAACTTGGATTGGCTCTCTTTTCGGGAGTTGGGAGGTGTTCGGAAAAATTAGAAAAATGAAATATTTTTAACTTGCGAACGGGTGAACAGATCAATGAAATTTGATATCTAGATGGGTCCTGTGCTTCAGAGCTCTTATTTAAAATCCCTACAAGATCCGGTGACGTTGGGGGGAGTTGGAGGGGGAAACTGGAAGTTTTGGAAAACGCGTAGAGTGTAGAGATCGAGATGAAACTTGGTGGGAAGAATAGACACATGTCCTAGATACGTTATTGACATAACCAGACCGGATCCGCTCTCTTTGGGCGAGTTGGGGGATTTGCTAGTTTGGGCATTTCCAGATAAGTAGGACGATGAAAATTTGCAGACGTATCAGTGACCAGACTAGATTAAATTAGAAATAGTCTCTTCCCCAATTCGACCATCTGGGGGGGGGGAGCGAACAAGATAGTTTAGAAGAATTTTATTAGCCGATAAACAAATGACTGTTCTTGTTAAGTATGGCTTTTGGTCTAGGGTCATGATTCTCGTTTAGGGTGCGAGAGGTGTCAGGTTCGAATCCCGGACCACCTCAATTTTTATATGAAGAAGATCCGAAACTAGCTACTTGACCAATATAGCGATCGCTGAAATTTGACAGGTGTAAAAGGGATCCGACCAGATTAAAATATAAATAGTTGATTTCCCGATTTGACCATCTGGGGGGGGGGGAGTGGAAGGAAGGTTAATTTGGAAAAATTAGAAAAAATGAGGTTTTTTAACTTACGAACAGGTTATCGGATCTTGATGAAATTTCATATTTAGTAGGATCTCGAGTCTCAGAGCTCTTATTTTAATTCCCGACCGGATCTGGTGATATTGGGGGGAGTTGGAGGGGGAAATCGGAAATCTTGGAAAATGCTTCTAGTGGAGAGATCGTACTGAAACTGGTGTGAAGAAGCTCTTGACTCTTCCGACCTCGTCACAAGTACCATATGAGCTCTCGGCTCTTGTTTTTATTATTATTTCCCTTCCCCCTCCTAAAAATTCTTTCTTATGTTCCTAGGTCTTATGTATGTCATTTGTTTTTCTGGGGTTCTTTTATTTTTGGAGTATATAGTTTTTATGTTTTGGTTTGGATTTGTTCTTTTTAATTGAAGGGTTTGTTTTTATCTATTTTTTTTTTTTACTATTTCTTTGCTATGTTTCTTTTCGTCTTTAAATTTCTTGTTGAAAGTAATTCCTGTCATTATTAAAGTCTTGAACCGGTTTCTTTATTTCCTAAAACTCATGTTCTGGTCCTTTTCCTCTTTTTTTCGGAACATTAAATTTCGCATACACACAAATAAGATCCTTTATAAAAAAAATATAATAGATGGTAGATTCGGAGATTGAGCTTGATGAGGGCTTTTACAGCCTTTTTGCAAACCTTATTCTGAAAACGATAGTCTACATTGTAGACTTCTTTAGACTCCAAGTCTAATGAAGGATTACACAGAAGTTCGACAATATTCTTGGAAAAAAGTTCTTTCTTAAAAACACTGTCCTCCTCAAGTTCCTGCAAGCTCCTTCCTTGAAATTTTTTTTGTGATCGTTTTACTGGCCAAGTATACATTATTTATTTTTCGGGATATAAATTTAGGAAACCGAATGAAAAGGCGTATTTTTCGGAAAACTGAGAAAACTATAGTACAGACACTGATAGTCTCAAGAATTAGAGGTACTCCCTCTCTGTTTGCATTAGCCAAACACTTATCCTATGATTTATTATCTTCGTCGCCTCGAAGATGGCACGTAGAGCAGTTGTGGAGCTCATGGTCAATTCTCTGATAAACATGACACTGAGTTCTGAAGTCTTTTTTTTTTTTTTTTTTTTACTTATAAGCGTGTTGCACCTCTCCAAGCTTTGCACCGGCTAACAAAACGGTATTTTTGAGACAAAATAATATCAAAGCTTAAGAGAATTGCTACCTTGAAATGTCATGGTAAAGTACGAATACCGCTTGGAAACTCTTTTAGTATGCTTAAATAGCTCATGAGCTTACCTTTCTTCAAATGAAGGGGGACTGAAATCAATCTTGCAGCTCTTCTATGTAGAATATATCTAACCATGTCGGTTTTTTATTTAATTGTAGCAGCATTTTTTTGTAGCTTGGAGGATTTTTTCTATAATAAGCAGTTTTCATGCTCTTATAAATCTCCTGAGTTTCTGTTGACACTGTTTGTATCCCCAAATTCCCCTCCCTCAAGCTTGTTAGATCTGCCTTTAATTCCCTTTATTTATTTGCTTCAATCTCATATGCATTAGAGACACTGGATGGAATATTCATGCTGTGACGAATTAAAATAGATTTGGGGATGTCAAGAAAAATTTTTTTGATGAGATAAAAAGTCCCAATCATTTTTTCTTAGATCTCGAGTGTCTACCAAGAGCTGGTAAAAAGACATTCTTATTTAAATATTATATGCCAACAGGAAAATGTGTAAAATAGGAGCAGCTATCAGGGGCGCAAAATACGACAAGTACATTTGTAGGAACACATACAGCAAGGAACATTCTTATCTAAATAATATATGCCAATAGGAAAATTTTCAAAACAGAAGGAACTATCAGGGGCGCCAAATACAACAGGTACATGTGTAGGAACAAATACTACAAGGACCATACTTGTTTTAATATTTTACTCTAACAGAAAAAACTTGTAAAACAGGAGCAACTACCAGGCGCCTGAAAAACAACAGGTACACTTGTACAACAAGTACATTTTAGTACATTTAGGAACAAATACAACAAGGAATATTCTTATTTAAATATTATATGCCAACAGGAAAATCTGCAAAACAGGAGCATTTATCGGGGGCGCCAAACACAACTGGTATATTTATAGGAACAAATCAACTAAGAATATTCGTATTTGGATATTATAAGCCAATAGAAAAATCTGCAAAAATGGAGCAACTCTCAGGGGCGCTAAATATTACATGTACATTTGTTGGAACAAATACAACAAGGAACATTCATATTTAAATATCATATGCCAACAGGAAAATCTGCAAAACAGGAGCAGCTATCAGGGGCGCAAAATACGACAAGTACATTTATAGGAACAAATACAGCAAGGAACATTCTTATCTAAATAATTTATGTCAATAGGAAAATTTACAAAACAGAAGCAACTATCAGGGGTGCCAAATACAACAGGTACATTTGTAGGAACAAATACTACAAGGATCATACTTGTTTAAATATTTTACGCCAACAGAAAAATCTGTAAAACAGGAGCAACTATCAGGGGCGCCAAATACAACAATTATATTCGTAAGAACAAATACAACAAGGATCATTCGTATTTAAATATTGCCAACAGAAAAATCTGCAACACAGGAGCAACTCTCAGGGGCGCCAGATACAACAAGTACATTTGTAGGAACCAATATAACAAGGAACATCCGTGTTTCTCATATTTACTTTAGTAATAATTTATTAATAACCACAATTACAACTCTTTACATCTTACATCTACTGCACTGATGGAAAAACATACGTGTTTGTTGGTATGCAGTAGTAAAATTTTACCATTTTCTAAACATACCAAAAAATAGCGTAATAAATAACTAACAAAAAAAGAAAGAACAAACCACAAAGAAAAAAAAACACAAAACAAAAAATTTCGATCTCCTTCACATAGGAGATTATTATATGACAACAAAAAAAAATATCTGTAAAACAAGAGCAACTCTCATGGTTGCCAAATACAACAAATATATTTGCAGGAACAAATACAACAAGAAACATTCTTATATTAATATTATATGCCAACAGGAAAATCTGCAAAACAGGAGCAACTCTCAGGGGCGTCAAAAACAACAATTATATTCGTAGGAACAAATACAACAAGGAACATTCGTATTTAAATATTGCCAACAGAAAAATCTGCAACACAGGAGCAACTCTCAGGGACGTCAAATACAACAAGTACATTTGTAAGAACAAATACAACAAGGGACATTCGTATTTAAATATTATATGCCAACAGGAAAATCTGCAAAACAGGAGCAACTCTCAGGGCGTCAAAAACAACAATTATATTCGTAGGAACAAATACAACAAGGAACATTCGTATTTAAATATTGCCAACAGAAAAATCTGCAACACAGGAGCAACTCTGAGGGGCGCCAAATACAACAATTATACTCGTAGGAACAAATACAACAAGGAACATTCGTATTTAAATATTGCCAACAGAAAAATCTGCAAAACAGGAGCAACTCTCAGGGGCGTCAAATACAACAAGTACATTTGTAAGAACAAATACAACAAGGAACATTCGTGTTTAAATATTATATGCCAACAGGAAAATCTGCAAAACAGGAGCAACTCTCATGGTTGCCAAATACAACAAATATATTTGCAGGAACAAATACAACAAGAAACATTCTTATATTAATATTATATGCCAACAGGAAAATCTGCAAAACAGGAGCAACTCTCAGGGACGTCAAATACAACAAGTACATTTGTAAGAACAAATACAACAAGGGACATTCGTATTTAAATATTATATGCCAACAGGAAAATCTGCAAAACAGGAGCAACTCTCAGGGCGTCAAAAACAACAATTATATTCGTAGGAACAAATACAACAAGGAACATTCGTATTTAAATATTGCCAACAGAAAAATCTGCAACACAGGAGCAACTCTGAGGGGCGCCAAATACAACAATTATACTCGTAGGAACAAATACAACAAGGAACATTCGTATTTAAATATTGCCAACAGAAAAATCTGCAAAACAGGAGCAACTCTCAGGGGCGTCAAATACAACAAGTACATTTGTAAGAACAAATACAACAAGGAACATTCGTGTTTAAATATTATATGCCAACAGGAAAATCTGCAAAACAGGAGCAACTCTCAGGGGCGTCAAATACAACAAGTACATTTATAGGACCAAATACATCAAGGAAAATTCTTATTTAAATACTTTTTATTAAAAAAACTTAATCTTCCAAGCGTAAAACTATCACAATTCACTATCAATAATTAAATGAAACTCAAAACAAATAGAAATTACTATAAATAGCCAAGTTAAACTCAAAACGCGCAAAAATTAGCATCAGTACGACAGATAACCCCTATTCTATCTCTAGACCACGACATAATTTGCGCCGTACTGAAAGAAAAAAAAATTACCGTGGATTGTCTGTTTAATTGACGTAAATTGATATTTATTCCTTGAAGTTTTAACAATTTTTTGTTTATGAAAGTAATAAAAAATGAATACTTTTAAATTATGGTTCTGTTTATAGTAAAGCGCAAATTATATTTTGGTGTTTAGAAGGCATAGGGATTATCGTACTAATGTTCATTTTTTATTTTGAAAAAAAAAAACTCCGCTATTTATTTTAATTTCTGTTCGTTCTGAGTTTCATTTATTTATTGATAGTGATTTATGGTAGTTTTAAACTAGGAAGATTATTTGACCTTATTTCTACTCACTTTTGGCTTAAGGGAAATGTTTACATTTTTTTGAAAAAAAAATTGATGGAAAAGTTTTTCCACCGAAGTGGAAATTCCACAGTTTTGGTGGAAATTAATTTTTGTTCGTTTTTTATTGACATAGCCATTTCCATGGAATATTTTTTTATTATATCTTATCAGTTTTTTTCTATAAGAATCCACAGTCTGGTTTGCTATTTGAATGTTAAATAAACTTCTTCAACAATTTTTAATCCTGATACAAACAGTATTTTTAGTTAAGTTTTATAGCTTCTGAAGTTGATATGAAAAATATAACAATATCATTCCCAAACGATTCCGAGTATGCTCTTTGACAAACTGGATACACTTACGCTCTTTTTATTTATTCAAATTTTAAGAGCAGAAATAGGAATAGTGTTAGTCTCAAAAGTTTGAACTTAATACTCCCAGTCGTTCCTGATATATTTCTTACGTGTTTTCTTTGCAACCATAAACACAACTGTTTTTTATTTATTTCAAAGCAAGATATAGTTTTAAGGCATAAAGGCCAATTGAATGATCTTTGGGGGTTGGAATGCCCAATATCCCTAAAGACAAAGTTGCTGTACCGCTCTACTCTGCTGAAAAAAAAGGTCTGTCTCAAAATTTTGACTGGATACGTTTGGAAAATGAATGTGCTTGAGAGAAGGGCTGCTTATCCTCCAATCGCTTGATTCTTGAAAAGGACACCAGAACTTTTAATGTTGAATCGAATTATCTGCTTTAATATGTTCAATGGTATTTTTAGCTATTATAGAGTGATGTTGCCTTTCAGATTGCTTATATGCCCTTTTGAAAACCTGCATGCACACAATTATTTCGTCCAATTGAACTCCTCCTAAACATTCCCTAAACGTGTCACCTTAATACCCTTAGTGTCATTAGTTACTGTAACTGCAGTGGTAATATTATTTAAGTATACACATAGTGCCTTCTGGCTAGTTCAGAAACCCCCACAACCTACCCTTGAAGGTCTAACTTAATGATGCAATTTTTTCGAATATCGTTTTGTCACCTTTTAGGGAGTCCATATGCTCATAGTTTATTTTTATTTAATTCAACCTACGCCTAAATGTTCCTTAAAAGTTTCACCTAATACCCCAAGATTACACAGTAGCAATACTTGTAACAGCATTAGTAGCAGCATGGACATCGCACCTTCGGTTTCTTCAACATCCCCTTCAATACACGCTGAAAGTTTCAGCTTAATACCGTCAACCGTTTCTGAAGCATTTCTAATGCGTCCGCTTGACAACCTGTGTGGGCATAGTTTGTTTCAAATTAGTTCCATTTAGTTTCTCTATATCCCAAATTTTTCACCTAAATATCTTCAGCTTTAATAGCAGTAGACGTAGTATTAGCGGTAGAATTGATTGTAGTAGCCTAAGCTTTAGTGGCAGTAGTAGTAACAGAAGCAGTAATAATAGTAACAGTAGTAGTAATATAAGTAGAATTAGGATGAGTAGCAATAGTATTAGGATGATTTTTTTTTTTTTTTTTTTGGTTAGCTTAACTTCCCTCACAACAAGCCCTGTTAGTTTCAACTTCACACACCTAACTGCTCCTAAGATATTATTGTTACACCACTTTGACAATTTCCATACAGATGGCTTATTGTGAGTGAGTTCAACTCCCCCCCCCTCAAAATTCCCTGAAGATCTCACCTTCATGCCCTTAGCCATAGTTGTGATAGTAGTCACTTTAATAGTATTAATATTACTAGTAATAATAACATTATTGCCTTTTAATCAGTTCAACATCCCTAGCAATTGCTATGACATTACTGATATGCCCTTTTGATAACATGTATGTTTATATGTTTCTTGAAATTTTCACTTCAATGCTCATAACCCTGCAAATAGTTGCAATAGTAGTATTAGTAGTAGTAGTAGCAGTATATGTTGCAGTAGCAGTAGTGTTAGTAGTAGTGTGCACATGCTGCCTTTGGTGAAATGATCTTCCCATTTAAGCATTCTCTGAAAATCCCAACTTAATACCCTAATCAATTCTTGAGATACACTATTTTGACAATTTACAGACACAACGCGTCTTTTGATTTAGCTCGAATTTAACCTCGATACTGTAAATAGAATAATCTGGTAGTATTAGTGGGGGTAGTTGTAGTAGCATTGATGGCATGCAAATATTGCCTCTTTGATCATTCCCTTTTCATTTCCTGGATTTTCCAAATTAATATACTCAGTTGTTTCTGTGTTATGCCCTTTTGACAATCCTCATACATATAACGTGTTTTAATTTAGTTCCCTGAACACTCCCCTGAACATTCTCTGCAAGGCTCACCTGAATGCCTTTTATCGTCTTAAAAAGTAAAGTTAAAACATAAAAAACCGCAGTAAAACTTCAGACTTGTAATCAAATGAGCTCCATTCGATCCAAAGCTTATACGACCGCCTGTTCCATAAAAACCTTATATGCCCTGGGGCATAGCATACAACCCTTTCCAATGGGCTCTGGGGTATTGTGTCCACACTATAGACATTGTTATACGATTTTTGGACTACTGGTAACAAAATGGCTAACTCGCAATTTCAATTGAATGCGTTTTGAGAAAAGAGGATGTCAGGGAGAGGGCTACTTACTCTCCGTCATATTTGACTCTTAAAAACCTTATATGCCCTCGGGACATAACTTCGCAATCCTTACCCCAAGACTCTGGGGGATTATGTCCACCCCAAAGGCCTTACTTTATGATCTTTGGACGATTTTTGAATAAATTGCTATCTAGTTGTGGAAAACACGATTAGGGGGGGAGGGGGAGGTTATCTCGAAATTTTGATTAGATGCGTTTTTGGAATTGATGGGCATGGGGGGGAGGGAGCTTTTTGCCCTCTAATCCTTTTTGACTGTTCCTGTAATTTTCAATCGAATGAGTATTTTTTTAAGTTTCTACGACAACAAATGCCCATCTCAAAATTTCTATCAGATGCATTTCGGGAAAATACGAGGTGTGTGAGGGGGATATCCGCCCTCCAATCAGTTCGAATCTTAAAAAGGATATTAGAAAATCTGATTACCAATCTAATGAGCCCCCTCCGAAGTTTAATACGACCACCCTTTCTATAAAACCTTATATGCCCCAAGGCACAACTTACAACCCCTGCCCTGAGGGCTGTGAGGGGGGGGGAGGTTTCTTCCTCAAAGACATAATTTAACTGCACTGAACAATATGGCTATCTCAAAATTTTTATTGGATGTGTTTTGGGGAATGGTGAGTGTGGGATGGGGGCTAGTTGCCCTCCAATCATTTTTGACTATTAAAAAGGGCCCTAGTAGCTTCAATTTCCAATCGAATAAGCATTTTTCGAAGTTTGTCCGACAAGTCCTTCGATACGAAGTGCCCTGGCCGAAGACAACAACAACAAAAATAATAATAACACATTGTGCCCACATCGCTGTTTACTCAGGCTGCCCTATATTGCTGCCTATTATATGCCAACAGGAAAATCTGCAAAACAGGAGCAACCCTCAGGGGCATCAAATGCAACAAGTACATCTGCAGGAACAAATACAATAAGTAACATTCGTAGTTAGATATTACATACCAACAGGAAAATCTGCAAAACAGGAACAATTCTCAGTGGGTGCCTAATACAACAAGTACATTTGTAGGAATAAATACAACAAGGAACATTCGTGTTAAAATAATACATACCAACAAGAAAATCTGCGAAACAGGAACAATTCTCAGTGGGTGCCTAATACAACAAGTACTTTTGAAGGAACAAATAAAACAAAGAACATTATGACTTAAATATTGTATGTCAACTGGAAAATCTGCAAAACAAGAGCAACTGTCAGGGGTTCCAAATATAACAATTATGTTTGTAGGAACAAATACAACAAGTAACATTCGTATTTAAATATTACATGCCAACAGGAAGATCTGCAAAACAGGAGCAACTCTCAGGGGCGCCAAATACAACAAGTACGTCTGTAGGAACAAATACAACAAGGAACATTATTTAAATATTGTATGCCAACATGAATATCTACAAAACAGAAGCAATTCTGAGAGGCGTCAAATACAACAAGTACATTTGCAGGCTACGGTTTTTCGAAGCAACTCTTTTCAATTGGAGAGTTGGGGGGAGAGCAATCTTAATTGAGCTGACTTGTCAATATGGGGATCTGATTATAACTGCAAAATTGATTTTTGGCTGCTGAACGCCTAAGATCTGCCCAATAGCTATTCCATGCTAAAGAAGGAACTTTATCTTGATTTTTTCCATTTGATTTAACTTTTGATCCCTTTCATAACTTGCCACACTGAATTCTCATATAAATGTCCTCAGTATACTTTTTTCTTAATCCTAGATGACATTATTCTAGCCATTTCCTTCCATTTCTTGTTTCCAGCGTTTAGTTTTCTAACTTCAAGATACCTTTTCCCTTCAAATCAATTCTCCAATGAGCTTTTATCCTATTGTGGAATAGTCTCCTTTTTTGACCTGATATTTTTTAAGTTCTTAGTTGCGGGATTATTGTCTCTAAGCTAAATGCCTCACCCATATTTAAGCTTACAAGATTTTTAATTTAAAGTGAAGACATTACTCTTTTATAATTAGAAACCAAAAGCATGCTGTATATTAAAGACTTGTTTTCATTTGTAAATTTGGTCTTTTGCAACCATTGTTTTAAAAACAATAACAAAAACAAAAATCATGTACGACTGTTTTTTTAGCCAATTTGTAGAACTTGGAATCAATTCTATATCGGGAATTCGGTTGGAAGTACAGAAAAAATGTATGTAATACAAGTGTTTAACTGAAATTACACACGTCCAAACAGACATCTAACGTATTACGTACATATTTTCTGTGGTTAAACTTGACTGAAGTCCATCTGGCATTTGCGGCAGGATTGGTCTTCTTCTCTTCAGGAAGTTCGATAAAGATGGCGGGAATAGTCTAATCGATCGAGGGACCAGGGAATGAGGTTATAGATCTGGAAGTTGTGAGTCTGTGTCTTTTGAGGTCGGCCGGTTAAAAGAATTGTAAATCAAAAAATTGTGAACTAAAAAAAGTTATTTGATTTGGCCAAAGATTCTTTATTTAGTACTTATACTATTAACTTTTCCGAAGAAAATAAATATACTTTTTTTTTATTAATTCTATGCATATCCTCCTGATAAGGCCTGATTTTTTTTTTTTTTTTTTTTTTTTTTTTTTTTTTTTTTTTTTTTTATAACCTTAGTTGCTTAGGTTATTGTTGATCTAAAAGACTTGTTACCGCCATTTTGCCAGAAAAATTGTCGTAAATTTTAATAATTCTGGAGGCTAAGACTTCCACTTCTTATCCCGGACATTAGTGTATTGTCACCGAATTGAAGCTTGTTTTAAAAGTTCGGAGTAATTAAAAGTGGAAAGTGGATTATAAGTCAGTTTTGATGCGTCTAGCCACAGGCTGCCGTTTTTGTAAAATTTTGAAAGTTCGTATAGGTTTTGAATCTGACGTTTCCAGTAGTTTTCATCCATTCCATGTCCTTATATTTTGCTTTCAAACTTCGTATCTTTTTTTATGGCACTTGGTATTAACCAAGTGACATATAGCAATCGCCAATTCTGTCGGTCTGTCTGTCTGTCGGTCCCGGTTTTGCTACTTTAGGCACTTCCAGGTAAGCTAGGACGATGAAATTTGGCAAGCGTATCAGGGACCAGAACAGATTAAATTAGAAATAGTCGTTTTCCCGATTTGACCATTTGGGGGGGGGGAGTGGGGGGCCGGTTAATTCGCAAAAAATAGAAAAAATGAAGTATTTTTAACTTATGAGCGGGTGATTGGATCTTAATGAAATTTGATGTTTGGAATGATATTGTGTCTCAGAGCTCTTATTTTAAATCCCGACCGGATCTGATGACATTAGGGGGAGTTGGAGGGGGGGAAACCTCAAGTCCCGGTTTTGCTACTTTAGGCACTTCAAGGTAAGCTAGGACGATGAAATTTGGCAAGCGTATCAGGGACCGGACCAGATTAAATTAGAAATAGTCGTTTTCTCGATTTGACCATCTGGGGGGAGGAAGAGTGGGGGGCCGGTTAATTCGGAAAAAATAGAAAAAATGAAGTATTAACTTATGAGCGGGTGATTGGATCTTAATGAAATTTGGTGTTTGGAATGAAATTGTGTCTCAGAGCTTTTATTTTAAATCCCGACTTGATCTGATGACATTGGGGGGAATTGGAGGGGGGAAACCTAAAATCTTGGAAAACACTTAGAGGGGAGGGATCGGGATGAAACTTGATGGGAAAAATAAGCGCAAGTCCCAGATACATGATTGACATAATTGGAACTGATTCGCTCTCTTTGGGGTAGTTGGGAGGGGGAGTAATTCTGAAAAATAAAAAAAAATGAGGTATTTTTAACTTACGAACGGGTGATCGGGTCTCAATGACATTTGATATTTAGAAGGATATCGTGGCTCCGAGCTCTTATTTTAAACCCGACCGGATCTGGTGACATTGGGGGGAGTTGGGAGGGGGAAACCTAAAACTTGGAAAACACTTAGAGTGGAGGGATCGGGATGAAACTTGATGGGAAAAAACACGAGTCCTAGATACATGATTGACATAACCAGAACGGATCCGCTCTCTTTGGGGTAGTTGGGGGGGGGGGGGGGTTAATTCTGAAAAATTAGAAAAAATTAGGTATTTTTAACTTACGAACGGGTGATTGGATCTCCATGAAATTTGATATTTAGAAGGAAATCGTGTCTCAAAGCTCTTATTTTAAATCCTGACCGGATCTGGTGACATTGGGGGAAGTTTGGGGTGGGGAAACCTGAAATGATGGAAAACTCTTAGATCGGAGGGATTGGGATGAAACTTGGTTGAAAAAATAAGCAGAAGTCTTGCATACGAGATTTACATAATTGGAACGGATCTGCTCAATTGGGGGGGGGGGGGGGGTAATTCTGAAAAATAAGAAAAAAATGACGTATTTTTAACTTACGAAGGAGTGATCGGATCTTCATGAAAATTCATATTTAGAAGGACCTCGTAATTCAGATATCTTTTTTTAAAATCTCAACCGGATCAAGCGTAATTGGGGGGGGGGCAGTTGGGGGGAACGGAAATCTTAGAAAATACTTAAAGCGGTGAAATCAGGATGAAACTGGATGGGAAGAATAGAAACCTGTCTAAGATACGTGGCTGACATAACTGAACCGGATCTGCTCTCTTTGGTGGAATTGGGGGGGGGGGGGTAATTTTGAAAATTGAGGTATTTGTACCTTACGAAAGGGTGACCAGATCTTAATGAAATTTGATATTTAGAAGGATCTTGTCCTTTAAAGTTGTAATCTAATTCCGACCAAATCCTGTGACATTCGGGGGAGTTGGAGGGGGAAACCGGAATTCTTGGAAAACATGAAAATTGGGGTATTTTTGTCTCACGAATAGATGATCGGATCGTAATGAAATTTGATTTTTAGAAAGAATTCATGTCTCAGAGCTCTTATTTCAAATCCCGACCAGATCTTTTGACATTGGGGGGAGTTGGAGGGGGGAATCTTGGAAAAAACACTTGGAGTTGAGGAATCGGGATGAAGCTTGGTGGATAGAATAAACAAATGTCCTTGATACGTGATTGACAGAATCGTACTGGATTCGCTCTCTTTGGGGGAGTTGGGGGGAGGGGTTCAGTTATTTGGCGAGTTCGGTGCTTCTGGACGTGCTAGGGCGATGAAAATTGGTAGGCGTGTCAGGAAGCTGCACAATTTGACTTGATAAAGTCGTTTTCCCAGATTCGACCATCTGGGGGGCAAAAGGGAGACGAAAAATTAGAAAATATTAGGGATTTGTAACTTACGAGTGGGTGATCGGATCTTAATGAATTTTGATATTTAGAAGGACTTTGTGACTCAGAGCTCTTATTTTAAATCTTGACCGGCATTAAGCCTCTTATTTTCCTTTTTAAATCAATCTATTGATTCATAGAATTTTTTTAGAGCTCATACCATATGATCTCTTGGCTCTTAGCTCTTCTCGCCTCGTCACAAGTGCCATATGAGCTCTTAGCTCTTGTTTTCTTTAGCTGATTAATTTGCTTCCTTAAATTGAGCATTTTATAAGCCAATCTGACTAAATTCGACTTTTAGAAGTTTTAGAATATAGCGTCAAAGCCCTTCGTCGAATCTTAAGTATGTACACCTGACAACATCTTCCACCGGAGGAATTTTGTTTTCGCTTTTTTTCCTGGAATTGTCAGAACAGCCTATGATCTGTTGAATCAACAGTTTTTGCTCCAGTGTGTCCAGTTTCTTTTCTATAACTTTTATGTTAAGACATTTCCGAAACTACCTTTTCACAGCAAGGGAAGGGGATTACGATATATATTGCTAGATGACAAGTTTCGGTGGTCATCTACTGTGACCCAAACCCTCTTTGTACCTGGTGGTTTCTAATTTTGATTAAACCTAAAACTCATGTTGACTTTTGTAGTGTCTATGCCTTAGTTAGACAAAGATCTTTTTATAAAGTGTGTTCTGTATGTTTTGAAACCTTTTAAAAGGAACAAAGATTGTTTTTTAAACGAAGTTTTTTTGATGATAGTAAAGAGCGAAGTTTTGAACTTAAAAACGAACATAAATTGCTGCATCGTATTTTATGATATGTGTATTTGAAAAACTGTATCAAATTAACCGGATCGTGAAATTTCCTATATTTGAAAAATTCTAAAAAACTAGCGCTTTAGTAAAAATACAAAACCAACACAATAAAACAGAGTTAGGAGTCTTGGAATTATTCAGGGGATAAGCACACATGTATATACTATCTTTATAAGTGAGTAATAATTGTGTATTTATGTATATTCTCGAAAACGACTCCATATTTTTCTTGGAAAATTCGTATCTTGGGAACTTCTCGCATAAAAAAAGCGATCTGGGTAGGTCAGAAGTCTGAGAAAATTCGCTAAGAGCCTTAAGTTTGGTTTTTGAAAATGCCATCATGTACTATGGAAGTACATCATATAAGTATTTCTTTTGACATCAAATAAACATTTTCCGCGCATCAATTATTTATATTGTATAATGTCTGTTGGAAGGCCCCAAAAACGAAAATTTGCAGTTACAGTTACTATAAATAATTTTACAAAGGCACTACTGCTAATTTACGGTCCATTTGTACGTCATGACATCAAGAAAAAGGCTAAAACTGTTTGTGTTCAGAAGACTAGCGACAGTAAGAATTCAAATATAGAAGCCTGCCGCATGCCGAGTGCCGGGACCCAGCAGCGAAGCCGCCAAGCTCTCGTTACTAATCTATATATGTGTATATAAGAATTTGTCGAACACAATCTTTTTTCTAATTCTTGGTAGGGATTTCTGTGACACAGTTTTTTTTTTATAATCTCTCTGTGCACTTAAGATACTCCCTGTCAATTAAGAGCTTGTTCTTTCGTGGTATTCAAACATTTATGAGGATGTGAAAAATCTTCAGCAGTATTTTTGTTGTCAAAGTGTTCACTTTTTCCATCAGCTTGCTTTTCTTCACTTTCATCGTGTGTTTCAAAATTGTTGCTCAATTAAATACTCGTTTGAAAAAATTTCACAGTAAGGTATGATCAAGTCATTGATATCTTTTTATTGACTATATTGTAAATATAATTTTCTATAGAACATTTGAATTAGAATGATTGAAACGTAGTATATTGCCATCTATTCGGCAAAATGATAGATGTCAGCTAGAGTTTTTCTTTTAGAAAGAAATATTAAATACGAATCTTATCTAATGCTAACTCATACTTTACATATTTACTGCTTGGGCATTATGTTTATTAAAATAACTATACAACGAAGGAATTTGATACCCCCCACATTTAAGCATAAACAGGCAAAAGAAAAGCTGGTCAATTAGAAAGTAGTTGACAAAATTAAAGCATATTCATGTCCGTTACTAACTTCATCCGGCTAAAGGAGGTTTTAGGTGACATATTGTAAGAACATTGTGGGTTAGAACCTATTTTTTCAAAATTTATTGGATAATCAATGACCCCATAGAAAAAAGTGAGAATTTAGAAAGTTTTAATCAAAAATTCTTTTTAAATCTTTACCTTCCTTATACCAGAAAAATATTTTGGCACTCCTCCCCCTGCCAGCCTTGTCAACACTTTTATTTACATTAGTTATAAGTAATTACTGGTAAAAACAAGCACAGTGTTTAAAAGTATATTAATGGACAAGAAAGATAAATGACTTCGTACCATGGAATGTGTGATAAATATCTAGTACTAGAATTTTGAGAAGTTCAGTTGAGTTTTAATAATTAAGATAGGTTCAATCGATCTTTTATCGTATAAACGGGGTTTTCTCCAAATCATCAGTTTGACTGCAAACGATGAAGAAATATTAGCCTATTTTTAGGAGCCTTGTCATGTTATTCTGTTTTTGTCGCAACCTTTTTGCTTCAATTTCTTTTGTTTTTAAAGTAACTTTTAATGAGCCATCTGAGAAATTTTAAGCTTTGAACTTGGATTTATGGGCCATAACCTATCTTTATAGTCCTAAAATGTGTTTTTTGTTTGGGTTTTAAGCCGGATGTTTGATCTACATCGGACCGGACCAATATATATAAAGCTCAAATGAGTGTTATATACGTTCTAACATTTGTCTGACATGCACAGCTTTTTTTTTTTTGGGGGGGGGGTAAAGATTGGGTTCAAAATTAATCAAATATAGGGGATTTGAACCTTTACCGTTATACATATGCCCCTATTTTAAAATGTATTTTTAGTTGGTTATGGGTATCAAGCTGAATTAAAAAGGTGACGAATAGCTAAGTGGGTTGGAAATACACACTTTGGGCTTTATATTTATACAATTGGGGTACCTACGCAATAAAAAAAGAAAGGCATCTTGAATAATTTTATCGAGTGATTGTTTTACTAATGCGATCTATTGACCTCTAATCAGTCCTTATTTGAAGATAATCAGACCTTATTTGAAGATAATCACCTTTCTGCTTATACTTTGTTAACTAGAAACTGTTATTGAATTTGGTTGCACATGTATCTAAAACTGTTGGATAAACAATAGATTTTAAGCATTAGTTAAATAGGTATCTTTTTAGATAGAATTAATCATGTAACAATCATTATATTTTTGTAACTACAAATACGTGTTTAATCACAGACATTAGATAGATGGATTAAGTTTAAATTAGTCAATCCCGCCATTTTATCTCTATAGTGAAAAATATCAAAATTTGTCATTATTCTTCTCACGATTGATTTCAAGTTCTTATATGTAAATCGCGTCTTTTACCCATGATTTTGTGGGTTAACGTGGTTGTTCTAGAATTATTGTTCTTCTACCTTCGTTCTATTTTCCATACCGTGAACATGGAAATATTAAGCTTCAATTCTAGATAGCATACCTGAGCAACGGCAATCCTTTCTTTTTTCTTGTTCCAGTACATAAGCCTTAATCAAAGTCATTAGGTACATGACTGTTACTAGTAGCAAAAATGGCAAATCCTAGTTCCTTGTCAACCACAATTAGAATTATAGGAACTGATTTTGTCTACTTTTCGCCGAGGCCGAGTCCGTGGTCTGAATTGCAATTCCGCTATACCTTCAAGCTAATGCTGAATTGTTTTGCCCTAAAACATAAAACCAAACTCAATCTACTTTGTTGTTTTTAAAAATGCAGTATGTACAAGTAAGACTTATGTCATGTTGCCCTAAATCATAATAGCCTATCTATTGTTCGTTTCTGATATATTTGTTGGCAATAAAAGTTTGATTATTTATCTGTTTTCGATTGGTCGCCTCTCGACGCTTCACTTGTAACTGTGAGACTACTTCATTGTTTTACATTATCATTTTTAATCATGGCTTCCACCACACTTCCGAAGAGAGTTCTCTTACCGTAAAATATGTTGGAAGCGAATAAAAGGTATTTTAATTAGAAGAAGTACCTAGCCCCTCACCTTGAAGGTGAACATGATTTGTCATTTATGCGTACAAGTTCCCCTCCCTGATAGAGACGAAATTTCTGAACAATGAAACCTTAAAGCCTGCTAACGCCTTGGGAGTAAAGGTCTAAGCCTCCTCGACTGATGGTATATGCCTTCTAAATTGAAGTAAATCAGAAAATTCTAAGTGCTGAAGGTAGCTGTAGCTCAGAAGTGGCAGACAGGGGAGTAAAAAAATCCATTTCTTAGGTCTCTCGGTCCAAATTACTTGTCCTATAAGTTTCAAGTGTATCTTAGCACTTATCAGCGGATCGTTAAAAAAGATCAGGGAAGAAGAGTCGTCTTCGAAATCATTATCTTCTAAGAGCGCTGGTTCAAGGTGTTTGTCCCATAAATTTTAAGCGGGAACATGTCTCCTTATCTTTCTGCTAAAAATCTAGGAGTCCCAGGTGGCGTTTCGGGGTCTAAGGGTTCTAATTTTTGGTTCTAATTATAAGTATTGAAAATTCTTGGATGACCCCGCGTTAAGCAAGATGCAATACTTCTAGATTTCTGCAAACAGAGACATTTCAATCTTTCCAAACCGACATAGGCAAACAGACATTTTTACCCACACATTTTTATCTTTCCTACATTACTTGACCCATTGATTTTAACGAGGGAATCCCTGCCTAGTTTTCTGCTAAATAGTTCATGGTGTGAAATGGCGTTTGAGGGTCCTCGGAACATCGATCTTACGTGTAAGATGTTACTATCTTACGTGTTGAAAATTCTCTGATAATTCCACTTGGAACGAGGTGTAACATTTCTACCTTTCTGCAAATACAGTCGTTTCTGCATTGCAACACAGACACAGGTAAAGGCTGACATTTCTACCTTATTTACCTTACTTTCCCCATGGATTGTAGGGTGGTAATTTCTACCTTCTTTCAGCAAAAACGCAGAAAAGTATTTGCTTTTCCATGGCCTCGAATTGTCATCGATACATATTATACTAAAAATCGAAAAGAAATATTAGTTTTAAAAGATTGTAACGATAAATAGACCGTTATCATAAATATGATATGAATAAAGCGCGTGAACATCAAATTTAGACTTTTTTTTTGTTAATCCCAAGAACATACGTCACAGATAAATCAAGAAATTTTCAAAATATATTCTGCTGATATTTTTTGCACGTTCTTCTTTGATATCGAGTTTTAATTAACTATTAATTAATAAATGGGTGGTTTGAGCACTATAATTCAGAAATATATTTTGACTAGAGAAGATCGACTATCTGAGGCTATAAACATTATTGATGCGTAGAGAATAGAAAATCGTTCTGTTCAAATGACCAGGAAGAAAATGAACCTTTTCACTAACTTCCTAATTTTCTTTTAAAGCCCTGGAAAATCTGCTATTCGCACTTATTATTTAATTGGGTCTTAACTCTCTTCTTGGGACTTTATCAAGAAATCCTAAACCTTCCCGTTTTGTCTGGAATCGATTTGTGAACTAAGTTCTCCTGTTCTTACTTTGGTCCCGCCCAGAATCCAAGGGATCTCTTTTGTCCCATTGAGAAGTAGATTCATCTTAACTGTTGCGCTTAGTTCACAAGGGGACTTGAATTTGTGTAGTTTATAAAGTCTAGAATTATTTTGTGATGTGTTCTTCTTAGGAAAAAGCCTTTTTTCTTCATATTTTCCCTCGAGTCCATGTATTTTAGTTTTGTTATGTTTCCAAGGTGATTGTTAAGTGTTGACGGAAAAATAAAAGAAAATTCTTCGCCCTTCAAAGACCTTTGTGATGGTGCTGGTTGATAACTGTCTCGAAATTATAAATTTCTGGCAATGTGTTTTATTAAACAAATACAACTTTCGAAGACGAGTTTTGAACTCTGCAGTTCTAATATGCTTGGATTGTGTAATGCTGACTTGAAGAGCATTTCCAAAAATAGATATTTCTGGTAAAAAAAAAAGTGTAAAGCTATTGTGATAATATTCTTTCTAAGAATAGTTGAAAGTAACAAAAGAAACGTTTTAGACAAGTTTCTCTCCTTTATAAGCACTTTGATATCAGAATAACGTTTAAAATTAAAGAAATTAAAAGCGAATTTCTTCTGGTTTTAATTATATTTTTGTTTTAATTGTCATCAAAAAATAGACTATCTTCTACTATTTTTTTTGAGGTGATTTAATTGTACTGTTTGTATCGTTTAATTTCCCAGAAAAAAGTGTAAAGTGTGTACTTCTCTGAGATTTAGTGACTCTGAAAATATAATTTTCCAAAAATAGAATATGATTGACTGGGTCTCAATTGTTCGGCATTCAGGAAGACGGTTTTCGAGTGTTTATGTGCCAAATAAGTATCGACGGCAAAGAAAAGATGGAAACTTCTTATGGGACAATTTTGGGAGATGCGATCGTCGCAAAAGTGCTTCTACTGATAATAACAGTGGATTCTCTTGTCCTTGCTGTTTTGGTGTAAGTTTAATTGTATCATTAATCTGATTCATTGAGCTTTTTAGAGCTGCAATTCCTCACGGTAAAAGATGTCAGGAATGACAGAGCAACATGCTTAAATTACCGTTTTTGAATTATATAAGATATCTCTTTCATTTCAGAAAGTGCCAATCACAATGTATACTCCTATTATTTAGGTATCCAAAAGACAGTTGAACTGTTTCACTCTAGAGATAATCGTATTTTCTGACTGTCTTATTTTAGTTATGAAATTTTGAGAAGTAGGCTAATATCGTTTGTTAGTTAAATTTCCCGCTATACGTGTTAACACATTTTAGCTCCTCATATAAGAAATAATAATAATTCTTTTTGTTTCATACAGTTACCTTTAAAATAAAGGATCCACTTTCTAAACAGACTCTTAACCGGCAGAATCAATCTGGCTCTAGGCTGCCAAATTGACACATTTTGTGTCAAAATGACACAATTTGATGTTGCGTGACACAATGAAATGTTCAGTCGAAATAATGACACAATCGACGAAAATGACACATTTTTCAATAAAAAATGACACAATCGACAAAAATGACACATTTTTCAAAAAAAAATGACAAATTTTAAAAAAATGACACTTTTTTGTCTTCCAAGTCTTGTTTTTTAGATGGTAATAAAACAAAAGTAAAATTTCAATTTTCTACCTCCAGAAAAGCTAAAAATTACTGGAAGGGAATAGCGCTACCTAACGGTGGCAGTAGTATACAAACAGCGCGGAATACAGGACAGATACTATCAGCATATTTAAAATTTAAACCACGCGAAGAAAACAGCCATAGGCGGAAATTTCAAATCAAAATGCACGCTGAATATCTGAAATTAATTGGCTTCTTGATTGAGTATTTGATGTCGCCGACTGGTACGTACTTAAAAGTAAAAAACAAACAGCATGCAGTTTTACCAAAGCTGTATGCATAAGCAGCAACTCCCATTTTTAGGAGTACAGGAGGGGTATCCAATCTCGGACAAAATTACAAATTTCCAGAGATGTCTTTCCTTCAGAATAATCCGTCTGGCTTAAAAAGGCACCAACAAATATGACAAAAATACTAGATTGAAGCTGGTTGAATGGCTTACATATTGAGTAAATAAAAAGCATAGCCAATAAAGCCGATTACGTATAGAACCGATTACGTTTACGACGTCATGCGAAAAGTCTATTTTCAATTTACTGTCGGAATTCATTGTCCCTAAGACTTTTATAAATGTAAACTTGCCTCGTTGGCCGCCCAGACACAAATTCATAGTGTGTAACATTAATTTAATCAAATGTTTCTACTTCTTTCATGACGTCACAAAAAGGTCATGATCCCAAGATAATAGGATAAGGTTAAGTTTGCTCCTTTTGAACTGATTTGGAAAAGATTATATATTCAAAACTCTAAATGAAGTTTTGAAAATTAAATATGATACTACTTGTAGCAAAAAAATATGACACATTATGGAATCTGAGATGACACAAAAAACACATTTTCGGAAAAAATATGACACACTCCTTAAAAAAAATTTGGCTGAAGACACCATTATCCTCTGCGTGAAGGTAACTGTTTGATGCGTGTATAATTCTGGCTTTAAATATAAACTACACGTATTTATTTCTGTACCGAGTAATTCCAAAAACGGAAATGTTTCTGTATCAAACGGTTCGTGGTAACCATCCGTTAAGGAGCAACCTGGCTCAACAGTAACCGAAACTCTAAACAAGAGCTAAGAGCTCATATGGCACTTGTGACGAGGCGAGAAGAGCTAAGAGCCAAGAGATCATATGGTATGAGCTCTAACAAAATTCTATGAATCAATAGATTGATTTAAAAAGGAAAATAAGAGGCTTAATGCCGGTCAGGATTTGAAATAAGAGCTCTGAGTCACGATGTCCTTCTAAATATCAAAATTCATTAAGATCCGATCACCCACTCGTAAGTTATAAATACCTGATTTTTTCTAATTTTTCCTCTCCCTTTAGCCCCCCAGATGGTCGAATCTGGGAAAACGACTTTATCAAGTCAAATTGTGCAGCTCCCTGACACGCCTATCAATTTTCATCGTCCTAGCGCGTCCAGAAGCACCAAACTCGCCAAATCACTGAACCTCTCCCCCCATCTCCCCCAAAGAGAGCGAATCCAGTACGATTCTGTCAATCACGTATCAAGGACATTTGTTAATTCTATCCACCAAGCTTCATCCCGATTCCTAGACTCCAAGTGTTTTTCCAAGATTTCTCCCTCCAACTCCCCCCAGTGTCAAACGATCTGGTCGGGGTTTGAGAGCAGATTCCACCAAAGAGAGCAGATCCGGTCCGGTATGTCAGTCACGTATCTTAGACAGGTTTTTATTCTTCCCATCCAGTTTCATCCTGATCTCACCGCTTTAAGTATTTTCTAAGATTTCCGGTCCCCCCCAACTGCCCCCCCCCCAATTACGCTTGATCCGGTTGAGATTTAAAATAAGAGATCTGAGTTACGAGATCCTTCTAAATATGAAGTTTCATGAAGATCCAATCACTCCTTCGTAAGTTAAAAATACGTCATTTTTTCTTATTTTTCAGAATTAACCCCCCCCCCAATAGATCGGATCCGTTCCAAATATGTAAATCACATATGTAAGACTTTTGCTTATTTTTCCCACCAAGTTTCATCTCGATCCCTCCAATCTAAGCGTTTTCCATGATTTTAGGTTCTCCCACCCCAAACTTCCCCCAACGTCACCAGATCCAGTCAGGCTTTAAAATAAGAGCTTTGAGACACGATATCCTTCTAAATATTAAATTTCATTAAGATCCGATAACCCGTTCGCAAGTTAAAAATACCTCATTTTTTTCTAATTTTTCAGAATTAACCCCTCCCCCAACTACCCCAAAGAGAGTGGATCCGTTCCGGTTATGTCAATCATGTATCTAGGACTCGTGATTATTTTTTCCACCAAGTTTCATCCCGATCACTCCACTCTAATTGTTTTTCAAGTTTTAGGTTTCAATCTCCCAACTCTCCCCCCCCCAATGTCTCCAGATCTGGTCGGGTTTAAAATAAGAGCTCTGAGCCACGATATCCTTCTAAATATCAAATTTCATTGAGATCCGATCACCTGTTCGTAAGTTAAAAATACCTCATTTTTTCTAATTTTTCAGAAATACCCCCCCCCCCCCCAACTATCCCAAAGAGAGCGGATCCGTTCCGTTTGTGTCAATCATGTATCTAGCACTTGTGTTTATTTTTCCCACCAAGTTTCATCCCGATCCCTCCACTCTAAGTGTTTTCCAAGTTTTAGGTTTCCCCCTCCCAACTCCCCCCCCAATGTCATCAGATCCGGTCGGGATTTAAAATAAGAGCTCTAAGACACGATATCCTCACTAAACATCAAATTTCATTGAGATCCGATCACCGGTTCGTAAGTTAAAAATACCTCATTTTTTCTAATTTTTCAGAATTACCCCCCCCCCCTCCCAACTACACCAAAGAGAGCGGATCCGTTCCGATTATGTCAATCATGTATCTGGGACTTGTGCTTATTTTTCCCATCAAGTTTCATCCTGATCCCTCCACTCTAAGTGTTTTCCAAGATTTTAGGTTTTCCCCCCTCCAACTCCCCCCAATGTCATCAGATCCGGTCGGGATTTAAAATAAGAGCTCTGAGACACAATATCATTCCAAACATCAAATTTTATTAAGATCCAATCACCCGCTCATAAGTTAATAATACTTCATTTTTTCTATTTTTTCCGAATTAACCGGCCCCCCACTCCCCCCCCCCAGATGGTCAAATCGGGAAAACGACTATTTCTAATTTAATCTGGTCCGGTCCCTGATACGCTTGCCAAATTTCATCGTCCTAGCTTACCTGGAAGTGCCTAAAGTAGCAAAACCGGGACTTTAGGTTTCCCCCCTCCAACTCCCCCCAATGTCATCAGATCTGGTCGGGATTGAAAATAAGAGCTCTGAGACACAATATCATTCCAAACATCAAATTTCATTAATATCCCATCACCCATTAATAAGTTAATAATACTTCATTTTTTCTATTATTTCCGAATTAACCGGCCCCCCACTCTTCCCCTCCCAGATGGTCAAATCGGGAAAACGACTATTTCTAATTTAATCTGGTCCGGTCCCTGATAAGCCTGCCAAATTTCATCGTCCTAGCTTACCTGGAAGTGCCTAAAGTAGGAAAACCAGGACCGACATTTATTATTATTATTGGTGTTATATTCTAGTTTTATTTGAATAAATTGAATTGAATTGAATTGACAGACAGACAGACCGACAGAATTGGCGATTGCTATATGTCACTTGGTTAATACCAAGTGCCATAAAAACGGATTTTTGATACCAATAGACATATAAAAAAAAAATGACTTATTATGCTGATTCAAATATATAAGTTTCATTAAGTTTAATCTTACCCATTAACGGTTACGAGCCTGAAAAAAATACCTGATTTTCGCAAAATGGGGAATCACCACCTAAATGTCATATAATTTTGATTAAAATTGCACCGTCAAATTCAGCATATCAGAAAACTCTATTGTAGAGTTTTCAAGGTCCTATCAGCAAAAATGTGGAATTTTGTAAAAAAAAAAAAAAAAAAAAAAAAAAAAAATCTCGGACTAAAGATCATGGATGTGTTTTTTTCTTCTTTTTTTTTCATGGCTGATCGTAGCAGCCCAGTGATCCTAAAATATTGTGAGAGAGCTCATTAGAACGGAAATTAAAAGTTTTGGTGTCCTTTTTAAGTAACCAAAAAGATTAGTGGGCAATTGGACCCCTCCCCCGCCCCTTTTTGCCCCAAAATCTTCTAATTAAATTTTTAGATAGCCATTTTGTTCAATATAGTTGAAACGGCCCAATAACCATGCCTTTGGATGTAAAATGACCCCCCCCCCCCACTTCCCCAGGGGAAAGGTCTCATAAGATTTGCCCATTGTTTACGTATATTATTCATTATTGGGAAGCATGCGTACATTTTAGGGTGAGGAGGGCAATATTTTGCTAGTGTTTTTCTCCACGGGGGAATTTTTCAAGGGGAGGTGAGTTTCCAGGGGCTGAGCTTGTCAGGAGAAATTACGCACTTAAAAATTCTTCAAGAAGTCCTATACAAAATGCTTTTTATGTATCTTGCTTTTTCTTTTCCGTCTCATTTTACGTCTGAGTTGTTAAAGGTATTTGTCCTAGGAAAATTTTCACCGGAACTGAATTGTCCTGAGGACATTTCCTTGGGGAGAGTATTTCTCCTTGGATGCGGGGCCAGATTTCCTGGAATTAATTAAAAATGATCATTTAAATTTTTAAAGTTTTTAAATAATCCTAGGGGTGCCTCCTTCTCAACATCTCTCTCTTTACGCTAAAGTTAAAATTGTGTCCCAATTCTTTAAGAACGACTCCTGAAACACAAGGGTCGTTTAATTAGAACAATAAGAAGCTTTTTTTTTAAAGTACCAAAAAACTTTAGCGTGAAGAGCGAGGTGTTGAGAAGGAGGCAATCCCCTTCATATACGTAATAATTTCCGTTTGTTTTAAGTTTTAATGTTGCTCCTTACTTTAAGTTGATAAACTTTTTATTTTATTTAACCTATGAAAAAATGGAACTTCCTACTTATGACTCTTCCTTGGGAGGACTAAAATCAGGGCTTTTTTCGCTTAGTCAGTCTCCCCCTCTTCATTTGTCTAATCTATTTTTTAGCCCCCCATTTGTTTTTTAAGATACTTAGGATATTATTTATTTACGTAGAGAGTAGAATAGGTCTGATGCAAAGTGGTATACATTCCTCACTTACGGAATTTTCGGAATTCATATTTAAGTGCACAAATATTGAAAGCCTGAAAAAGCCTTCCTTAGTAAGGAGAACTTCCTTAAAGGCTTTCTTATTTAGGGCTGATAAACATTAAATCCGTTTCGCAGGTTGCTTTTGCTCTATTGTAAAATTGACATCAAGCAACAAACCACTTTGGTGATACTGGTGTTGATATGCTTAGCTTGCATTTGTTGATTTAATACGTAAACTTTATGGAAATAAGATCGGAACTTTTTGAACAATTCCATCTCTTGTTCTCATGTGTCCTTGAATATAAATTATGAAATTTGAATACTGAATTCGTGGAAACAGAGAGGTGTAAGCAAACACTGTAGAAAAACTTGGAAAATTATAGGTTCTATCACTATATTAGCTCTATGACTATCTACCTTGGTTTTACTGCCCTAGCAATGATGCATGGACGGATAATAGATTAGACATATCTATTAACAAATAACTAACCTCCTTTTTATAGAATCCTAATAAGGGGGGGGGGATTAATGCCAGGTTTGCTTCTCACTCAATTGGACTATCTGTCTTGGCTTTTTTCTACAATTAGCCATGACTTGATGCCCACAACTATTCCATTTCAATTCAAGCTACTGCATGAGCTATTGAGTGAGTTAAGAGCTACTGCATGAGGCTGAATATGTTGTTTGAGATTTGAATAAGAATGGTTGATTTTAGTTCGATAAATATGTTAATGCGAATGAACAAAATACAAGCAAAATCTCGTCAGTTTTAATTTGAATGAAAATCCTAGAATCCCTCCTCTTTCTTAAGTTATTTAAAAAATCTTTTATGTTTTTGAATAAATACCACTTTGGTATTAGAGAAAAGCAAATAAAACATATTGATTTGTTTTATTTTAAAAAACCTCTTAAAGCTAATAAAAATGCTGGCTCTATATCAACTTGTTAGTTTTTCGGTTCTTAATTAAAAGGAAAATCTTTAAGGCAGTCTTCGTTCTCCCATTGTTTACAATTTATTTTTATTTTTGAATGAGGGCCAGAATAATATTAGAGAAGAGGAAATGAATTGCCCCAGCTTAAGAAGCCTGTCTGCGTTAAAAAGGGTTTATTTTCTTGTATTTTAAGGAATTGGTCCTATTCCAAGGACGAATAAAGATTTGCAATCGGTTGCAGCTTCTTGAAAACGCTATTAGAAAATTATCTTCCACTTGAGCGTAATGGCGCATCAATTTTGTGGATGATTTAATGAAGTCGTTATCGTGATCAGCCTTTTCCTTTTTTTTTTTTTTTTTTTTTTTTTTTTTTTTTTTTTTTTTTTTTTTTTTTTTTTTTTGTTTTTTTTTGCTGTCACATTCTGGAATTACTTTAAATGGAACTTGCTGAACGACATGTAAAAATTGTTGCAAAAAAAATTTCGTTCTTACTGGCTTAACATTTTATACAAAAGAATCAATCAGGTTTTGAGGTCAAAATTTGACATGTGGGTAAATACAGCAATGGGTAAAGAAAATGAGACATTAGGCTAGGTAATACTAGGGACGTCATTATTTGTTAGTTATATGCTATCTTTGAACCGTTTTGAACAATATTCGTAACATCAGTGCAAAAGTAGATATTTACGAAATATATCATCATTTAATAAACAAAAAATGTCATGATTTAAGTTTATCAGTTGATTTTTGCGGACTCATGATCAAGGATAAAAAAAATGATCAACTTGAAACTTTTAAGCGGGATGTAGAAATTGAAACTTAGAAGTATTTTGTCGGGATGAGAAGGAACCCTGAAAAGGACCTGCAATTAGTGTAATGGAGTCCATGCTTGTGCACCAAAATATGGCAACCAGCATTGCCAACCGCGTACATTTGTACTATTTTTAGTATAATTTAGAGGTCCTGGTATAATGCGGTACGTTTGGACATTTATGATGCAGTCAAAAAATTCTGGTAGCCTACATTTTTACACATTTGGGAATTTAGTATTAAGTTTAAACAAAAAATTTACTACCAGTTTATGTCCTCCGATGAACGGAACATGACACAAAAAGAAATCTCCATAAATTTCAAACTAATCATCTAACGAGAAAGGAGTGTGGAAACTAGTTTCTGAAAGACGGTGAAAATATGACCGAAAATGGTTGTTTAACTTTTTAGTGCATTCTAGTATTTCTGTCTGTGATCTCGGAAATTACGTATAATGCCATAATATCTCCGGAACTTCCCCGTATTTCAAATATGGTTGCTAGTTTATGACGTTCCTCCTTCCCTCTTTTTGTCGTCAGCGATAAATCCTCAATAAGAACTTTCTAGATTCCATTGTCAATAAAAGGATAAAGAAGCGTTTCCTTGGATTAATATTGGTAGGTCTATTGCGTCTTTGGCTTGGTACAGGGAATACATTTTCTAGAAGAAATGGCGGAAACATCATTTGATTTTTTTGATAAATCATTACTCTTCCCTTGGTGAACGTTGTAGTAGCTGGACAATTAATATATTGGATTAATTGTAAAGAGAACATGGGGGTTTATACAATATCCTTTCCAGAAGATAGGACTTAAGAATAGTGGGATTAAAGAATCACGGTTTCAGCTGTAGCTGCAATCTAGTAAAGAGCGAACCACAGCCCGTAGTAACCGAAAGTTAAAAAACGCGTTTTGAAAAAAAAATGCCTAATGAAAAAGAATTGTCATCTGACACTGACTCAGAAATGGTAACTATTATTTTGGTTCGTCCCAAAAGTAAAAGTTTATTGTGAAAAGAAATTTAAGATGATTTCAAAAAAAAAGCCTGAAACCCCTTGAAAATGGCGTCAGATCAAAATGAAAAATTGACCGTTGGGACCAGCAAGGTCGAAAACCTAGTATTGGGAAATTAAAGTCCCACTCCTTGAACAATGCACACAACTATTGCATTTTAATTCAAAAATCGACTTTTTTTTTTTTTTTTTTTTACATCGGTAGCACTAATCTGTCTCCCGTTTTTTTTTTTTTTTTTTTTTTTTTTTTCAGCAGGGCTAACGGGCTACCAGAATATCATAAAGAGATGCTTAATGGCTTCTTCAAATGCTATTTCTAATATCTAAGCGCTTTTTATAAATTTCGCCATCTGCAAGTGCCACTTGGCACTTTTTGTGGCATTTTTAAAGGAATGTGACTAGCGGGGTGCCAAAACATCGTAGACATATTTTTTTTATAGCTCATATAAAAAAAAATAGCCCATATCTACGTTTTCCCTATAAAATCCACCATCTGCAAGTGCCAAATGGCAATATTGATTGATGCCATCTCCCAAGTGGAAAAGTTGGGGCTAGTGGGCATCCAGAACTTCTTAGAGAGGTGTTGAATGGCTTATCTGAGAGCTATTGCTCATATCTACGTGCTTTTTATCAGTTCTGCTATCCTTAAGTGCGATATATATCTAAAAACGGCACTTTTGGTGCCACTTTTTAAGTGGAAAAGCTTGGAAGTGTAAAACGGTACCATTGTAACAGTCATGGTCCAAAACCCCTAACTGAAGATTTGCAAGGACTCCCCCCGTATAGGCTACTCCCCCTCCCGACTCCTTAGTGAGTCTCATTAGTCCGTTGGGGAATTCACTATGAAATCTTTAATACGGTCAGCCGACGTTGGGGCTCGCAAAATGATTTTGAAAATATCGAATGTTCTTAAGAGGACGAAATTCATTGAAGAACAAATACTTGGATTTTGAAATTCCAAATGACTATTCCTTGACGTATCTTCTCCCCTCCTCCTGTTCGCAAAAGTTGAGCTTTGCCAAATATAGTTTAATGCTCTTATTCTTTGTAATAAAAGCTTTTATTAACTCAATGTTTTATAATAGTCAATTACAAATGTATTTACTAAATAAGGTCCAATAACTATGCTTTTAGTGATGATATAGCTCTTGACAGTTTTTGAGAAAAGGGCTGTACACAGCTTGGTTCTATTATGTCAAATAGATTGAATCCAATCATTAGCCGGCGTAGCTCAGTTACTAACGCGTTAGACTTTGCATCAGAATGGCAAGGGTTCAGTTCCTTAATCAGGCATTTTTATTTCAATCATGGTGTTCTGCCTTATGTATGATTTTATTTCAGCTAATTCACTATTTTTGCTAATATTTTTGTGAAGTGTGAAGTGTTCCATACACTTTTTTGGAACAAATCACGACCCGAACCTCCACCCCTTACCCCTTAGGGGGTTGGAGAAGTATAGACATATGGTTCTGGAACAACTTAAAGTTGTATCTTCATAGAAGGATTACTTATTGTTATATTTATTTATTCATATAATTTCATTTTTACTATTTAATAGACAAAATAAAACTATTGTAATGTATATAGAGAAATCATAGCACTAAGAACCTTATTAGCATTTTTTTTCTGTGCTAGTTTTCTGGTTGTCAGGTTACTTTCCAACTTTTTTTTGTTTATTGCTGTTCCACACCTGTATGTCTGATGTTTTTAGTGTTTATCAGATGGGAGATGTTTAGTGAAATATGTTGGACATACCAAAATTTGGCTTAGGTTTTAGAAACCTTAAAAATCTTCTTTAGAAAAATAGTTACTTTTTCCTAACTGTCAAGGTTGCCCACCTTCAAAAATCGTGTACACCATTCTGTGTAGCACGGATTTCTCGGCATTATTTGAAAAACGATAAGAAATTAAATATTTTCTTCAACTGAAAGTAAAGATCGACATTAAAACTTAAAATGAACAGAAATTATTCCGTATATGAGGGTGCTGCTCCCCCCTTGAAAAGTTAAAAAGATCATTGCAGTGTTGTTTCTGCATTAAATTTAGGTTAACAACGGGTAAAGATTAATTTAAAAAAAATTTTTTTTTGAGGGAAGTAAAGAGCGAAGTTGAAACTTAAAACGAACAAAAATTATTGCTTCACAGTCCATCTAACATACATCAATAAAGCTAGTAAAAATAAACCAAATAATCGTATTTTAATCATATAAACCATATAATCATATAAACCAGATAATTATAAATGGCCTTAAACTTTTAAAAACCAGTCGAAGTTGTGTTAAGTATAAAAAAAAAAAAAAATATCATACCATTCCTCACTTCACTTTGTTGGTGACACGATATGTTGAAATGAAGAAAATTAAAGGGAGGCTGTGCATGAAGCTATATTTACTTTCTGTTTCATGTTGACCTGGATAAAAGTCGAATGCAGATTGAATATGCTTCCTGTTGTCGAGGGAGATTATCTGGATTTTTCTTTCTCTCTTTTTTTGCTGATTCCTGTTTATTTAAACATAAGAAAAAACTTTTAGCTGATCTCTTTTTTAAAGGGAGTAAACTAAAACCTAGAGATTTTGATGGAAATGCTCCACATCTATACAGAATAATGCAAGATTTTTCCATACGTATTCTGGGTCTCGGTAGTCCCTCTTTGCTCTTTCCCCGCAAAGAGGATGTCCTAAATGCGAAAAAAAATTGGGATAGACCTATTGAAGGTATATTCAGCCAAGTCTTGCCCACATGTATGAAGGTCATCTAGGTTATTGACTGGGCGGTATCTAGTGTCTTCGATCAACCACGGTAACTGTGCGGTTTCGCTTTTACCTCACGTATCGTTACTCGGTTTTTTCATTGTTCTGTCTTTACTTTTGTGTTGGAATCGGAATCGTCAAATAAACTTGTTACTCTTTTTACTGTTCTTCGCTTTTCATAGGATAACTTATTGAATCCGTTTGATGATGATGTGTGTGTGTGTGAAGATTAAGGGATTTTCGCCTTATTTATGGTATAATTGCTCATCTGTTATAACAGATATCTGGTCCAAGTTAGTAAGGTAAGTTAAGCAAATAAATTCGACCTTTGGGTTTCAACTTTGGTTAGTTAATAACCAAGAGATATATGATTAGAAAAAATACATTTTCCGAAGTTGCCCAGCCCCCTCGAAGAAAAAGATAGAAGAAGAAGAGAATTATGTCAAAAGGGACATGCGATGGAATTCTGGCGAAGCTTTTGCTTATAATGAGTAATCAACGACTGCTTATTATCTCTAAGCCTACCGTTTCATACTCTTTGTATTTTCATATCAAGTGTTTCCAATCGAATTAAGAATTCAATCTATTGTGTTATTTTAGAATCATACTGAAGACCTGTCGGAAGAATTACCTCCACCACCATCCATTTATATGACGAATGACTACGAATCTCACGATATTAGTAAAGTAAACACCACCTTCAAATCTTCACGTCAGGTAGGTCCATGTTTTTTTTTTCTTCAAACCGTTATGTTTGGATTTTTAAGGTCGTGTACCTTATGCACATCTTATTCACTAATATTTTAAATCCTATGGATCACAAGTTCGATTTTGTTCTTCGTTGTCTGAACGTGAACATGACTTGAACTAGGTTTGTATGGTGTCAAACAACACCAGCACGACAAACAGTGAAGTGCCACTTACTTCAAAGTGGTAGGCCTACTGTTTGAGAGAAGTCTACTTTGGCATGTTGCTTACTATCAGTTCTCGTCCTAAATGTTTCTGGATCTAGTTTTCTAATGTTTCCGGGAATTTGTGGAAAAGAAGTCAATATTTAAACTATTTACATTGCCATTCTGCATCATAAGCTACTTCACGTTGAAATTAAAAGGGTCTGTAACAGGTTTATAATGATTCATCAATCAGAATTAAATTTGCACTCTTCGAAGAGTAAGTGAGTCAGTCTGATAAGTGTGCTTCAGTCAATGAGGAAGCACTGTTTTCTTATTTGCTTGGAAGTATCCCTAGACTGATGAAAATTAAACTTGGGCAGATCGCTGAACACTGGGAGAACAGTTCTTGGTTGGGTGAACCATAGTTTGGTAGAGGAAATTAGATATTTGGAGATGCATTGGAAAAAGTAATATATCGGAAATGAAAATGCTACAACCAAGCAATTGGTTATCTGCCGTTTATTGCTAAAGGCACGCGTATAACAATATGATAATATAGCGGGGTATCTTACTTACACCAAACTAGGATTTCACCCCATGAAGGATTAAAATGCTATGATTAAAAATTCTGAGATTGTCAATCGATTTAAAAGCATCAGAAAGCTATATGTTGTTCTTCCCGATTGCGGAGGAAATAATACCCCACTACTGCGCCTTCGTACCTGAAAAGTCGCAAAGTTTTGTACAAGAGAAATGTTAATATTGACATTTATCTTCATGCTTTATTTAACTGATTTAATGCACTTGATTTTTCATGAAATTATGTTTAATGATGTATAATCGTGTATCATTAGTTAGGAAGGTAAGTCGGTGGGTCATTGTGTAGGCTTGGAGAGCCAGATGTCTAAAGGAGTCCATTTTAATGACCAAATTGTCTTAGCTCCCCATGAAGTTTCAGAAAATAAAAGGAAGGAGAATGAAAGGGAGAGGTAGTAATTAATCCTTCATCTCCCTTCATTTAGACTATGCCTGATAGAGGGGGCTGCGGTAATGGCACCTCCCTTTTTATTACAGGCAAATATTTATTTTAAAGCTTCATTTAACTAAACTAATTTTCTTCATATTTCACAAAATTATTTACAATGATGTGTAAATGCAATCAGCTATCATAAACGATGAGGTGTGGGTCACTTTGTAGGCGGGGGAGAGACAGATGCCTCAAAGATTGCATTTTAATGTCCAAATACCTTCTCATTGAGCCTTCAGACAAATATAGAATAGATTTTGGGAAGTAGTAATCTAATCTCTCTTCATTCCCGAGAATAACTTTGGTCCACGCCTTTTTGTTGGTGCTGAGGAATGGAGGGGTAATTGCGCTCCTCCCATCGCAATTTTTTTTGTACCGTAAAATAACACATTCATATGCTTACCGGCATATAGGTGGAAAGGGTCAGGCATCATGAGGTTCATCAGGAAATTTCTTGGGAGGAGGTGGGGGTTGGCAAATGCAAACGGGAACTTTGCTTCCAGTTATTTTAAATGGAAATATTTTTCTTTTTCTATTTAAATGCAAAGGTTCAATTTATTTATTCATTTCATTGATTTATTTATTCATTAATTCGTTTGCTTATTTGAATTAATTCATCTTAAATTTTCTTGGTTTTGACTTGAAGTGTGTTTCAATATTATTGAAGTTAAAGAAAAAAAAGAAAAAAGGTTATTAAATGTACTTCACACGGGAAAATTTCCTTATATAAGCCTTGTGGACGATATCCAATAGTTTTGTGAACAGGGTTTGATGATTTAAAAAAAAAAGACTTTCTTTACTTATAGTATTACTTGCTTCTTTGGAATGAGAAGTTCTGTCAATTTTAACTGTGCGTGGCGTTTACTTAGAGTTAACTCCATATTATTTAGATTAAATAAAAACAAAAATATGCCCCATAAAGGAAACTTCAGACGGTAAATTATATTTATGTACGCCTAGGGGAGACGTTTTCGATCGCCAGGGGTGAACTGGAATTATATACTTTAATTGTCGTTGCTAGAGCATGTCCATGAAAAAAAAAAAAAAAAAAAAAAACGTGGAACTGTAACATGGAGTTTAGCTCCATTTTATTGAAACACAAGAAAGAAGAAAAAGAAATATGTCTCATAAAGGTATTTCAGGCGAGAAAACCTTCTGATCTACACCTAGTGGACAAGTTCTTGATCTCAAAAGTTGAGCTATTATTGTACTATTCATGTACTGTTTTTGTCGGTACCAGAATATGAATATGTGATATAAAAACCATAAAGGTGTTTCAGGCCTTATTTGGTGTTGAATGTGCATTGTCAGTTTTATATTCATATGCTGATATTTATTTCTCAAAACGTTATTAATGTTTGATTTATTAAAGTTATAAAAATGAAAACAATTAATTTTTGTCTCAGTAAAGTGCAAATTATATTCTGGCCTTGGGAAGGCCTAGGGGTTTTGAGCCCTTCTCATCTTAATTTCTGCTCGTTTTGAGTTTGAGTCGCTTATTTATTGTACTTTCTGTTTGTTTTGGGTTTTATTTATTTATCGATACTGATTTGTGGCAGTTTTACACTTCGTAGAGTATTTGATTCTATTTTTGCTCATTTTTGGCTTAATGGAGTCCTTTGCTTTTGTTTGAAGACTTTATTTTGTGGGAATTTTTTTTATAGTTAATTTCTGTTCGTTTTATACTGACATAGTTGGTCGAGGGAAAAAGAAAATAAAATTTAACTCTTTTCAAGTTTTCTTTAAGAATTTAAATTTTGACCTGCTATTCGTATGTTGGAGAAACTTTTCAACAATCTTTAACAACATACACACTTTCAAAAATCTGGACACAACTAATAGTGTTTAACTTAGTTTTATACCTCTTCTAGTTGACCTGAAAAATAAAACTTAATACTTTATGTAAAAAAAATCTATCTATGCCCTTTGACAGCTTCGATGCACTTACGTTTTTTTGATTTTGTTAAATTTTAAGAGCAGAACTAGCAATACAATCAGCACCAACAGTTTGAACATAATACCCTCAGTCGTTCTTGGGATATTGCTGAGATGTCTTATTGGTACTCAGTATATACACAGTGCTTTTTCGTTTAATTTCAAGGCAACACTTAGTTTTTAAATATAATGGTTCAGCTATGCTGAACAAAATGAATATCTCCTCTAAAGAGGAGGGTTGATTGTCCTCCAATCACTTTTGACTCTTAAAAAGGGTACTAGAATTTCAAATTTCCAATTAAATTAGCTCCTTTAAAATATCAATGATATTACTAGCTATGATAGAGCAGCACTGCTTATGATATTGCTTATATGCCATTTAATACTTGCATGCGTATACTTTTTTCGTTCAATTGAAACGCCCCCTAAGCGTTTCAACGCAATGCCCTTTGTGTCATTAGTTACAGTAACCGTAAAATTAGTATCAAAACAATACGCACAGTGTCTTCTGACTAGTTTAAAACCTGTCACAACTAACTCTGAATGGTCAACTTAGTAATGTAAGCCCTTGTTATGATTTTGCTTTGTCACCTTATTGACAATCTACATGATCATACCTCGTTTTGATTTAGTTTAGCATCCGCCTAAATATTCCTTGAAAGCTTCAGCTTAATACCCTTAGCTCTTGCAGTAGCAATAGTTGTTGTAGCAGTAGTAGCATTAGTAGCAGCATGCACATAGGATCTTATTTTCAACATTCCCTTCAACAATCGATGAAATGTTTAACTTGATACCATCAACCGGTCCTGAAGCATTCCTGATGCGTCCTCTTGACAACCTGTGTGGGCATATTGTGTTTCGATTTATTTCTATTCAGGTATAGTATTGCCCAAAGTTCTCACCTTAATACCCTTAGGTTTATTATCAGCAGTAGTAGCATCAGTAGTTATAGTAGTAGAAGTAGGAGTAGAGTTAATAGTTGTAGTCTTAGCTTTAGTAGTAGTAGTTGTAGGGGTAGAAGCAGCAGTATTATGACGAAAATGTTGTCTTTTGCTAAATCAAAATCCCCCACTACAAGTGTTTAAAGTTTTAATTTCACACACGAAACTGTTCCTAAGATATTGCTGATATGCCCTTTTGACAACCTGCATAGGGACGGCAGAAATTTTCATAAATATTCTCTGAAAATTTCACCCTTATATCCTTAGGTATAGTTGTAATAGTAGTCACAGCAGTAGTATTACTGCTCTACTGAAATTAACCAATGCTGTGATATTGTCGATTTGCTCTTTTGATGGCCTGTGTGTTCATGTACTTCTTGAATTTTTCATGTTAATGCTCTTAACCTTACAAGTAGTTGCGATAGAAGTAGTTGAAGCAATAGCAATAGTTGTAGTAGAACTATTAAATGTTGTAGTAGCAGTAGTATTAGTAGTAGTGTACACATATTGTCCTTTGGTCATTGTTTCGTTTCCTTTAAGTATTCCCTAAGAGTTCCAACTTAATACACAAATCAAGTCATAAGATACGCTATTTTGACAATTTAAATGCCTTTAGTGTCTCGTGTTAGTTCGAATTTGCCATCAATATTTTCTCAAATTTTACCTTCATAAACGTAGCCTTAACAGTACTTTTATCACAGTATTTTCGATGGTAGAAGAAGTAGATGCAGTGTTAGTGTTGTATTAGTAGTAGTAATAGTAGTAGTAGTAGTAGTAGTAGTAGTAGTAGTAGTAGTAGTAGTAGTAGTAGTAGTAGTAGTAGTAGTAGTAGTAGTAGTAGTATTAACAGCGGTAGTAGCATGTGTACTTTGCCTTTTGGTCAGTTGAACATCCCCTTCACGATGCCCCGGAAGTTTGACCATGATACGTTAAGCCGTACCAAAAATATTGTTGATCTGGGGTTTTGAAACCTTTTTGATGCCCTTTTCATCTTAATATTCTAAGCATTACAAGTTGTTGCATTTCAAGTAGCGGTTGCAGTAGTTTAGTAGCAGCAGTAGCATTATTAAAAGTTATAGTGGTATTATTGTTAGTAGTGGCGTGCATATTATCTTTTCGTCAATTTATCTTCCCCTTTAAGTATTCTCCGAACTCCCAACTTATACCTAAATCAATTCTTGAGATACGTCCTTTTGACAATCTGCAGGCGAATAGTGTATTTTGATTTAGTTCAAATTCCTACTCAATATTCTGTAAAATTTTCACCTTCACACGTGTAGCCTTAATTGTATTAATATCATAGTAGTAGTGGTAGTAGTAGATGCGGTTTTAGCAGTAATAGTGTATTGTTATTTGTAGTAACATTAGAAGCTGCATGATTAATAGCAGTAGTAGCTGGTACATTTTGCCTTTTGGTCAACTGAACATCCCACCCATGCCCGTGAAGTTTCCTCTTGATGCGATAAGTCGTTCCAAAAATATTGCTGATACGTCCGTATCATTAATCTGTATATGCATAATATATTTTGATTTAGTTCAACTTTCCCCTCAACGTTTCCTCAGATATTTTTTTTCAATCGCTACAGAAGTAGTAGTTTTAGTGGTAGTAATAATAGCACTTTTGTTTGCTGTAGAAGCAGTAGTAGTTGTAGTAGTATTAGCATGCAAATCTCGCGTTTTTGGTCAATTGGTCATCTCCCCTATCATTTCCTTAATATTCCCAATTAATAATCTCAGCCATTCCTGAGTTAAACCCTTGTGACAACCCATATGCGTATAACTTGTTTTGATTTAGTTCAACACTCCCTTCAACATTCCCTGAAGACATGTCCTTCGTGTTTTAGGAAAGTAGAAGTCAAACATGCATACCTTATCTCAATAACATATACTATATGTAAATAACGAACAAATTGCATAACTTACAGCCCTTACACTGAGACCTCGTGGGGGGGGGGAGCATCCACAAACGCATAATTACTGAAACTTTGAACAATGCTGAAACAAAATTATGTCTCAACTTTTTTTTGGTTGTTTGTTTTGGGGAATGTTGGGGATGGGGTGTGGTTGCTCTCAAATTACTTTTACTCTTATAAAAGGCACTATAAGATCCAATTTAAAATCAAATGAGACCCATCTGAATTTTACGCGACTACTTATTCCATAAAAACATCATATGCCACCAGGGCATAACTTAAAGCCCTTTCCCCAGGGCTTCGGGGGTGGGGTGTCAACCATGGAGGCATTATTTTATGTTCTTTTGACTATTTTCAAGAAAATTGCAATCGCACAATTTAATCAGATGCGTTTGGTGAAAAGAGGGTAGTTAAGGGGGGAGCTAGTTTACCTTCATCACTTTTTACTCTTAAAAGGGAACTAGAACTTCCAATTTCAACCAAATGAGCCACCTCCAAAGTTTATACAACCATCCCTTTCATAATAACCTTAACTGCCCCAGGGGCGTAACTTACAACCCTCGCCCGTAGGCTCTGGTGCTTTGTATCAAAGTCTTGTTATATGATCTTGGATCTCGGGAAAACACGACGTTCGTTTGTGTGTTTGTGGGCGGGGGTGGTAGCTGTGCTCTGATCACTCTGACCCTTATGAAGTGCATTAGAAGTTCTGATTACCAATCCAATGAGTTTGAAGCATATACGACCATCCTTTCTATAAGAACCTGACATGCCTCAGGGCGTAGCTTAAAACACCTGGCCTGAGAGTTGTGGTGAGAAAGGGTGATCTTTCTTACTGACATCATCTCTAGATCCTTCAGATACGATGAGCAAAATTGCTCCATATTGAAAAATTGCAATATCTCCAAATTTTCATTGCCGAGGTGTTTAAGGAAATGATGAGCGTGAAGGGGGTGGAAGCTGTTTCCTCTCAAATCGCTTTGAATCTTAAAAAAGGCACTATAATTTCCAATTTCAAATCAAATCAAGCCCCTTCTGAAGTTTATACGAGCGCCCACTCCCTAAAAACCTTATATGCCCTCATGACATAACTTACAACCCTATCCCCAGGGTGTGGGGGGGGGCTATTGACCCTAGAGGCATTATTATATGTTCTTTGGACTCTCTTGACAAAGTTGCTATCTCATAATTTCAATCAGATGTTTTTGGTGAAAAGAGGGGTTGTCGGGAAGGAGAGGGGGATAAATAACCTCCATCGCTTTTGACTCTTAAAAGAGAACTAGAACTTCCAATTTTAAACCAAATGAGCCTCTTCTAAAGTTAAACAACCATCCCTTCCACAAAAACCTGAAATGTCCCCGCGGCATAATTTACGACCCTATCCTCAGGGCGCTGGTTTTTTTTTTTATTAACCCTAGAGGCATTATTATATGTTCTTTAGACTTTTTTGAACAAAGTTGCTACCTCATAATTTTAAGCAGATTTGTTTGGTAAAACTAGGGATTGTCGAGGAGAGAAGGGGGCTAAATACCCTCCGTGACTTTTTACTCTTAAAAGAGAATCAGAACTTCCAATTTTAAGCCAAATGAGCCTCTCCTAAAGTCAAACAACTATCCTTTCTGTAAAAACCTTATTTGCCCCCAAGACATAACTTACAACCCTTGCCCTAAGAGCTTTGGGGGTGGGGATGTCTTCCTCAAAGACATAATTCCCGACCCTTCAACTTCATGAACAAAATTGTCATTTCCTAATCTGGATTAGATGTCTTTGGGTAAATTATGATGGTGGGGGGGGGTTGCTCTCAAATCACTTTTGATTCTTAAAAGAGACCCTATAATTTCCAATTTCAAATCAAATGAGCCCCATCAAAAATGTATACGACCACCCATTCCCTAAAAAACCTTATATGCCCCAAGGGTACTACTTACTATCCTATCCCCAGGGCACTGGGGGTTGTGTCAAAACTAGAGGCATTGTAAAAATCGTTATCTCACAATTTCAATCAGATTCGTTTGGTGAACAGAGAGGTAGTTGGGGGGAGGGGGATCTAGCTGCCCTCCATCACTTTGACTCTTAAAAGAGAACTAGAACTTCCAATTTTCAACAAAATGAGCCATCTCTAAAGTTTATATAGCTGTCCCTTCTATAAAAATCTTAATTGCACCCGGGGCATAACTTAGGCCGAAAAAAAAACAGGAATACCTGCGCCTACTTGACATATGCCTACTAGTGGATGTGATCTTCATCGGAGCGGAAGGGGTCAACTAGTATCTTTCACTGTGGTTGTCGGCAGGGTGTCTTTTTATTAAGGTAGTCGGTCTAATGGAAATATATGACGTAAAACCAATGAAAGATCAGTCTCAGTTGGAGAAAAAAGAAGAAACTTTAATATCAGTATAACCTTAATCCAGTGGTTCCCAACCGGTGGTACGCGTACCCCAGGGGGTACGCGAAACCCTCGCAGGGGGTACGCGAAGGTCCCAAAATTAATTTAGTCTACATCTTTAAAACTTGTTTCTGACTCAGTTCCAACATTTCCCTCAAAATCAGATAACATAACCCATTGTACGTAATTTCAGACTCATTTTCAAAACTTTCGCTTTCAGTAACCCGCTAATTTTTCTCCATAGCCGTAAGGTCTCGATGCTAATTTTTCTCCATAGCCGTAAGGTTTCGATTTAAACTCAGCGAGTTCAGTATCTTGTCATCTGTTGGAACACGAAGTTCGTGAATTGTGGTTGCAAACAAAGATGGATAGATTCCTGATCAGGAATAACAAGAAGCCGAATGATGGTACCCAAAACTCTGAACCTGCACCTAAGAAGAAGAAATATGACGAATCATCGGTCAAAGTGCGTCGATATTTGTCAGAATACCTAGGGCTCGGATTTAGTGCGACAAAGTCTGATCCAGTGAATGCACAGTGCGTTCTTTGTGGTCAAGTCTTGGCCAACAGTTCCATGAAACCTGCGCATATGAACCGGCATCTCAGTACTGTGCACCCTTCTCATGTCGGTAAGCCCATAGAGTTTTTCAAGCGTAAACAAGAAGCATTCGCTAGTAACTGTTTGGAAATTGCAAAAGTGGCATCAGTTTCTTCAAAGGCTCTCCGGGCTTCGTATGCTGTTTCATATTTAGTTGCGAAACAGAAAAAACCGCACACCATCGCCGAATGTCTGATATTACCAGCACTAGTGAAAGTCAGTGAAATAATGTTTGACACGAAAACTGCTACTGCCCTTCAGTCTATACCTGTGTCGAACAATACCATTTCAAGAAGGATAGAAGACATTGCAAGCGATATTGTCATGCAGGTTATTGAGCAAATAAAGTTGACGAAGATGTTTGCGTTACAGCTTGACGAAAGCACGGATGTGTCAGGTGAAGCCCAGGTGATCGTCTTTGTTCGATATCAAGATTGTTCTGACATAAGAGAAAATATTCTGTTTTGTCAAAACCTACAGTCAAGAACAACAGGAGAAGAACTATTCAAGGTGATTGACAAATTCTTCGCAGAAGGGGGCATCTTGTGGGACTGGTGTCTATCAGTTTGCAGTGATGGAGCTGCCGCCCTAACAGGGAAGAATAATGGGCTCATGGCCTGGATAAGGAAGAAAAATCCAAAGGTGAAGTGGTTGCACAGCATCATTCACAGGCAAGCTCTTGCATCGAAAAGGATGAACGCACATCTGCACGAGACCCTCAACGAGGCTGTAAAAGTGATCAACTTCATCAAAGCCCCACCACTGAACTCAAGAATGTTCAAGTTGCTGTGCCAAGAGATGGGTTCAGAACATCAACATTTACTTCTGCACACAGAAGTTCGCTGGTTGTCTCGTGGGAAGATTTTAAACAGACTTTTCGAGCTTCGACAAGAAGTTCATATGTTTCTTCTGGAGCAAAATCTGCATTCAGTTCACTTTTTGAAAACCAGGACTGGGTCTGCAGGCTGGCCTATCTTGCGGATATTTTCGACAAACTGAATAACTTGAATCTGTCAATGCAAGGTTTCCGGACGGACGAACTCTCCCTGAATTCGAAGATGTGTGCTTTCATCAAGAAATTGGAGTTCTGGCTTAAAAAGGTTCAAAGAAACAGCGTTAGTGTCTTCCCGACCCTTGACAAGTTTGCGGACGATAGTGAAATTGATAACCTCAACACAATCTGTGATTGTATTCGGGAGCATCTGACAAAGTTGCCCGATGAACTTGTGTCATATTTCCCATCGATTATGAACCAAGATAGAACGCAGGATTGGATCCAAAATCCATTTGTTGAAGACGTGACCTCAAGCTCCGGTCTTAGTGACAAGCTTACAGAGAATCTGATCGAACTTGCCAGTGATCGCGCCTTAGAACTGAAATTCCAAAATGTAACTGTTTCCCAGTTTTGGCTGGAGGGGAAAGGAGAATACAAGGAACTAAGTGAAATCGCCATGTCTGCTTTGTTACCATTCGGATCCACTTACCTTTGTGAAGTGTCATTTTCGGCAATGTCATTGATCAAAACCAAACACAGAAACAGACTGAGTGTACAAAATGACCTTATAATTGCCGTTAGTGACATCGAGCCAAGATTTGATAATATTTTAGCAAAAAAGCAGCCTCAAGTTTCTCATTGATTTTGTACGTACATTTAAGCACCGTCATATTGGACAATAAATCTCGTGTTTTTGAAAATCTGATTTTAGTTAAGAAAAAAGTAAAACAACGATTCTCATGAAAGGGGTACGCAAACTTTTTGGGCCTTGACTAGGGGTACGCGGACCGAAAAAGGTTGGGAACCACTGCCTTAATCAGTCAGTTAAAAGGACCAGTCAGGTCAGAAATACATTGCACCCTCCCCAAAAAAAGTTTAGTCAGTAACGCCTCTGGCTGATACCAGGCAAAGTTCACGGTAAGGAATTGCTCGTACCTCTTATTATCAGCCTGTTATCTATGTGCACTTCCATCACAGAGCAACCCTTCTACAGTTGCCACTAATTTCATAACTTCAAATTATTTTCTATAACCTTTATCTTACACTGCTATAATAATTCAACCCCCTAAAACTCGAAAAAATAATTAGAATAAATAAAAATTTAAAAGTAAATACTGTAGGATTTTCTAAACCGTGTATTCTGCCTAAATTTTGGAATATAGCTAGAATATTCCGAAATTATCTCTTTTTTATTATCTTTATTTTCCATATATTCGCTTTGGTTGTGCAGTTTTTCATGCAGGGGGATTTTCCATGGAGGGAAGGTATTTTTGGGGAAATCTTCTTTGAAGTAAATTTCTTGTGGGGGGGGGGTATTATGGATGAAAAATTCTTCGGAGAAGTTTTTTCATGGGAAGGTGTATTTTCTACACTAAAGGTTTTTTGGGTGGAATCCCATGGGAACGGGGGGGGATACGCCTTTTCAGACACTAAGGTTCAAGTATGCTCCCTTTTCCGATAGTAAAAATTTTATACAAACAATTAGCAAATTACCTGATGGACAACCCGTGTCCCAGTGAATTGGTGAGGTCATGTTATTCACAGAGGCATGTTTATTGGATCTTTCGACTATTTTTTGCAAAATTGATGTCTCAATATTTTGATCGAATGCCTTTGAAGGATAAGGGAAGGTATTAGCTGAAAGAGGTTGGGAGAGGGGCTGGCTGCCTGCAATAGCTTTTAACTTTTGAAATGGACACGAGAACTTTCAATTTCAAATTCAGTGATGCCCTTCTGAAGGTTCTATGACCACCCCTTCCATTCGAAGTGGCCTGATAAAATAAAAATATAAAGAATAAATCAAACAGTTCGTGGTAACGAACTGTAGTAAGGAGCGACCCGGCTTAATAGTAAACGAAACTCTAAAAAACGGAATTTTCATGCTAAAAGATACATCAAAAGAATCGGATTTTCATGCTGATTTTAAATATACAAGTTTCATCAAGTTTAGTCTTTATCATCAAAAGTTACGAGCCTGAGAAAATTTGCCTTATTTTGGAAAATAGGGGGAAACATCCCCTAGAATTAATAGAATCTTAACGAAAATCACACCATCGCATTCAGCGTATCAGAGAACTCTGTAGCAAAAATTTCAAGCTCTTATCTACAAAAATGTGGAATTTCGTATTTTTTTGCCAGAAGACAAATCACGGGTGCGTGTTTATTTGTTTGTTTTCTTTTTTTTGTTTTTTTGTCTTTTCCCCAGGGGTCATCGTATCGACCAAGTGGTCATAGAATGTCGCAAGAGGGCTCATTCTAACGAAAATGGAAAGTTCTAGTGCCCTTTTTAAGTGACCAAAAACATTGGAGGGCACGTAGGCCCCCTCCCACGGTCATTTTTTTTCAAAGTCAACGGATCAAAATTTTGAGATAGCTATTTTGTCCTGCTTAGTCAAAAACCATCAGAACTATGTCTTTGGGAATGATTAACTCCCCCACAATCCCTGGGGGAGGGGCTGTAAGTTACAAACTTTGACCAGTGATTACATACAGTAATGGTTATTGGGAAGTGTACAGACGTTTTCAGGGAGATTTTTTTGGTTTTGGGGGTGGAGTGCTGGGGAGGGGTCTATGTGGGAGGATCTTTCCTTGGAGGAATATGTCATGGGGGAAGAAAAATTCAATGAAAAGGGCGCAGGATTTACTAGCATTGCTATGAAAAAACAATGAAAAAATAAACACGAAAAAGTTTTATCAATTGAAAGTAAGGAGTAGCATTGAAACTTAAAACGAACAGAGATTATTACGCATATGAGGGGTTCTAAAAATGCTTTAGCATAAAGAGCGCGGTAAAATAAACATGAGGAATATGTCATGGGGGAAGAAAAATTGAATGAAAAGGGCGCAGGATTTTCTAGCATTGCTATGAAAAAACAATGAAAAAATAAACATGGAAAAGTTCTTTCAATTGAAAGTAAAGAGTAGCATTGAAACTTAAAAGGAACAGAGATTATTACGCATATGAGGTGTTCTAAAGATACTTTAGCATAAAGAGCGAGGTATTTAGAAGGAGTGCCTCGCTCTTTATGCTATAGTATTTTTAGTAATTTCAACTATTTATTCTACGGCCTTTCTGATTCAGGGGTCATTCTTAAAGAATTGAGACAAAACTTACGATTTAGTGTAAAGAGCGAGGTATTAACGAGGGTACAAACCCCCTCGTATACATAATAAAAATATAAGAATATATAAGTTTGTTACGTATGTTAATTCTTAAGTTACGTATATTTTTTACTGATAAAAACTTTTGTTAAAAATTAAAAGTTCTAGTTGCCTTTTTAAGTAACCGAAAAATTGGAGGGCAATTAGGCCTCCTTCCCCACCCCTTATGTCTCAAAATCGTTTGATCAAAACTAAGAGAAAGCCATTTAGCCAAAAAAAAGAATTAATATGCAAATTTTGTTTTAATAATTTATGTGCAGAGAGCCAAAATCAAACATGCGTTAATTCAAAAACGTTCAGAAATTAAATAATAAAAAAAACTAGTTTTTTTTTCACTGAAAGTAAGCAGCGACATTAAAACTTAAAACGAACAGAAATTATTCCGTATGTGAAATGGGTTGTCCCCTCCGCAATCCCTCGCTCTTGACGCTAAAGTTTGACTCTTTGCCACAATTCTACTTTTTAAAAGAAATTAAAAACTTTAGCGTAAAGAGCGAGGGATTGCGGAAGGGACGACCCATATCATATACGGAGTAATTCCTGTTCGTTTTAAGTTTTAATGTCGCTGCTTACTTTCAGTTAAAAAAACTAGTTTTTTTTTATTATTTAATAATACTTTGAAGCCTCATCGCTCAGTCTGTAATTTCAGAAAGTATTATGGAACTAGGACACAGTTTTTCTGATACCAAGAAATGTCAGTATTCTAGAGGGGAGCGGGGTAATTAAACACATTTGTTGAACCCTAATTTGGGTTTATGTACATCCTTAAGATTTTTACATATTTACTGCTAAAAATTAAGGAGATAGCAGCCACCTACTAGAATTTCACCAATTTTACCGCTGGAAATCTTAGACAAATTTAGATAGCTGTCGTGCTGGATTCAAGAGTTTTTGTTAAGGTTCATTCATAATGAGATTTTACTAATGCTGAGATTTAGCCACCGCCAGAGATTATCTGAATATTGCCTAGAATTTTTCAGCCAATCGAAAATTCTATGGAAAATGTAATTGGCCCAAATTAGGGCAAGGTAAAAATCGTTAATAGTAAAATTGCTAATGGACCTTTAGTTTTTTTGTTAAATTATCTGCCAATAATTGAAAAAAATAAATCAGTTTTGTTGTCTAGAAAAAATGGTGGGTCAGAAAATAATCGGATTTTTTCTTATTTGTGATGTTAATGAATCATTTGCAAGTTTAATCATTGCAAAAGGTTAATATTCTAATTTACAGGAAAATTCAATGCGAATGGAAGTGCAGAATAATTTGTTCAGGTGTATGTTTAATAGCCTTGGGAGATAGGCGTATATACAATCCTTACATAATCTTTCATTCTTTAGGCCTTTGCTTTTCCTCAATTAAAAATTTGTATCACATAAGCCAACTTTTCTGGTAAAACAATTGGCATAACGAGACATCATTCACAAGCGTACGCTTAAAATATGTCACGGGGGTTGACAACTCTTTGTTACAGCTCTTAACATTAGTATCAATTTGCATTTTGGCTGATTTTGACCCGCCGCCAAAAAAAAAGTTGCTGAATGTATTACTTAAATGTTATTTCTGGTAGTTTATGCCAGAAAAAGTATCTGTTGACGTGTCGTCTTTTTCAAAACTGCCAATACATGGTCTCGCTTGGTGTAGCCTCTATATTAATTTGGTTGGGAAACGGTCTTGATTAGGCCTATGGGTTGACACGAACATCTTCAGATAGGACCGATCTTCCTTTAGAAAAGAGCCGAAAAAAACTGTTCTGCTTTTAAATAGAAGTAAAGAGCAACGCTAAAACTTAAAAAGAGCAAAAATTACCTTGAACGAGCAGGAGGGGGGTCCTCCTTCAATCTTATTCGTAACGCTGAAAAGCTTGCAGGTTCTTTACGGAAAACAACATGGTTTCAAGTTAGTTAATGGGAACCTGGTCCAAATTAATTTCACAGGGCGGCTGATGTCGTCCAGGATCTATTATTTTAGATACCAGCCCACCCTACATCTACACGGATCTTGATTACATTTTAGACTGGATGATTAAATGATGTAAATACTCCATAAAAAATGTGTCAGTGGTGGGCCTATACGACCTCTGATTTGTGCAAAAAAAAGGTCAGTAATTTATCCTCATTTTCACTTTCTTTTATTTTTTTTTGTGAGTAAATCTAAACGATAAGTAAATAGTTTGTACTTGATCAGGTTGTATAGAAGGCAGCAAGGTTTTAGTTTCCACTGTTGTTTGTCAAGCAGGAGGAATTGAATTCAATAGAAAACCGATTGTCTCCCACCCAAAAAGTTTTCTTTAGAAATACGTTCTTGGTGAAGTGGTTATTCTCAAAAAAATCAATAGCTCTTTTTATCCCATTTTCTTTTCTATTCTCCATATATCTTTTTCATTTATTTGAGATATTAAATGAAAAGCAAAACAAGTTTTAATTAACTGAAAGTAAGGAGCAACACTAATACTTAAATCGAACATAAATTATTACATATTTGAGGGGGTTCGCCCCCTCGTCAATACCTCGCTCTTTACGCTAAAGGTCGCCTTTTGTTCCGTGATCGTTTTTTAAATGATACTGGGAAATCCGGCACCCCTTTCATGGAAAATTCCCTTCCCCGATGAAAAATTCCTCCAAGGAAAGATCTTCCCACGTAACCCCCTCTCCCTGTCACCCCCCTCTACCCGGAAAAATTACCCTGAATACGTCTGTATACTTCCCAATAACCAATACTATATGTCAACAATGGGCAAAAGTTCATAACTTGCAGCCCTTCCCTCTGGGGCTGTGGGGATTAAGTCATCCTCACAGAAATAGTTATATAATTTTTCGATTATGCTGAACAAAATGCCTATCTGAAGGTTTTGATCGGATTGCTGGTAAAAAAAAAATGAACTTGGAAGTGGGCCTACTTGCCCTCCAATTTGTTGGTCACTTTCAAAGGGCACTAAAGCTTTTAATTTCTGTTCAGATTAGCCCGCTCACGGTATTCTTTGACCGCTAAGTTGATACGATCACCCCTTAAAAAAAAAAAACAAACAAAACCAAACAAATGAACACGCATCCGTGATCTTTCTTCTGGGAAAAAAAAAATATACAAAATTCCACATTTTTGCAGACAGGATCTTGAAACCTCTACAGTATTGTAGAAATTCCCTTTTATGTCTGATATCACTCTTCATTTTCTAATTTTTAAGAGAGAAGAAATACACGAGGCGGTAAATTAATTAAACAACTACTACTAACAACTCACCACAACACCAAGCCGACTTAGGCCAACAGAGCTGCGCACGCTTCTCCTCTGTCCCATTCTATTCAAAGCCTCCCTCTGAACCTCCTTCCAGGAAGCTCCTGGGAAGTTCCCATTTCCTTTATATCTTTTTTTATGAGATCATCCCACCCCAATCGCGAACGACCGGTTTTCCGTTTAACCCGAGACGGTTGGCCGAAAAGGCAAATCTGTGCCAATCTGTCATCCTTCATCCGCTGAACGTGTCCTTGCTATCTTAACCTTTTTCTCATTATAGCCCTAGAAAGCAGGATTGAACCACACTTTTCGTACAGCCTACCGTTTGAAATGTGGTCAGTCAGTCGAGTACCCAGGACAATCCATAGGCAATATCTCTAGAAGACATCTAGAAAATCTTCATCCGTTTTTCGAAGTGCCTATGTTTCAGGGCCATATTTCACCACTGTCATCATTGTAGCTTCCGATATTCTAATCTTGCTTTGCAGACTTATCTTCCAAGCTTTCTTTAACTCTGCAAACTAATTAAACTATTAATTAAACTGGCAAACTATATTGTCTTAATATGAATTCAAAACGCTTTAGGTCTTTGCATTTTGAAACTTATGATTTACTTCCGGTTTCTCAACATTGTTTAAACATTTGTCATTTACGCCCCATAAAATGTTGGCATAGACAACAGGTCTATTACTACAAAATTTCTGCAAGAACTTTATAAATGTCTTGATAGTATCTGCGGTGTTCCCAGAAAAAAAGGTGTTTGTGTTATTCTAAATCATTGAGTGCTTCGTTTCATTCTGAGGTTCAGACGTTTATTTGGAATTACAGGTTTCCAGCCTTTTGTTTTCTTTGGAACAATCTATAGGAATTGCAAGAAACATGCATTAGGGCCAAAAAATGTGAATAATTTTGTCATGTACCCAATTGAGCTGGGGGAAAATAGTTTTCCTTGGGCTGTAGATTGAGAAAGAATATTGTAACACCAAAGTACAGAGAATTTGAAGACCTGACGACGTAAGGGCCTTGTTTGAGCAAAATTCAATGATAAAAAATGGCAAAATCAACGCCTAAAAGTCATGAAAAACAGAACTTGTCATATCAAAACCGTGTTTCAAAAGGAACATCTCAGATACAGCTAAATATATTATTTCCACCAAAGTGTGCGTTTTAGTCTGAGGCCGATGTCCGGAAATGTTACTATATAACTGTCTGAGAGTCTTCCCTAGACATTTCTGACCCACTGATTTCGAACATCGGGATAAAGTTTCAGCGACGTGTGCTTGACGCTCGACTAATGATTTTCGCTAATTTTTGTCGCTTGGTTAGTAGAAGTTTTTCTTTTTTGCCTCAGATATATGGTTTTTCATTCCTTAGTCAACCAATGCACTGACAACATTAATTAATATATTATTTTGTTGGCATCAGTAATAATCTGCTTCTTCCTTTCAGCACCAGCAGATAAAAAATGAATCGTCAAATGTAAAACGAACGAAATACATTTTCAATATTGTTTTATGATGCTTAGGATACCAATAAGTCTTTTTTTTTATTTACCATCCCCCTTTTTTGCTTGTAGATATTGTTTCTTAAATGCCTTTGGTTATTTTGTAGTTCACCTATGATTGCAAAAAATTGAGTATTTATGATTTTTTTTGCAACAAATGGATATTTCCAACTTGATGAGCTTAGCTAATTATTCAGAGCATACAGGAACAGGCATGTGCTTGATTTTATGTATGCACATGATTCACTGATCCCAATAATTGTATACTTTACGAGGACCAACTATCCGTATTCGAATACAGCCGTTGTCGCGTCTTTACTAGCTAAACATAATCTTTGCTATAAGTTATTACCTAAGTTTAAAGTCTTTTTGTTTAGTGTCGTCTTTCCTGGCAGTAAAATACACATTCTGCTTATAAACTGCTTACTTTTTTCATCTTGGCTTTATTAGTGTAGTGATATAAAGAATCTTGCATCTTTTGTAGGTTTTTAAGGTATTTAGTAAAACACCATTTTCCTTTTGACATTATTTTCCGTTTGACATTGGCTTATTTACTTTAACAAAAGGCTATTAATTTCTTTCTTACGATTGTAATTAATATTCCAGAGGCATTCTACATTTTCCCTCTCAGCGTGTTCTTTCAAGGGTGCCCTTTATTTTCAAAGTATGAGTTTATATAATCGTATTCTTACTCATGTTTCATATATTGATTTGCGCGCTTCGTTTGGGAAACTGCACTAGCCCCCCTATATTTCACCTGGGAATATCAGTTTAAAGAGGCTCTCTGGTAGAAGATGTTAGAAAAGTGAATCCTTAACGTCTTGCAACAAGTCTTCTCTTATAAATATGCTAAATCACTTTAACTGACAGATTAACGATATTTGATAACAGCTGAAAAAGCACCAAAAGCACAATTCTACCATTTTTTACTTGAGACTTGCTTTGTTTGTGTTGCCTAGTAGTGTTGGATGTGCTTTGTGCTAAATTGTCAAAAGCTGCATCATGGAAGCAGAGAAACAAAATTATAAAAGAAGCAAAGTTATTCGAAGTGACACCGTATTTGTTTTTATGAAAACCTGTTTAGATATTCTGTGCATTTCTAATATCGATGGGGTTAGAAAATATCCCTAATAGTGATATAACAATGTATTTTTCACTCAAAAGTGAAATTTTATGCGAAACCGAGAGCTTCTGAAGGTTTTGTACCCTCGTTCACGCTACTTTTCAGGTTCAGTCTTAAAGCTTATCAGAATTCTACTTGTTTCTTTTGCTTAATAACCACGTTCATTTTTATAGTTGTAAACTACCTATGTTTATTATATAACTACTTTTTCAGCTAGATGGCATTAAAAGTCTTAAGTCTTGGTTGTAATTTAAGAGTATATTCAAAATTTTTAATGTCTTAATTCAAGGTTTTCGGGGGCTTGCAATGTGTTAATCGTTGTAGAGAAGCAAGTTTTTTCAACTTAACTGCGACAGTAACAACAACATGGCGAATATAGATTTTCCTGTAAATTAGGAGGTCTGGCAAAACTCCTAGTCTTTATACTCAAGTTCGGTTTGGACTTTACTGGAACCCTTATTGAGCTCAACGAATATAACCAGTTGGTAACTGAAAGTTTTTTTATTTGCCGAAGACCTTTCAGAACTTTCGACTCAAAACTTGATTGTTTAAAGAAATGCCAATAATTAAATCCTTTTATTCTCGAAACATTATGATAACAAATAAAATAATAACATTTACAGTACATTGCTGTTCTGTTCATTCATTCTTATAGCGTGGAGAAGAACAACGAAATCGATCTTTTACTTAAAGAGCAGGGGGCTAAAGGGACGGCATCTGAATCCGATGCAGGATAATTTTGGCTCATTTTCTAATATCAAATTCAGTGTAATTTTTGTATGAAGGGGTCTGCTGACCCTTTACCTTTAAATTAATTTAGTTTTCTTCCTCTTTAAACTAATTTTAATTTGTGTACCCAATGCTTTGAGAATAAGTCATTTAGATTTACCAGCTTTAACCCATAAAATCAGATATTCTAATGTAAGAAGAGCGATCTCACACCCATCAAACATTAACCTGGCTTTGTACATGGAATTTTAAATTTGTATCACAATGCTTCAAAATTTGGAAATTATCTTTACCGTCAAAACCACTGCTTCCGCATTAAGGGGAAAACTTCTGCCCCGCCATCTAGTATCGATATTGGCTTAGTCCAAACATACCTCTAACGAAGAAATGTCAGGGGTTAACCCTTCTACATTTATTTGAAGGGCCCGTTTTTGTGACTTTGAATGTTCTGACACAGAAAGGAGCTCTTTGAGGCTTTATGTACCTCTTCCCCCTGAAAAAGACATACTGCCCCTTCTAATTTTATCAGATGCGCTATTATAACCGTATATACGGCGAGGTAAACGGGTATGTACTAACCATTCATTTTTTATAGACTGCTTGTATGTTGATTGGTAAATGATCCATTCTGTGGAAGTACAGCTTCTGAAACTGAGAGGTAACAAAAGCAGCTTTTTGGTAGTTCTAAGCCTTTTTGGGACTTTCAATATCTACCAGATTGAGTCCTTACGTACTTACTTTGTTCCTCCTACGCTTAGACGCGCGTAGAGCACCAATAGTTGTCAACGATCTGCACCGAGCTTTTAAACAAAGCTCTCCCATTGAGGGCCTCATCAACTTCCCCTCCTTTTCTAGCACCCTGAAGGAGGCTATTTTGGGCCAAAGACCCAAATTCCCCTAACTTGCAAAGACTAAGGCTATCCAACACCATGCGTGGTGAGATTATCATCAATTTTTTTTTCGTTTTAAAAAGTAGGGTTATGAGAAAGAGTCAAACTTTAGCGTAAAAAGCGGGGTGCTGCGGAGGGAACAATCCCTTTCATATACGAATAATTTTCTCTTCGTTTGAAGTTTTAATGTTGCTCCTTACTTGCACTTAAAAAAAACTTGTTTTTTTAAATTTAATTTCTGAACGTTTTTGCTGAACGTTTACTGAACGTTGCAGGTTTCAGTTTTTGCCCGCCCACCATACATGAAGAATTACGGAATTTGCATATTTATTTTATTTTATTTTTTTTTTAACTAATAATAAGCTTACAATAACCTAAGTTTGATGTTTGTTCCAGCTATTTCAGAATGACTCCTGAGTTACAAAGGCTGTTCAATCCGAATAATAACCTCTTTTAAAAGTAAAAAAAAAAAAACTTTAGCGTAAGAGTGAGCTATTGAGGAAAAGCAACCCCCCTTAAATACGTAATATTTTCTGTTGGTATTAAGTTTTAATGTTGCTCCTTACTTTAAGATAAAAAAAACTTATTTATTTATGTAATTGCTGATCGTTTTTTAAATAATGTGAAATCCATTTCCCCCTCAGAGGAAAAATCCATTCGCCCACAGGAAATTCCTCAATGGGAAGATCCTCCCATGCAACCCCCTCCCACAGACCCCCCCCTCACAACGTGAAAAAGTCCCCCTAAAAAGTCATTGCATCCCAATAACCATTACTATATGTAAACAATGATCAGAGTTCGTGACTTGCAGCCCCTCCCCTGGGGACTTTGGGGGATTAAGTCGTGTCCAAAGACATAGTTATTATGTTTTTTGACTATGCTGAACAAAATGGCTATCTCAAAATTTTGATCCGGTGACTTTGGGAGAAAATGAGCTTGGGAGGGGTCCTAGGTGCCCTTCAATTGTTTTATTCACTTGAAAAGAGCACTAGAACTTTTAATTTCAGTTAGAATGAGTCCTCTTGTGACATTCTAGGACCACCTGGTCGATACGATCACCCCTGGGAAAGAAAGCAAAAAAAAACAAATAAACATACATCCGTGATCTGTCTTCTGGCAAAAATTACAAAATTCTACATTTTTGTAGATAGGAGCTTGAAACTTCCACAGTAGGATTTTCTGATGCGCTGAATCTGATCGTGGGATTTTCGTTAAGATTCTATGACTTTTAGTGGGTATTTCCTCCTATTTTCTAAAATAAGGCAAATTTTCTCAGGCTCGTAACTTTTAATGGGTACTAAACTTGATGAAACTTATATATTTAAAATCAGCATAAAAATACGATTCATTTGATGTAACTTTTGGCATCGAAATTCAGTTTTTTAGGGTTTCGGTTGCTATTGAGACAGGCCGCTCCTTACTACATTTCGTTATTAGGAACTGTTTGACTAGTAACCAGAATGCTGGCCAATTTAGCTGTAAGACGAGATCCATAGATGGCCTTTTCGATAAAGTGGCTTATCGTAACATAATATCGTAGAATTGGTAAATTTGAAAAAATTATCAGTCAGCAAAAAAAAAAAACTTATACATAAGCCTAAAAAAATGAAACAGAACTAAGCGAACCACCCATATACACCAACAGCAAAAAAGGTAGATGAAAAACAATCATGGATGTAGAGTGAATGATTAAACTTTCACTTAAAAGTTTCTTCTATTTAAGGCACTTGATAAAGCTGATCTGTTGAAGTTTTTAAGGATGTAAATTTTAATCAGGTCGCCAAATAATTGATATACATGGTTTTCCATTATTTCTGTTTTGATAATGTAGTGCCCTCGTGGCTCTTACTTTTTATGCTTTAAATTTTACTCCGTTTTATCAATATTAGTTTTACAATGAAATGAAGCCCCCACCCTGGCCGAATAATTTACATTTCTTTTTTTTTGTTTTCACAAGCAAAAAGTGTATCCTTGTTTATCTCTTTCTCCAAGTTTTCTCTTACCTCATGTCTAGTTAGCGCGGTCTTATGCCATGTTTATGATATACTAGCTGTAAGCAATTGAAAATTCTATCTGCATTTTCATTTCAGAAGTAAAATGAACGAAAATTTTCTAATTGTTTAAATAAAATAGAAGTTAAAGAAAAAATCATTGAAAAAATCGAAAAACAGCTATTGCCACTCCCCCAAATTTCTCTCTAAAGTTTTGAAAAACGTACCCCCCCCCCCCCCCCCCCTAAAAAATCATTAACTGACGCCATTTGCAGAGGGGTAAGTGGGGAAGGATATTCGCCAGTGTATTGCCTTCAAGTGGCTTAGTACTGCTATCAGCTAACAAAAGCGATTGTACAAGATATCCCATCACAAAAGTGGCCTACTCGTATTTGAATAAAGCATTAATTATTCTCCATTATCGCTCTCTTTAGCATGCTTATAAACCAAAAGTCGTCGCAGTAACTACGTCTTTTTTAATTTTATGCTACGTTTATAATTTGATCGAATCTTGGTTGTGAATTCTCTTCCGTGAACATCATATGCTAATTCTATGTTAGCTATAAAATTTTTGTATGATAATAATCGATATTATTCAAAACATTCTTTTTAAGTTAATTGTCTACGATCAAATCAATTATGTTTCGTTTCTGAACTGAATTCGAAATGACTTTCGAACTTTTCATCAAAATAATATTTATTGAAATATTAAGATCTTCCATCCTGGCTACATAAAGACTCCTTCGTTATGTATCTTGCATTTGAAACCTTGAAAGAAGCAACATTATCTGATATTTTCAGCTAGATTTTGTGCCCGTAAATTTGTTTATAGGGATTGAAATAGAAAGCAATTTGTTCTAGAAATAATAACCCATGCCTGAAGGATATAGGTTAAATGTACTACAGTCATCTAAAGAAATAAATAATATCCTGACTGGAGGTCAGGGTATTATTGAAGTCACGCGGATATATTATGCGATCACAGAGTCTATGCATCAGAGGTCAGTGACCTCTAATACATAACCTCTGTCCAATGATTTTAGTGTCCCGAAAAAGAAAATAGCTTTCTGGTCCTGAGAATTATATTCTAAATTCTATGCATTATATGTCTTATTCCGTAATGTTTAGGCTATCCTTAAAATCTGACTTCAATTGTTTTTTGGAAAACGCTCAGGTGTGTAATGCTAAATTAGACATTTTTCAAAATTTTATTTGTACTGTAATAGTGTCAGGTAGTCACCCTGATCTTTAACTTATTGTCTTTTAGTAAGACTTTTAATGCCATCTACTCTAGTAGACTTTTGTTGAAATGTTGGAATTATTCCTTTAAAAAGGATGGCTTGGCAAATTCATCTAACATTCTCAAAGGGAAACTTTGATGTAAATAAATTTTGTTTGCGAGCTCTGTAAAAAAAGTATCTTCCAAAAGAGATGATAACGACACAGTTGGAATATATCAAGAAAAAACAAATCAAACTCTTTAGAGTGAAGTAGCTGCTTATGGAAAATCTTGCATAAAATGTTTCATTTTGAAGAAGAAATAAAGTTTGCCGTGAAGACTTTTTTTTGCATAATATTGGGTAATTGCATAAAAAAGGCAACAGTTTATCGTTTATCAGGTCAAACAAGAAAGCCGGAACTGAGGGAGATATTCTAATGTAATCCCGAATCCAGCTTATATGTTTTGAGTTAATTCCTCATGAGCTTTTTGAAGAGAATCGACAATATCCTTGCAAGAGCATAAATAATATTAAGCATTCAACATCAAAGAAGAAAATAGATGAGAGAAAACTAGCTTCGAGTTTTGTAGTGGATGTCTGATTCGTCATGAAACCATCTATTGAGGCTGGTTTATCACAAATAGATGCATTCGAACATATAAGTACCGTAAGTTCTAGCTTTCTTGAAATGAAATATTGCCGACTGTTATTTTCAATTGTATACATTGAATGTTTGAACTGTGGTGTAACCAATCATTGAAGACACTTTTGGAGTATATTAAAATAGTAAGTTGGAGAAGAATATTAAAATAGAAGGTTGGAGAAGAGAAAATATTTCAGCTCTCCTGGATCCGTTATCCTTCTGATTAACTTTACGTTTATTACGCAGAGCTATGTTGATTGTTACGGCAGATTGTGCGTTTATGTTCGCTATTTGACCTTTGGAATTAAGTTATATTATTCTATTAAGTCCCGTATATTATGAATGCATTACATGGAACACAAATCAACAGCAATAATATAGTTTTTTCTGGTTATGGAACTGAAACTCTGTTGGCTAATTCCGCATATTCCATTCAGAACTATGTTATTAAGTATGGGCACTGTTTGTTCTGAGCTCTGTGGTTTATCTAATGAAAGAACGGTAAGGTTTGATCCTATCGTCCAAAGACTCTCTTACACGATTTCAGTCACTCCTTCAACTCCAGGGACATTTCATGGGATTTTCTTTACAAAGGTAATTATTAACATTTATCATGGTCAGGGACAAAATTAGTGGTTTGCCATAGCAAAAGCCCTCCCCTCATCGAACCCTTAGAATCAGTTCCCATTGTTTGGATGTAAGCACGTTTTAATCAATGTTTTAGACTTGGATCACCACATTTAAAAGAAGTTCCGGGAAAGAATTCGCTTTCGTAGATTTGCCAATCCGTTATTCTTTTTAGTTTCATTTTGGTTCTACTTTTTTGAATATGCTCTTCATTTTCATTCAATCAGTCCAGCTTGTGCAAGAAAAATCGATTAATCCTCACACAGCTTCTATCTTTGAAGCTTTGAAAAAAGCTGGGTCATTCATCAGTAAGTTTGTAAATCGGTGTCCATATGCAAATCTATTTAGACTCATTTCCCCAATGCACGTTCCTGAAGAAACATCTACATCCAATCAGCTTCTTTTCAGCACACAGTACAGTGATTGGCTGAGACGATTTTCAGCAAAACATCCATGTATATAGACCCATAGTTCTGTCTTGGCTTGTAAGTTAGTTGAATAAAGAGGCTTCTTCGTTTCATATCATCATTTGTGTTTAGTTGTGCTCTCATGCAAGCCTGGCTCTATGTGCATGTGACTGCCGCTTAAACTTGATTAAAGACTGGAAAGTTGTGCCCAAGGGTGTACCTATTAGATCTTGTCCATCCAAAACTTGAAAATTTACTATTATAATACAAAACTCTTGGTTGCACATATTCCCCCTTTTGAGAAGGTACTAATGACAGTTTTGATAATTTCAAAAAATTTAGACTAATTTCCTCTAGTTAAACTCCTTAAGCAATTTGGAAACGTTTGATTAGAATGAAATGATTTGCAGAATCTCAAAATTGAAAGACTTTAAAAATCATTTTCGCAAATCTGTGTCAGTTTTGTTCCAAACAAGGATTAAATCAGTGAGCACATATTAGCATGACAATAGCTGCTATTTTGTTTTTTAAATCATTTTTTTTTTTGGTTTTGATATTTTGTTTTTTTGCTAAAAATGAGTTTTATAAATCGGTTCTTAATGTCGTGATTTTACTATCTATCCTACTGACCTGCAGCCCAAGTAACTTAAGGAGCGAAAAAGAGATCTTTAAGTGTAACTTGACAATGCTGAGACGTGGTGACGAATGTGGTCGAAACGTGTCACTGTCATTGCAACAAAGTAATTACTTGGTCTCGCTATATTTGGCCAGTGTGCCAGCATACTGTAAAGAATTTAAAACTTTATCAAACGTCCCAACGTTTGGAACCACCGATCTCCAGGACAAAAACAAATATATCGAGTGGGAATCGAAAGCTAGCCGTCCGCGTGGTAGGCTAGTATTTTACCACTGATCCCGCAAAGGTTGAATGTAAAATGTTTTGTATAAATATTCCTTGGATTTTGGCTTTTTTTTCCGTCAGGGAAAGGGGAATGGGAACAACCTATAATCAAAATTGTAATATCCACGGTCTGTATCCTGGACTCTGGTACGTGTGGACCACATTCGCCATCCTGAGAGACATAAGACCATTTGACCAAAATGAAAGGACGAATGTAATACTTTTGCAATTTTAAGACAGAATGGAAATAGTGTTTGTAAGGTTTCTCGACGCTCTGTGAACAAGTTGCCCCTGCAAGCATGACTAATAAATGAAGATTCACTATAGAAATCTTTCTTCTATATGAAAAAAGTTAGAGATACTCCATTTTGCTGTGGGTACGGTGGTATGATCAACGGAAGCTTGTAAAGATGTGTAATGTTTTGAGTGGAAGGGGTGGAGTGAAATCCAGCTGACCTTGTGGCAGCCGTGACGGTAGTATGTTTTTAAATATTTGCTTGTTACTCTTTCGGCTAAAAATTATCAGTTTAGAAATTATTCAAGACCTATCTATGAGGAGAATCATCAAAGAGGATCATCAAAATCAGGATCATGAAAATCATCAAAGAGGATTTTCATTTCGAACATTTTCACTTATTAGTGACATTAGAGGATTTTCATTTCGAACATTTTCACTTAATAGTGACATTTTGCGGTGGCAGGGTGTTTTTTTAACCTTTAAAAAAGTTTGGAACTATAGGAAGCTAAGTCAGCAAACCAAGGTTAGAATATTGGAAGCTACAGTGATGACCGTGGTCAAATATGGTTCTAAAGCATGGGCACTCTGAAAACTTGATGAAGATTTGCTATATGTTTTCCAGAGAGATTGCCTACGGATTATTCTAGATGCCCAGCTGACTGTATTTCTAACAGCAGACTGTACGAAAAGTGTCGTTCAATCCCACTTTTTAGGGCTATAAATTAGGGAAAGGTTAAGATGGCTAGGGGGCGTTCTGCTGATGAAGGATAACAGATTGCTGAAGACTATCCTTTTCAGCCAACCGGCTAGGGCTAAACAGAAAGCAGGTCGTCCGTGGTTGGGGTGGTAGGAAGTCACAAAGAAAGACTTAAGGGAAATGCAAACTTTCTGGGAGGGTGTAAAGAGGTAGAATATATTGGGATGGTGAAGGAGTGTTCATACTTGTGTTGGCCTCAGGTGACTTGGTGCTGTGGTGATTTGTTCGTAGTAGTAGTAATAGTAGTAGTGACATTTTGCGGCCATTGCGTTCGAATCAGAAGTCGAAAATGTCAGCTTTTCAGCATGGAGGAAAACGATGATTTTTTGCCATAAAAATCTTCTTAAGCGCGTTAAAGTGCTGGCACAAAAATTAGATCAATCGTAATTAATGTGATTGGGAACATTAAAAGTATTAGAAGGTATGTTTCTTGAAAAGTTTCTTCGCCATCTGTCTGTATCGGAATTGTCGATAGGAAACCCGATATTTGCTTAAGAAAATATTTTAGTTCTCGACACCAAGTAACTAGAAAAAAATTGAGTGTGAGATGCACAAATATTCATCACACTTCAAGAGTGTTTTACAAAAAGAATGTCACTATTAAATTCATTCACAAAAATGTTGCAACTGAAAATGCAACTACCTAGGGGTATCCTATTGCACTTGAAATAACAATCTTTCTTTGCGCCAGGGTGAGATATAAATCCCCAATTGTTTGACATCTTTACATGAAAACAAGTTTTATTGTAAGACTTGTTTATTTTGAAAAACTATTGAATACATCATAATGGTTTTACTTGTGTCTTCATCTTCTTATTTTCTTTAATTATCCTATGTCACTATTATACATTAACCTTGGGCTCTTAACCAGAGAGGAGGGATCATATGGTATGGTTATTTGAGTTGTTGTTAGGCCCTGCAATTCATTATACTCATGATGATTTTGAAAGGCTCATTGATGATTAACCCGGTGATATTTATTCTGAAGTTCTCGTTACTGTAAACTGGGCATGTTGTGACCATACTGGACACTTTTTTGACTTTGTTGGACCTCACTGGAGGTGTCAGACCCCGGTAGAAAAATAATCAGGCGTATAATAACCTGAAGTCTAAAACATTTTTAAATTTTTGAATCATAACACTGAAAAAGGCTTCTCTTTTCTTTTAGCTTCAGCTTTATTTTTTATGCACGATAAAATTTTTCCAATATTTTTTTTCCGCTTATGCCATTCATCATATTTCAATGTTTGTGTATTCTTGGCCCCAAACAATAAATGTTCTTATGTTTTGTTTTTTTTTTACTTTCTTCTTGCATCTCATCTTATGTTTGCATGGCTTTTTTTCAGAATTTGGATGTGAATACGGATGAAAATGTATTCGATGAAGAAGAAATGGTAGTTAAAGTAAGTAAAAATTGTTGTTGTTTTTTATTGGCCATCGGTTATAAATGCCCTCAAGAAAAATGATGCCCTCAAGACATTTTATGATACCCTAATTGATTTAAAATTCGTTAGCCAAGTTTCAAACTAGTTCAGTGGATCGCACTTCTCATGTAGCGGTTATCAGAGGTATGAACTGAATTCAAACACTGGGAGTTGAGGACCTCCATGTTGTTGTTGTTGTTGAGCAAAGAAGCTGAACATTATAGAAGGGTATGGTACCTTAATTTATTGAAGTAAAAGAATTAAATTAAAATTAAAGAAATAAAACGGTTAAGGGGGATTATCTTTGCCATGTAAGATTTCCATGTAAGATATGGAATGCGATCGGTGTATGTTATTTAGATTTAATCCTACATTCAAGAACAGAATAGCACTATATTTTTTTCGGACATTTTGCCAAACTGATAATTTTTTAAAGTGACCTGTTTCAAACTCGCAATTATGTCGACATTGATTGGAAACCAACTGATTATCATTGCCTAAAACTCAGTTCAAGACGAAGCTGCGTATTTTCGCTCACATATGTATAATGTTTGTTATTGATATTGTGTAACAAGGGCGCATCCAGGATTTTCTTGGGAAGGGGTAGGGGCCATTTTAGGGAGGAGGTGAAAAAAACTAAAAAATGCATTAAAACCATGTTTAATATGCATTTTGTTACTTTTTTACGAGTAGCACTAAAATTTTGGAGGAGGGGCTCAAACCCGGTAACCCCCCTCTCTGATGGCCTTGGTGTGTATTAGGTTTTATCCAACGTTTAATATAGCTTATTGCAGTCAATTTCAATTGATTTTCATGACTGGTGCCCAATGAAATGTATTTTATTTTAAAGAAATTAGTTTCAAGAACATTTAAGAACAGAATAGCACTATTTGTTATTGTTCGGACATTTTGCCAAACTAATAATTTTTTAAAGTGACCTATTTCAAACTCGCAATTATGTCGACATTGATTGGAAACCAACTGATTATCATTGCCTAAAATGCAGTTCAAGACGAAGCTGCGTATTTTCGCTCACATATGTATAATCCCTTTGTTATTGATATTGTGTAACAAGGGCGCATCCAGGATTTTTTCGGGGAGGGGTGGGGGCCATTTTAGGGAGGAGGTGAATAAAAAAAACTAAAAAATGCATTAAAACCATGTTTAATATGCATTTTGTTACTTTTGTACAAGTAGCACTAAAAATTTGGAGGAGGGGTTCAAACCCGGTAACCCCCTCTTGGACGGCCTTGATGTGTAATAGGTTTTATCCAACGTTTAATATAGTTTATTGCAGTCGATTTCAATTGATTGTCATGACTGGTGCCCAATGAAAAGTGTTTTATTTTAAAGAAATTAGTTTTCATTGGCTGTCAGCTACAAAAATCAGTTGTAATTAGCTCAGTGTGTGTGTCCATTGGAGGAGAAGTATTGAGCCCTCTAGAAAGAATAGTGGGAAAAATAGAAGGAAAATCAAAAAACTAAATTTGCCACATTTCCAATATTTGTGCTTCCTACATTTTTGGATATATCAAAATAATTACATGCGTACGAATTGTTCGTGGAAGGGCTGTATTTCAGGGATGTGGGCTAAACATGAAAAGAGGCAAAGAAAAAGCGCATGACACAACTAAAACGTGTAAATGATCACAAATATTTTATCATAGCGAAGAGTGCTAGCTTAGACCCCCTTATATAGGAATCCTCTGACCATCCCTTTAGCAATGTTCATTTGTATTCCCGTGATTATCAGCGACAAGGTCCTTGCAGGGTCAAAAAAATATTCAATTACTAAATCTCCACGAGAAAACTTTAGAAACGAATGCTGAGTAATTTATTTTTCCTTTTGTTTACTTAGTACGAATTAGAAAGTTGAAATTTTTTTTCTGTTTTTCTCTCAGGTGGTAAATTGTAAACACTGCAAGAAAATATACTTGAATAGACTGTTGTAATTCGACCTTCTACGGAAGAGGACTTGAAAAGCATGTAATTAATTTACGAGATTATTTATGGATAGGCGCGCACTTGTCGCTTCTGGTTTTGCCTTGAATTTTGGCAACGAATCTGGACGCCTCTTAAAACGCAGCTTGTTCAAGAGCTCCTTTTTGCACTTCACTGTAAATCGGGATGCTGCGCTCTCACCATTTCTTACTTGAGTGATTTCTTCTCAGATTTGTGGTTTGTGTCTTTTCGGCAGTTGTGTTTGTGACTGGTCTTAGATTTAGCTTTGGATCAGATTTATTCAGTTTTTTTTTACTGTTTTCATAAGACAATCGAACGGTTTATCAATTTTTGTATGTCATCGTTCGAAAGAAATTTGAAACTAGTATCAATTGATAGCAGGTTCCGCGTGGTCCGAAAAGTAGGAACACTTTGCCTCGCCGTTTATTGAAGCGATAATCAAGCAGTTGATCGATTTTTGGTTGTTGTGCGTCAGATGAAATGAAAGTGATTTGAAACAAGTGTTGTTTAATATTACTTTCTGAAAAGTTTGAGTGCTTAGCCTCTCCGTTTACTAAGTAACAACGATTTTCAAGAATTTGTAAATCCAGCAGAAGATATTTTGTCTCATTTTACGCTTAACAGGCTGGAAAAAGGCTGATCCGAATAAATAATCACCTAGGATTAGGGTGAGCTCTTGGACGTCTTTAGTTCTTGATTATAGAAATTAAAGAGGTAATAGTAATCCGAAGCTGCAGTGATTAGTACAGTCAAGTAGGATTACGTATCCTCACTGCCTATTGGCTAACAGAATTTCCGTTGATTATTCGATCAAAACTAACTGTAATATTCAAGCGAAATACTACTCTTGTCACATTTCCTCTATAAAAAGAAGAATAACTCAGAATGAAGCCGGATAAGTAAATTTGTTTGAGGTAAACAACAGGTCTAAACGTTTGAATAAGAGGAATTTTAAAAAACAAACAAAATTAAATAAAATATATCTAATATATGTATAGCTGCATTCAGTTAAAATAACCGTTAATTTGAATTGGGATATGCTGAACAGGGATATTTTAGGTCCCTAAATTGAGCAGCATATTGTTGATTGTAAGTACAATTTTAGTAGTTTTTTATGAAATAAACACATGCCTACCTACCTACGTACCTCTGAAATTGAGACAGTGTCTTCAGTTATTTATTCTTGAAACTTGGTGTACAAATAGTGATGGTGGGTGAAATGAATGGTGACTAGAGATTGCCTTTTATACATTTATGCCTTGCGCTTCAAAGTATTTCATAATAAGCTGCTTTAAAGTATTTATCTTCAGTTCGAAATTAGAAGCACTAGTGAATTGCTGGGTTTCCATATCGTCATCACGGATGTATATTTTAATGTTGTCGAAGTTATATTTGAATTAAATCAAATTTTGATTAAGATCAAACTGGGATACCTTTTTACTGATAAAATTTGATTTGTGAATGTGAATATCATTTCCTGTGAAAGGAAGACTAATTGTTTCGAATTTAATGTGCTATGACAAGTGATTTTATTTATCCGAGAGTTTTGCTGAAATATTTAACGACTTTTCACTAATTTCAACAAAATGAAAGGAAAAATTATCTTAAAACGCTTAAATATCCAGGTAAGAAAATTAGTTCCATTCGTATTATTTTTCTCGCTTGTAGGCTTTGGTAACGCAGGAATCAGAGGGAGGGGGGTTCTCTGTTGAATTTTCAAGAGATAATTTCAATATAGCCTACAATTTCAACAATATGGATATTCAGTGAGAATCTTTCTCAAAATGGAAAGATTAAATGAAAGGGGAGCTCCTTGAAATGAAAGGAAAGGGAATTTTCCCTTTTAATGAAAGGGAAGCTTCTACTGAAACTTGTACTTATTCAAGCTAATAATAATTTCTTTATGGTGCATGAAACTCATAGTCATCTAATATTTTTTTTTCTTTTACATCCATTGGGAATATCGTTTCACACGCGAACCAACAACGGAGCTGCGGTTATTTGATTTTTTTTTTTTTTTTTTTTTTTTTTTTTTTTTTTTTTTTTTTTTTTTTTTTTTTTTTTTTTTTTTTACAAAAATGAATGGATGAGGAACCAGGCTTTGCAAACGCAAGTTAGAGTGGTTCAGAAATTTTCCTTCTTTGTGATGAAAGTTCTTAAGCCGAACTGGCCAGACATGACAATAAACAATCAAGAGAGATAAAACTCTACAAAAAGAAAACTTAAAACGAGACGACGGCCAGTAGAATTAAAAGACTAAAATAACGCGGATATTTCGCCTGTATAAAACAAGGCGTCTTCAGCACAAGATAGAAATAATTAACTAAGTTTCAATTTTCATAAATTTTTCCTCAGTTGCTCTTTGATTCTCATTGAAGTAACTCGCATAGCTGCTTTTCCCTACGTGGATAAGTAGCGACAATTGTATTTATTATATTTGGTGATGGTTTTTATTTGTTTTTAGATTAGTTTTCTTTTAATTTTCTATCTTGTGCTGAAGACGCCTTGTTTTATACAGGCGAAATATCCGCGTTATTTTAGTCTTTTAATTCTACTGGCCGTCGTCTCGTTTTAAGTTTTCTTTTTGTAGAGTTTTATCTCTCTTGATTGTTTATTTTCTTTGTGATTTTTTTTTTGAAATATTTGGACATTTTTTTTTTCTGTGTAGGCTATAAAGGTGCCAATTTCTCATTTCCTCAGACTTTATTAATCCTTTCTAAATTTTGAAAATACATTTTATTGGTATTTTCATTTAAGAAAAATAGATAAAATACAAAATTGTCCCCCTCCCCCTGGATATTCTTTCTTCACTTAGAAAAAATGGAAAAAATCCTTGTCTTTTCCTTCTCTGTGCATTTTTTGAAATAGTGTCCCTTGTATAAGCTCCTTACAGCTTATTGGTTTTCAATACACGAAACTTAATAAGGGGCGATATCGACTCGACTTTAAAGTCAAGTCGAGCAAAATTTGAACTCGAGTAATTTCTCTAGAGGTCTGTTGCATAATCTTTCCATGATATTTTCGTTTATCAACAGAAAAAGTGCGAATAAGTCTGTCTGGCTGGTTAATAAGAATTTTAACCTCCTGAAATTTCAACCCGGTGTCACTATCTTGAAATAATAAAGATACAAATAAAGTGTGGGATTCGTTGGATAAGCTCCTCTGCTCCCCTTGTATAAGCTCCTTACAGCTTATTGGTTTTCAATAAACGAAACTTAATAAGGGGCGATATCGACTCGAATTTATAGTCAAGTCGAGCAAAATTTGAACTCGAGTGATTTCTCTATGAGGTCTGTTGCATAATCTTTCCATGACATTTTCGTTTATCAACAGAAAAAATGCGAATAAGTCTGTCTGGCTGGTTAATAAATATTTTAACCTCCTGAAATTTCAACCCGGTGTCGCTATCTTGAAATAATAAAGATGCAAATAAAGTGTGGGATTTGTTGGATCGATGAGTATAAAAGAAGTTGCTTCTAGAAATACAAATACTTGTTCTTTGCCTTGAAAATTGTGCCAAATAAGCCCCAAGGAAACGAGTTTTTTAAACTCTGACTTTGAATAAACTAAAAGCATGTACATAGAATCGATTGCTTTTGACACTTCATCAGCTGAACAAGGAACTTAAGAATATTTAGATTTGTAATGATATAATTTCTACTTATTTAGTGCATGTACTAGGACCTCATTTGACGAAGTATTTTCAGTTTATGAAATATATAATTTGAGGGTCTGATTGTAATGAAGTCCCCGTAGAAAAATGCCATGATTTGAAGATGTTGCTTTTGTTTACGGCAAACGTTCGTCTCCATTAACGCTTTGGACTTCGTCCTTTACACTTAATTAAATAAAAAAAGTTTTTTTTTAACTGCAAGTAAGGAGCGACATTAAAACTTAAAACGAACAGAAATTATTCCATTTATGAAATGGGTTATCTCCTCCTCCACGCCTCGCTCTTCACGCTAAAGTTTGACTCTTTGTCACAACTCTACTTTTTAAAACAATGTAAACTTTAGCGTAAAGAGCGAGCCGTTGAGGAGAGGACAACCCCTTTCCTATACGGAAAGTTTCTGTTCGTTTTAAGTTTTAATGTCGGTCCTTGCTTGCAGTTTGAAAAACTTGTTTTTTTTATTTAATTTCTGAACGGTTTTTAGTTAATATATGTTTTGATTTTGGCTCACCACACATGAATAATTAAAACGAAATTTGCATATTGATTTTTTTTTGGCTAAATGGCTTTCTCATAGTTTTGATCGGACGATTTTGATTGTCAGTACCTCGCTTTTTGCACTAAAGCTTCAATTTGGTCCCAATTCTTTAAGAATGACCCCTGATGAATCAAAAAGGCTGTAGAATAAATTGTTGAAATTACTAAAAATACTTCAGTGTAAAGAGTGAGGTATTGTGGAGGGACGAGCTCCCTTATATACGCAATAATTTCAGTTCGTTTTAGGTTCTATTGCTGCTCCTTATTGCTGCTCCTTATAATTGCTGCACCTGAAAAAAACTTTTTATTTATTTTCTAATTTTTTTAAATAATGCTAGAAAATCCTGCCGCCCCTTCATGGAATATTCGTCTCTCATGATAAATTGCTCTATGTAAAGATCCTCCCACATAACTCCCTCCCCCAACTCACTCACCCCCCGCCAACGTGAAAAAGTCCCCTGAAAACGTATGTACACTTCCCAGTAACCATTACTATATGTAAACAGTGGTCAAAGTTTTTAACTTGCAGCCCCTCCCCCGGGGACTGTGGGGGATTAAGTCGTCCCGAAAGACATAATTATTAGGTTTTTCGACTATGCTAAACAAAATGGCTATCTCAAGATTTTGATTCAGTGACTTTGGGAAAAAATGAGCTTGGGATGTGGCCTAGGTGCCCTTCAAATTTTTGATCACTTAAAAAGGGCACTAGAACTTTTAATTTCCGTTAGAGTGAGTCCTCTCGTGACATTCTAGGACCACTGGGTCGATATGATTACCCCTGAAAAAAAAACGCGCATCCGTGATCTGTCTACTGGAAAAAAAAATACAAAATTCCACATTTTTGTAGATTTTCCCAAAAGAGAAAATGTTTGAAAATTTGAGACGCTCTTATAGACAAATTCTAAAAGGTACAAAATTATTCACCCGAAACTCTATAGCAGCTATTTTAGTTAAAGATTTTTGCAAAAACCTAATAAACATTCAATCAAACATTTTGGATGAATCTCTGAACTTATCCGAAATTTAAATCGCAATCCAACAGTTTAATTCTTAAGCAGAAAAACTTCTTTGTTTTTGTGTTGTTTTTTAATATTCCTTACGCTAAACAATATATTTTTACTTCAAAAAAAACTTTTCAAAAAAACTAAAGAGCTGTAAAGCGCCAGTCACGCTCTGGCTGAAAAAAAAAATTGAGTGAAATTCTGATAAACTATTTCGGGGGAAATTTTTCCTATTACTTCTTATGTTCCTTGGCGATTTTGGATGTTGTTGCTCTTATAAAAAGGGATTTTAAGTTCAGTAATACGACGAGTGCTTAAAATTTAAGGAATTTCTCATTTGCGAAAGCCTGACACTGCTTGCCAAAATGTCATTTCTTTAGTGTTCATAAAGTAATTTAGGAAAAAAGCCAAATTGGCAAAGAAACCGTGACGATTTCAATAACATTTCTGGCAACTTTATACTGCTAGACACACTTCAATCCCTTGCTTTATTCCATGATTTGTTTTGTTTTTTGCTTTACAATCCTTCATTCCTTACATAATTTTTGAATGTAGAACTGAAAATCTCTTAAAAGAAGAGAGAAGAAAAACGAGAATGGGTTTTGTAAGGCCAACGAAAATACTGGATGCAGCCAAGCCGATATTTCGAGAAGACAACTCATTTTTGTGCAATATTAGATAATGTCAAAAAAAAAGAATCAAGTTCACATTTTCTGAGCGAAAAAGCGAACGCTTTAAATGACAAAATAAAAAAAAACAACATAACAGGTAACATAAGAAATAAACGAATTAAAAACAACAAACCCAAATAAAAAAAAATATCTTTATGTTAAATATCTTAGAATTCGTTATTAGATACATCAGCAGTAGAACTCAGCAAAAAAAAGAAAAAAAGAAAAAAAAAAGTTAGAAAGGTAAATTAATAATAAGAATTGGCCAATCTGGGCTACAAATATTTAGGGTCAAAACTATTCTTTGTTTTAAAACCATTAAATAGCAACATAGCAACTTTAGTGAATATCCAATATCGTTTTCCAGATATGTAGTTACCGTGTTTGTCTTTTGGAATTATATATTCAATATTAAACTCATGGTTTGTAACACGTGACTTCGAAAACCCTCAAATAATGACATAACGAGAATTGAATCAAATGTCATTTTGTTATCAGGATATAAGATTTATGTAGTAGAAATATGAAACTGTGATTAGAAATTGTGTAAAAACTTAGATGACATTTTTAAAAGGTGTAGGCTGCATAGTGCGATATTTTTGGAGGAGCTCTTATATTGCACAAGCCATTTTGAAACCTGGGCTTCTCGAGGTTTGGTTTTGGTATTCAACTGCCCAATCTCCGACTTCCCAATGCAGTAGGCTACACACATCAATCCAACCTCTGCTGGAGTTCATTCTAACAACAGCAAACAATCGGGAAGATTGGAGGCTCGGAGCCATATAGTGTCCTTTGCTTTAGTTCAACATCCCCCTTAACATTCCCTGAAAGTTTCACATTAATACCCTTAGCCTATTCGTACAGACCGAAATCAAACATTCCCCCTTTCTCAACACTAGTATATAAATACTTGACAAATTGCATAATTTGTAATCGTTCCCCGGGGCTGTTGGGCCATAGAGGAGGCATAGGTATTAGACCTTTTTACTATTTCAAACAAAATGGCTTTTTCGAAATTTCGATTAGGGTTACGGGGAGATCAAAGAAGGGTAAGGTAAGCCGAGCCGTTCCTTAGATATTGCTGATACTCCCTTTGGACAACCAGCATGCATACAGTGTGTTTTAATTTTGTTCCACCTCCTCCTTAGCATCTTTTGAAAGTTTCACCTTAATACCCTAAGCCTTTTTGAAGAGGCAGGATAAAAAAATCCCCATTTTCTCAATAACAGGCCTTATATGTAAACAATGGGCGACTTGCATAGCTCACAGCCCTAGCCCCAATGGGGTATATGTCACAGTTATTTGACCTTAAGACTATTTTGAACAAAATGGCTATCTTCAAAATTTTTCGGGTCTCTGTGGGGAAGGGCAGCTAAAAAGGGCGTGCAGAGGGGGGTCTCGCTGCCCTCCAATCACACCTTTGGTCTCAAAAAGGGCACTAGAAGCTTTAATTTACAGTCAAATTATTCCCTTCTGAGGTTTCTACGACACCCCTTCTGCAAGAAGTATATCTGAAAAAAAAATAGATCAAACAGTTCGTGGTAACGAATTGTAGTAAGGAGCGACCCGGCTCAATAGTAAACGAAACTCTAAAAAACGGAATTTCGATACTAATAGATACATAAAAAAAATCGGATTTTTTTGCTGATTTTAAATATATAAGTTTGATCAAATTTAATCTTACTCATCAAAAGTTACGAGCCTGAGAAAATTTGCCTTATTTTGGAAATAGGGGGAAACATCCCCTAAAAGTCATTGGATCTTAACACACCATCGCATACAGCGTATCAGAGAACCCTACTGTGGAAGTTTCAAGTTCCTATCTATAAAAATGTGGAACTTCGTATTTTTTTGCCTGAAGACCGATCACGGGTGCGTTTTTATTTGTTTGTTTGCTTGTTTTTTTTCCTGGGGTGATCGTATCTGCGTGGCTACGTGGGAGGATCTTCCCTCGGAGGAATTTATCATGGGAGAAGAGAAATTCCATGAAGAGGCCGCAGGATTTTCTAGCATTATTAAAAAAAAAAAAACAATGAAAAATCATGAAAAAGTATTTTCAACTGAAAGTAAGGACCAGGATTAAAACTTAAAACTAACAGAGATTATTACGCATATGGGGGGGGGGGCTCATTTCCTCCTTTATACCTCGCTCTTTACACTAAAGTATTTTTAGTAATTTCGACTATTTATTCTACAGCCTTTGTGATTCAGGGGTCATTCTTAAAAAAATGGAACAAGATTAAAGCTTTAGTGTAAAGGGCGAGGTATTAACGAGGGAGCACACCCCCTCATATACATAATAAAAATATACGAATATAGAAGTTCGTTACGTAAGTTAATTCGTAAGTTGTGTATATTTTTTAATAATAAAAACGTTCGTTAAAAATTAAAAATTCTAGTTTCCTTTTTAAGTGACTGAAAAATTGGAGGGCAACTAGACCTCCTCCCCCACCCCTTTTTCTCAAAATTGTCTGATCAGTAACTAAGAGAAAGCCATTTAGCAAAGAAAATAAATAATACGCAAATTTCGTTTTAATTATTCATTTGCGGAGAGCCAAAATCAAAACGTGTATTAATTCAAAAACGTTCAGAAATGAAAAAAAAAACAAGTTTTCTCAACTGAAAGTAAGGAGCGACATTAAAACTTAAAACGAACAGAAATTACTCCTTGTATGAAAGGGGCTGCTCCCTCCTCAGCGCCCTGCTCTTTACGCCAAAGTTGTTTATTGTTTTATAAAGTAGAATTGAGAAAACGAGTCAAACTTTAGCGTAAAGAGCGGGCGTTGATGAGGGAGCAGCCCCTTTCATACACGGAATAATTTTTGTTCGGAGTAATTAAAAAACTTGTTTTTTATTTAATAACACACTGAAGCCACTCTAGGTAACGCTTGAGCGTTATCTCTGATTTGGGATTAAGATGCCTTTATATTCAATGGTGTTTACGAAACAGCAGTGAAGTTTTCAAACAGTTCGTGGTAACGAACTGTAGTAAGGAGCGACCTGGCTCAATAGTAACCAAAAATCTAAAAAATTGAATTTTGATATCAATATCTACATCAAAAGAATCGCATTTTAATGCTGATTTTAAATATATAAGTTTCATCAAGTTTAGTCTGACCCATCAAAAGCTACGAGCCTGAGAAATTTTGCCTTATTTAGGAAAATAGGGGGAAACACCCCCTAAAAGTCGTAGGATCTTAACGAAAATGACACCATCAGATTCAGCGTATCAGAGAACCCTACTGTAGAAGTTTCAAGCTCCTATCTACAAAAATGGGGAATTTTGTATTTTTTTGCCAGAAGACAAATCACGGGTGCGTGTTTATTTGTTTGTTTGTTTTTGTTTTTGTTTTTTTCCCAGGGGTCATCGTATCGACCAAGTGGTCCTAAAATGTCGCAAGAGGGCTCATTCTAACGGAAATGAAAAGTTCTAGTGCCCTTTTTAAACGACCAAAAAAATTGGAGGGCATCTAGGCCCCCTCCCACGATCATTTTCCCCAAAGTCAACGGATCAAAATTTTGAGATAGCCATATTGTTCAGCATAGTCGAAAACCATAATAACTATGTCTTTGGGGATGACTTACTCCCCCACAATCCCTGGGGGAGGGGCTGCAAGTTACAAACTTTGACCAGTGTTTACATATAGTAATGGTTATTGGGAAGTGTACAGACGTTTTAAGGGGGATTTTATTTTGTTTGGGAGTGGGGCTATGTAGGAGGATCTTTCCTTGGAGGAATCTGTCATGGGGGAAGAAAAATTCAATGAAAAGGGCGCAGGATTCTCTAGCACTACTATAAGAAAACAATGAAAAATAAACATGAAAACGTTTTTTCAAATGAAAGGAAGAAGTAGCATTGAAACTTAAAACGAACAGAGATTATTACGCATATGAGGGGTTCTAAAAATACTTTAGCATAAAGAGCGAGGTATTTAGGAGGCGATAAATACCTTGCTCTTTATGCTAAAGTATTTTTAGTAATTTCAACTATTTATTCTACGGCCTTTCTGATTCAGGGGTCATTCTTAAAGAATTGGGACAAAACTTACGATTTAGTGTAAAGAGCGAGGTATTAACGAGGGTACAAACCCCATCGTATACATAATAAAAATATAAGGTTATGAAAGTTTGTTACGTAAGTTAATTCTTAAGTTACGTATATGTTTTACTAATAAAAACGTTCGTTAAAAATTCAAAGTTCTAGTTGCCTTTTTAAGTAACCGAAAAATTGGAGGGCAACTAGGCCTCCTTCTCCACCCTTATTTCTCAAAATCGTCTGATCAAAACTAAGAGAAAGCCATTTAGCCAAAAAAAGAATTAATATACAAATTTCATTTTAATAATTTATGTGCGGAGAGCCAAAACCAAACATGCAGTAATTCAAAAACGTTCAGAAATTAAATAAAAAAAACTAATTTTTTTTAGCTGAAAGTAAGGAGCGACATTAAAACTTAAAACGAACAGAAATTACTCCGTATATGAAATGGGTTGTCCCCTCCGCAATCCCTCGCTCTTTACGCTAAAGTTTGACTCTTTGCCACAATTCTACTTTTTAAAACAATTAAAAGCTTTAGCGTAAAGAGCGAGGGATTGCGGAGGGGACAACCCATTTTATATACGGAGTAATTTCTGTTCGTTTTAAGTTTTAATGTCGCTTCTTACTTCCAGCTAAAAAAATTAGTTTTTTTTATTTAATTGTTTACAAAAACTGCTGTTGATCGAAAACTTTTGCTGTAGGTGTCCCTGGCTCCTCCTTGATGCCCAGGACGACTCTGGAGGCACAGGTGGATATTAGGTCTAAGGTTAAGAAAAATCAAAAGGAGCTAGTTCTAGCTAGCGTCAACAACATATACAGAAATACCGATAGCTATATTTTATGCATTCAAAAAATGTAATCTATAACACATATTTTGATGTCCTATTGCATTGGCAACACCCTGGCTCTTTCAAACATTGACAGATTCGGCACGCTCTAATTGAATGTCTTTATTTTTTATTATTGCTTCCGCTTCTGCCCATGCGTTTCCGTATGAAATTTTTTTTAGCCATTCCTTGCCTGATCGCATTATCAGTAATCCCCGCCTTTTAGCCTTATGGCTATAGTTGACTATCTTCAAAGTAACAAAAGTCAGTGCAGTAGAGAAACGTAATAACAAGTTTTGGATGGTGTCTCTTAAAAATGGTTTGAATTATTGTGAATTGAATGGTTGTGTTTTTTCTAGTCAGGATTAATTTCTAGTCTAGTTTTTGGATAAAGGATGACCTGGCGAAGATGGAAGTCTTTGTGGACGATTTCTCCTAAGAAAAAACCGGTACTAATTTCTTGGATTCTTGACTATCCTAATTTTAAGGTTAATTAGGTGACAAGCAGTAAATTAGTTGGCATAAATGCAGCTTAATTGGATCGTATTTAAAATTAATTGTTTGCTAAAGGCTGCTTAAAGGTCAAATTTAAGCAGCTTTAAATATAATTTACCCTTGGCTTAATTGACAAATTTGAGATCTTTCGTTGGTAAGCCTAGGGCAGGCCTAGTCTGTGACGGGCGCCTACGATATTTATGGAGAATTGCCACCCCTGAAAACTCAATAAAGCCAACTATTTTTAAAAGTTTGATAATCAAGGCAACTCTATGTCCAGGGGGCACCCCCCCTAACGTAGTGGTAATTTTGGGGTTGGGGCCACTTTCTCCTCCCTTCGTTCGAATTTTGGTTTATTATTCATTCTTAATAATACACCTCTGTGATCGTGCATCAGGGAGGAGCAATCCCCCTCCTATATTAATTCTCGACAACTGTGTTAGCATAAGCTGTGATGGATGCAGTGTCAACATTTGTGAAAGGCGAGGGGCAGTATCAGAGATCCAAAAAGTTGCTAAAAGAAGCAGCCTCTTTGTATGCAAAAATCCTGCTCATAACCTATCGATTCCCAAGTGCAATAAATGCCAATATGTAAGGAATGCTCTCGGTACTATTAAAGAGGTTGCATGTTTTCTAGTGCATTGGCACAATGAAATTTCGTCCTTGAAATGTTTTAGGCCATCATGTACTAGGTTGCTGCAAAACTCGTTCGGTTATCAAAGTATATAAGATTCAGAGATGATATGCCTAAAATAGTTGAAGCCCTTAGAATTGTATCTTCATGGCATGATAGTTGTTCATCGACAAAAGCAAATTGCCTGCTGTGCGCAATTCTAACCTGCGATTTTATTGTCACTGTTTAGCCTACTGTTTGAGTGATGTAACTGACACAAATCTTGCACTAAGCAGATTACTCCAGACTGAAGCATTAGATTTGTTTTCAGCCACAGAAAAAAAAATCCGAAACCTTAAAGATTTTAAATAAAAAGAGTGAGAGATGTGATGATTTTTTCCAGATTATATTTGAAAGTGCAGAAAAAGCTATGGACGTGATTGTTTGTACCGGTATTCCAAGAATGGCAAAAAAAATTATCGATCTAATTTTCCCTTGACTGTCTCAAAAGAAGACCAAGACAATGTTTTCATTTATTGGAAAAGAGCTGTTTATATTCCAGTAATAGATTACATTATTTCTGACATGTCCGACAGATTTTCTGATGAGTCAATGACATGTTATTCACTAAATAGGTTGTCCTCAAAATTTAGATTCCGTATCTGGTCTCCAAATTTTGAAATCTAGATAGAGCTAATAAGTCACAAATTCTCATATTTTTTGACAAAGTAGTGAATCTTTAATGCTGAAAATATTAATTGGAATATTCGCATTACGAATGACTCTAACTATGAAACGTTTAGATCTACAACACATGTTTTCCAGAGCTATATCCAATTAGACGAGGTATGTTATCCACTTCTAAAATCCTTCCTTAAAATTCTTCTTTGTCTTCCAATCTCAAGTGCCACAGCAGAACGCAGTTTTTTGACATTAAGATGGCTAAAGACCTGGATGCGGACCAGGATGTCAGAAGACCGATCGACAGGACTTGCAATTCTAAACGTTCATCGAAATATTGAGGTCAACATCGACCGACAATCAATATGTATTGCGGAAGCAGAAAGAGAAAAATAGACTTTGTCTTATAAAATCCGTAAAAATTTCTTTGCTCTATTTTTCCTGTTCCACAATTAAACGAACTATTATTTAATGTTCAATACATCTTTTACGCATATAAAAGTTGCATCTTAATCCTTATTTCCTACTCTTCATTACCATCATAATTTGTAAGCGATACTAAGACCTACATAGTTAGGTGACATGGTTGAATTGTATGTTAGTTTTGAAAACATTTTGGAGAAACTAAATTTCAGCTTGGGGATGGGGTGGGTGGAAAACTGGGATTAGGGGAAAAACTGAGGTCTGGGATGCGAAGTTGCCCCCTCTGCCTCGTAGCAAATTACGCCCCTGACCCCAACCTATTGCCGCTTATTGGTTGGAGAAGTATAGGCTTGTGGTTCTGGAACCACTAAAAAGTTGTATATTAAAAGAAGGATTACTTGTTGTTACATTTACTTATTCAAATTATTTACTTAACAATTCCATCGTAATATTCTCTCCATTTGTAAGATTGTGCGTCCGAAGTGGAAGAAAGACAAATGAAAAGAGTTCTTCAGGAGAATTTAGGTAATTCTTCCCAACGTTTTGAAATGAAAACAAATTTATTTTATAATACCATTGATCCTGCTGTACAAGAAATGATCTTTTTTTGAAATTTTGATTCGTCATGGTTGCAGATGTAGCTGCAACCTAGTAAAGAGCGAACAACGACCCATAGTAACCAAAAGTTAAAAAACGCGTTTTGGAAAAAACTGCCTTGTGAGAAAAAAAAGTCATCTGATACTGATTCAGGAGTGGTAACTATTATTTCGGTTCGTCTTAAAAGTAAAACTTTATTGCGAAAAGAAATTTATGGTGATTTCGAAAAAAGCCTGAGACTCCTTAAAAATGGTGTCAGATCAAAATGAAAAGTGTACCGTAGGGGTCAGCATGGTCAAAAACCTATAACAGGGAAATTATGGCCCCCCTCCTTGAACAACAAGGAAGATCACCCTTTTTCCTTCTGTAGCACTGATCTAACTTCGAATTAAAATCGAATAGTTGTGTGCATCAAGCCATAGCAAATTGCAGGAAAAGCCAAGACAGATAGTCTGATTGAGTGAGAGACAAATCTTGCATTAAACCCCTTATTAGGATTGTATAAAAATGATGTTTGTTCATTTGTTAATAGATAAGTCTTTTATATTATCCGTCCGTTTTGTGTCTCCCGTTTTTTTTTCAGCAGGACTAGCGGACTACCAGAATACCATAGATATATTCTTAATAGCTCATTCAAAAGTTATTTCTCATACCTACATGCTTTTATAAATTTCGCCACCTGCAAGTGCTATATGGCACTAGAAGGCGACCCGAAGATCATAGACAGATTTTTTATAGCTCACATAAAAGACGTTGCTCATATCTACGTTCTTCCTATGAATTCCACCATCTGCAAGTTCCGAATGGCACTAAAAACGACACTTTTGGTGCCATGTCTCAAGTGAAAAGGCTTGGGCTATTGGGCTAGCAGAATTCATAAGAGTTATGTTTAATGGCTTATTTGAAAGCTATTGCTCATATCTACGTGTTTTTTATTATCAATTCTACCATTCGTAAGTGCGATATAGCACTAAAAATAATACTTTTGGTGCCACTTCTTAAGTGGTATAGCTCTGAAGTACAAAACAGGTACTATTGTAATATTTATGTTCCAGAACCCTCAACTGGAGTTTTAAAATAAACCCTCCCATACACTCCCCCTCCCAGCCCCCTTAGTAAGTTTCATAAATCGTCTGCTCATCAGTAAGCTACTGAAACATTAGCAGGCTACCACACCACCGTAGATAGATGTTTAATGGCTCAATCAAAAGCTATTACTTATATTTACTAGGTTTTTACAGATTCTACCATGTGTTAGATTTCACAAATTTCAATGGTAACTAGTTTCTTGTGAGGATTTACAATGAACTCTTTTTCATGGATGAAGCATTAGCTGCAATCTAGTAAAGAGCGAACCACAGCCATACGTTAAAACGGTCTTTTTTTCTAGGCCTATGGGGCTACTAAAAAAAATCATAGAGAGATGCTTAAGAGCTCATTTAAAAGCTATTTGCCACATGTACGCGATTTATATAAATTCCGCCATCTACAAATGCCATATGGCACGAAAAAAGACATTTTTATGCCGCTTCTCTAGGGGTGGGGCTAGTCGGCTACCAGACCACATCTTAGATAGATTTTTTTTAGCTCATATAAAAAATATTGCTTATATCTACGTTCTTCCTATAAATTCTACCATCTGCAAGTTTAAAATGGCACCAAGAACGGCATTTTGATGCCATGTCTTTAGTGGAAAAGCTGGGGATTGTGGGCTACCAGAAGTTTTTAGAGTGATGTTTAATGGCTCATTTTAAAACTTTTGCTCATATCTACGTGCTTTTTATCAGTTCTACCAATCGTAAGTGAGATATAGCACCGAAAACAACACTTTCTGTGCCTCTTCTTAAATGCAAGATCTTGGAAGTATAACGGTATCATTGTATTAATTATGTTCCAAAACCCTTAACTGGAGGTTTGCAAGAACACCTCCCGCATGTTCCTTCTCCAGGCCACCTTAATAAGCGACACAATTAAAGTCCTACAAACACCAATATATTAAATTACATTATTAGAGGTGTGTTTCTGTTAGTATAACGCTTACTTCAAATTAGATTATCATGAGTTCGATTGCAGCTTGGGTTTTTTTCAATCATGGTTTGTCCCTTCTTCTGATAACTTGTCAGATAATCCACTATTTTTGCAAATGTGATGCACTCATTATTAAAGCATATCCCGGAAAGGCTCATTTTAAACCCATTACTCATATCTACGTGCTTTTTATCAATTTTACGATCCAAAAGTTCCATATAGTCCTAAAAACGGCACTTTTGGTACCACTTCTTAATTGGAAGAGTTTGGAAGCATAAAACGGTACCATTGCAGTAATTATGTTCCAAAGCCCTTAACTGGAGGTCTATAAGAACCTCTCACATATAATCCCCCTCCAAACCCTCTTAGTAAGTTTTGTAAATCCCCTGCTCATTTTAAAAGTAGAAGGCAATTGGGAAAATAAATTAACTGGAACTAAAAACTTTCCAACTGAAAATCTACTAAAAATTACGCTTGAATGATCAACAGTTTTGAATCTAACCTTCAAACTTCACTCTGCGACGACGCATGTGTGTCTAACCTCGGTAATTGAGGGGAAGGGACGTCCATACCCCCTTAGATTTTTGCTTCTGCCTAGGTTTTGTAAAACACCTTTTTTTGGTCATTTGAGTGGAAAAGGCACTTTTTTCATTAAAAAAAAAACGGGGTAAACAACCGAAAGTGCACTTTGTGGGAATGTGCTATCAAGTCAAATTAAAAAAAAACGATTAGGTATAAATAAAAGCTTTTAAATGAGCCTTAAACAGCTCTCTTTTGCTACAGTAGCCTTCTAGTTCTGCTAGTCAATGGGTTATTCCCTATCTTCATTGTAGCTTTTTAAGGTGAAGTCGTCCTAGTAAAAACAGCTTTTTGTTCACCGAAAAACAAACGTTCCTGAGAAACATGTCTCTGCAGTAATTTCTAGAGGTGTCTTATCTCCCCTAGATCGGTGATAGTTAGAAATTATATTAAAAATAAGTTTTCAACAGAAACTAAGGAGTGACAAAACTTAAAATAAACATACATTATGCTGTATAAATAAAAAAGACTTTGGCAGTGCTTTTTCTACATTATATTTTAATCAAAAACGAACAAAGATTAATTTAAAAAAACGAAGTTTTTACGAGGGAAGTAAAGAGCGAAGTTGTAACTTAAAATAGACAAAAAATTATTACTTCACACCCTATCTAATATGTATCAATGAAACTAGTACAAATAAACCAACTAATTATGTTTCCCTATGTTTCTAGGATAATAGAAAACTAGCGCTTTACTGAAAACACAAAATAATATAAGATTTTTGGTACAGTAAAAGCAAACCAATTAAGGACACTTTATAAACAATAGAAATATTATCAATCCCTTTTAAGATAAAGCAACAATCCATTTTAGGATTATTGCTTTATTTGTTTATTTTTCGTTTAATTTGGTATTACTTCTATACAATGGCTCAGCTCAATGACTGGCTCTCGTTTTGGTTCTGAAAAGAGCTTGTCATGATTAGTTTGTAGACAAGTTCGAAGTAAAGCCATCTTGACAGTATCAGGACTATAGGCTGGCTTTAGAATTTGTATCATAGCTTAAAATTCACTGTTCTTAGAGATAAATAACCGGATTTCCAGAGTCCATGTTATGTCATATTTGATCTTCATTTTAAGTAATTTTAAATCATATTTCTTACAATTTAAGATTGTATATTACTCACTATTGGTATTATAGGAATAATGATGCAGCTAGATGAAAATGCTACCTAAAAATCCAATATTTCTTTATGTTGTTCAATTACTTTGCGGTTATTAAAAAAATATTTAATTTTCGCTTATGTTTTTAAGATAATTTTAGTTGTATACTGAAAGTTGTGGATGCCACAACTGGTGTAAGACTTTGAAAAGCTTTACAGATTAGTTTATTGTTGTCAGGCTACTTACTCACTTTTGACTCCCAAATCAATATTCCTGATACTTGACTTTTGTATTTTCAATAAAGTGCTAGTTTTCTATTATCATAGAAACATAGGGAAATATAATTAGTTGGTTTATTTGTATTAGTTTCATTTTAGATAGGCTGTGAAGTAATAATTTTCGTCCGTTTTAAGTTTCAACTTTACTCTTTATTTCCCTCAGAATTTTTTTTTTTTATTTTAAATTAATCACAGGCAAAACTGAGTATCATCTGGGTTATAACGTAGAAATCCGTTTTAGCAGAGAACTGAAGACGTATCAAGGAACTTAATTAACGGGGAATCAATGTTAGGGGTATATATGGGACCATTGATGGTGTGTGGGTGGAGTGCACCGTCAGAAAAATTACTGTGATATTTAGAAGAGCATAAAGAAATGAATATAAAGGTACTACTTTTATTTTTCAACCGTTTAGTATTTACTGTAGATTCCATTGTTAATACGCCTTAATTAGGCAGTCTAGATCCCTAAAATAACGTGAACGCACTGCTTTAAGGCTATTTATTTTTCTAGACTAACAAGTTTATAACCAGGCTACTATCGTACGCACCCTATGGGAATATATCCTCCTACAATTCTATAGAATGGTTGTTTACTTCTAAATGGGTTAAGAAAAATAATCCTTCCGCAGTCACTCAACGAAAAAAACAGTCTTGGTTCTTCGCCCCATCCTCCAAATAAGATTTAAAATAGAGGCATAGACTTGTCTGGGAAATTGTATGAGGGGAACAAGTCATTTTTCTTGGGATGGAATAATATAGTGTCACTCAATAAGAAAATATTGAGCATCAAATTCTGTAAATTGGCTGTGATAAGTTGGAACTGATAAGAGCTTCTTTGTGGAATTTAGTCCTTGAGGTTCAGCGCCGTCCGTATTCTTTGAGGATGCAAAAATTCCTGGTCAAGTCTTCTGACACGCTTCTCTTCAATTGTGGGAAAATATAAATAAAATGGCTGCCGAAAGAAAGGCGGTTAAAAAGTCAGTCTTCGTGTCAGAGACTCAGCCTTTGAATGCCACTGCAACCTACACGTTGTCTACCAACAATAGTTTTTACCAACAATAGTTTAATCCATGGGCTGTCTAATTTCACACAGTTTGAAACAATCTCATTGACCGCAATTTGGATCGCGAAAGAACAGCGTGTGAAATATAGTTGCAAGTTAGATTAGTATGTGGTTGGAACCCGAATAAGGCAGACAAAACCTTGTACTCAGGGGTGCCTTGGGGGGGGGCATTTTTCTCGTAGTGTTTTTCCCCCATCCCTTTCTCCTAGCTCTTGAAAAAGTACCTCTCTTTTTTGGTACATACCTTTTGGGGATGTATTTCCATTGAAAAAATAAAATGGAAAACAGCAAAATCGCCCACCTAGAATCTGAAAAATATATTTTTTGCGAATTGGTGCCACTGCTCGTCATGGATTTTGAAGCAATACACCTGAATACCAGGAGGTGAGAAGACATTTTCGTTTCTCTTAACTACAAAAATAGGAATATACCTTTCGTAGGCAGCATTAAGCGTTGCCTAAGTAATGAGCGATATGACTTCAGTGCAGGGTCGTTGCTAACCAAAATGTTTGGGGGGTAGCTAGTAATTTTACCGACTGGCTGGTCATTTTTAATGACTGTTTTTTATCAACAATTAGCATAATGTCTGTTTTGAAAACGATATGTAAAATCACTGCACGAGTCGGTAAAACCGCTGCATTTCCCGACTGAGATTGACATTTCGGTAAATGTCATGTCACTGTATCAATGCTCTTTATTTAACCAGCTGGAAAATAGTGGTACCGTCTGTAAAATCCTGGCAGAAGTCGGTAAAACTGCTGAATTTATCGACCAAGTTCTAGATTTTTGCTGATGACATCCCAGTACTTTCCTGGTCTTTATTTAACGAAATAAAATCTTTGCCGGGCGCCCAAAACATTTGGGGTCGTCCTCCTTCCCCCAATACGTGACGGCCCTGTTTCAATATATATCTATATCTACATATTTAGTTGTTATTTTTTTCAGCATATTTGGCATGGTAAGAGTTGTAAGAACTTGGGGGGGATCCCTTGAATAAAAATTTGAAGTTTTAGTGTTTTTTTAAATTCAAATGACATTGGGAGGGGGGGGGTAATGATCCTCCTACTACTTCCTTTGAGCTTTTCCTCAAGTTCCAACGGTTTCTGATAAAACAAAATTTAGATAGCCATTTTCTTCAAAATAGTCGAAAGTTCTAATAGTTCCAAACCTCTGGGGATTACATGGTCGTTCACAGATCCTGGGGCGAGGGCTGTAAATTATGCAAGTTGCTCATAGTTTCGATACATATTTTAATATTGGGAAAAGGGGAATGTTTGACTCAGGGTCTCCAAAAAGGCTAATAGAACGAAGGTTTAAGCTTTCAGGGAATATTGGACAGATTCTAGAGATATGGTGTATGCAGATTGTCAAATGGGCCTAAGTTGAAACTTTCAGGGCATGTTAAGGGGGATGTAAAACTTAATCCAAAGATACTATGTCCATCCATGTGATCAAAAGGAGATATTCATAGTATCTCAGGAATGGCTAAGGATATTAAGTTACAAAAATCCCCTAAATTTTCCTAACATATTTTGACAAGTGATTCCAAGAACTTGGCTAGACGTGCTAAGCGAAAAACTGGGATTGGGTAGTTTTACACTTTGGTTGCCAGAAGCGATTCTTGTATTATATCCAAATCTGTTATAAAACATTCTAGGATAAGATTATTAATAATATTAAGTATTTACATCCATTGATAGAAAATAAGTATACCTGTGAGAGAAAGGATATTTAGCCTTAGATACACATTTCTCGCTGAATCTCTTTGTCCGTAATATGCTAAAGTCCTAATGGAAGAATTCTGCAAATCCTTAAGGCGTTTCAGAAGCGATTGACAAGTTGAAAACCATACTGAACAATAATATTAAAGGTAACAATGGACAATTTAAGAATGCATAAACCTAAGAACAGTTTTCAAACAAATATGCTTTAATATCCTCATATCTCCTACATTACGGATTGTTTTAGATATTACAAACATTTATAAGCTTTCAAAAGCAAAGTATCCCATCTAAAATAATGCCTAAAAACCTAGTCGAAAACATTCTATTAAGAATTGAACTTCAACATCTCAAATTATCTTCCCGAGTTAAGTACATTTTAGAGCGAGCAAACAACACAAAAATAGACTTGTTAAAGTTTATTTAAGCTTGTTTAATCTAGTTCACTTCTCAATCAAACTTTTGTTGTGCTCGACTGCATTGACAATGAACGGATTCTTCTCAGTTCTCTCTCGCACATGTCGTCAGATTAGTGTCTTCAGCAAATAAAGTTGATGTTTTAACAGGAATCATATCTGGATCTCCCTTATTTACCGAATATTAGTAAAGATGACGGGGCGCAGCAAAGAGGATGGGTGCAGTGAAGATGTAAAAAGCAGAATAGCTAATGCATAGGATTTTTTGCAATTTAAAAAGTTTGGATGAATAGGATGTGAGGGATTCCTATCGTTTTCTCTAAGAAATCATGTCCACGCCAAGCTTGGCAAAACTATGCCAAACGTTTTCCATCTCATCCGTCTGTAGCCAAGCGAAAAGCAGGTCTTCAAAGAACGTGTGACTGAGGACTAAGAATAAATTAAAATAAAATTGGAATTTTATGGGAGAGCACCATGAGTGAAGTTTAGGTTCAGATTGCGTTAAAGGAATAGAGTGCGCATCTGTCTTGATCTCTGGTGAGTCGATGGTGCAATGAGGGTTAAGTAGTAGAGGCTTTTAGTAGAAGAGTTTGGGCTGCCATTGAAGGGTCCAGAGCGCAATATTGCTCTGCAATAGTTGTGCCCTGTTTAAATCAATGAAAGGTCAAATAAGTCAGAACAGCCAATTGGAGCATACAATCAATTTTTATATCGACCGTTCATTTATATGTTGCATTGTGTTTAGGGAAAATGGAACCATACACTGGCTTCTCTCCACAGTGAGAGACTATATATACCGGTATATAACTATATAACCGGTACTATATATATATATATATATATATATATATATATATATATATATATATATATATATATATATATATATATATCCTCTGCTTGTTTTAATTTGCAAATCTGGCAAAAACAAATATTCTTTTCAAACACTTTTATTCAGTTTAGTCTGTTGAGGGAAGCAAATTCAATTTCTAATCGATATGGGTTATCGTATCGACCAAGTGGTCCTAGAATATCGCAAGAGGGCTCATTCTAACGGAAATGAAAAGTTCTAGTGCCCTTTTAAGTGACCAAAGAAATTGGAGGGTACCTAGGCCCCCACCCACGCTCATTTTTTCCCAAAGTCAACAGATCAAAATCTTGAGATAGCCATTTTGTTCAGCATAGTCAAAAACCGTTATAACTATGTCTTTGGGATGACTTACTCCCCCACAGTCCCCGGGAGAGGGACTGCAAGCTAAAAACTTTAGAGTTTACATACAGTAATGGTTATAGGGAAGTGTACAGACGTTTTAGGGGGATTATTTTGGTTTGAAGGTGGGGGTTGAGGGGAGGGCGCTATGTGGGAGGATCTTTCCTTGGAGTAATATGTCATGAAAGAAGAGAAATTCAATGAAGGGGGCGCAGGATTTTCTAGCATTACTATAAAAAAAAACAATGAAAAAATAAACATGAAAAAGTTTTTTCAACTGTAAGTAAGGAGCAGCATTAAAACTTAAAACGAACATAGATTATTACGCATATGAGGGGTTAATCTCCTCCTAAAGACCTAGCTCTTTACGCTAAAGTATTATTAGTTATTTCAACTATTTATTTTACGGCCTTTCTGATTCAGGGGTCATTTTTAAAGAGTTGGGACAAAATTTAAGCTTTAGGTAAAGAGTGAGGTATTAACGAGGGGACAAACCCTCTCATGTATATAATAAAAATATAAGAATATAACAATTCGTTACGTAAGTTAATTCTTAAGTTACGTATATTTTTTACTAATAAAAACGTTCGTAAAAAATTAGAAGTTCTACTTGCCTTTTTAAGTAACCAAAAATTGGAGGGCAACTAGGCTTCCTCCCCCACCCCTTTTTTCTCTAAATCGTCTGATCAAAACTAAGAGAAAGCCATTTAGCCAAAAAATAATTAATATGCAAATTTCATTTTAATAATTTATGCGCGGAGAGCCAAAATCAAACATGTATTAATTCAAAAACGTTCAGGAATTATGTAAAAAAAACTAGTTTTTTTTAAACTGAAATCAAGGAGCGACATTAAAACTTAAAACGAAGAGAAATTAATCTGTGTATGAAAGGGGCTGTTCCCTTCTCAACGCCCCGCTCTTTACGCTAAAGCTTTTTACTGTTTAATAAAGTAGAATTGAGAGAAAGAGTCGAACTTTAGCGTAAAGAGCGGGGCGTTGAGAAGGGAACAGCCCCTTTTATGCACGGAGTAATTTCTGGTCGTTTTAAGTTTTAATGTTGCTCCTTACTTTCAGTTTAAAATACTAGTTTTTTTTTATTTAATTTTGAGGCAGAGGTGGGAGAGGTCTCGGCTCGAAGTTTGATAGTCGAGTTGTTGTTCATATTAAAGTATGAATAAGTGATGTGTTACGTTGAAATGAATTATGATATGATATATTTTTTTTTGTCCGAAAACAGGACTAAAATATTAAAAAGAATAGAAGCATTTAAAAAAAGGTTTTTTCTCCGAACGTGCAGAAAAGTATGAAAATATTTTTCCCTACTGCCTAGCCTAACTGAAATTTTCGAGCATAAATTTTAAAGCTTAGAGTAGTCATGGCATGTGTTATAATTATTCATGAACGTCTTTGTATGTCAGGACCACCCCTTGCATTCATTTTTAGTCTTAAATTTAAAGTTTTTGACAGCGGAGTCAACTAGGGAGGGAGATGGGGGGGGGGAGTTTGTCTCCCTCTAACAATCCCCGGTACTTATGTATTATACCAAACACTCAAGAAGGGAAGTCAGGTTAATCAGAATGAAATATGCTAAAACATGATGAAAATATGATTCTTTAGCTTATACAATAATATAACGTGGGCTATATATATGCACATTGGGTGGGGGATTAAAATAACCTAACATTACCCCCTCCTAATTTGCAAATATAGAGACCAAATTGCACAATTCCAATGCTTTTTGTCATCTGTCATTTGTCTTTGTTGCTATGAAACCGGTTTCCCGAGATCTTACATTTAGCAAACTCCTCGACTGTGTTTGGTATTATACATAAGTACCGATTTCCCTCCCCCTAGATTTGAAAAATACATTTGTTGTGCATTTTCATTAAAAAATGTCTTTTTTGGTATTGGTCATTGAAAAATTGAAAAAGAAACAAAATTATCCTTCCCCCCCCCCATACTTAGAAAAATATATTTTGCTCCCCCTGCCCTACATTTCCATGAATTGATGTTTCTTGCTTTTTGGAAGACAGACAATAAAAAGAAAACTATTTTTGATATTTAGTTTCTTAGGCAACACTATTATTATTCTTTTTATTATTAGCGTATCTGAAGCCAGTCGAGCGAACACAAAAAATTATTTTTCAAGTCCTTAGTTCTTTATTGTGGTATGGTTTATTGTCACTTGCATGTTCAGGCTGATCCAATCATTTTTCACGTCTCTTATCACTTTGCTGATGAACAAATAAAGCATCTATCGTTTGTATATCTATATAATTCGATTTTATCACGGGTTTTAAATGTGACATTCAATTTGGACAATCTAAAGTCAAGTCGTTTTATTCTGCAATTTTAGGCCTTATATGTTCTGTTTTATGTGTCTTGAGATTACAAGTTTTAAGAGGGAAAACTAGAGATACTTGAAATTTTGTATTGAATGTTTAACGCAAGAGTGATTATAATAATCCTTGCTAAAAATAAGGAAAAGAATTAGATGTTGATATTAACTTGAATATAATTAATGTAATCAGTTTTTTTCATATTTAATCTAAAATTTTGTAATTAGCTGTTGGAAAATTTGGTGCATCAAATAATAAGGGTACCTGTATAGCCGATATTACTAATGGTGTTTGGAATACAGAACTTGTTATGCTCTAAGACAAACGCAGATGTCTTAAAAAACATAACAAGTTCTGTATTCCAAGTAAAAAACTGTATTCCAAAGTCCAAGTAAAGGAGACAAACCTCTCCTTTCCACCCAAAGTTAATACCTGTTCTATCAGAATCTTTTAAGTATACATGTAGGAAAGATGGGTATGTAGTAACTAGGGCATGATACAATTAATCTGAATCATAGAAACTGGATGTTTCAAGAATTGGAATCGGGACCGGAATCGGCGAAATTCACCCTGGTCTTAAATATTACACCCAGTTCTCTGTTTGTCAGAAAACAAATTGCCAATTAACTGGAATTAAGACATGAAAGTGACTGAAGATATCTTTGGTATCACTCATTCATTATTGTATTGTGGCAAGAGAGTTTGAAGCATTAGAAACCATGGGAATTTTACCTATTTGGGAAAGAGTACGTCTTTGTCTATGTACAGTCAAAATCAAAGTTTGCTCTAATCAGAAGCAAGATACTAAGAACTAAGAAACAGAGTTTAAAGACAGTGAATTGAAGAATAATAGAATGTGGATGTTTTGGCTGCTAAGCCATCAATTCATTCTTAACATACATAAATGAAGGAAAAAGAAATTAAACACCAAGAAATAAAAAATAAAATTAAAACATCTAGAAACAAAAAGCGAAATAGGTTAAAAAGAAATAAAACAAATCGAAAGGATATAAGGGAAAAATAAAATGGAATATTATGATTAAGGTAAAATCCACAACAGACGCCCAAATTATGCTACAGTCAATTCGGATCAATCAAGCTAAAGCAAAAAGTTGAGGTTCATAGGTAATTTCTTGTCTAACTAAAAATTTACCAAATCATAGCAAAATTAAATATGTAATTGTGTTGCTCCAGTCAAATCCAGGAGATTCAAATCCAGACGGATTTTTTTTTTATTTGTGATTTTTACTTCGATTTATGTTTTCATTTGTGTTCTCTGGTTTTTATTTTGGTTTATTTTACCATTCTAACCCCATACTGTTTTAAGTTCCTTGATGTTTTAGTTCTGTTTTTTTTTCTTCTTTATTTGCTCCTATTTTTTGGCTAGTTAATTCTGATTTGGATTTTTGAAGTGTTAACTTGGTACTTTCAAGTGAAATACAGCACTAAAATATTGAAAGTAGAATTGGAAGGGTCGTATCCAGTATTTTGTTCGGGGGGGGGGTTACAAATACAAAAAAACGTGTCAAAACTTTGTTTATATGCATTATTCTGACGTTTTTACGAGTCGGAGAAACACTTTTTTTTTGGGGGGGGGGTCGGCTTAAACCCCTAACCCCTCGTGAATACGAACTTGATAGTCGGCCATATTTTAATTTATTTAGTATCAGAATCGGGACTAATATGTGGAATAGGAAGATTAAAGTAAAATACCATCATATCGTCCTATCAGCAGTAGGAACTTGAAACACCTTCTTTGGATTTAAATGGGGAAAATGTCCCATTCTGCTAAGTTTCGTCAACAAAGTCATCAGTAGGTTATTTTGTCAAAGTTGGTAATCTAAGCTACTGATATTTGTCAATATTTGCAACTGCTTCCAAGGTATCTAGAAACTGACTTCATGGTACTAAACATCTGTATTGTTATGGGACAGGGTTGTTGGACGACATAGTCTACCCTAGTTTTAGGTAAGAAATCCTGAAGTGTTTAAAAAAAATGTTGTAACACCAGAAGAATGTACTTCTTGTCTTTTTTACGAAAAATTTTGCCATGTTGCACAATAGTAAAAAAAAAAGTAGGTTGTTTTTACATCAGTTAGACACCGGGAATAGTCAGCAATGTGTATACTCATTCATATTAGCTTTATCATCTTCGCGTTGTGCTGCTGATGTTCCTAGGTGTCGGAATAGTCCCAGTGTGTTTCCTGTCTATTTCAAAACTTAAATCTTTTCCTATATCTATGCCCGTTTCCGAACGGCATCTATGTCTATCGTTTGATTTTTCTTCACCGGAAAAAAAAGTTTACATCATATACAAAAGTTTAATGGATATCATCGTTAGTTTTTTAATTACTTATGTTCTTCTCGTAAAATTACTTGACTTTCTTTGTCTGAAACAAGGAAACAAAAAACCTAATAAAACTAAAAATTGGTTTGTAAGCATATTTAGTATTTCAGCGCAAAACGAATTGGGTGCACTAAAACAAATTGTTTCATATGAGTACAAGATGAGCAGAACCATTCAGAGGGTGGGGAAGGGAGCAACTGAGTCAGCTCCCCAGGGAGCTGTAGCTGGGGGTTACACACTTTGATAAATTTTCCCTTTGAGTTTGGCTTTTTTTATTTATATTTAAGTCGGGATAGGGACGCTGTAATTAATTTTGTCCTGGGAACCATAAACCCTAGGGACGGCTCTGAAGATGAAATGGACATCGAACGGTGAAGCCTGCTTGAGCGATTAGTAGTATTTTTGGTAATAGTATTTTATTTCTTTGGAAGATCCTATGCTTTAATCATATTATGTTCATATATGATCATATTATTATATTTTATTGAACTGGTTATAACCCATCAAAGACCTACCCTACTCCGCGTTCAACAGAACCTATTGCAATTAATTGCAAGTTTATTGAATAAGAGTAATGTTATGATTTTCTAGCAAAACCAAAAAAAAAAAGAAAAAACTTGCAACCCAATCAAACCTTTGCAATTAATCGAAAATATTTTTAATCTAAGGGTTGTCTACTTTCTACCACCTAGTGGGCATTTAAAAGCGCCATGTATCGCAAACAGTTCCGCCGCACGTAGCACAATCCCCATAGCGTATGGCACACTTATACCCACGCTTGGTACATTCCTGGTGCACGTTATTCCCAAGACTCAATGCTCTCCCTCCCCCCTCCGTTGTTAGCTTACCCTGATAATAGATAAATATACCAAGAATTTTCCAAGGATTTTTTTTTTGTCTGTGAAAGGACGACTGCGGCTTATTAACCTTTGAAGCAGACTAAGGAAGAAAAAAAAATCATTACGTTGCAATAAGCATTTTGGTACATAATTCAGTAATTGAAATTACTTATTGAAAGCCAAAAATAGTAAAAATTAATTGCAATTGGCACTATTAAACCAGGGGCTAGCTTCAGTTTTTTAGTGATTCGTTATTGACCAGATTTGTTGGAATAAAACCCAAATCTTCAGGTTTACAAAAGTGAAGTATGCCTAGAATTTTCACATATCATTATTTTCATTTGCTGTTCTTTTTTTTCAGGGCAACTCGCCATCTGTTCCAGCTTTGGATAAATATGTAAGTCACAATTTTATACTATTGATCTTAGGTAAATTGTCTTTCGGAATTAAAGAGCGAAGTTGTACGTTAAAACTAAGATAAATCATTGCTTCGCAGATTAAGGAGGATATATATATATATATATATATATATATATATATATATATATATATATATATATATATATATATATGTATGTATATATAAGCACCTTAAATAAACTGACTGGTGATATTTTCGTATAAGCCTACCTGTCAAATTCTAAAAACTAGCATTTTGCAGAAAACTCTAAAGGTCTCTTAGGATCAGAAAATTCCATTAATTTGAGAAAATAAAACATTAATTTATGATATCGACAATGTTTACTATACAGTTTTCATTATTGAAAAACTCATGCAAGCGCAGTTAACAGTTCGTGGTAACGAACTGTAGTAAGGAACGACCCGGCTCAATAGTAACCGAAACTCTAACAAATGGAATTTTGATACCAATAGTAACATCAAAAGAATCGCATTTTAATGCTGATTTTAAATATATAAGTTTCATCAAGGTCAGTTACACCTATCGCCTGAGAAAATTTGCCTCATTTTAGAAAATAGGGGGAAACACCCCCTAAAAGTCATACAATCTTAACGAATCACACCATCAGATTCAGCGTATCAGAGAACCTTATTGTAGAAGTTTCAAGCTCCTATCTACAAAAATGTGGAATTTCGCATTTTTTGCCAGAAGACAGATCACGGATGCGTGTTTATTTGTTTGTTTATTTTTTTTCCCAGGGGTGATCGTATCGACTGAGTGGTCCTGGAATGTCGCGAGAGGGCTCATTCTAACGGAAATTAAAGGTTCTAGTGCCCTTTTTAAGTGACCAAAAAAATTGGAGGGCACCTAGGCCCCCTCCCACGCTCATTTTTCCCAAAGGTCACCGGATCAAAATTCTGAGATAGCCATTTTATTCACCATAGTCGAAAACCTAATAACTATGTCTTTAGGGACGACTCACTCCCCCGCAGTCCCCGTGGGAGGGGCTGCAAGTTACAAACTTTGACCTGTGCTTACCTATAGTAATGGTTACTGGGAAGTGTGCAGACGTATATTTTTTTGGTTTAGGGGGGAGAGTGGAGGGGGGTTACGTGGGAGGATATTTCCATGGAGAAACTTCTCATGGTGGAAGAGAATTTCAATGAAGGGGGCGCAGGATTTTCTAGCATTATTTGAAAAAACAATGAAAAAATAAATATGAAAAGTTTTTTTCTAATGAAAGTAAGGAGCAGCATTAAAACTTAAAACGAACAAAAATTATTGCGCATATGAGGGGTTTACCTCCTCGTTATACCTCACTCTTTATGCTAAAGTATTTTTAGTAATTTCAACTATTTCTTCTACGGCCTTTGTGATTCAGAGGTCTTTATTAAGGAATTGGGACAAAATCTAAGCTTTAGTGTAAATAGCGAGGTATCGACGAGGGTTGAACCCCCTCATATACGCAATAAAAACATACGAATATAGAAGTTCGTTATGTAAGTTAATTCGTAAGTTACGTATATTTTTTACCAATGAAAACGTTTGTAAAAAATTAAAAGTTCTAATTGCTTTTTTAAGTAATCAAAAACTTGGAGGACAACTAGGCCTCCTCCCTCGCTCCTTTTTTCTCAAAATCTTCCGATTAATTGCAATTAATTAATATGCAAATTTTGTTTTAATTATTTATGTGCGGAGAGCCAAGATCAAAACATGCATTAATTTAAAAACGTCCAGAAATTAAATAAAAAAAACAAGTTTTTTTAAATGAAAGTAAGGAGCAACATTAAAACTTAAAACGAACAGAAATTAATCCGTATATGAAAGGGGCTTTTCCTCCTCAACGCCCCGCTCTTTACGCTAAAGTTTCTTACTGTTTTAAAAATAGAGTTAAGAGAAAGAGTCAAACTTTAGCGTAAAGAGCGAGGCGTTGAGGAGGAAAAGCCCCTTTCATATACGGATTAATTTCTGTTCGATTTAAGTTTTAATGTTGCTCCTTACTTTCGTTTAAAAAAAACTTGTTTTTTTATTTAATTTCTGGACGTTTTTGAATTAATGCATGTTTTGATCTTGGCTCTTCGCACATAAATAATTAAAACGAAATTTGCATATTCCTTTCTGATTTTCCTTTTAAATCAATCTATTGATTCTCGGAATTTTGCTCGAGCTCATACAATATGAGCTCTTGGATCTTCCGGCCTCGTCACAAATGCCATATGAGCTTTTAGCTCTTGTTAAGGATAGGGGGAGGACTCAAAGCGTCTTGTTTTAAAGTTCTAGGCCACAAAAACAATCGGCTGTTGTAGAATTTCTGTTTTTCTTGCGTCTTGACCCTTTTTGAACAAAAATTCATGTTTGGTGGCACAAAATTTATGAAAACACCACTTTGCTTTAGCATAATCTCTTAGTTATGTGAAAATGGAAGGGAATATTAGTTTTATTTCAAATGAGCCCTCTTTTGAGGTTCTACGACTGCTGGTTAGATATGATTACCCCAGGAGGGGGGAGGGAAGAAGTGAAAAAAAGGAGACGTATTAGTAGGCTACTCTCCGTTCAAAAATGTTGTTTGCTTGTTGTTCAAAGTGGGGGGACTGTTATTCTTTTATAGTGGTTCTTTAACCAAGGGGATCCCAGAGGTGTACGTTCCATTGCAATTTGATGCCATTTTCGAGGAGTTTCAACCTCTTTTGAAATTCCCATACATTGGTTTTTGCAATAAAACTTACTATTCAGATCAAAATAATAGTTACTGTTCCTAAACTAGCTACATTTAGTAATTATTTCTCGCAGGACAGCTTTTTTTTTTCAAAACATGTTTTGAACTTTTGGTTACTATATGCCTTGAGTCGCTCTTTACTCGGTTGTAAATACCGCTGCTGCCATGATTTACAACGGTTGACAGATTCTTTATAAGTCTGAGTTGAAAAGGAAAAGTCGAATGTCTTTCGAGGAGGAAAAGATTTCCAGAAAAAGAAAGGTCTAAACGAATCCTTTATTTAGCTAATAGATTCTAAGGCTGCTAATACAACTCTGTATGTTTTACATGGTTCGCAACGAATATTTAATGATTAATTTTGAATTATATTTTAAAAGGAAAAAAAAATGCGGGGGAATATTAAATTTGAAGATATTTTGGTACCTCCAAAAAGTGAAGTAAGAAAGGTCTTATTTTATGTCCTGTTTATTCATTGTCAGATTATTATAAATTATTTACAATTTTATGAAGTGTACTAGACAATGACATCAATTGTAGGGAATTCCCTCCTGCTCCAAGATTTTTGCCCCCTCCTTCCCCTTGATTCTGGATCAAGTCCAACTGTGATACAAAATGTGGCTTTTTTGGATGCAAGAAAATTAAAAGGTTTATCAGAACAAAATTCTTATTACTTTATTTATAATGAATACTTTATTTAGCTAATAGATTCTAAGGCTGCTAATACAATTCTGTATGTTTTACATGGTTCGCAACGAATATTTAATGATTAATTTATAATTATATTTTAAAAGGAATAATGTAAAGAAAAATTGTGGGGGAATATTAAATTCGAAGATATTTTGGTACCTCCGAAAAGTGAAGTAAGAACGGTCTTATTTTATGTCCTGTTTATTCATTGTCAAATTATTATAAATTATTTACAATTTTATGAAGTGTACTAGACAATGACATCAATTGTAGGGAGTTCCCTCCTGCTCTAAGATTTTTGCCCCCCCTTGATTCTGGAAAATACCTTTTGCCCTTCCCCCTCTCTTTATTTGCACGAATTGACCCTGCTGGTGCTGGATGAATCCTATTCTCTCCAACGTTAAGAATCTGGTTTTAACATTCATACTAATTTCGAAATACCTAGTAGTTAACGAACCTAAAACAGTACGTCTCGTGAATTTACAATTGGCAGTTGAATTCTGTACTATTTACCTTAACTTTTTTCGTCTTTCCGTGTATTTGGCCTTGAAATGAATCTTCAACTAAATATTGCATTCTATCATCAGGAACACATGCGGTAAGTTCTTGACTAATCATTTTAAGTTTCTTGTTAACTAGGACTCTGGAATGATTGGTAAAGAAATTGGGAAGATGGAAGGTGCAACTCCAACTGTGATACAAAATGTGGCTTTTTTGGATGCAAGAAAATTAAAAGGTTTATCAGAACGAAATTCTTAGGTTTACAGAACTCGAGTAAAGCAAAATGTGAAGGTGAAAAAAAAAAACATGCGAAAACGCAAGACCATATCCGTGATTTTTGTTCAAAAGGGATTATTTAATTTGCGGGGAAGGCCTTACAAAAAAACGTAAGGGCCTTGTGAGAACACTCCGTCAATGGAATTCGACACAGGAATAATGAATTAGGAGACATTTATATTGTTTTGTACCTTTATGTTGCTATAGTCAAAAATCACATAAACAGTTCGTGCTAACAAACTGTAGTAAGGAGCGAACCGGCTCAATAGTAACCGAAACTCTATAAAATGGAATTTCGATACCAATAGTTATATGAAAAAATTGCATTTTAATGCTGATCTTACCCATCAAAAGTTATGAGCCTGAGAAAATTTGCCTTATTTTAGAAAATAGGGGGAAACACCCCCTAAAAGTCATAGAATCTTAACGAAAATCACACCATCGCATTCAGCGTATCAGAGAACCCTACTGCAGAAGTTTCAACCTCCTATCTTCAAAAATTGTGGATATTCATATTTTTTGCCAGAAGACCGATTTTTTTTCAGGGGTGATCGTATCGACCCAGTGGTCCTAGAATGTTGAAAGTCATTCTAACGGGAATTAAAAGTTCTATTGCCCTTTTTAAGTGACCAAAAAATTGGAGGGCACCTAGGTCTCCTCCCACGCACATATTTCCCCCAAAGTCGCCGGATCAAAATTCTGAGATAGCCAATTTATTCACCATAGTCGATAAACATAATAACTGACTTTGGGGACGACTTACTGCCCCACAGTCCCTGTTGGAAGGGCTGCAAGTTACAAACTTTGACCATTGTTTACATAAAGTAATGTTTATTGGGAAGTGTACATAAGTTTTCAGGGGGATTTTTTTGGTTTGGGGGGGGGAAGTTGAGGGAGGTTATGTAGGAGGATTTTTCCATGGAGGAATATGTCATGGGGGAAGAGATTTTAAACGAAGGGGGCGCAGAATTTTCTAGTATTATTATAAAAAACTAGCTGTTGGGGTGGCGCTTCGCGCCACCCCAACACCTAGTTGGTGGGGGCGCTTCGCAACCCCCAAGCCCCCCGCGCGCGTAAGTCGTTACGCGCCATATTAGTTACTCGCCATTGTAGTTGTGTCCCTGTGTCCCATCTGTGAATATAGATATATATATATATATATATATATATATATATATTTTTTAACTACGTAAAACTTGCGAATATACAACATTCTTTGCTGTCCCATTGTCTGTCCGTATAAATAGATTGGCAGGTTTACCAACTCTTGAACATGCAACATAATAATTGTCCATGGGAAAACAATCCGGATTCAGATCTATACCGCATTTTTCTAACGATTGCCCTTGAGGTTTGTTGATGGTGATTGCTAATCGAACATTCCCTGTGTCCCCGTCTTCATTTATATATCCCCCTGTGCCCCCGGCGTCCCCGTTGTAGGTGTGTCCCTGTGTCCTGGTTGTCATTTATATTTCCTGTGTCCCGGTCGTCATTTGTGTCCCGGTATCCCAGTCTGTAATTTCTCTTTGAGTGTCCCGGTCGTCATTTATATTCCCTCTGTCCCGGTCGTCATTTGTGTCCCGGTGTCCCGTTCTGTAATTTCTCTTTAAGTGTCCCGGTCGTCATTTATATTCCCTGTGTCCCGGTCGTCATTTGTGTCCCGGTCTGTAGTGTCATCTTATAATAACATCATATACAAAGCCTTATTTACTTATAATAACGTCAAATGCAAACCCACAAACAAACTAACATGCATATATACAACAGATTTTTATATATGTAGATATAGTTTCTTTTTTAGTTATTTTCTTTTTTAGTTCTTTCTTTTCTTAGTTTTTTCTTTTTTAGTTTTTCTTTTTTTAGTTTCTTCTTTTTATTCATTTGTTTTCTTCAATTTGTCAATGTTCATTCTAACATTGACACTTGGAAAAATCTTTACGTGCAAAGCATGCTAAAGTTCAACAATTTATAATAAACCTCAAACTTTTGGGTATCTGCTTTAAGGTTTTCGAATTATTTTAATCTATTGTCAAAATACATTAAAATATTTGTGTAATTCCCAGTTTTTTTTTAGTTTTTCTTTTTTTTAGTTTTTAGCTTTTTAATAGTTTTCTTTTCTTTTTAGTTTTTTACCTTTTTTTATCTTTTTAGGTTTTTTCTTTTTAGTTTTTTTTTCTTTTTTCAATTTTTTCTATTTTTTAGTTTTTCTTTTTTTTTAGTTTTTTTCTTTCTAGTCTTTTTTTAGTTTTTTACCTTGTTTTCTTTTTTCAGTTTTATTTTTTCAGTTGGTGACATTCTATCTTTTTCAATGTTTTTCACTTTGTCAATCTTCATTCTAACATTGACAGTTGGAAAAATCTTCACGTGCCAAGCATGCTAAAGCTCAACAATTCATAATAAACCTCAACATTTTAAGTATCTGTTTTAAGGTTTTCGAATTACTTTAATCTATTGTCAAAATATTTTGAAATATTTATGCAATTCCCAGTTTTTACATTTTTAGTTTCAGTTTTCTTTTTCTTCTTTATTTCTCAGACGTAAATACATATCGCCGAACCTTTGTTTTTTTTAACTAAAATCTGGTAGGCATTGATGACCTTATCCAAGTCAAAATCCCAAACCCAATCATCATCGCTATCGTTTTCAGTTTTGATACGTTTTGACTCTCGCTGTCCAGGTTGATCTTCATCTAACAGCGCGGTTTTGCGTTCTTTAGCCGTAAGCCTTTTGGCATTAACTCTTTGAGCAGCTTCCTCGGCTGTTTCTTCTGCCATTGTAGGATTTGGTAACATTCTATCTTTTTCAATGTTTTTTAATTTGTCAATGTTCATTCTAACATTGACAGTTGGAGAAATCTCCACGTGCCAAGCTTGCTAAAGCTCAACAATTTATAATAAACCTCAAAATTTTAAGTATCTTTTTTAAGGTTTTCAAATTATATTAATCTATTGTCAAAATATTTCGAAATATTTATGCAATTCCCAGTTTTTACATTTACACCCTCAACACAAAAATTCATACAACTTATTTATATATATATATATATATATATATATATATATATATATATATATATATATATATATATATATATATATATATATATATATATATATATATATATAGGGTGGAGCTTATTTTAAAAATTTTGGAAATATTATTTTCTTACCCCCCTAAGTTGTTCCATATCACATGAAAACATTGTAGAAAAAGTTTCAGCCATTTATAGTAATGTTTAGGGGTAGCTCAAGTACCTCAAAGATTAAGAAAAAAGAAAAAAAAGAAGGATTTCGATCAACTTGTATTTTGCTTTAAAAAAATATAAACAAAATTGTTTAGTTCCTATTTATGGTTGACCTGACAGAGTCTGCTTCCTGCTGTCGGGATAAACTCTGCGGTGTTCATTGACAACTTGCAGCAGAAATTGCAGCTGCGACTCATCTTGGATTATAAAACCGCTGTACTCTTGAATGAGTGCCACTCCTCGCTCAGCGTGGTCATTGACGACTTTGAGTGACCTCACAGTTTCTAACGCTAGCTTGTAGTCGTGTCTATCTTCCCACAAGTCTGGATCAACTGTGAGAAATCCATCCGGAAGATCCATCATTTGAAAAAGTTTTGCTGACTTTGCTGTAACAAAATGTTCCAGGTTTTTATTCTTGGCTGAATCAAGATCAATGGTGATACGCTTGGTATGTTCCTGTTCCTGGTCGTCTTCACTCTGCATGGCACTCACCATCAGTCTCTTCGTCGACGAACTGACGCGACTGTCGAAGAAAGCCAAGCCAACGAGTTCGGGTGACAAATACCACAAGTTACCGGAAAACTTGTTTGATGTGGCCTTTGAGATTGCCAAATGGATGGACGAGTACTCGAGCAGCGACTTCAGCAGTAGTAGGTCACTGTACGGAGCACCTGAGGCTAAAGGTGCAGAGATCCAGGCTTTCAGGTACACACGTACTGCAAACACACACACACGTCATGCAAACCTCTTTCTTCTGTGAGAGTCAGTCTAAACTGAGCCTTGAACATCCAGATCTTTAAACTGTATATCACTTTGCTCATCCATCTGGCATGGTGCATCGCTCCGGGTGACATGAATCGTACTCCTCTCGCAGGAGTAGCACCAAGAAAGATGAGCACAAGTTCCAGGAATTCCTTGTAATCATCCCTCGGCTGGCTCTGTTCAAGGTGCTTGTTAGCAAAATCGATGGTACTTTGTTTGATGTCATCCACTAGACGCGCCACATCATCAGCTGCAATTCCTGTTTCATATTTATCTGTATCTATGAATCTCCAATAGTCCTGGAAGCGTTTGAAGAGTGGAACCTCAGGAGAAGATGTCGATCCCATGCACACTCGAAACGCAGCACCAATGACGAGCTCCATAATATGATGTCTACAAGACAGTGACAAGAGTTCCTTACCTAGCTTCTGCTCCAACAGAACACAAGCACCAGAGATCCTGCCAGTGTTTGAGCTTGTAGTATCGAAACACATGGCTCGGATGTTGCCGGGTATGCCCCAGTCTTCAATAGCTCCGAAGACAGCAGAAGCCTGAGCCTCGCCTGTTCCGGATGGAAGCTTGGCTACTGTGAGTAGCTGTAAAACTTCTTTTCCGGAAACCAAAACAGGCAGACGATCAACCTTCTCTTTTCCAATGAGGTCGGGGATCAGTTTGCCGTCCCAGTGGACAACGAGGGGAACATCACTCTGAAACTTGGCTCTGATGCTTGCAGAACTGTGAATTCGATGTTTTGTTCTGAGTCGGCGAACTGAATCTCTATTCAGAGCTAGTTGGTCAATAGTCATTCCTAAGCTTTTGGCAGTTTCTGCTATGACAAAAACAGCCTTGCGGTCTGATACTTTAGTACGATCAAGAGCTGCTGCTAGTTCAGGTGTAACTACAGCTTTTCGGCCCCTCTTTCTTTTTTGAGTTCTGCTTCCTCCAACAGCCCCCTCACTGTCAACGTCTTCTGCTGCGCTGATCTCTGAACCAGATGTGGTAAGTTCGGCTGTGGAAGCCTCTATCTGTTGTATGTTCTCTGTTTGCTGTCGTCTTTTAAGTGTTTGCTGCTCTCTCTCAGACACCCTTTTCTCCTTGCAAGCTAGTGTTTCATCTACGCCAACCATTGACCCCCGTCTCCCTTTTTCTCGCTGGGCTAACAAGAAATCTTTGTCTTCTTGTATTGACATCGTGTTCAGGGCATCGGCGTGAGCGATGTCAAAAAGATCCTCGAGCCTAGATACGAAGGCCGCCTCTCTCGCCTGTTGAGTTGATGACTTTCGTGCTTTGTTCTTCTTGAGAAGACGCCATTCTTCAAATGCCTGCTCAAGCTTGGTTTGACAGTTTTGATGATCTCTCATTGGAATTCGAGCTTTCCGCCAAAACTTTGCTAGTTCGGTTACAGCAGCAGCCGATGAGTGCCTAATGGTCTCATTCAGTTCAAGGTGGAGATGAAGGAAGAACCCAAGAGCCATTCGCAATGAAGGCAGCTTGCTACCTCTTAATTCAGACACAGAGCTACCAATGAGATATAACTCCGTTCGAGATCTAGTTGCATTTGCTAACATTTTCAGTCTCAATTGGGTCTGAAATAAAAAGAAAACAGAATTTATAATCATGAACTTAGGTAGGGTGAATTTTTTTTAGAAAAAAGAGCAAAAATTGTTCAACTCATTGCTTCTCCAACAAAAGAATAGGCTCAGTTACATTCAAATTCGTCAATCAACGCTCAGTAGTCATTAACGTTATAGAAATCTACTGTCTTGAGACAAGTTAATACACAATTAGCTTATTATTGTAAAAAAAACAACACTGATTACAAAACAGAACTGATACAATATCGCCTCGAGCAAAAAACTACACCAGACTGAGTCTTGGTGTCCGAGACTCTAGTAAGCGCAACCGGTCAAAAGCAAACAAGTCTGAACACGTTCATTTCTGAAGGATGGAAATTTTGCATTGCCGGCTAAATTATGTCTGGTTCTGCTGCAAGTTGTCAATGAACACCGCAGAGCTTATCCCGATAGCAGGAAACAGACTCTATCCGGTCAACCATAAATAGGAACTAAACAATTTTGTTTATGTGTTTTTAAGCAAAATACAAGTTGCTCGAAATCCTTCTTTTTTACTTTTTTTCTTAATCTTTGAGGTACTTGAGCTACCCCTAAACATTATTATAAATGGCTCAAACTTTTTCTACAATGTTTTCAGGTGATATGGAACAACTTAGGGGGGTAAGAAAATAATATTTCCAAAATTTTTAAAATAAGCTCCACCCTAATATATATATATATATATATATATATATATATATATAGAAGATATAATCTGGCGTAACAGACATAACCCACAGACAACTTATTTTTATATATATATAGAAACAACGAAAAAATAAATGTGAAAAGTGTTTACAAAATATTTTTAATAATTTCAACTAGTTTTTCTACGGCATTTGTGATTCAGGGGTCATTCTCAAGTTCCAGTTACCTTATTTAGAAATAAAAAAATCAGAGGGCAACTATGCATCCTCCCCCGCTCCTTTTTTTTCTCAAAGCGTTCCGATTAAAACTATGAGAAGCCATTTAGCCAAAAAAAAAAAAAAATTAATATGCAAAATTTGTTTCAATTATCCGTGTGTGGAGAGCCAAAATCAAAACAGCCATTAATTCAAAAACGTTCAGAAATTAAATGGAAAACGAAGTTTTTTTTAACTGAAAGTAAGGAGCGACATTAAAACATAATACGAACAGAAATTGCTCCATATTTGAAAGGGGTTTTTCCTCCTCAACGCCCGCTCTTTACGCTAAAGCTTTTTACTGTTTTAAAAAGTAGAGTTAAAAGAAAGAGTCAAACTTTAGCGTAAAGAGCGGGGTGTTAAGGAGGAAAAATCCCTTTCATATACGGAGCAATTTCTATTCGTTTTAAGTTTTAATGTCGCATCTTTTATTTTCAGTTAAAAAACTAGATTTTTTTATTTAATTACTTCAAAGGTCATAGGAGTTTGCTCTTTCTATAATAGCTCTAAACCATGGGAACAATTTAAAACCTGGACCCAATGTTTACATACTTCTTTCAAAAGTGACCCAAATAAAAAGTTAAGTGTAATTATCTAAACCATATCTAAGTAAAGTGACGCAGTATCATAGTAGCGTCAGTTATCGGTATGAGGAATTGGTCTACTGGAAAAGGACATTTACTGGCATTCGCATTGCCTAGTGTTTGAAGAAAGTGGTTCTACCTCCCGGATAGTTAGTATCTGAAATGAAGAGGCTAATAGTATTTCAAATTTCTAGCATTTTGTTGGTTTTATTTGTTGCACAGTTCTAAGATGTAGTTCCATTGCTTAGCTACCAAAATACCATCTTAAATAACTTTAGTGGCAAGGAGTAAATTATCTACTGTGGATTTTCTCATCTCTCTTCATCAAGAATCTAGATGTTTTTGCAGAAGTAACTTCTAGGTATTCTTAATTTTAGTTAAGTCAATTTTTTTTAATATCAATATCTAACCTTAAGTTTACGGCCACATTTCTGCTGTAAAATTAGACTTTCCTGGGAATGTATTTACAAAAAAGTACTCCAAAAAAGTATTTAAGTATAAGTATCAAGTACTCAACCAAAATTGTAATTAAGAATCATTGCTAAGTACTCGAAGTAAACTGTACTTAAGTACGTGCTTAAGTTCGGAAGTACATGGCTTGAAGGCTTTTTTTTGCATGATAAAGAATATGGTTAGGTCGTCAGGGGAGAAAATGGCATTAATTCGTTCCTTATTTTTATTGAAGAAGTGAAAAGGAAATCCATTCTAGTACCGCCAGGGTCGTATCCAGTGGGTGGATGTTACCAGGTTTGAACCCCCCAGTTACCAGGTTCGTGTTTCTTTCAAAATGTGGGCAAACCCTGCCCTCGATTAGAGCTTTACCAATACCAGTTTCATCCAAATTATGGTATTAGTGTGTTCGTAATGAAATATGGTATTTGGCTGGTGTGATGTTTGTGATAATTATCACAAATCTTTTAGCAATTAGAAACTTCCTTCTGGAAAATTTTTTTTTGAGAGTGATACAAGCTGGCAGTTGTTTAGGGGTCTGTTTCGTCTCGTGGGAGGATGTTGTATCATCAAAAGATAAAAATAGAAGAAATATACTGCAAATCTTAAAAACCTAACGTAAAAACCTAAAATCTTGGAAAACACTGAGAGTGGAGGGATCGGGATGAAACTTAGTGGGAAAAAAAAGCACAAGTCCTAGATACATGATAAGCATAACCGGAACGGATCCGCTCTCTTTGGGTTAGTTAGGGGGGGGGTTTAATTCTGAAAAAAATTAGAAAAAATGCGGTATTTTTAACTTACGAACGGGTGGTCGGATCTCAATGAAATTTGATATTTAGAAGGATATCGTTTCTCAGAGCCCTTACTTTAAATCCTGACTCGATCTGGTTGACATTGGGGGGTTGGGGTTGGGAGGGGGAAACCTAAAATTTGGAAAACACTGGGGGTTGACATTGGGGGTTGGGGTTGGGAGGGGGAAACCTAAAACTTGGAAAACACTTAGAGTGGAGGGATCGGGATGAAACTTGGTGGGGGGAATAAGCACAAGTCCTAGATACATGATTGACATAACCGGAACGGATCCGCTCTCTTTCGGGTAATTGGTGAAGGGGTTAATTCTGAAAAATTTGAAAAAAATGAGGTATTTTTAACTTACGAACGGGTGATCGGGTCTTAATCAAATTTGATATTTAGAAGGGTATCGTGTCTCAAAGCTGTTATTTTAAATCCCGGTCGGATCTGGTGACATTGGGGGGAGTTTGGGGTGGGGGAACCTAAAATCATGGAAAACACTTAGATTGGAGGGATCGGGGTGAAACTTGGTGGGAAAAATAAGCAGAAGTCTTAGATACGTGATTTACATAGTTGAAACGGATCCGCTCTATTGGGGGGGGGGGGTTAATTCTGGAAAATTAGAAAAAATGACGTATTTTTAACTTTAGAAGGAGTGATCGGATCTCCGTGAAACTTCATATTTATAAGGACCTCGTAACTCAGATCTCTTATTTTAAATCTCAACCGGATCCAGCGTAATTGGGGGGGGCAGTTGTGGGGGAAATCTTAGAAAATACTTAAATGGGTGAGATCAGAATGAAACTGGGTGGGAAGAATAAAAACCTGTCTAAGATACGTGACTGACATAACCGGACCGGATCTGCTCTCTTTGGTGGCGTTGGGGGGGGGGTAATTTTGAAAATTGAGGTATTTGTAACTTACGAAAGGGTGACCAGATCTTAATGAAATTTGATATTTAGAAGGATCTTGTGCTTTAAAGCTGTAATTTTAAATTCCGACCAGATCCTGTGACATTGGGGGGAGTTGGAGAGGGAAACTGGAATTCTTGGAAAACGGGAAAATTGGGGTATTTTTATCTTACGAATAGGTGATCGGATCCTAATGAAATTTGATATTTAGAAGGAATTCGTGTCTCAGAGCTCTTATTTCAAATTCCGACCAGATCTTTGACATTGGGGGGAGTTAGAGGGGGAAATCTTGGAAAACACTTGGAGTGGAGGAATCGGTATGAAGCTTGGTGGATAGAATAAGCAAATGTCCTTGATACGTGATTGACGGAACCGTACTGGATTCGCTCTCTTTGGGGGAGTTGGGGGCAGGGGTTCAATGATTTGGCGAGGCATGTGCTTCTGGACGTGCTAGGACGATGAAAATCGGTAGGCGTGTCAGGGACCTGCACAAACTGACTTGATAAAGTCGTTTTCCCATATTCGACCATCTAGGGGGCTAAATGGAGAGGAAAAATTAGAAAAAATTAGGCATTTATAACTTACGAGTGGGTGATCGGATCTTAATGAATTTTGATATTTAGAAGGACATCGTGACTCAGAGCTCTTATTTTAAATCCTGACCGGCATTAAGCCTTTTATTTTCCTTTTAAATCAATCTATTGATTCATAGAATTTTGTTAGAGCTCATACCATATGATCTCTTGGCTCTTAGCTCTTCTTGCCTCGTCACAAGTGCCATATGAGCTCTTAGCTCTTGTTCGGTTGTTTTTTGTTGTTTTTTTTGTTTTTGTTTTTTTTGTATTCCCTATGCTAAATAATAAATTTTTGGAATTTACTTTAAAAGTATTTTCAAAAAAACTAAAGAGCCATAAAGTGCAGGTCACGCTCTGGCCTTAAAAGGCTGAGGGAAAGGTTGCCCACTTTTGTTTTTGGTAATGTCACTTCCTTTTAAGTTTGGTTTGATTATTTATATAAAGTTGGTTCGTTTTGGATTTCATATATACATTGATTGTTATTTATGTTCTGCTTCAAATTTGAACTATTATGTGGCTCATTTCTGCTAGTCTTAGGTTTTAACATGACTCTTTACTTTTCTTTGAGCTGCCTCTTTTTTAGAAACTTTTTTTCAGTTAAATCTCTACGATAAGCCAGTTTGCTGCAATTGCCGTTTAAAGTTGCCAGTATATGTGCAGAATAATTTCCTGCATTAAATCTCAATCTTAGAAAAAGAGGGGGGGGGTCTAAGGATTTTTTAAGTTGTTTAAATTAACGCAGGACGACTGCAATTTCTTAGATGTATTGTTCAAAGCTAGAGAACGAAAATAACGCGTCTTGATTTTGAACCCTATTGCTAATTTCTGATACCGTGTATTTGAGCTTATATGCTCTGTATATAGCTAATTAGTTATTTTTGTTTTGTTTCAGCAGCTGAATGGTTCAATTGCAGATGGACTTAACTACGAGTACGAAGAGATTACGCTTGAGCGTGGATCATCTGGTCTCGGGTTTTCCATTGCAGGCGGTACTGATAACCCGCATATTGAAGGTGATTTAAGCATATTTGTAACCAAAGTCATCCCGGGGGGCACTGCTGCTGCCGACGGTCGACTGCGAGTGAACGATGTCCTAACTAAGGTCAACGATGTCAATATAGTGAATGTAACTCATTCTTCCGCTGTTGAAGCACTGAAAAGAGCGGGAAATCGTGTCATTTTGGTAATAACTTTTCTAATATTCCTTTACTAATAACATTTCAATCCTCCGTGACTTCAAAACTTTTAAATGACCTGAGTAAAACCAAAAGCCACATTTTTCCTTTTTGGAGTATTGAGTAGCCTAATTTCAAACCCCAGTTGATTTTCTGAGCCAATTTAATAACTTTCATGCAAGTCACGCAAAATCTTTTCTTTGGATTTTTGAGTTAGTTTAAATGCTTCGAATAAGTAAGAATAATGGTATTATCATGCGCGATTTAATATGGATAGTAGGGTAGAGCAGTATCCAATCAAAAGACATATCAGGCTAGTTACCCTCGCTTTTCCGGCTCTTTGCAAGATTACCGGATATGACAAACTCTTTGCTTATCCATCGCAATTTTATGGAGCAATTCTAAACTTTAGAGGTTATTTGTAACGCCTAAGAGGCTTGGCAATGGGTCTTGGAATGCTAAAATGCACTATGAAAATACGCCACTGTCAATACAAATTTCAGACTGGGTGAAAAACAAGCATTGGCAGTATATTGTGAGTTACAGACCTTAATGTCATTTTACAAAAGATTTGATGAAGAAGATGAAGATAAGCCAAACTCTCGCTACTTTAGCTCATTGGAAAATATTTTATATTATATTCTTCAATTATGTACCCTTATTACGGTTCTCAATATCCCATTAAATTTTGCCTCACTATTAAGTTTGACCATCTAGGTTAAAATCACCAAACCAAAGTAGCTCTGAGTTTCTTGCCACATCGCACTTGCTATTATTGAGTGGTTCTGAATACTAGTGATGTTGCAAATAATTTAACAAAGCATAGAGATTGTAGGGATGATGTATAAGGCAGAATATTAAAAAAAAGGAAAAAATGAATACGTTACTCTTGCTGAATTATATAGATGGTAATGTATTACAAGACAAAGTTATTAGCGCAGGGTCAGACCTTAGACATCCGAAATGAATTGAATAAGCTTAGCTAAGTAAGGAAAGAACAATACTTGTCCTTACTTACTTGTATTAGGACACGAGCTCTTCAGATCTCTTTGGTGCTATGATTTGACAGACGGTTGAGTGCCAAGCCGCTCGATCGATTGTGAAAGGGTGAAATTTTCTAGCCAATGTTCGTCCCATCTGCGACCATGGCGACGAAGGCGCCAATCGGCTCTAGTTCTGCCTTTACCATATTGACCCAGGTCATTACTTGTTCACAGCGCCTCTTCTTCCGATGTTTGAGGGGTTTACAGATAATTTTCTTTAGTCAGGGCTTCATCTAGAATTATATCAGAATTATTAAATCAGAATTATGAGGTTTTTTTATTAGTGCTGCAATGCCGTAACTCTGGTAGCAACGCAATGTATTTTGGGTATTATTGACTATTACTCTGCTTAAGTTTTTTCTTTGCTCATCTTCAGACTAACCGGCTCCGCAGTGACAGCAACGCTGCATTGTGTGGCTCGGTCTCTACGGTTCTACATAGTCACGTGTCGTTTACATAGTCAAAATCGCTGATGGAGAAGGTAGGGCTCACCTTGAAGCCAGTGACAGAATGTGTGGCACACATCGTTTCCCAATCGACAACGGATTTAAAAATCATAGCCCTGCTTTATTCCAAAGTCGATGTCGAAGAACAAGGATAATTCTCTGTCCACTTGTACACAGGCACGAAAATGGTGACATTATGCCTAAATGAGACGTACTCAGGGAACCGTTTTTTCTTCATCGCAACCCAAATGTCATCACTAGCAATCGAGCTGAATACCGTTATGAAAATCAATGAAAATGGCAAATGTAAATTGGTTATGCTTCAAGTAATGCTCTATAATCTTTGGGACCGTGAAGAGTGGGTTGACGCAGTCCGTTCCAGTTCCAAAGCCCGCTTGATTCCAGCTTGCGGCGGTGTTCCTTGATTTAGCCGAAAAAATTTAGGAGGACAATGGCGAGTATCTGGGCAACAATACTTATGAGTGACACTTCCCGTTAGCTCTTGCATTCAATTGTGTCCGCTTTTGAAAAGGGGGATGATATTTGAAACCTTCTAGTCATCCGAAAGTACCTCCTGTCCTCGTGTCTTCTTAAGCAGTTTCGAAGATGCTGTACAAGAAGCCTCAGACTTGCTTTGTACAACCTTGTACAATCGATTTTTACCGAGAATGTTTTTTCATATGCGTCTGATTCAGTTTTTTATGCTGTGTCGTCTGTTGACAACGAAAATTCCATCTATAATAGTTACATGGCTAAAAAAGAAAAACACACCTCGTAGTATATCTGATAATTTTATATCAGAGATGTAAGTTACACCTTATAATACATCTCTGATCTAGTATAAAAAATAACAAATTCTGAGTCATGTGGAATTATTTGGTATATTCCTTAAAAATTTGCACCATCAAATCAGTTTTTATTGTCTCCTGAAAAATTTGATTTCTCCATTATACCCTTATACCAGAGCTCCACCTCTGCCGCAGCAGTGCTGGGCGACGAGGTTGCTACTTGACCCTGTAAAAAAAAGCCCGGCAAAAAATGTCGATTCGAGGCCCTATGTGCCAGCAATGGCTCAGGAGCATCTTTGGCTTTGTTTTTTTCCTATCACGGTTTAGTACACATTCTCAAAATGTTCTGCCCATCTCTGATTTGCAACTTTCCTTATCACTAATTGTAGTCTCGTTCCTATCCTTGACTGGGATTAGAATAAAAAGAACTAGTTCTTCAACTGATAGTAAGGAGTAACATCGAAACATAAAACGAACAGAATCCCTGATATTGTGTCAATTCCTGGTGCTATATAATTTTCCAATTACCTTATTGCTGTCAGAATTTCTTCATCAGCGGGTGCTAGTTTGCCCCATTATATTGATCATCTGGAGAGACAGGGACATTGTAGAAAATGTAGTGGATAGTGGTAGATCTGCTTGAGGATTTAAGAGTTTCTGGAAGTGCGTGTCCATCGGTCGATAATCTCATTCTGATGTTATGATGTACGACGTTCAAATCTTACAGATGTCGAATTCTCGGACCTCTTACCAGTGGACTCTTTGAGCAGCTGACACAGCTTTGTATTGTCTTATGAACCGGTTGTATTTGCATTTCAACCGTCATATTTTTTCAGTAAATCTATGTTTTTTCACCTACCCTACTGATGGCACAGCCTATGAAGGTATTTGTATCCTGGTGAATGATGCAATGGTAATATACTTTTTTTTTTTATCTGCAAGGTGGAATAATCCCTTCCAATATTCAACGTCTTCGATTCCGTTTTACTTTCCCCAGAGTTTCACTTGTGACCTCTTGGATCGTGTTTCGGAACTCCTCCTAATCTTTCTTAACCATCAACGTGCTTGAGTTCTCATCTTCCAGTAGCTCACTTGGGTGCTCGTCCTTTATGACACTGAAAAGGTTTGGAAGCTTAAGACTGAAGTATTTCGTTGTCACTTGGGGCGTGTAATATCGAATCTTCTTGGTGTTTTTTTTTTTTCCGTCAACGTACTGCTAGTTTAATCTTTATGAATATTTTGACTAATGAATGGTCTGAACCGCTCTTGGAGCCGGTATCAGGTCTTCTCTGCGCTCTGCAGTTCCAGATTGAGCTTCTGCATCGAGAAGACACGAGAATTAGTCTGATTGAGAGCATGGCCATCTATCTCTAAACCTCCAGGTTAATACATGTAAGGACTTGTGTCTGAATATGGTGTTTGCTCCCACAAGGCTATTCACTTGGACAAACTGAACAGTTCACCGCCCGTGTCATCATATCCGTGCATAGCAACGCTCCAATCCCCAGTTACCAGTCTGTTGCCAACGTGTTCGTTCAAGTCATCACCGATAACAAGGACGCCATGGCTTGGGGTTTTTCTAACACCTTCGTTTAGTTCAACCTAAAATTCATCTGTTGTTTGTAAAGAGCTGGCTCTTGTAGGAAAACAGACTACCTACATTGTGATGTTGAACAGTTTGCTTTCAAATCTAGTTTTGTGAGACAGATGCGATTTATTCTTGTTTCTGGTACAGGAATATGCCAGTGTCTAGGTGTTGTATTTCCCCAGCTATAAAAGTCAGGGTTTCTGAAATTTCATCAAACTGACGTTCCAGCACAACTAGTGACTCGGTTCAAATCCAAGTCTTTCTCACTCTCCCATACTCTCTCTCTCTAGCTCTCTTTCTATTTTCTTTCTTTTTTCAAGGCTTAATGCTTCTTGAAAATTCCTACAATTTCTCAAAAGTTGCCTAAACTGTTCATCGTTTTTCAAATGACTTTAAAGACAAATTCTTTTATCATTAATTGGTACTGTTATCTTTTTTAGTATAATTTGAATGTTGTATAAAAGTTTAGATTCTAGATTAATAGATGCATTAATGTGCATTAATCGATATCTTAGAAAAAATAGTAATTATCTTTTACTTTAATTCGTGATTAAATAAACATGCCCACGCGGACAATCAAAAAAGATTATATTCCCATAAATTACCCTCCAGTGATAAAATATTTTGCGTATATTACCTATTAAATTGTAATTTAATATTTCTTGTTTATTACTATACATTAGTCCATAATTATATGAATATGAAATTAATTACTTTAAATTTAAATCATACCTTCTAATCTTAGGAGATCTGATTTAAACGTTGGCGTTGCTAATTTAGATAAAGTTTGAATTAATTTTACTAACAAATAATTTCATTCTGGAAAATATTATTTCTTTCCTAATAATTTTTTTTGCAGCAAATCCGCCGTCCAAAAAGCAATGGATTTCTGAGTAAACCCCATACTCCGTCCCCTCATCCTCCTCATCAACTTGAAATTGAGCTATCTAAAGGCTCTAAAGGTCTTGGTTTCTCAATCGCTGGAGGAATTGGGAATCAACATATCCCTGGAGACAATGGCATTTATGTCACTAAAATTATGGAAGGGGGAGCTGCTCATCTGGACGGAAGGATGGCCGTTGGAGATAAGCTTGTTGCTGTTCGTAATACAACGGTAGGACTTACCTGTTTTTCTTCTTTTTTTCATGAAAGTAGACCTTTTTTTTATTTATTTTTTAACTAATAAAGGCGGGTTACCAATTAAAACTAGTCTACATCTTCGGCGTAGATTTTAATTCTGACTTCAAAGATGCGATAAGAATTTTACAACCACTCATAGTTGTTCTACCAAATAATTAAATTGCAACGCCATCTATGCACCTTGTTCTACGACTACTTTGACCTACATCATGGCTACTGTTTTCCAAAACATTTCCGTTGTATACTGTATTAATAAACAAAGTTGGAATTGCTTGCAGCTTTTTATGAAACGAGAGAACACAAAAAAATAATGCCTAAACGCCATTGAAATTTAACTTATACATAAGCTATATCGGTTAAAGTATTAGAAAGATGAACTTATATTTTCACGATATGTTACATCAGAACTGATGCAAGACTAGAGCTTATACTACTAAACTCCAACAGTGGGTAGAATAATATCAAGAAACCCGAAATGATTCGGATTCCTTTTGAGCAGAATATGTGTTTTCCCCTTAAAAGAAGGTGCATAAAGTTTGTTGTTTTCTAATGTCTTTGTTGACGCAACATATGCAAATACGACTCATTAGAATCGAAATTAGATACGATTCAGCGACGGTGGAATTGTCGGGGAGATATTTTCTGGGTAGGGGGGTTTTACATGGGAAGAACTTTCTAAGGAGGAATTTTCTCAGGGGTGGGAGAGAATTCATCTATTGGGGGGGGGGGGGGGTTGCGGCATTATTTGAAAAACGATCGGGAATTAAATAAAAAAGTAATTTTTTTCTACTGATAGTAAGGAGCGACATTAAGCCTTAAAACGAACAAAAATCAATCGATATACGAGGGGTATTTTCCCCTCCTCTGTAGCTCTTTATGCTAATGTTTGAAATTTTGACCCATTTCTTATAGAACGACTACTGAAGTACAATTTAATTAGAATACAAAGTCTTTCTAAAAGATTTTGGAGATTATGGAGATGCACATTTTGTTCTGCGATGGCCGAAAAAGGTTTCAAATATACTATCTAGTTATATATCGCTATGTGTGATTTAATTAAGTCATCTCATTTGTATAAGAACTGCTCGCTCCAATAGCGTTTTCGCTTTTTTTGGATTTTTTTTTCTCAAACCTCTTCTTTTAATTCCCTTTTTGAGTTTCGATCTGCGTTTAGTCCTGAGGTCAAGGGATGGAGAAATATATGTAATATATTCCACATTCTGTCCTAAGATTTAGAGCTGAGTCAGAGCCTGGAGCTACTGATTCTAAATACCTAAACAATAGCATAAACCTCCCACTAATTGTTTTTGTTTCAGTTCTAAAACTGCCGAGATGAGACGGTTAGAAAATTAATAACAACGGGTGTTCAGAACCCTTTAAGATGAAAAGGGTCGACTTTTTAGACCCATATAATTCTTGTATGTAAATATGTCATGCTTAAAGTTACACGCATTTAATTAAAAGTTGTATCTGGTTTTGGGAAATATCCTAAAGCTCTTGCATATGCATGGCTGTTCTTGAAGAGTGTAGCTCAGCATTGGATTTGAATCTTGTTTAGACTTAATTTCCAAGCTAAATCGTATTGGTGCATTTTGTATTTCATGTCCAGTATTTTTTTATTATTATTTTTTTTTACTAATTTCATGTTGATAAATAAATAAGTCCCTGTCTCTCTTTCGAAAGCTTGACCTTACTATATGTAAAAACTAATTGGGCATAAGTATCTTCTTGTTTCTGGTTCAGTTCCTGCAATGAAAGGTAGCCTTAATTTTATGTAGGATATATGCTTATTTAAATCCTTTTGTCTAGTGCTGTGGTTGACAGTACTTTAGATTTATCATAATTACAGAAAACGTTGCAACGACCATCTTTTTTTTTTTTTTTTTTATAAAATTATGGTTTCACGTAAACAACTGCCGTGTTAGTTTCAGAATTTTTTTTTTTGATGTTCATACAGGCATTTGAGAATTAAAGCTTGTGAAAAAATTCAAAAGAAAAATAACTCCGTAAAAGATATAAATAAAACAAGTTTTCATGGAGTCAAAATTGAAACAAGAATCGAATTATGTTTGGACTAAAACTGAGCCGCTTAGAGTGCTTATTTTACTCTCAAAACTTGTTACTTGCTCTTATAGTACTTGCTAAAAAAAAAAAAAAAATAAGGATTGTCTGCTCAGAAAAATTGCAAAACAAACTTTTAGCTCTTGAGACACAATAATTATTTTAATAACCTGAAGTTCCCAGCTAGCTTACACACTGCATGCTAAAGCACGAACAGTAAAAATAATGTCCTGAATGTTTTTGCTTAGAATCCTCAAGTGTGGTCAAGTGTAGTTCTGAAACATGGACGCTCCGAAAAACGTAGGAAGATTTGCGAAATGTTTTCCAGAGAAATTTCCTATGAATTGTTTTGAATATCCGACTGACTGGTCGCATCTCAAATAGTAGGCTGTGCGAAAAGTATGATTCAATCCCGCTTTCTAGGGCTATAATGAGAGAAAGGTTGAGATGGTTTGGGTGCGGTCTGCGGATGAAGGATGACATATTATCAAATATCTTCCTTGTCGGCCAACCACCTAGGGTCAAAGGAAAAGCTGATCGTCCTCGTCTGGGTTAGGAGGATATCCTAAGGAAAAATTCAAGGGAAATGGGAGCCTCCTGGAAAGGTGTAAAGACGTAGGCTTTAAGTATATTGGGATGGAGGAGGAGTGTTTGTAGCTGTGTTGGCCTTAGGTTCAAAAATTGGGATGTTTTTTTTTATTATTTGCCGCCCTTCCGATGCTTTTTTATCTTGTCTAAAATTTAGAGCAATGGACTTGTCGTTTGGCATAATGCCTAATTTTGGCATTAAATTTTTTTTCATATTTTGACATTATTAACCTGTTTTAATTCTTAGGCTGGCGAGATATCTTTCGAAAATGTCACACATGAAGAAGCCGTTGCTGCTTTAAAAGCCACTACTGATAGAGTAATTTTAGCGATTCAAAAACCAGAGGGTGGATCTCCCTATGGAATTATCATTGGAAATGACGCACCTCTATTACCCACCGTAGATAGTATGGTGATGCCTCCCTCTCCACCACGTAAGATTTTTTATTGTTGCAAAAATAGTTATTAGAAATATTCAGTGAGCTCTGACAGCAACTAGATCGTTCTGTGTACGTGAGTTTTAACATGTTTTGGTGATGTAAGAAAACAAAATCAATAATAGGCAATTAACTTCATAAATGTTGCGGGAAATGAAAGAATCTGATTTGTGGAGAGGTGATGCTTGACAAGAAAAATTTTCTACAATATTTGCGTGGATCTTTCTAAAACAGTTTGCTATGAGAAATCACTTGTAAAAATAAGCCAAATATTGTAAACCGTAGAATAATTTATTAAAATTTTGATTACACCTAGAAATTCGGTTTTTTGGTCATGATACAAAAATTTTCTTCTTTTCAAAACAAAAGCTGTGTAATACAAGGTTAAAAACATAGTTGTTAAAAAAGAAATATATAAAATAGCATTCGTGATCAAGTGAAAAGTTTTATCCATTGATTTTTCGGTCCAATTTCCAATACGACGATGGGGCTTTTGTAATTCATGTGTTAAATAGACGAATTTTATTCTCGGGTAAATCTTATTGCATATGATTTTTGGAAACGATACAACTGAGAGACGACTTTTACTAGGAGGTGGAAAAACCGCAGTTTAATTATTCTAATATTTTGTCATCAGGACAGTTGCAACTTTTCCAATTGTCAGTTTCTACAAATCTGCTTCAAAGGACTAGTAGACTTGGTTATGCTAACTATTTTGAACATTAAAGCCCTTCCTGGTCTGGCCCAAAGGAGTGAGGGATCGTAGAGTTTTTGAGCGGAGGGCAAACTTTGAGAGTTTTTGAGGGTAGGGGTGGGTCCCTTTGTATCGTCCATTTGCGCATGTGTGCTTGCAAATGTTCTGCGGTCAGTGGACCTAAAAATCGTGTCGTACCGGGGCAGCTAAATTTATGGTATTTTGAGCGAGATTGAGCTATTGTCTTGACACTTTGTCCTAAGGAATTTACCAAAAGCTGTGAGAGAACATGGGTTTAGGCGGAGAGTTAAAACTATTGTAGACTTAAACAATGCATTGGATTTTGCGTGTCATGAGTAAAAGTGTTGATTTGGAAGGTTTAAGAGTCTAGGTGGCAAATTTAAAATTGAATTTTAATGTTAAGAAGGCTATTTCACCGATATTAGGGATAAATTGGATACATATTTTATGTTAGACGCCAAGAAAAAAGACGAGTCAATTACTTCACTTTCCTAGGTAGCATGTAAACTAATAAAAAAATATTCATAAGACAAAATGACAAAAAAAAGAGCGTGTTGTGTTTTTTATTGTTCTTCTTTTTCTCTTGTTGTCGAAAAAAAAAGGTTAGAAGGATAGGAAGATAAATTTCAAAACTAAGATTTTGATACGGCAAGCTACTGTACTGGTGGTTTTTTAAAATAGTTCTGAAATGGGGCATTAGAAAATTGCTAGTTATTTCCCAAGGATTTTTCTAAGGATAGTTATTAGGAACGTGCTTAAGAAGTAATATATCAAAGAATATATAAAAAGTGTGGGAAGTTTATGGGAGGCATTATGGAATGAAAGTCGGATAGAGGGAAATTTATAGAAAAGGAATGTACTCTGACCTTAGGTGACTTGGTGATGTGGTGAGTTGATTGTAGCGCAATGTTCTGAAAATTCAAAGTATGATACATAAGTGTTCAGGTTACTTTATTAAAATTCACATGAGAGCAAAATAGGGTTTTGAAAGATTTCCCGAGAGCTTTTTTTCAAGGATTTGAGCAAGAAAAAAGTGTAGAAATTATATTTTGCAGTCGAAAAATGCAACTATTTTCTTGAAGCAGTTGATCTTAATGAATTGTACGTAAGGAGCGTATGGTGGAAATGCTAACCAGAACTTCTTAAAAAATTTAGTTTTGCTAATAATACAAACTTCAAACAAATTGGTTTTTTTATAATGATTCAAAACATTTAAAATTACTTAACGATAGAACTCACCTTCAAAATAAAAAACCTTTGATTTTTGTAAGGGGAAAACATCCCTAAAAAGAGGAATGATCTCCATGAAAATCATCCAAAATTTTGTATTTATTTTGAGAAGGATAATCTTTCTTTCTTTCTTAAAGAAATTAATTAATCTCTAGTCTCCCTTCATTCCCAGGAAAATTTTTGACTTAAATTTTCACATTTAAATGACTACTAGTGCAAAACAGAAAAAGACCGGGGGATTATGAGCACCACCAATAAGTTACCCAATGGGGGAGGGAAAGCTTTTTGTAGCTTTGTTTTAACAAGATTTAAACGGTAATATTTTTAAATTTCCTATTTATTTGCATATTCATCGTCTTCTTGTTTTCCCGTTGGTGGTGGCATTGCCCCGCTGGCTCTCTTGCTTGTGTCAATGAGGAAAGTTTCTATAGAAATATTTCTTCTATTTCTTTAAAATATCTTCTTTTGTTATAAGAAGTCACTGCGAGAACCATAGATACGATATCCATGTAATTTCTTTTCAGTATTAAATAAAAAAAAAATAGTTTTTTTAACTGAAAGTAAGAAGCGACATTAAAACTTAAAACGAACAGAAATTACTCCGTATATGAAATGGGTTGTCCCCTCCGCAATCCCTCGCTCTTTACGCTAAACCTTCTAATTGTTTTAAAAAGTAGAATTGTGGCAAAGAGTCAAACTTTAGTGTAAACAGCGAGGGATTGCGGAGGGTACAACCCATTTCATATACGGAGTAATTTCTGTTCGTTTTAAGTTTTAATGTCGCTCCTTACTTTCAGTTGAAAAAAAACTTGTTTTTTTATTTAATTTCTGAACGTTTTTGAATTAATGTATGTTTGATTTTGGCTCTCCGCACATAAATTATTAAAATGAAATTTGTATATTAATTCTTTTTTTGGCTAAATGGCTTTCTCTTAGTTTTGATCAGACGATTTTGAGAAATAAGGGGTGGGGAAAGAGGCCTAGTTGCCCTCCGATTATTCGGTTACTTAAAAAGGCAACTAGAACTTTTAATTTTTAACGAACGTTTTTATTATTAAAAAATATACGTAGCTTAAGAATTAACTTACGTAACAAACTTTTATATTCTTATATTTTTATTACGTATAGGAGGAGGTTTGTACCTTTGTTAATACCTCGCTCTTTACACTAAATCGTAAGTTTTGTCCCAATTCTTTAAGAATGACCCCTGAATCAGAAAGGCCGTAGAATAAACTGTTGAAATTACTAAAAATACTTAAGCATAAAGAGCGAGGCATTTATCTCCTCCTAAATACCTCGCTCTTTATGCTAAAGTATTTTTAGAACCCCTAATATGCGTAATAATCTCTGTTCGTTATAAGTTTCAATACTACTCCTGACTTTCCAATTGAAAAAAACTTGTCATGTTTATTTTTTCATTGTTTTTTTATAGTAATGCTAGAAAATCCGGCGCCCTTTTCATTGAATTTTTCTTCCCCCATGACATTTTCCTCCAAGGAAAGATCCTCCCACATATCCCTCTCCCCTCAACCCCACCCCCAAACCAAAAAAATCCCCCTGAAACGTTTGTACACTCCCCAATAACCATTACTATATGTAAACACTGGTCAAAGTTTGTAACTTGCAGCCCCTCCCCCAGGGATTGTAGGGGAGTAAGTCATTCCCAAAGACAGAGTTATTATGGTTTCGACTACGCGGAACAAAATGGCTATCTCAAAATTTTGATCCGTTGACTTTGGAAAAAAATTAGCGTGGGAGGGGGCCTAGGTGCCCTCCAATTTTTTTAGTCACTTAAAAAGGGCACTAGAACTTTTCATTTTCGTTAGAATGAGCCCTCTTGCAGCATTCTAGGACCACTTGGTCGATACGATGACCCCTGAAAAAAAAAAAAAAAAAAAAAAAAAAAAACACACACCCGTGATTTGTCTTCTGGCAAAAAATACGAAATTCCACATTTTTGTAGATAGGAGCTTGAAATTTTTGCCATAGGGTTCTCTGATACGCCAAATGCGATGGTGTGATTTTCGTTGTGATTCTATGACTTTTAGGGGGTGTTTCCCCCTATTTTCCAAAATAAGGCAAATTTCTCAGGCTCCTAACTTACAAACAGTTCGTGGTAACGAACTGTAGTAAGGAGCGACCCGGCTTAATAGTAACCAAAACTCTAAGAAATTGAATTTTAACATCAATAGCTACACCAAAAGAATCGCATTTTAATGCTGATTTTAAATATATAAGTTTCATCAAGTTTAGTCTTACCCATCAAAAGTTACGAGCCTGAGAAAATATGCCTTATTTAAGAAAATAGGGGGAAACACCCCCTAAAAGTCATAGAATCTTAACGAAAATCACACCATCAGATTCAGCGTATTAGAGAACCCTACTGTAGAAGTTTCAAGCTCCTATCTACAAAGATGTGGAATTTTGTATTTTTTGCCAAAAGACAAATCACGGGTGCGTGTTTTTTTTTTTTTTTTTTTTTTTTTTTTTTTTTTTTTTTTTTTTTTTTTTTTTTTTTTTTTTTTTTTTTCAGGGGTCATCGTATCGACCGAGTGGTCCTAAAATCTCGCAAGAGGGCTCATTCTAACGGAAATGAAAAGTTCTAGTGCCCTTTTTAAGTGACCAAAAAAATTGTAGGGCATCTAGGCCCCCTCCCACGCTCATTTTTTCCCAATGTCAACGGATCAAAATTTTGAGATAGCCATTTTGTTCAGCATAGTCGAAAACCATAATAACTATGTATTTGGGGATGATTTACTCCCCCACAATCCCTGGGGGAGGGGCTGCAAGTTACAAACTTTGACAAGTGTTTACATATAGTAATGGTTATTGGGAAGTGTACAGACGTTTTCAGGGGAATTTTATTTTGTTTGGGGGGTGGGGCTGAGGGGAGGGGGCTATGTTGGAGGATCTTTCCTTGGAGGAATCTGTCATGGGGGAAGAAAAATTCAAGGAAAAGGGCGCATGATTTTCTAGCATTACTATAAGAAAACAATGAAAAATAAACATGAAAACGTTTTTTCAAATGAAAGGAAGGAGTAGCATTGAAACTTAAAACGAACAGAGATTATAACGCATATGAGGGGTTCTAAAAATACTTTAGCATAAAGAGCGAGGTATTTAGGAGGAGATAAATACCTCGCTCTTTATGCTAAAGTATTTTTAGTAATTTCAACTATTTATTCTACGGCCTTTCTAATTCAGGGGTCATTCTTAAAGAATTGGGACAAAACTTAAGATTTAGTGTAAAGAGCGAGGTATTAACGAGGATACAAACCCCCTTGTATACATAATAAAAATATAAGATTATGAAAGTTTGTTACGTAAGTTGCTAATTTGTAAGTTACGTATAATTTTTACTAATAAAAACGTTCGTTAAAAATTAAAAGTTCTAGTTGCCTTTTTAAGCAACCAAAAAATTGGAGGGCAACTAGGCCTCCTTCTCCACCCCTTATTTCTCAAAATCGTCTGATCATAACTAAGAGAAAGCCATTTAGCCAAAAAAAGAATTAATATACAAATTTCATTTTAATAATTTATGTGCGGAGAGCCAAAACCAAACATGTATTAATTCAAAAGCGTTCAGAAATTAAATAAAAAAAAAAAAAAAATTTTTTTAGCTGAAAGTAAGGAGCGACATTAAAACTTAAAACGAACAGAAATTACTCCGTATATAAAATGGTTTGTCCCCTCCGCAATCCCTCGCTCTTTACGCTAAAGTTTGATTCTTTGTCACAATTCTACTTTTTAAAACAATTAAAAACTTGACTCTTTGCCACAATTCTGCTTTTTAAAACAATTAAAAGCTTTAGCGTAAAGAGCGAGGCATTGCGGAGGGGACAAACCATTTTATATACGGAGTAATTTCTGTTCGTTTTAAGTTTTAATGTCGCTCCTTACTTTCAGCTAAAAAAATTTTTTTTTTTTTATTTAATTGATGACAAAGATTAAATTTGATGAATCTTATATATTTAGAATCAGCATAAAAATTCGATTCTTTTGATGTATTTTTTAGCATTAAAATTCCGTTTTTTAGAGTTTCGTTTACTATTGAGCCGGGTCGCTCCTTACTACAGTTCGTTACCACGAACTGTTTGATTTTAATTTACCTCCCGAAAAATATTTAAAGGGTTGTGTTTTTTCAGGAGTGATTATCATTCTTGAAATATTTTTGTACGAATATTAAATTTGAATGCAAAAAAAAACAGTAGTTGAAAGAGGGAATAGTAGTCTCGGAGTATTTAAGGCAGTCTTGGATCAAACCGTTTTTAGTAATAAAATGTATGTATGGAGTGACTTTTATCATTAGGAACCGAAATGTCAAAATATATGGAACAAAGAAATTTGTGCTGATTCTAAGTTTATTAATTTCAAAGTTGCTCATCAGACCATTAGCAAGTGAAAATTTGCATAATTTTAAAAATCTGGGTTAAATTCTCAGAAAAAAATGTGCAATCTTGATTAATTCTATGCATTGAAATTATTCATGTATGAGAGCCCTAGAGCCACCATCTTTAAAAATACAAAAACTTTTATTGATCCAGTGTCAGAGTCACGGATCTGTGTTTGTTTTTTCCCCCATGGGTGGTCGTATCGAACCAGACGTCTTAGATATTAGGTCGTGCCGCACTCTAGAATTTTAGCCCGAAAAACAACAATTTTGGCCCGAACAGGGCCAAAATTGTCTAAAGCAAAAACTCTGCGATTAATCGGTATTAATCGGAGCATTAATCGGTATTAGAGTCATTGACATATCACTGGTATTTATTTCAGATTTTTACAGTTATGCTGACAGCTGTAATCGTCAGTTTTCTGTTAGGTTCTGTTTTGTCCCAGAGTACCTCAATTCGGTGGGTATTATAGGACAGGGGTTTAAGGGTTTTTGGATACCGTGATAAATCAACATATTCCTTGATTATGACTCATTGTTTCGCAACTTGTTCACCTCTACCATAGACGGCAGGAGCTGGAAACGTATCCCAACTTTCGCTGTCTGAAAGGTTTTTTAAAGAAATCAGAATTTATCTCCTAAAAGGACGTGAGGAAAAGAAGAATTTACTTTTTAGAGAAGAGAAAATTAATGATGTCCACAGAGAGATATTTTCATGGAACCCTTTTTAGACTTCCCAAATAGTTGTTTTTTTCAGGAAAATAGAGTTTGAGAAACTGAGAATAAAGACCGTGATAGTGCTGTATAACTGCATTTACTCTAACTGGAAATTGGGAAAGGGGAGATAAAATGGTTTTATCCTATCTTGAGGTCAGTTATATCTTCCAACTAAAATTTGGGTTCTAAAAAAATGATAATAGAAACAGCAGGGCCGTATCCAGGTTTTTTGGGTGGTGGGGGTTTTGTTTACAAAAACTTTAAAAACGCAGAAAAAAAATTTTATTCATTTTTTTTACGTTTTTACGAGTCAAACAAAAATTTTGAGGGGCTCGGGTCAAATCCCTCCCCCCGGCCCGGATACGGCCTTGAGAAGCATTAATATTAAGGAAAACGTGCTCTGATTGAGAAGATAAAGGAAAAGATACACATTTCGCTTTAAAAAGTTATGTTAATAAACAAAAACCTATCCTTAGTACTAAAATTATCACGTTATACTGAATGGGAAGGGGCTGTCCAAATCAAACTCTAATCTCTAGAAAAGTAAGAGTTTTGTTTAGTGTGCATTTACTAGATTAAGTGATAACAACTGTTCTGTTTTGACCAAGGTTAAATAAAGTGGTAGTCATCTCAGATGTCGTACACGTCATCATTTGATACAACTATATCGATAACCACATGTTGTGTACTAACTCTAATACTATTGGTTGCAGGCATTTTTTTTTTTTTTTACTTTTGGATGGCTGTATAATGTTCTGTTCGCTTTTTCATATTTTTAAATGAGAGCACCACTACTTTGTGGAGTATATCTTTTTCTGTTTTAGAAGTTTTTCGATATTTTCAACGAGAGGGAGGGGGGTAGGTTAAGTATGCTTGGTCCGCACAGCTTCGGACTAACGACATAATCTTACTGAGATCCTGACAGTTCAAAACCCGTGTTGAATAGCACCTTTTTTTTACGTGAGCTGTATCAGGAATTAGAATTTTGAAACTCACAGGAATTAATACTAGGGCCAGAACACTTTTTTGAAGCTCCTGATTTTACCATGTTCTTACTTGCAAGACTTAAGTATTCCACGAAAAATGGGTTTTTAACTAATAGTTACACATAGTTTTTCAACCTTTTTTTATAAATAAATAAAATATAAATATATTCGCAAATTTGATGGCAGGCCGTTAAGCCTCTACAAAACAAAAATCTTAATTTGCATTTCTTCTAAATTTGCATAAGGAGAAAATGTCACTTGAATAATATTCATCAACTTCCTTCTTGAATGTCCGTAGGTTTGTGGAGCAGATTACTCTTTCTGGTAAGTTGTTCCAATGCTGAACAACTCGGTTGCCGAAAGTCCATCGGCCCATGTCCTTGTAAAAACGTTCCATACTCACTTTGTACTGATGTCCTCAGAGATGATTTTTATTGAACTGCACGATTCTCTGGGCTGGTACGTTATCATAGGCTCCATTGCAGAGCTTGTATATTTCAATAAGATCACCACGATGGAATCTATATGCGAGGGTTGGGATTTCAAGCATTCTAAGCCGCTCTTCGTAGGGAAGGAAGCGTAACCTGGGAGAGAATTTAGTTATCCTCCTCTGAACATTTTCGAGAGCATCTATGTCCTTGTTGTAGTATGGTCTCTTGTAGAACAATGTCCATACTCAAGAATCGGGCGGACAAGGGACTTATAGAGCGTAGCAAGCATTTTGTCGTCCTCGCACGAGAAGTTTCTTCTGATCATACCAGCAACTTTGGAAGCCTTCTTGACGACAGCTTCATAGTGGCTACTGAAGTTCAGTTCAGAATCCACTAAGATGCCTAGGTCTCTTTCTTCTCTACTAAGAGTGAGTGCAGCGGAACCAAGAAAGTATGAGGACGAAAAGTTTTGTGGACCCAGAGTGAGGATATGACTTTTCTGGGTATTGATTTCCATGATCCACTTCCTCATCCAGTCATCGATTCGTTGGAGATCCGCCTGCAGGTGATGAATGTCTTCACATGACGAGATGACGCGATAGAGCTTTGTGTCGTCCGCGTAGAGAAGGATGTCAGATTTGATGCCCTCAACTAGGTCATTGATGTAGAGATTAAACAGAAGGGGGCCGAGAATTGACCCCTGGGGTACTCCGCTAAGAACTTCTTCTTCGGCATTGCTGAGACAACCTTCTACGCACACAACTTGCTTTCTGCCAGTTAAGAAGTCCGTAATCCATTGAAGAAGACTGAATGAGGACCCGGATGATGAGAGACCGTATTTCCTGAGCTTCTTGACGAGACGCTTATGGAGAACTTTGTCAAAGGCTTTCTTGAGATCCAAGTATATGAGATCAATCTGGAACCCCTTGTCGATGTTTTTCTTCCAATCATCTGTGGCACAAAGCAGTTGGATCTCTGCAGATCGTTCCTTAAGAAAACCAAACTGCTTTTCGGTAAGTATTTTTTCTCGTTTTAAGTGTTCTAGGGTGTGGTCTGCAATGAGAGACTCAAGTACTTTACACGTAATACAAGTGAGGCTTATCGGTCTGTAGTTTGATGGGTCTTCTCGTTTCCCACCTTTGTATATTGGGACGACAATAGCTTTTTTCCAAATAGTGGGAAGCTCACCGAGTTCAAGAGACTTTCTGTAAATGTAGACTAGTGGCTCTGTTATTACCGTTGCAAGTTCTTTGAGCAGTTTTGGATGTAGATTGTCTGGGCCTGTGGACTTGCTTGGGTTAAGTTCTCTGAGTTTTTTTAAAACATCGCTATGTTTGATCTCTATTTTGATCTTTTTTAGTATAACAATTTGTAAAGGACCGTACTCAAAGCAAAATATTGTATTATGTTTTTTGTGGTAAAGACAAGTAAAAGTTTTTTATTCCACTAAATCTTTTACAATAAGGAAAAGGTGGAGATTGGTACAAAAACAAAAGGTGTTCCTGGGTCCTAATTTATGCTGCAAATCAATTCTGTAAATCGCGTGGCGCAATACTAGAAATTTTTGACTTACAGAAACTCTTCTCGCTTGAACTTATCTTTATATACTTTTACGTCATCTATATTTGGATGTAATGTTTCTTCTTGGAGATAATGGCTGTTGTGACAAGTTCGTAGCTAAAGAAGCTTGATGATAGGGGTTTAGTACTCTTTTTGACTAATTACATGCGATATCACTACCAAGTCTGTGAATTTGCAAAATATCAGTGAATCTTGTAATGCCCAGGTAACACCCTTTTGTCTTCAGCAAGGATATATACGTATGTTTACTATACGTATTGACTAGATTGACCTTTATTGACTATACGTATAATTTCCGTAGGGTTACATTAAGAAACCCAAAACGATGTATATATTATGTGAATTACAAATTGAGCTTTCTACGTCTATAAGTAACTTTTAAAGAATGTAATTCTAAGCTAATTTTTATCAATATTGACGGAAATTGGAGATAAACATCATAAATGTTCTGAATGCATATCCCTAAGAATTGGGAATGCTTGTAGTTGCTTTAGAGATACTTAGAAAATTTATTACCAAAATGTGTGTTCCAGGGTTCATACTCCTATACCTAACTTCTAAGGAATGTATTTCTAAGCTAATTTTTACCAATGTAGCCGGAAATTGGGAATAAAAATCAAAACGGCGTGAAGCTATTTTTCATCCACCTTTTACTGAAGGAACTGGACTGTGTCAAGATTGTAAAATCAGCATTAGGGTGCCCAAATGAACTCCAAAACAAACATATAGGAATAATTACGCAACTGTGTCAAATGATCCTGAAACGTATTACCAACTTTCTGTGTTTACCCCATTTATGGACTACTTTCTGCAGCAGCTGCCTCAGCGATTCCTTAGTTACAGAAAGTCGCTAGAGTCACCGCAATACTTATTTCCTCAGAACTTTATTTCCCTTGACGAAGAAAAAACAAAGGATTCATCGGCTACTCTGACTTATTTTTTGGTATCTAGATGCAGACAGCTAAAGGGGAAGCCTGTAAGCTGAGTTAGCTCTGTGGAGGAGAATGTTGAAACAGACGGAAAACTTGGCAACAAAATTGTTCGTAGTGTGTTTAAAAGAATGTGATGATTTTGCCAATTCTACATCAATTTTTGAAGATTGGTGCTATAATTCCCGTGCGAACGTTCCTTGACGACCTTGAGAAGCGTGAAATCTTATACCAGGAGTGCTTAACGTCAGGAATTGCTTAATGGATTCTCCTTAATATCCATATACTGGGATGTTCCAGTCAATGCAGAAGACGTTTTGGAGGAACTGGCCCACAACAAAAAAGGCGGCTTGATTTTATTTTATAATTGAATATTTACAGTGGTGTCTCAATAAGGAATATAGTTTATATTCTAAAAACTTCACTTTTCCGTTTTAGCCAGTATTACCATCCCTCAGCCAAAAAAATCTGCCTCCCTCCAAAATTTACCGCTGGATTCGTCCCATGCCTGGGAAGGCTGGTTAATTTGTTATAGATCTAGTGACCTAGTTGAGTTTTGTTTCGCAATCAATACCCATCTCCTTTTTATTTAAATTATTTCTAAAAGTAGTACTCTTATTTATGCAGAGTCATATAATGAAGCTTAAGTGAGAAAATTTATTTTGCGTTGATTGTAATAGCTATGTCAAGATTAGAAAATTCCTTTTTATAATTCCAATTGAATGGAACTGTCTATTTATTAACATAGGTAATTAAAGTTATAATTGCCATGGCTATGAAAAAGTATTCAACGCAAAATAGCGCTGAACTGCAAAATTGGGTTTTCAAATATCAAACAGTTAATTAATTATACAGTGTTCATTGATTCTGAGGACTCTTGAACCATTTTAGCGTACAGTACACTCTATCAATAATGTTTTCAACGATATATAGATATTTATTCAAAATAATATTCTTTAATGGAATTTTCGGGACTTTTTACTTTCTGCAGCAATAAAATAATCTGCACGACGAATAGATGAAGCGAAAAAACCTATGAAGTTCTGGCATATCAATTTAAAAAAATTATTTACATTTTGGTCTCCCTCCTCCCTTTGTACTGAATTCTCCACCAACACGTTCAATTATAAGATCGAGTTTCAAGGGTAAAGAAGTTTCCCTTTCATACTTTACCTATATAGGGGTGGCTGGGCTAGGGAAATTCAGATCAGAAATCCAATAGTTTATGATTTATACCTTTTATTCTCTTTATTTTATCATTTTTCTTTAGTTATTTATTATTTTCTTTTTCAGCACCTTTGGATTTGAGTTTGCCTTACACAGAAATGTCTGAGCCCCTGCATAACTATTCGTCTTATTCTCAGCCAGTTACACCTCGAGCTGTCAGTATGGAAGACATCACGAGGTATTTACTTTTTTTGTTGAAGTAATAATTGAAGTTTGAATAATAGATTGCTAAGAACTGAAAATGGATTTATTTTAGCATATTTCGATTACTAATTTGATAAGTAAGTGTGCTCGGCGTTGAAGGTACAAAACTGTGTCTTGAAATCAGTGCTCTGATGTTACAGAGACTAGTACCATAGTACTGCTGCCACTGCTGAAAACTCATCGTAGTCCAAAGCTGCATGGGAGCCAACACAGCACATAGTCGTGTCAGTTTCTTGGTTGTACTTGCCTCAAGGATCACCACTCCTCCAGGCTGAAATTTTACGATAAATGCTTGATCAGGAACACAAGTTTTCTGGTGTGGCTTCACCCACTACGCTGTCACAAGATCAATACCCTGTCCAGTCCGCACTTTGAAGTGCAATTGACAAATGTTTGGACACAACAGTAATAGCAAAGATAACTGATATCATACTATTTTTGACTGGCTACTTTTGAACTCTACTATTTTGTGACATTCTCCTTGAGGTCTAGTGCTGTACCCACTCTAGTGGCGTCCTTGTCTCCTCAAGTCAGTGCCTAGAATTATATTGAGATTTAATTGAGAAGTTTTCAAGGGGATAATAAATCGAAAAGGCCTTAAATTGGCCTTTATCGGACCTGCGATTGAAATCATCTTCTTTTGATGCAACAAACATCCAATTTAGTTTGTTACATCATTCTATTTCTACTTTTATTTTTCTAATATTACCCCTAGCTAACTTTGTCCGGAAGAAAATTCCTTCGGAAGTGTGTGCCTTGTTATATTGAACTTCAACATACTCGGTTTTGTTTAATGCCAATTATAAACTGGAACATAGCGTTGACGGCTTTTGTAATACAATATTGTATTCTACTCCAATCTATTCTGCCTGTAAGAAACTGGATATTCTTGATTAATCAAATTAATTCAAAATTACAAGACGCTGTATTTTGACGCAGTATAAGATTGCTCCAATACAATCTTAATCTTTTTGTTCCTCGTAATTGATTTGAAAACAAAGATAAATTAACTGACTTTTAAAATTTAAAGTATTTCTGATTTCCTTTCTGTTTTTTCGGGGAAGGGGGATATCCCTTTATCTAGATTTAAAAAATGTTTTGGGAATCTTCATTTTGTAATTGAAAAAGTGCCCCTCCCCCCACTTTTTGTATAATACTTTTTCTGTATTTGAAGAAGAATCTTGTTCAGAATTGTATAGGTACTGAATCCATACAGTTGCTTTAATTTTTATATCCAGCTGGCATTTTAAACTTCGGACTTAAGGTACAAAGTCCGACCGTCTCCAACTTCTTTTATGACAACTAACAGCTAAAGACAGCAATCTGTGGCCAACTAGAATACGTCGCTTCCATTGCAAGTTGCGTCTGGGTTTCTATGTTGGAGAGATAGATGGGACTCAAAGATCCAGCAGCAGTTAGAGTCAAAGAAACAGTTACTTATCACATCGCTGTTCCAGTTGAAGGTGGTGCGTAAAATGAAAACAAATTGGTTGAGTGTTCTAATTACCGTACCCTTGTCTCTTTCATCACATTTTTGTATCTAATTTGTTGTATTCGAAAGTATTCCGTGTTGGACACTTTCGAAGTCTTTTTCTTTTTGACATGCTTACGTTCAGTAAAAATTGCCCAAGATTCCCTTGTTTGACATCCTAAAAATTCTAATATTCCAACAAAGGTCAGGCTCAAAATTTTTCAGTGCATTTATGAACTAGACTTTAATTTGTACGCTGAAAAAGAGATTTCAGTAGTTGTTGAACCGTTCTCAACATTATTATTTCCTGGCAATAGTGTCAATTATCTTCCATGGCAACAGTGAACTAGGTCCGTTTCACTTAGTCCTGATTGAACTCCTGATTTAATACGTAATCAATTACCAACATCATTTCCTACCTTAACCGCAGTAACTTTTCATCAGCTAAAATATATATCTGCATGTATCACTAGTCACTTTAACATATTTTTCTGATACATTGTACAAGGATAGGACCTTTGTCAAAACTCTTCTATCAGCTGAATCAAACGCTAGCTCATAATCTATAAAACTGAGACCTGAAACGCTTGGGTAATTGCAATGTGTTGCTTCCATTGCAAGCTGCGTCTGGGTTTCCGAGTTGGACACTGTGAGACGTCTTGCTACCTTGTACACACTGACGATGAAATATCTTTGCACCTTTGTGGAGAGCTAACAGCGCAAGACCCCAACGTGTGGCTAATTGCAATGCGTTGCTTCGATTGCAAGTTGTGTCTGAGTTTCCTTGTTGGACACTGTGTGGCATCTTGCTACCTTATGCATACTGACAATGAAGTTTTGTACCTTTGTGGAAAGCTAACAGCGCAAGACCTCAACGTGTGGCTAATTGCAATACGTTGCTTCTATTGCAAGTTGTGTCTGAGTTTCCTTGTTGGACACTGTGTGGCATCTTGCTACCTAATGCATACTAACAATGAAGTATCTTTGTACCTTTGTGGAAAGCTAACAGCGCAAGACCTCAACAAGTGACTAATTGCAGTACGTTGCTCCTATTGCAAGTTGTGTTTGGGCTTCCTTGTTGGACGCTGTGTGGCATCTTGCTGCCTTGTGCATACTGACAATTAAGTCTCATAGTATCTTTGCGGAGAGTTAACAGCCCAAGACCTTAAAGCGTAGCTGATTGTAAAAAGATTAAAAGAAATGCCCTGTTTTAGCTTTTAGCAAAAAGTCATTTGAATAGTTTTATTCTGTTGGTGTTTATGAACTTTTGTGAGACAATTCAGTCCTTCAAGTTTAGTTTTTTTTTTCGTTTTTTTTTATATTGGCAGATTTGTAATTGAAAAAGGGTTGAAATGTAATTTGAAATAGGTTTTAATCGAATAATCATCCTAAATTAATTATTTTGGCCAATAATTAAGGGATCAAAGAGTCCCCCCCTCAATTATATGTCCTTGCGTGAACTCAAAGAAGTTTCGAACCTTTATGGACGGTTGAAATTATGATGTCTTTCCTTTTTTAATTTTTTTGCCGACTCAATGTATCGGTACTTTTATTGCGCTTTCCTCCTTTTTTGGGAGCTTGACTTTTAGATTTGAACAGTATTAATTGTGTTTCACCTATACTGGTTTGCAAAGAATGGCTTGGTTTTTTTGCTTATGTGTTCAGTTGGTTTACATCCAACTCCTGTAAGTTCTTCTTCGTATTTAGAAAAGATCGTTTTTTTAATTTATTGACTATCAGAATTTTTGTCGTTTGGTATAAGGGTCAGTGTCTTCTTAATTTTCGTTTTTAATTCAACTGCAGGAAGAAATATAAGCTATTTGGAAGTATAGCTCTGAAAACAATATTACCTTTAATTAGCTTCTTTTAACAGGCTTGTAAATAAAACTTTAAAAGGAAAATCTACAAATACTCTGGAAATCACGTTTTTAAAGTACAAAGAACACCGAAATAAAAACATTCCTTGTTGACTTTTGTGAGAACTGTGAACCGTCACCTAAGAACTCTGATTTTCTAAGATTTTTCTTTTGGTTCTTTCAAAATTATGAAGTTTTAGAGCAATACCATATTGTCGTCAGTGTTGCCAGGTTGTTCCGTGAAAATAAATGAACAAAGCTTATTAGTTCAATTTCATAACATTTCTCGTCTGCAAAAATTCAAACATTAACAAACTGTTGACTCCCAAGGATAAATACACATTGAAACGAAAGCTGCGACTTCTTAAATTGTTTGTTGCCATGTGTAATAAATCCATGTGCAAAATTATCGACTTATTTTTTCTGATTTTCCACCCATGTTGTTTTTTTAATATTGCATCTGCTATTACCAGTAACTACATGGCTGCATGTTGAGGTCATTTTGGAGTCTTATGTAGGGAGTTTTTCCTGATTTTCTTAGATATAAATAACTGTAATTTTCCACATGATTCATTCAGTTAATCAGATTTCATTTACAACTTCCTTAGTACTTCAGTAGAACGTATGTGGTTATCGTAGTTATCATACTTACTGGATATTTAATGCTTTAACGCCTAGGAAGTTTCAATAATTTTCATTGAGGTAACTTAAAACAAAAAACAAAAAAATTTAGTAACTCGTTACGTTCTTTGTTGAATCTGAGTCCTCTTGTCTTGGTTTTCATTAGGTCAGTTAATACTTCTTTCTAAATCAACCTTTTCACTTCAATTTTTTGGCGTCCGGTGGGCTATGTCTACACTGTTTTGTTGAACAGGGTACATATAAAGAGCTATATTTTAAAAATAGTTACCGTGCTAGTTTTACCAGTCAAATCCATCATGAGTTGCAAAATGCTAATTCGGTTTAGATTGAAGGAATTACTTTCACAAGTATTTAACCTCTTCAAATATGGTTACATATGCCCCCTTCTAATGCCAACTAAACCTTGTCCATAAAACCACGATCGGAGAAAATTCAATATGTTTACTACTGTTTCCTTTAATCTTATGTTACCGATTATTTAATCCAAAAAGTATCCAAAATATGCTGGTCTTTGTAGAAGGGCTTTACCTATTGAGAATCTTATAAATAGGATTTTTTTTATTGTTCGATAGCTAAAAAGGTGTTGGTAATCCTTTTATACTATTTTTTTCTGTAAGAAACTTGCTTGGGGTCACTTAAAGTTGAGAGTCAGTCATTTACATTGACGCTAGAATCTAAAAGAATTTAAAAGGCCGACTTGGTCCGATTGCCTTTTGAAAAGCGTGTTTCGTAATTCACTTAAAAATTGCTTAATTGGATCTTTAACTTAATTGCATCTTATCGCAACCGTGAGGATTATACTGTATAAAAATAATAGATGGCGTTTCTGATGTCGATAGGTGTTGGAGCCAAATGATGATAATGGTGGTTATAATACATAATTAAAAAAAAACTAATTTTTTTAGCTGAAAGTAAGGAGCGACAGTAAAACTTAAAACGAACAGAAATTACTCCGTATATGAAATGGGTTGTCCCCTCCGCAATCCCTTGGAGGGAAAAAAATTAGTTTTTTTTTTAATTTCTGAACGTTTTTGAATTAATGCATGTTTGGTTTTGGCTCTCCGCACATAAATTATTAAAATGAAATTTGTATATTAATTGGTGGAGAAGGTGGAGAAGGAGGCCTGGTTGCCCTCCAATTTTTCGGTTACTTATAAAGGCAACTAGAACTTTTAATTTTTAACGAACGTTTTTATTAGTAAAAAACATACGTAACTTAAGAATTAACTTACGTAACAAACTTTCATAATCTTATATTTTTATTATGTATACGAGAGGGTTTGTACCCTCGTTAATACCTCGCTCTTTACACTAAATCGTAAGTTTTGTCCCAATTCTTTAAGAATGACCCCTGAATCAGAAAGGCCGTAGGATAAATAGTTGAAATTACTAAAAATACTTTAGCATAAAGAGCGAGGTATTTATCTCCTCCTAAATACCTCGCTCTTTGTGCTAAAGTATTTTTAGAACCCCTCATATGCGTAATAATCTCTGTTCGTTTTAAGTTTCAATGCTACTCCTTCCTTTCATTTGAAAAAAACGTTTTCATGTTTATTTTTCGTTGTTTTCTTATAGTAATGCTAGAAAATCCTGCGCCCTTTTCATTGAATTTGTCTTCCCACATGACAGATTCCTCCAAGGAAAGATCCTCCAACATAGCCCCCTCTCCTCAGCCCCACCCCCAAACACAATAAAATTCCCCTGAAAACGTCTGTACACTTCCCAATAACCATTACTATATGTAAACACTGGTCAAAGTTCGTAACTTGCATCCTCTCCCCCAGGGATTGTGGGGGAGTAAGTCATCCCCAAAGACATAGTTATTATGGTTTTCGACTATGCTGAACAAAATGGCTATCTCAAAATTTTGATTCGTTGACTTTGGGAAAAAATGAGCGTGGGAGGGGGCCTAGATGCCCTCCAATTTTTTTGGTCACTTAAAAAGGGTACTAGAACTTTTCATTTCCGTTAGAATGAGCCCTCTTGCGACATTCTAGGACCACTTGGTCGATACGATGACCCCTGGGAAAAAGAAAAAAAAAAAAAAAAAAACAAATTAACACGCACCCGTGATTTTTTCTTCTGGTAAAAAATACAAAATTCCACATTTTTGTAGATAGCAGCTTGAAACTTCTACAATAGGGTTCTCTAATACGCTGAATCTGATGTTGTCATTTTCGTTGAGATTCTACGACTTTTAGGGGGTGTTTCCCCCTATTTTCTTAAATAAGGCAAATTTTCTCAGGCTCGTAACTTTTGATGGGAAAGACTAAACTTGATGAAACATATATATATATATATATATATATATATATATATATATATATATATATATATATATATATATATATATATATATATATATATATATATATATATATATATATATATATATATATATATATATATATATATATATATATATATCAGCATTAAAATGCGATTCTTTTGATGTAGCTATTGATATCAAAATTCAATTTTTTAGAGTTTTGGTTACTATTGAGCCGGGTCGCTCCTTACTACAGTTCGTTACCACGAACTGTTTGATACGTTAATACTATCAATACATTGTCAAGTAGATTTTGGTGAATTGTACCGAAAATATAAGAAACTATGGAGAAAATATGATAATCTCGAGGCTTTAAGAAAACGCGTAATCCATGTCCCCCACCCCTCTTCCGTATGTGCCTCTCTAAGGCTTATACGCTACAATCTCTCCTCCCCTTATAGATAGATTATACATGAGCACAATATCACTCAAAGTATAGAGTATAATTCCGGGATTTCCTCAACTGAAGCACTAGTTTTATTTTTCCGATATGGCAAACTTTAAAGTATTTTACTCAATTCTCAAAAAGATTGATTGTATTTAGAAAATCAAAAGTCGTTTCAAGCTTGTTGGCCCTTCGGCTGTACAGTACTTGTGTAAAATTTCAAAACACTCAGTTGATTTGATTCAGTGCAAATTTGACAAAACTTCAAAACACTCAGTGCATTTGATTCAGTGCAAACTTCACAAAACTTCAAAACACTCAGTGCATTAGTTTTACAGATTGATCAGGGACAACAAGGTTTTGTTTTCCATTACAAGTTTCAAGGCAAACGAATAAAAAGCTTTCTTATGTACTGGGGTCCTTTTGACTAGGGACTTTATTTCGGGACTTTCTTTTATTTCGAGCTGCTTAGAAAAATGTCGGTACTGTTTAGGACTCTATTTTCTCGATATTATTCCTTTCTATTTTTTTTTCTTTTGAACTTCGGTCTCCTTGACCCAAGAACATCCAGGTATTAGTTTCAAGCCAATCAAAAAAAAAATTCTCGCCCCAAAATGCCCCAAAAATAATTTTCTTATTGTTCATGAAAATTTACTTTGCCCTGGAGTTTACGAGTGCGGGTTTCTAACTGTTCGGATAAAAAAAAAAGATGGCCTCTTTTTGTGGGAAACAAAAAAAAATGTCTTTCTTTTATCTTCCGAATGCGGTCGTTTTCATCCTAGGACATAAGGATGTAATTTTTGAGCCGGTCAGAGAAAAAAATTTTGGCCCTTTTTGGATCCCATTTCTGAAGGGACCGTGCGCCTAAACGTTTTCACAGTAGATTCCCTTTGTATCTGGAATTTGAAGCTGGTTGGGAGTACGACTTTTTTGGCCTATTTTTGGACTCCTAACAGCCCTCTCCCTCACAAAGCCCAAGCACTAATTCGCTTCTAATCAAACGGTCATTTTCGGACACCCTGTTTGGGGGGCCAATGCTCTAGCAAAATTTTTTCCGCTCTGTTTATGAATAATTTATGGGACCCGTTCCCTCCCAAACTAAAGTATATTTGTGGAGCAGAGTCCCTATGGTCCGGGGGCTTACGGTTTAACTGTTTAAAGGCTCTGGGTGTCACTTTATCTGTTTTTCCTTCTGCATTAGAGTTCCTTTAGCACAAGGACTTCGGATATAACTTTTGAGCCAATCGGATGAAAAAATGTCCCTTTTCTGGCCCCATTCTTCTGAAAACCAGTGCCATAGATTTTTATGGCACTTGGTATTAAAAAAGTGACGTATAGCGATCGCAAATTCTGTCTGTTTGTCGGTCCCGGTTTTGCTACTTTAGACACTTTCAGGCAAGCTAGGACGATGAAATTTGGCAGGCGTATCAGGGACCAGACCAGATTAAATTATAAATAGTCATTTTCCCGATTTGACCATCTGGGAGGGGGGAGTGGGGGGCCGGTTAATTTGAAAAAAAGGAAAAAATGAAGTATTTTAAACTTACGAATGGGTGATGGGATCGTAATGAAATTTGATGTTTGGAAGGATATTGTGTTTCAGAGCTCTTGTTTCAAATCCCGACCAGATCCGGTGACATTGGGGGGAGTTGGAGGAGGGAAACCTAAAATCTTGGATAACGTTTAGAGTGGAGGGATCGGGATGAAACTTGGAGGGAAAATAAACATAAGTCCTAGGTACGTGATTGACATAACCAGAATGGATTTGCTCTGTTTGGGGGGTTGGAGGGGGAGGGTTAATTTGGAAAAATTAGAAAAAATTAAGAAAAAATGGAAGAAAATCTTTAACTTACGAAGGAATGATCGAATCTTAGAGAAATTTCATATTTAGAAGTACCTAAATCTGGAGAAAAAAAGAAGTACATTTAGAAGTAGAAGGGGGTTAATTCTGAAAAATTAGAAAAATTGAGGTATTTTTAACGTACGAAGGAGTGATCGTTTCTTAATGAAATTTCATATTTAGAAGAACCTCGCAACTCAGATTGCGAATTTTGCTTCCAAGATATGGTAGCCTATGCGCATAGTCAATAAAAATAATGCTCAATCTCCTTTTAATTCTTCGTAATACCATTCTAAAACTATTAATGACGTGATTCGATTGATTATTGAATCCCTACTAATCTTTATGTGGAAATCATACTAGCATCTAGTAATTTTCAAAAGTAGTAATCAAATTACATTTGAAGGGTATTTGTTTATGGTTGTTGTCTGCTATATTTTGGGACGCTTGGTAAGAAATATTTGATTAAATCTCGTATATTTAGAATCAGTCTAGATTTCGTAAGTTCTTCATTTTATTGAAACATTTTGCTAGATTTAGAGCACATTATATATTGGTATGTTGTTACATCTTTATTCTAACTAGCTACTACTGCTAACAACTCATTACAGCACAAGACCGCCGGAGGATAACAATGCAGTGTAAAGCCGTGTTAGGTTTTTGCTGTATCAAACAGTCCGTGGAAACGAACTGTAGTAAGGAGTGACCCGGCTCAATAGTCACCGAAACTCTAAAAAACGAAATTTTAATACCAATGTTTACATCAAAAGAATTTTATTTTAATGCTGATTTTAAATATACAAGTTTCATCAAGTTTAGTCTTACGCATCAAAAGTTACGAGCCTGAAATAATTTGCCTTATTTTAGAAAATAGGGAAAAACACCCTCTAATAGTCATAGAATCTTAACAAAAATCACACCATCAGATTCAGCGTGTCTGAAAACCCTACTGTAGAAGTTTCAAGCTCCTATCTACAAAAATGTGGAATTTTGTATATTTTGCCAAAAAACAGATCACGGATGCGTGTTTATTTGTTTGTTCGTTTTTTTTCCAGGAGTGATTGTATTGACCCTGTGGTCCTAGAATGTCGCAAAAGGTCTAGTGCCCTTTTTACGTGACCAAAAAGATTAGAGGGCAACTAGGCTCCCTCCCAAGCTTATTTTTCCCCAAAGTCACCGGGTCAAAATTCTGACATAACCACTTTATTCAGAATAGCAGAAAAACCTAATAACTATGTCTTTGGGGACGACTTACTCCTCCACAGTCCTCGTGGAAAGGGCTGCAAGTTACAAACTTTGAGCAGTGTTTACATATAGTAATGGTTATCGAGAAGTGTACAGACGTTTCCAGGGGGATATTTTGGTTTGGGGGGGGAGGTGGTTATGCGTGAGGATTTTTCAATGGAGGAACTTGTCATGGGAAAAGAAAATTTCAATTAAGGGGGCGTAGGATTTTCTAGCTTCATTTAAAAAAAATAAAACAAGAGCTAAGAGCTCATATGGCACTTGTGACGAGGTCGGAAGAACGAATAACCAAGAGCCCATATGGTATGAGCTCTAGCAAAATTCAAAGAATCAATAGTTTGCTTTAAAAGGAAAATCAGAGGCTTAATGCTGGTCGGGATTTAAAGTAAGAGCTTTGAGTCACGAGGTCCTTCTAAATATCAAAATTCATTAAGATCAGATCACCTCCTCGTAAGTTAAAAATACCTCAATTTTTCAAATTTTTCCTGTCCCTTCAGCCCCTCAGATGGTCGAATCGAAGAAAAAACGACTTTATCAAGTCAATTTGTGCAGCTCCCTGACACGCCTACCAATTTTCATCGTCCTAGCACGTCCAGAAGCACCAAACTAGCCTAAGCACTGGACCCCACCCCCTAACTCCTCCAAAGAGAGTGGATCCAGTCCGGTTATATCAATCACGTATCTACGACATTCATAAGCGTTTTTACAAAATTTCCATTTCCCCCCTCCAACTCTCCCCAATGTCAATAGATCTGGTCGAGATTTGAAATAAGAGCTCTGAGACATGAGTTTCTTCCAAATATAAAATTTCATTAAGATTCGGTCACCCGTTCTTAAGTTAAAAATACCTCAATTTTTCTTTTTTCCAAATTAACAACCCCCAGCTCCCCCAAAGAAAACGGATCCGTTCCAATTATTTCAATTTCGTATCTATAACTTATGCTTATTCTCCCCATCAAGTTTCATCCCGATCTCGCCACTCTAAGCGTTTTCTAAGATTTGCGATTTCCAATATTTCTGGTTCCCCCCCTGCCTCAACCCTCTATGTCCCTGGATCCGATTCGAATTGAAAATCGAGCATTTGAGACATAAGATTCTTCTATATATAAAGTTTCATTAAGATCCGATCACCCATTCGTAAAATACCTCGATTTTCACGTTTTCCAAGAATTCCGGTTTCCCCCTCTAACTCCCCCCAATGTTATCGGTTGGGATTTAAAATGAGAGTTTTAAAACACAAGATCCTTCTAAATATCAAATTTCACTAAGATCTGATCACCCTTTCGTAAGCTACAAATACCTCATTTTTTCTAATTTTTCCGAATCACTCCCCTCCCCCAACTCCGCCAAAGAGAGCGGATCCGGTCCGGTTATGTCAGTCACGTACCTTGGACTTGTGCTTATTCTTCCCACCAAATTTCATCCTGATCTCTCGGCTTTATGCGTTTTCCAAGGTTTTCGGTTCCCCCCTCCCCCCAATGACACTGGATCCGGTCGGGATTTAAAATGAGTGATCTGATTTACGAGGTCCTTCTAAATATGGAATTTTATCAAGATCTGACCACTCCTTCGTAAGTTAAAAAATACCTAATTTTTTCTATTTTTTAGAATTACCCCCCCCCCCCCCAACTCCCCCAAATAGAGCGGATCCTTTCCGGTTATGTCAATCACATATCTAGTACTTGTGCTTATTTTTCCCACCAGGTTTCATCCCGATCCCTCCATTCTAAGTGTTTTCCAAGATTTTAAGCCCTCCCTCAACTCCCCCCATAGTCACCAGGTCCGGTCGGGATTTAAAACAAGAGATCTGAGACAAGATATTATTTCAAACGTCAAATTTCATTAAGATCCGATCACTCCTTCGTTAGTTAAAAATAACCCCTTTTTCTAATTTTTCAGAATTAACCACCACCACCACCCAACTCCCCCAAAGAGAGCGGATTCGTTCCGGTTATATCAATCACGTATATAGGACTTGTGCTTATTTTTTCCACCAAGTTTCATCCCAATTCCTCTACTCTGAGTGTTTTCCAAGATTTTAGGCTCCCCCCCCCAACTCCCCCCACCAATGTCACTAGATGCGGTCGGGATTTAAATAAAGCTCCGAGACACGATATCCTTCCAAACATCAAATTTCATTAAGATCCAATCACCTGTTCGTAAGTTAAAAATACCTCATTTTTCTAATTTTTTCGATTTAACCGTCCCCCACTCCCCCTCCCCCCAGATTTTTGAATCGGGGAAACGACAATTTTAATTTAATCTTGTCTGGTTCCTGATACGCCTGCCAAATTTCACCGTCCTAGCTTACCTGGAAGTGCCTAAAGTAGCAAAACCAGGACAGACCGACAGAATTTGCGATTGCTATGTGTCACTTGGTAGATACCAAGTGCCATAAAAATAAATATGAAAAAGTTTTCTCAACTGAAGTAAGGAGCAGCATTAAAACTTAAAAGGAACAGAAATTATTACGCACATGAGTGGTTAACTTCCTCCTACTACCTTGCTCTTTACGCTAAAGTCTTTACCAATTTACTCATTGGTAAAGTCTTTACCAATTATTTACTCTATGGCCTTTTTGATTCATGGTTCATTCTTAAGGAATTGGGACAAAATTTAAGGTTTAGTGTAAAGAGCGAGGTATTGACTAGAAGGTGAACCCCCTTATTTACGTAATAAAATTTTCAAATATAGCATTTTGTTACTTAAATTAATTCGTAAGTTACGTATATTTTTACTAATAAAAATGTTCCTAGAAAAAAGTAAAAACTTCTTGTTGCATTTTTAAGTAACCAAAAATTGGAGTGCAACAAGGCCTCCTCCCCCACTGCTTTTTTATCAAAATCGTCCGATCAAAAGGACGAAGAAGGGGCTGTTTCATTCTCAACGCCCCGGTCTTTGCGCTAATTTCCGTTCGTTTTAAGTTTTAATGTCGCTCCTTATTTTCAGTAAAAAAAAAAAAAACTGTTTTTTTTTTTATTATTTAATTTACCGTAAGGGATGCCGCTCCTCGCATGATTCTACTTTCATTTTTATAGTGAAGATATTCGCTGGTCTGACATGATAAGTATCAGGACAGCATATGATTTCTAACATATTCAGTTTCAAGAAAGGACATGTAATTTTTCTAAATGTATAACTTTAAATTAGAGCACGTAATAACTTACATTTAGTGCACTATATATGTTATCAAATTTCATGTTAGCGAACTACTATTGGCTTGACCTTGACCCCACGGACAAAGTAAAATGGCTTGGTAGGAATTTTCAAGGAATTCTCACAATGCAAAACCCCTAAATGCCTTCAGTTGGCCTTTGTGGTATACCGATATTGGCTCTTTGTCGGAGGACCAACAAACATATGGGACCATTTCAATTTTTATATCTCATGCCACTTTAAGCTACTACTTCCAAGCTCAAAAGCCATACCTACAGACCAATAAAATACTGGAAGGAATGCATTCCTTCCAGCTCTGCCAAAAAGAGTCAAATTTGATTGCAAGAAAATAGGACCGTGTGTTCGAAAATTCCCGAGGGAAAATGGCCAAAAACCAAGTAGGCCTATCGGCTTCTAAGCAAATGAAACCAAACTTATACTCAACAAATCTCAAGGAAAATAGATTTTATAAAAAAAAAAAACAGCTGTCCCAATTGTCGTTCCGATGGTTTAAAGTGTCTCTTTTTTCTTAAGTTTTCATGATACTTTTACATAGTTTGGATATATGGAGACTATACCTTTGGGGCTCAATTGAAAAATTCGAGGCCTAAAAACCTACTTTTTTATATTTTTCATCTACTGTCGCAAGCCTCAGGATTGCGGGTACTGGGTGTATGCAGGTATAGGTTGCCTTTTCAAGAGGATATAGGCATTATGGGTGTTATGACATTGAAAATATGGGTCTCATAAGAAAATGGGCCCGAATCTCCGTATTGTCATTGCGATTGTACCAACTTGTCCCTACAATCTTACAGTCCGAGACTAAGAAGGTGCTACGGCATTTCACGGCTTTCATTTAGACGGATAAAAAAATGTTTAAGGCATTAAATAAATACCAAATATCTTTGCCATGGACTTCTGACGCCTAAGAAACCACGTGATATACCTTTTCAACTTGGTGCAATTTAAAACACAATATTTATCAGCATTTTTTATTGAATCTTGTAACCAATCCAGACGGCACGGCAACTGCTCAACGATGTGATTTGGCCTAGATTAAAACGTGAGCTTTCACGCTATTGCGTCATTAATCAAACATTAGCTTATTCTTCATTATTATGTTTTATAGCTACAATGCTTTCCAATCGGACTTTAATTCTTTTAAATTCTTATTGAAAGTATTTAACTCACAAATAATCTTGATTTCTCGCTAAACTCACATGATGGATGCCCTCATTGTCATTACGATTCTATCCACCTCTCCGTATAAAATGACCGCTAAGCTCTTGCCTCATAAATCAGTCATAGGCTACATAGCCTTTTCATCAATTCATTGTATATGCTTTTCATTTCCATCTGGCTTTTAAAGGGACAGAATATTCTTTCTGTAACAGTTTCTAGGATGTTCTAGTCGTGGTAAAATGAGATACAAGGGGTGTCTGATTTCTATAATTTAAGCTTGCTGAAAAAGTGAAGTTTAATTTTACGTAGAAGAAGGTGGTAGCTATTAATTTCTCCCAAGATTTTTCCAAAAATTTAACACATTTTATTAAAACATCTGTCAACGTGCATGGAGACAAAGCTGTCCCAAGAGATTGGTTAGAGCGGTGGAGTCCCGGTTTTAAGCCTTCCTTGGAATTTCTTGCGCATTTTGTGGTTTGAGGTGGGGTCTCACTGACATGGCAAGATGTCACAGTATCTCCGACGCTGATGTCTACAGTAAGATGTCACTTGTATCTCCCACCCTGCATTGTTGCCTTCTCCACGCCCCTTGGCATGTAAATGAAAGTGCCAAGTGATCCCTCAACCATTCGGTATTATTTTACATCTTTCGTTACAGCAATGACTGTTTGAAAAGATATTTGAAAGTGTCATATGTTTTTGGTCACTCGGTAAAAAAAAAAAGAAGCCGGTAAAATTGCGGCGCTTTTCGCCACGGTTTTTCCGACGCTGCTGAAATTTTTTTGGGTTCAGTAAAGACCAAGAAAATGCTGACATGTCATCTATTGATACATAAATTTTGAACTTGGTCGGTAAACGCTGCAGTTTTACCGATTCCTGTCGTGCTTTTACAGATGGTGTCACAATTTTCCATTTGGATAAATAAAAAGCGTTAAAATAGTGACATGATTTCTGCTGAAATCTGAATCTCGGTTGGTAAATGCAGCAGTTTTACCGACACGTGCAGTGATTTTACGTATTGTATTGGAAACGGACATTGTGCTAATTTTTGACAAAAAGAAGTCGGTAAAAATGACCAGCCAGTCGGTAAAATCTCTTGCCCCCCCCCAAACATTCTGGCTAATAACGACCCTGGTCTCGAGTATAAGCTGCCTTGATTGAGTCTATTGAAAGTTTTACGAAGACAAATGATTTTTGGATGTCTAAATAGTGTGTGTAAAAATGTATATACGTATTCACATATATGTATCTGTTACCGTGAATGTTCGCAAATTGATTAGTGTCGTCATTCACCGATGAATGTCCGATATGCCTTTTTTCTGCTTGGATTTAGTCACCGTTGCCAGTCAGCCTTTTCAATTTAATGCAAGGTTTGATGATGAAAGGCTAGGTTAAGAATAGATAAGGTTTGATTAGGTTGGGTTAGCTTAGGTTTTTAGTCCATTTCTGATATTTAGAACCAAATTTAACGTAATCTAAAATAAGCTAACCTAGATTATCATAATCTAACCTAATTTTAACTTTCACCATCATAGCCTTTAGAAGACTAAAAAAGCTGACTCGCAAAACTAATTGAATCAAAGCAGAGCAAAAGGAATTTCGAACATTCACCAGTGAATGTCGACGGTAACAAGATTTCTAACATTCACGGTAACTTACCCATTTAAATCCAATAAACTGATGAATGGAAAAGTGTCGTGTATCAAATAGTATGATTTAGTGTTCTTCTTTAAGATGCTTTCATAACCTATGAGGTAAGGGGGGGGGGCTCACCTTTGGCACAAGATATACTGTGAACTATGCCTCCAACCCTGATTCTATGCGTCCTTCGCGCCTCTTGTTGTACACACAAGTGTACATTGTCCTCCCCCCGGTATCTTGCTGTCTCTTTCGGCCTAAGAATTCCTACATGAGAAAATATTCTCTCTAGGTTCGCTTCTGAGTCCCTCAGTGGATGTAAAACTCACCTGTAAAACTTTTCGAATTTTCCTCTGAATTTTCGTTTATTAGAGTGTTTCTATTATGAATTTTTCGAGAAATATGTATGCAAGTCTTAAAGTTCTCTAGGATGCGAAAGGTACGGCTTAGATAGTGTTGGACGTACCGGGGTAAGACAGACTGGCGGATCGAGGGGTCGGGGCCCATGGGCCCTCCCAATGTCTTTGCTGGTGCCCTCATTCCGTGTTTTGTCTATTTTGCACCTTTTTTTTAAATAAACTTTTTAATTACTTGTTAAATTAAAATTAAACTAAAAAGTTGTTAAACAAAATTGGTGTCCTTGTTATGCCTCCCCCCAGATTTTGCTCTAGGTCCGCCCTTGGTAAGAAACGGCACACACTGAGTGTCAGTGAAATGGAGAGCCTATGTCTTAAGTTCATCAATCTTACAGTATTCATTGAAATATGAGCTTATTAATCCTACCTTTCAAGAAGTATTCAAAGGTAATGGGTCAAATGATTTTGGAGTATACCTAGGATTTGAAGATCATTGGTATTGTTCAATAAATACCGTGAACTAAAGTAATCATCTCACTCTTCACTAAGTGGATTTGTCGTGGTTCATTTATGTTGGGAATTTAAGACCATCCTTCTCTGTCCTAATCCCTCCCTATTGTATTCTCTAGAAATGTCTAGTGATTTGGAAATTTGTATCGTATGGCGAAAAAGGATTTTACTTAACCATGTAAGACTTGCTCTACTCCAGTTGGTTGTCTCGTGTACTTCCGGTTAATTGGAATCTCTGAATTATAATTGACCAATTCTTACTTCAAACATACTATATACTTGTTGCACAGATTAAAGCAAGGGGATGTCTCATTAGGTCAGTTTCTTTGCTCCGCAGGTCACGGCGGAAACGACAAAAAATTGAAAGAAAGCTGGGGACATAAACATGAGGTTTTGGGAAGGGGTATAATTTAAAAAAAAGGAATAATTTTATGAAAAAAACGAAGCAAAATTTTGCGTAAAATTAAAAAAAATTAAGATTTTTGGGAGGAGGACAAGTCTTAGATCCTCACCCCTCCCTTTAAGTTTGTACGTTGGTGAACAAGGTGCAGTGCTGGAGGCCGCGAAAAATTATAACTGACAGTATCCAGCCCCGTGATAAAACAAAAGTCGGCTGTCAGACCATGGGTAGCACTAATGACTCTTTTTGCTTTTTTTTTGCCACCACTTGATCGGAACTGAAACATCAGAGAGCTCCCGTACCTTTAATAGCAGCATTATTTACTCTAAGCCGTTCCCCAGATATTGCTGATACTCCCTTTTGACAACCTACATGCACATACTGTGTTTTGAATTAGTTCAACTTTTCCATCAATATTCTCTAATATTTCCAGCTTAAGCCTTAGTAGTAGTAATATCAGTAGGAGACATTTTAAGAATATTTATACATACACGAGTTGAAACTACACTGACAGATTGCATCGAAATAGGCTTTACTTTGAACAAAAACAACATTTAAAGCTCAAAGACCCCAGCTTCAGAACTTTAAAGGGCTCTTCAAAATTTGAGATGAAGCAGTAATCGAAACATCGAAGTCAGATAGTCTACTTAATTTCATAATATTTAGACAATCAATAGACTGTTCCCAAAGCAAAATAGAAACCTGAAATACGCCCAGGACGTTTAGCTTCTATTTAACGCAAACAGTTTCATTGCGCATATAAGCTACTTTATGAAGTGTTAAGGTGTTTTGTCAGGCCTTTTAACTACTATTTCAGCACCTGGACAAATAATAATTCCCCTATAATAATATTTATCCTTAGAAATGAATGTGCATAATTTCATATAGATATTTTTTTGGCAGCATCGGACTTTATGCCCCTCCCTGTCTGAAGGAAACATTATAAAAATCCATTTTTGAAAGTTAAGTATATTTCGAAGCAATCCGTCCTATGTAATCTTAATTGATGAATTTATGATATTCTTGGAATGCATCTTAGCCTTTCTCTTAAGAGCCCGTTCTCAGTAGTAAACATTATCAAAATCTCTTTTTTGACATTAGTATTAAGAAACCACATATTTTAGCTGTTTATTTCTGTTCTAACACATTTCAGATCTAACTTTTTTTAAGCTCTGTTGTGTATTGTTCCAAATAAAGTCTAGTTACCTAAAGAACAAGGTCATATTTTCATATATCTGAGTATTTTCAAAAACCAGTAAAAAGAAAAGGGACAAATATTCCTCTCGTTAGACTTCTTTCGCTGACTGCATTTGCCAGCACGGTTTTAATTCATAGGAGATTGGTGGAATGGATCATGATAGTGTCCAAAAATTGTTCAGATAGAATATCTCTTAAATTATGTGTTCTGTATACCAAAATGAAATCAAATTATTCAGTTTTACACCCTTATTTTTTCTGAATTTCACTTATTTAAATCCAAGAATAGATACATGGCCAGGGGAAAAGCTTAAAATCTTTGTTTTCTACCCTTCTGTTTTGGGTTTGACGACATAGGGCATCACGAAAAAACCTTGCATAATATATTTGATTAAGATCGGAGACTTCAATTTGAGTTTTTCTTCCTTTCTTCTCTACATTCTTGGTGAGTAGCTAAATTACCAAGACATTCGGTTGTTTTGAATTTCAGTTTTTACCCTCAATAGACGTGAGATGTTGTATTCATAGCTATTTTGCATTGTATGATTTTCTTTTCTGTGAGATTTAGTTCTTTCTTTTCACGGCTCAGTTAAGAGATTAGCCGTGCTCGAAGGAAGTTATGGAGCCATGGGTAATTCTAATGGAAATTAAGTCTACCGCATATGCATATTAACAATGGATGTTAGAAGCATTAATATCTAATTTTTTGTTCGCCTTTATCTATAAAACATCTTTGTCTTTACAGTTTTAATTTTTTTTTCGCATTTTAAACAATTTTTGGGGTGGTAGGCTATATCTTCCATAAAATCTTGGGGAAGAGTCTATCCATTTCTTCCATATGTACGAATTCCACAATTTGTTTTGTAGTAATAATAAGTAGCTAAGTTAACGATTATTGCTCATATTTGGAGACAGTAGTCGGCCTAGCTTTCTTCAGATTTCTTCAGCTTTTTTTTCAGATTGTTAATTTTTGATTCGAGTGTCGGTTTCGGTTTGTATCTTCTACACTCCTAGCGACTTCATGGCGACAATCAGAAGTATCTTAAAATTCTCTTGGTTTTGCATTTCCATTTTTATGGTCTACGAAACGTGAGGTGTTGTATTCATGGTTAATTTGAGTCTCAGAACCTTTTCTGAGATTTAGTCCTCGTACAGTGTTTCGACATCAACTTTCTATTAAAAGAAAGATTTTGTTTTATAAAGCATTTCCTAGGATACACCTGACCAAAAAAAAAACAAAAAAAAACCTAGTAACCCAATGTGTTCCAGTGAAAACAGTTTTAGTATATTTTTGGTCCAGACTGTTACGTTTTGATTTGATTTATTTGGCCGTTCTCCAATGAAGGAGGTTCGCTTTTGCGACGTGGAAATAACTAGAATATACTATATGGACAAAATTGATGAACATTCTAGAAATACTAAGCTAGGATTAATGTGTATAAGGTAATGGCATACTAGAAAGGGTCTTTTGGAGAAGTTGATGTCCAATTCATATTTGTGGTTTCTGATGAAAGTTCCTGGTATGGGGGTAGGGTCCAAATTACGGGTTAAGAACTTCTTTTCAGACTCGCATCCCCGCCCTTTCCCTATAGTAAGACTTGATAAATACCTGCCTTAGTTTTTTTTTTTAATCGCTTTGACCTCGCTCCTCCTGCGCCATAAGTCTTTGCAGGGTGGCTCTCGGGACTTCGACCGGATTCTAAGATGAAATTTTAAAAAAGGTTAAACTAGATAAAGCTCCCTGAGTCTATAAAATGAGTCATAGCAGAAACAAAACAATAGCTTACAGTGGCCTAATTTTGACTTTAGATGTATATTCTGAAATTTTTTTTTACATTTGAGGACTATCTTCCGGAATCAGGAGATTTCGCTGTTCAGGGACGAGGGGTTTGAGGTAAGGTTATAATTGTTCACTGAAGGCATTTGGAGTCTCTATATAGTAAGAAACAATAGGTTGTTAAAGCTGTCCGACGTACAGGGTCGTATCCAGGATTTTGTCGGGGGGGGGTATAAAAGGATTTTTTTTTTGGGTGGGGGAGAAGCTACAAACGAACTGTTAAAAAACTCATCAAAAATTGGTTTACATTCATCTTTGTTACGTTTTTATGAGCCGGACAAACATTTCGGGGAAGGGGGTCAAACCCCCTAACCCCCCACCCCTGGATACGGCCTTGCCGACACAAATCTAAAGTTTTCGCTCAGTGTTTCCCCAAAAGTCCCCACTACATTATTTTTCCTGGAATAATCATTGACGTTTACATGTAATAGCGTTATCGAAGCTGTTTATTAGGGAGCAAAAGTATATCAAATTTAGGATAATAATACAAATATATTTTTTAAGTTTCTGATATTATATTCTGTTGTTTGAAACTGCTTTTGGATTAAAGCATACTTGTCTTTGTTCCTTTGACGTTTTCATATTAAGTGTGAAAATGTTGAGCTTTATAACTTTGTCATATTTTATTTTCCGAAAAGGTAAGATATATATAATTAAATACGGCATCGGATAGCATCACCATGTAATAAGACACTGAAAGCTGTTAGTTAGCCCCCAAAAATACTTTCTTTGGACCTACCTACTTTGTGAGTTACATCCTTACCTGATAGTCTCATAGGCTCAGAAGAATTGGAATGTAAATTCTTGAGAAGTGAACTGTAATTCTACTATCATTTTCATGTTTTCTTTTTCTCCTAAATTAGAGGCTCCCAGCTCTCTACTGCCCACTTTTAGCACGCCAATCCCTTTTTTGAAACAAAAATTATGTTTCATCGTTTTATAGACATATTAACTCCTTTGTAATCAGTTGCATAACAAGTTGAGTAACACATTTACGTTCTTCTTAAGTCATATCACTATTTGTTAAGGATTCCTAATCTTATTGGGTGCCGGTATCCACTTTGTAAACCTATATCACATATTCTCTACGTAAATATTTTACACTTATGTTAGGTCTTTTGGATTTCAAAGCTGGGTCTGCCAACTGCGTTTCTTGCTTTTCTAGCGGGAAGATGCATTTATTGCTGCTATTAATATGAAAAAAAAAGTATCGAAATTTCCAAAAATATACTTTTTTAAGCTTACAGCTATTCATTCTATCCCATTTGGACGTATTGCATCATCATATTCAGCTGTAAAAAAAAAACCTTAAAAGCCGAAAAAGCTTAATTTAGTGTGACTAAATGTGTTTTAAATTGTGTTTGCAAAAGTAAACTCAATTTGACTTAATTCGAGGTCTGGCTGATATTTTTGATGGACAGGTACTAAATATTTTTTGTTGGAGCAAGGTTTATATTTTAACTTGTTTTCCTCCAATTTTGCGCGCAAGGTTGTTCCTTCTGGGGATTTGTCCTCTTTACATCTCCCCCTCTAAATTAGGGAAAGTGAATCAAATCGCTTTTTGGTTGTTATATGTATAGCAATATAGTTGGTTTTTCTCTTGAAATGACTTCACCCTCTCCCCCATCGAATAAAAATCCTTTTCAGGGCGGGGTCCCGTTTTTTCTGGTTGGTTGTTTTGTGATGACCTACTCCGTCTAAAAAAGTTCCTTTAGTGTCGTAATCCTATCAATAGTTGAAAGCGTTGCTTTATTCTCACTAGTGATTGATTTGTTTGGAAACTTTCAGTCCCATCTGCTAGAAATTGCATCTGCTTAGAAACGCGCGTCCAGTAATGACGACATAGGTGGTGGCCAAGACGCAGCAACACTCGGCGTTCTCGGCGTCCGTTATTTCTCTTGACGGTTTCGGCAGTTGATTAGAATCCATTTATTTGAATAAGTGTTGTAACCGAAATCTTGGTGACCAATTTTTCGTTATTGTGCTATTTTGTTGGGATAGTTCAATCAAAAATGGAGTTGCTTAAAGTTTTGAAAAGAATTCGAAAGGATCTGAAAATGAAGAAGCCTAAGTTAAATTATTACAGTTTTGATTCAAGGTAGACTGAATACAGGGAAATAGCCTATTTTCACTTTCAGTATCATTAGCTTATAGTGGCTGTTAATATAGATGCATAATCAATTTAATTAGTAGATTCTACAGTAGAAGCTCTTTTTATTTGCTTTTTTTTCAGGGGAAACAACATTGAAAGGCTTCGGCCTTTCAATTCAGCTGAAAAAATAGTTATAATAATAAAAGAAAGAGAAAAGAACTAAGCTGTCGCAAGATTATACCATTAAAAGAAATGTCATGTGGTTTTTTTTTTTACCTAGAGCAAACGATTATCGCTGGGATTTTAATTAGAATAAAGTCGTACAATTACCCCATCATCCCGAAATTTCTCCTCCAATTTTGAACACGTCTATTGAATTTTCAGTAAAGCTGAAGACTTAAACCTCTTGTGAAAGAATGCACCCCATCCCCTTCTATCCACTCCCTGATGGTTCCATGTCTAGTCCTGGAACTAGAAAAAAAAAGTAAAAGAAAACACTTAAACTATGAAATTCTTATTTTTTATTATGCAGGATGTTTTTATTAATCAGATGATCATGTTTCCTTACATTGTTATCTACTTTCTTTTATTGTTTCAAATAAAATTTTGTCCAATATTGCAATCAATCATATGTAAAACTAAATACTATTGCGTTTAGAATGCAAAAACCCATTTTTAACAAAGTACCGATGACGTTTCACAAGATTGAATTTACGGGGAAATTTAGTATTAGGGTTATATGGGATATTAGGAGGGGGTGATGTGGACTGTCAGAAAAGTTACTATGAAATTTGGAAAGAGCATAAAATGAAGAAGCTAACGGTACTACTTTTATTGTATTAGTGTTTTTCCTTCAGAAGAGCCCTATATCTAGTGTTACCGACTTTTATAATTGAGAAGGTTTTCCTAGCTCTCCTGAAAATGATATCATTGATTATCAGCATTAATTACTTTTACACAAATCATGAAGCATTGTAAGCAAATGTCTAATAGGTTAACTTATTTAAATTTTGTGAGAGTAGTGGTAAATTTGTTAGAATAGCTATAAAATAGGGTAGATTTCAATGCCTTTAGACATTGCAAGCTAATTATAACAAGAGCCAAGAGCTCATATGGCACATGTGACGAGGTCGGAACCTAAAATTAGACTCGGTACTAGAGTTATCGATTTCGTCGTCCTAGCACGCCAAGAAGCACCAAACTGGCCAAAGCACTAGAAATCCCTCCAATTCCCCCAAAGTGATCGGATCTGGTCTGCTTATGTCAATCACGTATCTATAACTTGTGCTTATTGTCGAATTCGCCAAAGCACTAGAAATGCCCCCAACTCCTCCAAAAAGAGTGGATCCAGTCCGGTTATGTCAATCACGTATCTAGAACTTATGCTTATGCATCTCGTCAAGTTTCATCCCGATCTATCCACTCTAAGTGTTTTTCAAGACTTTTTTACCTTCCTCCCCCCCTCCCATCCAATGTCCCCGGATCCAATCCGAATTGAAAAAAGAGCATCTGAGACATGGAATCGTTCTATATATCAAATTTAATTAAGATCCGACAACCCATTCGTAAGATAAACATAACTCAATTTTCAAGATTTCTCCTCCCTCCATCCCCCCGCAGATGGTTGAATCGGGGAAACGACTGTTATCGAGTCAATCTGTCCAGGTCCCTGACATGCCTACCAATTTTTTCGTCTAGAAGCACCAACTTCGCCAAAGCACTGGAAATCTCCCCCCTCTAACTCCCCCAAAGAGAGTTGATCCGGTCCAGTTATGTCAATCACGCATGTAGGACTTGATCTTATTCTTCCCACCAAGTTTGATCACGATCTCTAGACTCTAAGTGTTTCCACGATTTCTGGTTTTCCCCTCAAACTCACCCCAATGTCACCGAACCCGGTCGGAATTTAAAATAAAAGCTCTCAGACACGAGGTCCTTCTAAATATTAAATTTCTTTAAGATCCAATCACCTGCTGGTAAGTGATAAATACCTCATTTTTTCTATTTTTTCTGAATATCCCCCCCCCCGAATTCTCCCATAGAGAGTGGATCCGGTCCGGTTATGTCAATCACGTATCTGGGACTTGTGGTTATTCTTCCCACCAAGTTTCATCTTTATCTCTCCAATCCAAGCATTTTCCAAGATTTCCGGTTTCCCCCCTCCAACTCTCCTCAGTGTCACCAGATCCGGTCGGGATTTAAAACAAGAGCTCTGAGACACGATGTCCTTCTAAATATCAAATTTCACTGAGATCCGATCACCCGTTCATAAGTTAAAAATACCTCTTTTTTTCTAATTTTTCCGAATTAAAGAAAACCGGTTTCATTGCCACAATGACAAATGACGGGGGACAGAATGCATCGGATTTGTATGGTTCGGACCAAATATTTGCATATCAGAGGGTGGGGTAAGGTTAGGTTTTTAACCCATTTCTGAGATATATCCCCTCCCCCTAATTTGCAAATATATAGCCCAAATTGTATTATTGTATAAACTAAATTATTATATTTTCATCATGTTTTGGTATATTTAATTAAGATTAACCTAACTACACTTCTTGAGTGTATTTGGCTTAATACATAAGTACCAATAATTTTTCTTTCAATGGGCCATAGACTAATACTACCAGTTTTCGTTGTTTTAAAGTTAATCACCCCCCCCCCTAAAAAAAAACAAGAACCTTTATATACCTGCAGTCCTTTGAGTCTGCAAGGCTATCAAAATATTCCATTTCAGCTTATCGAATTTGTGGAAAACGTTTTAAATACGTATTTAAATTGCGTATTTGAAAAGCAGCTCAGCAACTGCAGGGTATCCGGGTTGTCTGTTAAAAGTTAAATAACTAAGTTTATGGATAAAAAATCATCATTGATGACTGCTACAGTATAAAGATATATTCCCTTTACTGTGCTAACTGCAGAGATGAATGGAGCAGTCACATCCACAGGATTTTGCTTCTTAGGGAATCCCAACTTCGTCAGCAATGGTCACAGCTTAGGTTAGCAATGGTATAAGCCTAGAGAAGGAAACATGTTAAGAAAATAATTCATAATACGCAGAATAGCTGTAGCTAACCCATTTTGCGTGGAGTACCGCTACTCTTTACCACCAACCCCCTCCCCCTAAAGTGCAAATATATAGTCAAAACTATATTATTCTCAATGCATTCTGTCACCCATAACCTGTTTTTTTCCGTTTTTTTTTCTCACAGTTAATTCAATTAACAGGTACAAGGGATGAAACAAGAGAGACGCATTGGGAGAATAGATGGGAAATATATAATTTTGACTGTATATTTGCATATTGGGGGGGAGGAGTAGAATATAGCGGGACTCCATGCAAAATCTGTTAGCTACAATTATTATGCCTATTGTGAAGTATGAATTGTTTTCTAAACATGTTTCCTTCTCTAAAGGTCCTTCTCCAGGCATATAGCCTACCTAGCTTAGTAAAGAGTTAGCCGCTTTTGATTTAAAGGTGATTCAAGAATGATAACTATTTAGGTTTATCTTGAAAGCAAAAGTTTGTAGTATAAACAAGTTTTAAGGTTGAAAGCTGCTTTGCAGGGCAATATCCAGGATTTTTGTTCCTGGGGGGGGGTGTCACACAATCACTTTCAAGTTTCATCCCGATCTCTCCACTTTAAGCGCTTTCCAAGATTTCCAGTTTCCAAGATTATTGTTTCCCCCCTCCAACCCCCCAATGTCCCCGGATCCGATCCGAATTGAAAATGGAGTATCTGAGACATGGGATCTTTCTATATATCAAGTTTCATTGAGATCCGATCACCTTTTCTCAAGAGGTCGAATTGGGGAAACGACTGTTATCAAGCCAATTTGTGCAAATCCCTGACACGCCTACCAATTTTCATCGTCCCAGTACGTCCAGAAGTACCGAACTCGCCATAGCACTAGAAATCCCCCCAACTCCCCAAAGAGAGCGGATCCGGTCCGGTTATGTCAATCACGCACCTAGGACTTGGTGATTATTCTTCCCACCAAGTTTCATCCCGATCTCTCCACTCTAAGCGTTTTCCAAGATTTCAGGTTTCCCCCTCCAACTCCCCCAATGTCACCGGATCCGGTTGGAATTTAAAATAAGAGCTCTGAGACACAAGATTCTTCGAAATATTAAATTTCATTAAGATCCGGTCTCCCTTTCGTAAGTTAAAAATATCTCATTTTTTCTAATAACTCCAGTCTATTCCGATTGAGCACTTACGCTAATACTTGTTCCAGATGAAGCCCTGTTTCTATGTCTTTTTCATCAAAACAGCAGAAGAAGACAAATTATTTGGAAAGTGTCGAATAAATCCTACAAACCATGAGATTCTGAGTGGGGGGGGGACAAAATTTGTTCTGTACGTACGTGCAAATCGTTGTATTATATAATTCTGTAAACAATTTGGTGATGCTCAGTGAATAACTTTTTATATGAATAGTTTGGAAATTCAAAAATAAAAATAAATTGGAATATTAAGGTTTATATCTTTAATGCAGAAAGTACAAAAAAAAATCACAAAACACCCTTTTCTCTAAATTAGCGTCTCGAAAGAGTATTTTCATCTCTCTAATGTTTTTGTTATAAATTATGTTGTCGTTGTGCAGTCTTCCCTGTATACATCTATCTTTTCTTTTTGTGCGTTTTTTGTATGCTTTCTTTTGTCCGTTTGAAACCCTGTTGCTAATTACATATTTCTTTCTTTTGTAATTCTATCTGAGAATTAAAGATCGCCACAATGGAATTGAATGAGATCCGCCAATCTAACGGGAAAGACGGGGGATTTGGCGGATTTTCTTTTTCGAAAAATCGAAAAAGATTTCGATTTTTTCAATTGTAAGATAATAAAAAATATATTTAGGACGATAATAAACTTATTAGTAAATAAAACTACATAACTTAAATATGTTAAAAGTAAGTGCTTATGACTAATAAGAGTTTGTTCAAGCAAGATTTATGGAGGAAGGAGGATCGGGAATTCCCCAAAGGAAGGTTAGATTAATCAAGCTTGGGTGTAACCAATCTCCTTCGAGATCTGATGCTTATTATCAAAGGATCAAGATAGAACTTTAATAGATGGCTAAATGGCTAAGAAATCTGAAACATCGATCTTTGTCACCTTTCAGAGGCAACGCTATAGCGTTGCCTATAGTAAAGGCCATACAATGTTTGTTTTTTGTAGATGCACTTCATATGGAAGGGGTCGTCATATAAACTTCAAAGGGGACTCATTCGATTGAAAATCGAGAGTTCTAGTTCCCTTTTTAAGAGTCAAAAGTGATTGGAGGGTAACTAGCCCTCCCATCCACGCCCTTTTTTCCCTAAATGCATGTGATAAAAATTTTGAGATAGTCATTTTGTTTGAAATAGTTCAGAGATCAGATAAAAAAAAAACTTCGGGGTCAACACAACCCCACATGGCAGGCGTTGTAAGTTATACCCTGGGGGCATGTATGGTTTTTATGGAAGGGATGCTCGTATAAACTTCAGAGAGAGTCCATTTGATTTGAAAATGATAGCTCTAGTTCACTTTTTAAGAGACAAAACAGATCCGAGGGCAACTAGCCCCCTCCCCCACGCCCTTTTCCCCAAACCAAGTCGATAAAAATTTTAAGAGAGCCATTTTGTTAAAAATATTTCAAAGGTCAGATGAGAAAAATTCCCTGAGTCGAAGCAACCCTCCAGGGGCAGGCGTTGTATGTTATGCTCTGGGGGTATATATGGTTCTTATAGAAGGGATGATCTTATAAACTTCGGATAGGGCTCATTTGATTGGGAATTGAAAGTTCTAGTTCACTTTTAAAAGTCAAAAGAGATCCAAGGGCAACTATCCCCCTCTACGTCTTACTTTCCTCAAACCCATCCGATAAGAACTTAGATATAGCCATTTTTTTTTTCAAAAAATAGTTCAAAGGTCAGATAACAAAATCTCCTGTGTCGACACAACCCCTCAGGGCCAGGAGGCATGCGCTGTAAGTTATGTCCATGGGGCATACATGGTTCTTATGAAAGGGGTGTGCAGTTCAGTTCAGTTCACTTTATTTATAAATCAAATACATTTAACTAGTATGCAAGTACCCGCCACAAGGAAGATACAGAAAATGCACTTGCGACTGGGCGGAGACATAAAATTCATTTTCTAACTAATAATTCACTACAAATGAAAAAAAAAAAGCAATAACTAATAGCAATCAATCTCTCGGCAACTCATCAATAATAATTACCAATCTCATAATAATAAATAGGAAAGATTTTTTGCTGCAAACACTTTCCTAGCAACATCCAAGCTTAAAAATTTTACCAGAATGGTGGGCGATTTTCACATTCTCAGTCTGAATAGCAGGCATACGGAATCGATTAGCCTTTAAGAGGGGCATTGTTTGAAATCTTGCTAGCCAGTTATTTGTGTTGCCACTTCATCAAGACTATCCATCAATTCCAGTTTGGGGTTTGGTTTGGCACTGTAAAAAATTAGGGTATCAAGTAAGGTATCCTCCTTAAGTTGGTCAACCCTGTCTTCTATTTTAGAAATTTATGTTCCAGCAAGTCCACTGCATTGTAAAGTCTTTGAAGGGTTGTTTCAATTTTTCAAAGTTGGCATCATATTCAAGGGAAATAGAATTATAAACTTCGTTCACAATATCTTAACTGATAATTTCCAAAAACTCGGCGATCTTTCATTAATTCTGATACGACTCGAGAAATGTCATTCATTAGGTTGGACTTAGAGTTCAGTAGTTCCTCTTGAGTTTCATTTATTATTTCCTTTAAAGTTGATGCTGCTGCAGAAGTTGGAGTTGACGGCGCTAGGCTGGATTTTGCTTTAGTTTTAGTGGGTAGCGACAAGTAGGTTTTACTCAGAGTCATGAAAATATCAGGGAATAAGCGCTGCTCTTCAAAAGCCTTATTTACACCTTTATATATCCTTGCACAAGCTTCTTTAAAGTGATCAATCCAATTGCAGATATGTGCTTCAGCTATATTATGCTCAGTGTGGGTACCATAGCAAAAGAGTAGGCATCTAGCTTTATTTGTTTGGTCTTCGGTGGTATTAATAACTACTGATGACCATAAGGGGTCCCTGAAATGATGCTAGGACAAGGTCGAACGGTTTGTATTTTGCCATTTCTCGATCTGCAGTCACGAGGGGGTGGGACACTACAGGTAACAAACTTCAACAGCAAAATATTCCAATTTGTCACCCCAAAAGCACTCACGTATGTAATATGCGCTTGGTTTTTCACGCAAGTTCATCAAACTTCAGCAACGACTATATCAGATTCAATTGTAAACTTGTTTAGCTCTTCACTCTTTGAACTCTGGCAGTGGACAATGACACATATAGTTTTCATTAAAGCGCCAATGACGCAATAGGTTTTAGACTTCTATAGTGATAAAAAAGGAGGCAAAACCCAAGCTCTTCTTTGTAGAGATTTTTGTTCGTTTCAAGCTGGATTTGTTCAATTTAAGTTTACTCGTTTTAAGATTTATTTGCTCATTTATATTATTAACTATTGTTTGTTTGTTTGCTGTGATTGTTTATTTAATTTCTGTTCGTTTCAGTTTTCATTTATGCCTCAATAGCAAAATATTTTTGTTCATTTTAAGCTTTATTTACATATTCAATTTAAGCTTTACTCGTTTTGAGATTTGTTTATTCATTTATATTAGTACTTGATGTATGTTTATTTGCTATGATAGTTTATTTAACTTCTGTTCATTTTGGGTTTCATTTATTCTTCAGTAGTAATTTCCGGTTGTTTTGAGTTTGAGTTGTTGTAGGTTTCCATTTCTTCTGATCTTGAGTTTAATTTATTTTAAACTTAATTTTTTTTTTGAAAACTTTTTTTTCGGAGTTTTTTTTTTAAATTAATGATCAAAAAAGAGCAAATGCTTTTTTATAGCTTATTTATGAATTAATCCTGATTATATTAATGTGAATTTATAAATATATCATATTAATTATATGATTAATGAGATTAATATAATTATATATAATTAATGTAATTAATGAGATTACAAAAATAGTCTCCTATACTATATCATATTAATCAACTTATTCTCAGTTTCTTTGCTTGATATAGTTTCCTTTTGTACAAAAAAACATAAAAAAGTGACTTTTGATTTTACTCATCACCCCCCCCCCTCCTTTGTATTGAATGTTGATGCTTTCTTGTGTGTTAGTGCCATTAGTTCGCCCCTTCTAGAATGATTCGTTGCTAATACTGGAAGCTTAAATGCTATATTAGAAGTAATATATCGGAATTTTATCTAATCTAACAATATTTTAAATATAGTGGAAAATCCTACTTGGAGGTATAGAGTGAGCTTACCTCCTCCTATGATTCTCTAGAAAGGCTTCACTCCTATGATTCGTGCCAAATTACTCCTAAAAAAATAAATTGTACTCTGTCTCTCTGTATTTTTTTTTCTGTAATGTCTGACGGGTTAGAAATAGATACATAAATAATACTTGAATGTTTCTTGTCTTTTTGCCCCCCCCTAATGGTAGGACCTGTATAAACCTAGCAAAATAATGCTGAGAAAAGAAGAGATTGGTCAACACTGAACAATTATATTTCCCCATTTTCAGATCTCCAAGGAGCGTCACTCTAGCTAAAGGATCTCAAGGGCTTGGATTCAACATTGTTGGAGGGGAAGATGGAGAAGGAATATATGTATCTTTCATCGCTCCGGGAGGATCGGCTGATCGTAGCGGTGAATTGAAAAGGGGTGACCAAATTGTTTCAGTTAATGGCACTGATTTGCGACAAGCCTCGCATGAACAAGCAGCTCAGATTTTAAAGGTTGGTATTCAATCTTTTTTTTTTATGACTATATTGTCGTTTTTGGTGGGAAAGTCCGAAATGTATCTCACCTTTTTTTTATCTTTTTGTGTGTCCTTTTTACATATGCGAAGTTACTTCATCTGAGGCGAGGGAGACTTGCCATGGTTGAGGCATCAAACAGGGTGACTATCCTCCTGATATACAAGTTAATTCTTTGTTCGTTTTAGATTTTAATTTTAAAACTGTACTTCAGTTAAAAAAAAATGTTTAATTTATATTTGCTTTAATATCACAGTCGGATTTTCTTATAAATAGGAGAGGGGCTGTCCCCCCTCTTAACCTTTCATTTCAACTATCCTATAATAAAACTGTGAGAAAGACCCTGCAAAAGGACTACCCATCCAAAATTTATAAGGGTTAATGCGGGGATTAATTGAAATACCAAAAGAAAGTTTTTCAAACATTTTCAAATTTTTCAAAAGGAATTGTATGTAGGAATCTTGCCTTAATTTTACGTGTAGGACATAATACTATCTATTTTTCCATTCAAGGCTCTTTCCAAATATAATAATCACTCCCTTCGCCATTGTGTATCAGCTCCTCCCTCCTCCTCCCCTAATCGGGCCAGATGTAGCCCTAGGTTATATAAAAAGCTTGCTGGATATCTTTAATTTAAGCTTTTAATTTAAGTTGTTGATGAGAAATCAGCCAAAAAAATAATAATAATAATAATTAAAATGGCAAGCCCACAAAGTCAAGCAACTCTTGCGTATATATAGCCTAAGAACATATCATTGGGAAAGAGTCTGGAATGATAAATTCTTTTTTATTATTCGATCTGATTTCTGTACTATGAGCAGACCTAACCAGATGCTTCATCGACTTATGTGCAGGTAAGCATATGAATGAAATCTTTATTTTGCATTCGAAATACTCCTAAAATAAGAAGTGAGCTGCCTCCATAGTGCCACCATTAGATTTTCGGTCCGAACGTACGCTTCAAAATGAAGGGCGACTAGAGAGTAGACTCCTAGCCTCCACATTAAGGAACTTGAAAGTTAGAATGTTTGGACCTAGACATGAATTATTGAGGCTCCCAGCACTGTTCGACATTTTTGCCCTTTTGCAAAATTACTGTTTCTCGCCACAAAGTGGTAGAAATGGCCACTTCTCCGTAGCCTCACCTCTTTTCTTCCTTAAGAAAAGGACTAGAGTTTTATAATCCTGTTTGAATAAGCCCCTTCTAATATTGTGCGAGCTACTATTCAATGCGATCACTCGTTGGGGGGGGGGGGGAATGTAGACAACAAACAAGTAAACACGCATCGATCATCATTCTTCTAGGGGAAGAAATTTTTTATATACCAAAACCTGCGACCGCTCGGCTGAAAGAAATGTAAAAAAAAGAGGAAAGAATATAGATATGAATTAGCAGTGAAAATCATTGAACACCTTTAGGAATACAGCCTGACTCACTTACGCAGAATGGGAAGGGGCCTGGACCTATCCTACTAATCTTTATCCCCTCTACCCCCGAAGTTTAGTCTTTGGTAGCTTTTTATTTTCCTTTGGCCTTTTATTTTATATTTTCCTTTTTATTTTCACATAATATTCGTATAATTTACTGTCCTGACACAGCTAACCTACTCTTGTATTTGTTTAGTGCTAAATCACTGTTATTTTTCGTCTTCTTTTACGCATTTGACTCAACATCGAGATTAGCAGGTATACTTATTTATTGGCGATGTGATTGATGATGATCCCACCACTCTTAATTTCTTTTCTGTTATGCTCATCACCAAACTTTTTTCTAATGATGAAATATCGTTCACCAAACTTTGGAGTATGTCAAATATTTCACTGTTCCTTTATAATGTGTAAATAGAATTTGTTTTCATTGCTCTTACATTTCTTATGTATTTTCTGAATTTTATGTTTTTGATAGAGCACTGGTCAAACAGTAACTTTGGTTGTGCAATATCGTCCAGAGGATTATAACAGATTCGAAGCTAAAATCCATGAATTGAAACAGCAAATGATGACCGGGACTATACTAAGAACATCACAGAAGAGGTCACTCTATGTTAGGTAAGCGCCTTATAGAGCCTTTCTCCAAATACTCAGTGCGGGAGTGGGGTCTCCTTTTTTTTAGGTAATTCGGCCCTACTGAGTAAAATATGCCCTCCCCGAAAATTACCAGAAATAAACTATTTTGGCATAAAAAATGCTTTTCTTATCCGTTTCTAACTAGCTGTATTTTCCAATGAACTTTTTATTTGCATGGGGCAGTGCGTATTTATAGTTTTTCAATTACAATTAATGCTTGCGGTCATTTCATTTCTGGCTCATGATGTTGGTGCTTGCAACTATTCCCTCTTCCAGCGCGGCTCAGTTGAATTTGGAGGCCTGGAGCATATTTTTTTCTTTGTGACTTTTACTAAAATTCAAGGTTAAAAATGTTTAATAACGATCTTGGAACATTGGGGATTGCTTTAAAATCCCACAAGTTTTCTAATAAAAATGAAAAAATACGTAGTGCAAGGGGCATTTGCTAACAAAGTTAGGACCGAAGGTATGAGCTGACGACCAGAGCAAGTGAAGCTACCTGCATTGTCAACTATGTGGCAACATGTTCGTTGAGCTCATTATAAAGTTTAAATGGTGGATTTTGTTTTACAGTTAACGGGAAAAAAAATGCAATTCCGTAAGACGCTATGACAAATGCGTTTTTTTTTTAATATATGTGAATTATAATTTACTCCTGGTCAGCTTACATTGCTTAATCGAATAGTACCCTGAAATTATAGCTTTTTATGGCACTTGGTATTAACCAAGTGACATATAGCGATCGCAAATTCTGTCGGTCGGTTTGTCTGTCCCAGTTTTGCTACTTTAGGCACTTCCAGGTAAGCTAGGACGATGAAATTTGGTAGGCGCATGAGGGACCGGACCATCTGGGGGAGAGTGGTTGGCGGTTGGCAGAAAAAAGGAAGTATTTTTAACTTACGAACGGGTGATGGGATCTTAATAAAATTTGATGTTTGGGAGGATAACGCGTCTCAGAGTTCTTATTTTAAATCCCGACTTGATCCGGTGACATTGGGGGGAGTTGGGGGGACCTAAAATCTTGGAAAACGCTTCGAATGGAGGCATCGGGATGAAACTTGGTGGGAAAAATAAGCACAAGTCCTAGATACCTGATTGACGTAACCGGAACGGGTCCGCTCTCTTTTGAGGAGTTAAGGGGGGACGGTTAATTCCGAAAAATTAGGTATTTTTAACTTACAAAGGAGTAATCGGATCTCAATGAAATTTGATGTTTAGAAGGATATTGTGTCTCAGAGCTCTTATTTTAAATCCAGACCGGATCCGGTGAAGGGGAAGTCGGGGGGGACATACAATCTTGGAAAATTCTTAGAGTGGAGGAATCGGGATGAAACTTGGTGGTAAAAATAATCATAAGTTCTAGATACGTGATTGAAATAACCGGAACAGATCTGTTCTCTTTAGGGGAGTTGGGGAGGGGAGGAGGGTTAATTCTGAAAAATTAAAAAAAAATGAGGTTAATTCTGAAAAATTAAAAAATTTTAATTAAAAATTAAAAATTTTTTAATAAAAAATTAAAAAAAAATTAAAAAAATCTTAATGAAATTTGATATTTAGAAGGATATCGTGTCTCAGAGGTCTTACTTTAAATCCAGACAGACCGGTTCCGGTGAAGGAGAAGTTAGGAGGCGGAACCTAAAATCTTGGAAAACGGTTAGAGTGGAGGGATCGGGATGAAACTTGGTGGGAAAAATAAGCACAAGTCCTAGATACGGGATTGACATAACCGGAACGGATCTGCTCTCTTTGGGGGAGTTGGGGGGAGGGTTAATTCTAAAAAATTAGAAAAATGAGGCATTTTTGACTTACGAAAGAGTGATCGTATCTTAATGAAATTTCATATTTAGAAGGACCTCGAAACTCAGATGCTCCATTTTCAATTCGAATCGGATCCGGGGACCTAGAGGGTTGGAGGGGGGAAACAGAAATCTTGGAAACCGGAAATCATGGAAAACCCTTAGAGTGGAGAGATCGGGATGAAACTTGATGGGAAGAATAAGCACAAATTATAGATACGAGATTGACATAATTGGTACGAATCTGTTCTCTTTGAGGGAGCTGGGGGTTGTTAATTTGGAAAAATTGAGGTATTTTTAACTTAAGAATGGCCGACTATATCTTAATGAATTTTGATATTTAGAAGAAACGCATGTCTCAGAGCTCTTATTTCAAATTCCGACCAGATCTTTTGACACTGGGGGGAGTTGGAGGGTGCTACCGGAAATCTTGGAAAACGCTTATAAATGTCGTAGGTACGTGATTGACGTAACCGAACTGGATCCGCTCTCTTTGGTGGAATTAGGTGGTGGGTTTCAGTGCTTTGGCGATTTTTGTGCTTCTGGACGTGCTAGGACGATGAAAATTGGTAGGCGTGTCAGGGAGATGCTCAAATAGACTTGATAAAGTTGTTTTCTCCGATTCGACCATCTAGGGGGCTGAAGGGAGAGGAAAAATTTAGAAAAATTGAGGTATTTTTAACTTACGAGTTGGTGATCGGATAAAAATGAATTTTGATATTTAGAAAGACCACGTGACTCAGAACTCTTATTTTAAATCCCGACCGGCATTAACCCTCTGATTTTCCCTTTAAAGCAACCTGTTGATTCTTAGAATTTTGCTAGAGCTCATACCACATGAGCTCTTGGCTCTTGGCCCTTCTGACCTCGTCAGAAGTGCCATATGAGTTCTTAGCTCTTGTTTCTTATGATTTTCAGGTATCTTTGAAGGAGCAGATAAGGTCCAAATGATCGATAACAAATCATTTTAAATAATGTTTAAATAATGACATCCTTTTTGACAAAAAGTTACAAGTAAAGATATCCCAAGGCTTCTTCACTTAGGGAAGAACGAAGTTTTGTCCATGAAATTCTCTTCTTTTTTTAAGTAAATGTATCTTCATTTACTTTATTTAATTTCAGTGGTCGTCTCTTGAGGCGTATACGAGTATATTGGGTGTTTCAGGAGCAACGATATAACAATTCAAAAAACTGATCCTAGATGCTATATTATTACTTTGTTTTTATTCTTAAACATGAGTTCTGGGTTCAATGGCTTTCAAGACATAGCGGTTGATGATGTATTGAGATGACGTATATTTTTATAGGGCATTGTTCGACTATGATCCCATCAAAGACGATGGTCTGCCATCCAGGGGCTTGGCCTTTCGTTATGGTGATATCCTCCACGTAACCAATGCCTCTGACGATGAATGGTGGCAAGCGCGAAGAGTGCTTCCCGAAGGCCAGGAGGAGGGCTTGGGCATTATTCCCAGTCGAAAGCGATGGGAAAGAAAGCAAAAAGCAAGAGACAGAACTGTGAAATTTCAAGGAAGTAAAAGCCCTGCACCTGAAAAGGTTGGTGAATTTGTTTAATTATAATTAGGGTCCTTTTTAATTTGAATACATTACGTGTTTCGTTGCTGTTTTGGGTTACGTGGAACGTATAATCGGTTCTGCTATATCTGTCCAAGCTGAATGATTAGCTCGCTAGACTTCAGATCTTTTGTCCGTGAGAATAGTGATTCGAGTCCTGGTGTCGCTGGTTGTTTGGTTTGGAATGGAGAAGTTGCGTGACACTGTAGGTTCAGCTAGAGTCGACCCAGCTCTAAATGGGTACCTGGTTTGCGATTTGTGTGGCTGGCCCACGACCCCCCCCCCCCCCCTTGGAATTCCTGGCTGAATGGCCATGAAACGGAAATCAGCACCGCCGTCAAATACCTTTCTCAAAGATAACCTCATATAATATTAAATACTAAAATAAGATCACATTCATTAGCTATGCACGGTAATTTTATAGACTGCAAATTTAAAAGAGAAGAAAATAAAAGACTCATCTTGGCTACGGCCTACTTTATAATAACCAAAATGTAAGATATGCCCTAAGGTTTCGAGTGTACTGATATGGGTCATTACTTTCTGTTTAACCTAGGAACTAGCAACATAGTGGCTTGAAAACTGTGCTTTGCCCATAATGTGTTTGGGTTTTGGACTGCCAAGCTTTAGTTCGTTGCTCTGTGGCTTGCTTGTGCCTCATTCACAATGAAATTTTACTAATGCTGAGAAGTAACTAGCGCTAATTCAAACCAATCATATATTTTCGTTGAATGGCTCATCAAATCAAAAATTCTGATTGGTTCAAATTAGTGCTAGCTTAATCTCGGTATTAGTAAAATCTCATTGGGATTGGGCCTTTGATGGAACGCTTTAAGTGCACTGTCTTTGTGTTTGAATTTTCTATTGATTAATGTCTATTAAGATTATCTGCCTTGTTTATTTTATATTCTTGAGAAAGCTTTGAAAAAAAAAATGTCGAAATTAATACCCTTTTCCTTCAGACTCTTAGGACAAAGTCGAACCTAAGACAGATTTTATTTTCCAACCATTTTAATCAATTGCTTTAATGTAAGTATATTTTATGCAGGCATTTACCAAAACTTTTCTACATTAACCTATCTTCAGCGTTTCCAACGATGAATTTTTAATTGTGAAAGTTTTATCAAGCAAACGGATTCTTTAACCATACTTCTGGGGAAAGGTTTGTTAGTATACCAACTTATCGCAGTACCAAGTCGTCTGAGGCCAATTTATGCTATGAATGATCCCCTTCCGCTCTAATCTGCTCAGAGACTCACTCTTTACCCCTCCCATGAAGTTCCAGAACCCGTTAAACCATATCTTGTGACCTTTTTGCATCCTATTCAAGAACTTTATCCTGTTTGGCCAACAGATGAATGCTCAAAAACCACAATTTTTGGCAACCTTCATTTATCACCCGTAAAACCAGGTCTAACCATCTTTAAATTTTTGATCATTGTAGCCCTAAGAGGTGGGATTAAACTACTTTTGAAGGAAAATAAACTAATGTTATTTGAGGTGGTAATGCCAGGATGAGGTGCTCTGTGGATTATATTGAGTGTTCAAATTTAGCACGTTTAAATCAATTTCTATTATAAACCTGCTGATTGCTCTTTGAAGAAGGTCAGCTTATCCGTCGCGTACGAACCATCCAAAAAAAAGTATGTTTGTTCAGTCCCTTTTCTCTTATACTTACTTGAATACTCCCCTCCCAAATCTAAAAGTCGGGAAACGGATGTGATACTGACCCCCCCCCCCCCTCTTTTAAATACTTCATTCTGTTAAAATGGCCCTGAACACTCCAAATACTTGGTATTTCGCAATGGTGACTGATTATATTGATGTTGAAAAAATAAATGTTTTTTTTATTGATAGATTTGTTCAAATGCAAGTGAAAATTGCGCAAAAGTAAGAGGGACCGCTCAACTAGATACTAGAATAAATTATATACTTTAGCGTAATGGTCACTTAAATACCAAATGTTAGTTAAAACTTAAGGTTCTTCTTTTTAATTGTAACTTTGTATGCTTAAGAACGCACTTTCAGTGTTATTGATCTATAATTATAACCCCTTTCATTAACTTCAACATGCTCTATCAATTGGTTTGCGCTGGTTTATCGATTTACAGTGGATAAAATTTACTGCCTACTGTCAAAACTTTTCTACCAATCACAAATTTCACGAAGCGGGTGTTTCTAAATGTGACCGTTACTCAAAAGTGACTAAAATATGAAAAAAAAAACTTGCTATAAAACTGCACTCGGATTTGTCTTATTTTGTTTTCTTCCCTTTTCATGCTGCTATTTTGAAAACTGGTAGGATTTTTAAAGAGCTGTTGCTTTATTTATTGTTTAACAGAGAATTATCTGTTGTAGATTTAACTTTGTAGTTAAACGAAGTAGGAGATAGATTTGACTAAATTTGTTGTTTGTTGTAGCAGCTACTCAATTCAAGAATAAAAATGTTAGCTTTATTTGATTAGAATATTAATATGAACCTTATATACTAACGGATCTTAATATAAAAAGCTGTAATGAAATTCGGCAGTATTTCAAACGTTTCGGCTGGTAACTGAAGATCATATCTGTACAAACACAATTTTAATCTCTAGATAGATGTGAACACAGATCTAGGGGGCAGTTAAAGGGACTTATGTAAGGAATTGTTCAGGGTGGCAGGGGTGAAGTTCGCCAAGTTTCCTAAAACCGGTCGAGATTAATATAGGAAAATGGAGGAAATTGCACAAACTTGGATTTTTACCGAACGCTGGGTCTTACTTAAAGGTCCCTTCATCATGTATGTTCCTGCAGAGGAGAAAGGTCTCGCTCGAGAGTGTGGGTTAAAGGACCTCCAATAAAAACAGGGATATTTTTTGTAACAATTTAATTTATTTGGTATCAGGATCTCCGGGAAATATCTCTTATCCCTTCCAAAGGTCTAGTTCACGCACTGTCACAACCATTCAGGAGCGACAAATATTCGGCTTAGTTATTATTAGTAAGATTAATAACGCAGTATATGTTTCAAAAGATCAGCTGTTCCTTATTTATGACTACTTGCACTCTTCGTTTCTATGCATGAAGAAGGGATTGGAACCAATTCTGGGAAATTCTGATCCAAATAATGATTCAAGCAAATTTCAGGTAAATTTCAAATTTAAGCAAAATATGATTTATTCCACTTTTCCGAATAATCAAGGTTTGAGCAAGATAAACAATTTTTGTATGGTCTCGAACAAGTCCAAACCTACGCTGAAATAACAGCTAAATAAACCAGATAGCTGGCTCCTATTGAAGTTCTATTGAGAAAAGGGCTGGAAACTAAAATGAGCTGTGGGGTGTACTTTTTGCTGCTATTATATGTTATATGTGTATGAGCTAAGTTCGTATTCTTGAAATTATGTTTAAATTTACACATACCTGCACACAGGGGGCGACGAGGTCCCTTTTCTTGAGATATATCTGAAGATATACCTAGAGATTAGAAAAATTGTGGCAAAAATGCATATTTTACCCCCCTCCCCTTCTGCGAGGGTCGAACATGTGTGCATCTATGGATATGCAGGATTATTTACTTATTTTTGATCTGATTTGGTTAATGATTTTGTTTTGTTAGATATAGACTAATTCCGTGATGTGCAATTTCACCAAAATCTTGACTGTTATGTGTCTCATTAGTTGCTTAATAAAGTGTTTCGTCTTCACTGATCTTTTGCTGCTTATCACTGCTGTTGCTATTCTATTTTTTATTAATAATCGGAACTTTTTTTTAAGACAATTGCTAAAATTCTTGCTTCTCTTTCATCGTCTGCTCTTTTTTATTCTTTTTCTTTTTTTTCATAATCCGATTTGAGTTGAAATCATAATTATGCCCTCTCTTTAAATGATCACCATTGTTTATTTTTTGGAGTCTTATGAATTGGCGACTAATTGGCTCATTTGTAATGGTTACTTTCAAAAGTTTTATCACAATGGGTAATTATTATCTCACATTATAGAAACACATTTTGTTATATCTCACATTTTGTTTGTTCAAGACAAACAATCGACAAAAATATATAATAAATTGGTCATGCTCTAATAATTACGACTTACTTAAAACTATCCATGACATGGTTTCTGACACTTTTGCAACTTAAAAAGAATATATATTTTCAAGGATTTTAATATACCAGAGAATTAAATAAAGTAAATTATATCAACTGTAAAAGAATTGGTTGGTTCCTATTCCGATTTGGAGAATGCTGTTTGCTGTATGAAGAGAACAATTCTGAAACCAGCGGTAACAAGGTACAAGTGTTTCCAACAATTGTTGGACAGTACAAATTTAGTCGTCGATCCAATTTAAATTATGGTAGTTTGTCTAACTAGATATCTAATCAAACAGTTCGTGGTAACGAACTGTAGTAAGGAGCGACCCGGCTCAATAGTAACCAAAACTCTAAAAAATGGAATTTTGATACCAATAGCTATATCAAAAGAATCGCATTTCAATGCTGGTTTTAAATATATAAGTTTCATCAAGTTTAGTCTTACCCATCAAAAGTTACGAGCCTGAGAAAATTTGCGTTATTTTAGAAAATAGGGGGAAACGCCCCCTAAAAGTCATAGAATCTTAACGAAAATCACGCCATCAGATTCAGCGTATCAGAGAACCCTATTGTAGAAGTTTCGAGCTCCTATCTACAAAAATGTGGAATTTTGCATTTTTTGCCAGAAGGCAGATCACGGATGCGTGTTTATTTGTTTTTTTGTTTTTTTGTTTTTTTGTTTGTTTTTTTTTTTTGTTTTTTTTTTTCCCCAGGGGTGATCGTATCGACCCAGTTGTCCTAGAATGTTGCAAGAGGGCTCATTCTAACGGAAATGAAAAGTTCTAGTGCCCTTTTTAAGTGACCAAAAAAATTGGAGGGCACCTAGGCCCCCTCCCACGCTAATTATTTTCCCAAAGTCAACGGATCAAAATTCTGAGATAGCCATTTTATTCAGCGTAGTCGAAAAACCTTATAACTCTGTCTTTGGGGACGACTTACTCCCCCACAGTCCCCGTGGGAGGGGCAACAAGTTACAAACTTTGACCTGTGCTTACATATAGTAATGGTTATTGGGAAGTATACAGGCGTTTTCAGGAGGATTTTTTTGGTTTGGGGGAGGGGTTGAGAAGAGGGGGATATGCTGGGGGAACTTTCCTTCGAGAATTTGTAATGGGAGAAGAAAATTTCCATGAAGGGAGAGCAGGATTTACTAGCATTATTTGGTAGGTCAGTTTAGATATAAAAGTTTAAATATTTCAACTTTGGGCCAATCTATGGCGAACATACAGATGGAAGCTCCAAAAATCACCCCGAAAATTGACCACATGCCTGAAATTAGATTGTGCATATTAAAATGTGCATATTTGTTCAGTTGAACATCACTTTCATGATGCCCCGGAAATTTCGCCTCGACACGTTAAGCCGTTCCAAAAATATTGTTGATGTGTGCATTTGACACCCTTTTCATCTTAATACTCTAAGCTTTACACGTGAAATTAGCTACACTTTGATTTATGATAATATTTGCTTGTGTTAATTTTGAGATGATTATTGATCTTAATTTTTTTACTTAATTATTACTAACAATTAATAATTAATTATTCATGAATTAATTATTGTGGAGAGACAAAATAAAACATGCATTAATTCAAAAACGTTCAGAAATTAAATAAAAGAAAAATTAAACGGAAAGTAAGGAGCGACATTAAAACTTAAAGCGAACAAAATTATTCCGTAAATGAAAGAGGTTGTCCCCTGCGCAACTCCTCACTCTTTACACTAAAGTATTTTTTTAATTTAAAAAGTACAGCTGGAAAATAATAACATGCATTACTTCAAAAACGTTCAGAAATTAAATAAAAAAAACAAGTTTTTTAAACTGCAAGTAAGGAGAGACAGTAAAACTTAAAACGAACAGAAATTACTTCGTATATGAAAGAGGCTGCTTCCTCATCAACGCCCCGCTCTTTACGCTAAAGTTTGACTCTTTCTCTCAATTCTTCTTTCTAAAACAGTAAAAAACTTTAGCGTAAAGAGCGGGGCGTTGATGAGGAAGCAGCCTCTTTCATATACGAAGTAATTTCTGTTCGTTTTAAGTTTTACTGGGTCCACTTAGGGTCTAACAATCCAATTCAAGCTATGGTACTTTATTTGATTCAGATTATGGTAGTTTGTCTAACTTATTATCTAATTCTTGAAGGGTGTAATTTAATTCCTCAAGGGGAAAAAGAAGAAAACTAGACCTTCATTAGAATAAGGGCGTCATAAAGTGCTGCTCCAGACTGGTTTTGACCCCCTGGTTTTAAAATGCCCGAATAATTCATCGTATTTTACTTATGGCTAATTTTAGTCGTGAACCGATAAGCCCTTTTGGCTATTGTTCTGATGAGAAATAAAGACTAAGACCACACACCATTTCTATCGAAATACGAAAAATAAAAAGTTAATGAGAAATATTTCGAAGACAGTGATTAAGATAAAACTTAACCGATGCAACTATGTGACTTTGCTGGATGACTAATACCCGTGGCTATTGGATGTATACCCAGAATATTTGCTTAGTTTCTGTTTTTATCACTATTTCAGAAAATCATTAATCTCTTCTCTTTCGTAAAAGCGTAACTTGAACATTAACTCTACTCCACTTAGATTGGATTATGTACGAATTTGCATATGGCAGGCGTAGGATACTTGCTCTACTTCCCACCATGTTTGATTGAGATTCGACAACTCGGTGTTTGAGATTTACTGATAAAAAGAATGTAAAGATCCCTTCCCCACAATGGTCCAAATGGGTGTGGGCATCCAGGATATTTAATCTTGATTCCAACCAAGTTTGGTTGAGTTGTGATACCACTTATTGCACAAGTTCTAACCATGAGAGCCACATCCCTACATGGTTTTAGTCAGATTAGGGACACAGAAACATGGTTGGAAAAAAGATCCCAAATTAAACGATACTAAGCTATGGCATAAGCTTTGGTTTCGATTTTAGGCAGATTATGATCGTCCACGTTCGGGTATTGAGTTTTTCATTCTTAAATAAAGTAAACACGAATTTCGAAAAGCTCTTCGACATTGGAAAAATATGCAATTTCAAATGGCAACTCCTGGGACAAGGATTGACGCTCAGTAACTTTGGAAAAGAATATTGGAGTAGACATGGAACTCAGGTTCTTCGTTGTCTAACTTGATTAATATTGTAATGTGGAGAAACATCCTTACTCTTTTATGATGATCCACCTCGCGTCGGTATGAGCTACTCTTAAAACATGTTGATTCTCATCATGTATCCAAGCTTTTCCATCGATTTTCTCGATTACGCCTTAAACCTGTCAAAGTTCAAATTCTTCTATTAAGACATCGCAAAACCCTGAGATCCAGCGGACTGCAACGTTCAAGCTTCAATCCCTTAGCAGAATGTCTTGAGTGCTCTCTTAATGAGCTCATTTCTTATAAAAGCAAATCGACATAGTCAGTTCTGTTTTTCAAATCGGTTTCCAAGCCGCTGCAGCGAAAACTGATTTTCCCTCTCGTTCCTCGAAACGAAAGGAGAAACACAATTCTGTGGGCTACTAGCTCAAGTGAAAGACCAGTTTCATAAGATTGCCCCTTAGTAGCCCGTATAATGCTTTTTTGGCTCTTCCTTGTTCTCAGCTTCCTTGTCACAGTTTGGAGTTTGCTCACGCATTGTCAGCGTAATCTAATCTGATCTTACTTCGTTTCGTTGCTGCATTCGAGTGCCAATGTGGAGTCGTAGCTATTGTCTTTGGAGAAGGTACGGAGTTTGAAAGAATGGACCTGCTAGTGGTTAGATTTTGTAAACGTCATGAAAGTAGTGCGACCTGTTCGCTCAGTTATATACTCCTGAGTAGTTGAATTGTGAGATTTTCTTGTGAGTGTTGTTATTAAAAGGATTTTGTTTTTTCCTTCTTCTTTTTTTCTCTTTGTTGCACTGTTCTTATTACATACCATTTTTTTTTAGCGAGGATTGAGATAAGTCTCTGTTATTATAATTATAATATGGTTTACTACCCATCAAGTTTCATTAAATCTGACTACCGCTTCTGGTAAATTTCATGATAAAAAAAAATAAATAAAATTAAGGGTTCCTGCCCAGTTACTGCCCTAGAAAGGCTGGTTTTGGTTTTGATTCGCTTAAATCAAAACTATTATATTAGCTCTTATTTCCCGCCTAGATCCTTTGAGATTCGACAACTCATTCGGTTAAAAGTCCTGATGATAAGGACTGGGGAACTTTTTAAATATATCACATTAACAAAACTAGGATACTTCTCACTTTTCACCAGATGTGGTAGAGATCCTACAACAGGCTCAGATGTCCTGATGGAAAGATTTTATGTCCCCCCCCCCACACACACACAAAAGAAAGAATGGATATGGACCCCCCCCCAACGGCAAAATTGGGTAATTTACTCTTTCTGACAATCAGATGTGATTGATATTTTATAATCTACCAAAGAATTCATGCATGTCCCTTCTTTTACTCCCCCCAATAAGGTCTCATTGAGTCAGGATCTGCTCCATAATTAAGACACTAGCTCCCACTTCCCAGCGACATTGGTTGAATTTTTTTTAATAAGTTTCCTAATGATATGCATTTAGTACCCACTCCTGCTTTAGGAACCCTAATCATCCTGAATGTAGAACAGATTGTGTCTGAGAAACTAAAAGGCGTAACTGGACAGTTGCTATCACTCCACATAGTTTCCGTAAGATATGACAACCCCTTGTGTTAGATTATTTTATAACATAAATTTATTGGTGCTTCTGATCCCCCTCCCCCCGCTGCACTCACACATAGTAGTTGCATCAAACATAAATTTTCAAAAGATACAAAATATGAGATAAGGTTCCGGAATGACAAGTTTAGAGGAGACAAATTTCAGAGCTAGAACGGATTCGTTGTTCATCTTCTTTGTATTCAATAGGTTTTATTTTTTTATTTTTTTCAATTTTAGCCTCTTGCGGCTCCTGAGCTAGAAACGGTTCGATGATTAAGTGTTTTATTTAATTTATTTATTTATTTTAATAAAAAAAATTCAAACACCGTGAGCTTATGGTTAAGAATGTGTTATGAAAATTGTTAGTGCTTTTTTTTAACAATGCATATTAAAAGAAAAAAAAACTTTTGCTAGTTCAACTAGATGTGTTTTTGGTCAAGCTTTAGCGGTACCATTATTTTAAGGTTTTTTTAGTCTAATTTTTATGTAACAGCAGTATCTTAATTTAAGTTTTGTTTGAATTTTTTGGAAAAGAAACATAATAAAGATTCATGGTACCTTTTTTTTCACCGTAAGGCATAATTTTTCATCGTAAGTATTTCAGGTATTATTGCCAGGACTTGAAAAGGTAAATATATTGTTTCTTTCCTTCTAATCTGTTCAGGTTTTCTATGTATCCTTTATGTATGAAAGTTAAAAGCTAGTTAAACTTAAATTATTTTCTCTCATTAATTGTAATACTTTGTCATGGTGCTAGTTTTGCTGTTGAAGTTAAAAGAAATAATAATAGTCAATGACAGGCCTTCAAGAAAAGGGTAATAAATCAATCAATGTTCTTCACTTCTATGCGGTGACAAATAAATTTATTTGATTATATTAAGCTAGTGTCAATTTCTGAAAAAAGTTTCGTTCGTTCAGATTAACTGTACCAAGCCTTCGAATAACAAAGATTTAAGGACCTCTCCCCTCCCGCTCTTATTGGTCCCAATTAACCTGACTCCACAAAGCTTTTTGCATCCCTCATTTTCCTCCCCTTTCATGATGAACGCTCTGATCTCCCCCTCTCTTTAAGGGATAAGTCCGTTTTTGCTTACGGTCTTCATTCTAGGTTTAGGTCACTCCAATATTAGCTTTCTTTTCTTTTACTTAGTATAAAAATTTGTATACAAGAATTTTGAGAGGTTGTGTCGTAATTGGTAGAAATAAGTTATATCAAACAGTTCGCGGTAACGAACTGTAATAAGGAGTGACCCAGCTCAATAGTAAACGAAATTCTTAAAAACGGATACCAATAGATACCAAACGGATAGATACTAATAGATTTTGATATCAATAGATACATCAAAAGACTCGGATTTTAATGCTGATTTTAAATATATAAGTTTCATCAAGTCTAGTCTTACCCATCAAAAGTTACGAGCCTGAGAAAATTTGCCTTATTTTCGAAAAAAGGGGGAAACAACCCGTAAAAGTCATATAATCTTAATGAAGATCTCACCATCAGATTCGACGTTTCAGAGAGCCCTACCGTAGAGGTTTCAAGCTCCAATCTGCAAAAATGTGTAATTTTGTTGTTGTTGTTTCTTGCCAGAAGAAAGATCATTGATGCATGTTTATTTGTTTTTTTTCCCAGGTGTGATCGTATCGACCCAGTGGTCCTAGAATGTCCCGAGAGGGATCATTCTAACGGAATTTAAAAGTTCTTTTTTTTAAGTGACCAAAAAAAATCGGACGGCCACTAGGCCCACTCCCACGCTCTTTTTTTTCCTAAAGTCACCGGATAAAAATTTTGAGATAGCCATTTTGTTCAACATAGTCGAAAAATCTAATGACTGTGTCTTTGAGGACAACCTAATCCCCCGCAATCCTTGGGGGAAGGGCTGCAAGTTATGAACTTTGCTCATTGTTTACATATAGTATTGGTTATTGGGAAGTATGCAGACGTTTCCTGGGGGGGGGAATTTTTTTCGGTGACGGGGAGGGGGTTATACGGGAGAATCTTTCCGTGGGGGAAGAGAATTTCCATGAAGGGGCGCTGGATTTTCGAGCATTATTTAAATAAACAATGAGAAATTAATAAAAAAAAAACAAGTTTTTTTCAACTGAAAGTAAGGAGCAACATTAAAACTTAAAACGAACAGAAATTATTACGCATATGAGGGTGTTCGTCCCCTTTTGAATATCTTGCTCTTTACGCTAAAGCTTTTTTAGTGATTGCAAAAGAGCTATTTATTCTTAATTAAACGGCTTTTGGGATTCAGGGGTCATTCTTAAAGATTCAGAACAAAATTTGAACTTTAGTGTAAAGAGCAAGTTATTGACAAGGGGGCGAACCCCCACATATACGTAACAAAAATATACAACTATAGAAGTTCGTTACGTGAGTTAATTCCTAAGTTACGTAAATTTATTACTAATAAAAACGTTCGTAAATAAAATTAAAAGTTCTAGTGGCCTTTTAAAGTAACCAAAAAAATTTAAGGGCAACTAGGCCCCCTTCTTAACTTCTTCTTTCTCGAAACCGTTCGATCAAAACTCTGAGAAAGCCATTTTGCCAAAAAAAAGCAAAAATTAAAGTGCAAATTTTGTTTTAATTATTCATGTACGATGAGCCCAAATTAAAACCTGCATTAATTCAAATACGTTCAGAAATTAAATAAAAAAAAACAAGTTTTTTTTAACTGAAAGTAAGGAGCGACAATAAAACTTAAAACGAAAAGAAACTATTCCGTATATGAAAGGGGCTGTCCCCTCCTCAACGCCCTGCTCTTTACGCTAAAGTTGGACTCTTTGTCACAACTCTACTTTGAAAAAAAAATTTAGCGTAAAGAGTGGGGCGTTGAGAAGTGAGCAGCCCCTTTCATATACGAAATAATTTCTGTTTGTTTTAAGTTTTAATGTCGCTCCTTACTTTCGGTTAAATTTTTTTTTTATTTAATATGACAATCATAAATTGCGCAGTCGACAAATACACAGCTTAAGATAATTACGGTCCAATGAACGGTCGAATATAGATGATTGATTTTAGTATCACTTGCTATAAATTTTCAAAATAATTGCTTGTTCTTCCAAAAAAAAATTATAATTTTGTGTTATTTTATAGCAGTCAACCCTAGAGAGGAAGAAGAAGAATTTTGCTTTCAGCAGACGATTTCCCTTTCTCAAAAGTCGTGACGATCAGTCTGACGATGGCTCCGATGATCCGGATCGTAAGTTTATTTTTCTTCTCTAGATCTGTTGTAATGTTTTTCGTAGTTGTAAATCGTATTCTTCTAACACCTCTTTATTTTAATCGTTTGTTTATTTTTTAGGTATATTAAATGATCTTATATATAGCCAGGTTATTGCAAAAATTTCATTTCAGAGACAATCCTATTCGTTCTGGGGTGAAATGGTTCTAAATGAGGGAATGTATAAATGTAGCCATTCTATTGGGCTTGCAACTTCAATTATATATATATATATATATATATATATATATATATATATATATATATATATATATATATATATATATATATATATATATATATATATATATATATATATATATATATATATATATATATGTAGGATCAAAGAATCCATCAAATAATTTACGTTAACATGCTTACAATTTCTAATTACAAAGATTCTTATTAATAATATTGGTTTTGTGCCTTTTTCTATCTTTTTTTCTTTTTCTAGATTTTGCTATAAAATGCTACCATAAAGTTTGGCTTCCACAAAGTTTAATTTCTATAAAGACCACTTACATTACCTATAGCACTCTATCATGTTTTTTTTTATTATTATTATTTTATTGACACAGAACATGTTAGTTATGTAAACATAAAACTTAGTTGCATAAAATGTTTTTTAATTGAAGTTATGCCTAGTTTAAAGGATAAAAGAAGATCTTTTCCACTATTACCGTCTTGAAAGGAAACCGATCTTGCCCCCTAAGTGATAATTATAACTTTTTTGATGGACAAATACTTAAGCTTTAAATAATTCACCTGATTAAAGCTAAAGTCTATTAATATGTGAAGTTTGTTTTATTTTCGTGGATAAATTGGACGATTAAATCGGAATCATTTAAAATTGAATTGTCTATGTCATATGCTCAAAAAGCATAAAATAAATATTCATAAAATAATATTCGATTAATGTGCGGGTAGGAATGTTTTGATTGCCCTCCCCCCTCCAGTCCCTGAAAGACAAATGTTAGACTCCATTAATGCTAATAAGACTTCTTTTTGTGACTTGCCTTTCTTTTCTTTTTTATCTTCTTTTTAGTTTTTCATCTTTTATGTTGTTCTTTGTTCTAGTTGTAACCATGCAAATGTTCTATAAAATACTAGCCATTATCTATTCGCTCATTTGACTTAGGAATTGCTGAGAGATGGCGCGAGTAAACTGAACAAACTGCTACTTAAACTTAATTGCAGTTGAAAGCTAGCTTTAGTAATGCCCAGGGATATACAAAGCTTTTTTTAGGTAAACATGGGATATTAAAAAAAAAAACCATAAGATGCTTATATTAACTAAAATATCGTTCTTAAATAATTCTTTTTTTTTTATAGATATGTCCAAGCTTCGGGGAAGATTTACTAGAGAACTTTTCAAATGGGGTAGGGAGGGGGGATTTATGAATTTCCCTGGTGAGTCTGAACCGGACCAGTATATATCTTTTTTTTTCTCCCCTGGTATACTTATATCCTGATTTATGTGATAGGTAATCTGTGCATGTAGTAAAGTTTGTGATATATTTTTAAAGCTAGATTTAAAAAGCCCTTTCCCTCTCCTTGCGGGTGAAATATAATGGTGGATTCATTCTTTTCTTTTCAAACTTTTTGCTGCATAAATGAACTCTAACTCTATAAAGTTATAGCGCAGGCTAAAAATGCACATAAGCTCAGGAACGCAACGTCTGATTTGATGTGAAAGATTGTGCAGTTATCATGCATCCTTGTTTGTGAACCGTTTTTCTTTAAAAGAAAAAAACGCGGTTATGTGGACCTAAGGAAGCTGAAAAAAGTGGGATAGTTATATAAGTGAGATCTTTGGTGATTAAACGTGGGAAGATAGGGGGTTAAACTATTAGTGCTACTTACAGTGTAGCGGCTGTCTCCTTCATTAAAAAAGTAGAGAAATTCAATAAAAGTTGAATGTTTGATATGGGTATCCAACTATGCAATATGGTTGGAGCTGAAATTTCTTCGTAAGGGATAACTTATCTCTGTTTTTTATTTTCAAGACTTATTTTAAGTTAAAATTCAGTATGCACAAAGTAGGCTCTAAGATCCTGAACGGTAAAGTTTGCTAGTTGAGTTTAAGCTGGTGGGCCTACTGAGGACAAATTCTGCTTTCTTAATCCTCACCAATATTTTAAAGTGCCTAAATAGACAATAAGAGCAAATTTTGGTCAAATAGAGTTGCCAAATGCTAGATGTCGTTATTGATTTTTGCTTTTGAACTATCGCCACTTTCCAATTTTGTAAGTTTCGCATATACCTCAGGTACACCGGTAAAATAAAAATTACAAAAAAAGGAAAATAAACACTTCGAGACACGAAAAAAGAAGGTGCGATTGATCTACATTTTATGTATTTTGTTTTAGAATTTTAATTGGTATTTAAATCCGAAAAGGCCGTAGAGCATTTGAATTTTCCTTTTTTTATACCTATATGAGCACTCTTCTCCCCGCCCGAAGCCTCCCTTCCCGTGTTAAATTTGATAATTAGGGAGTGTATTAAGGGGCTAAGTTCAGACCCAAAAAAAATTAGTTCATGGTTTTAAAAAGAATGGGTACAAGGGTTGTACGCTTGTTGGTTTATGCGTTCAAAAAGTTGATCTGGCTACCATATTGTTACTCAGTGCTGAACCTTCGACGACCACTAATAAGGCAAAAACTTTTTTAATACACACTAGGCAGGGTGGAGACACCCAAAATTTTATTTTTTAGGCTATAATTTTTCTGAATGAGGGTTTTGACGAAGTGTGATTCCCAGTGTGCAGTACAAAATATGATCTACGTCGCTGTCTCTGCATGCTATACCTTCACATAACTAATAAACAATAGTGATGAAAAATGTTCCGTGTTGATAAACCCATCTTTTCCGAAAGTCACGTTGATCCCAGTGACAGTTGGAACCAATTGAGGGTACATTTTTTATTTATTATAATAATATTTATATATATGGCTATGTTTGTAAGTGCACCTGTGTTTGTGTGTATATGCTGTAGAGCCAAAAATAATAAATAAAGGGGAAATACGAGATATAGACCCAAAAATAATGAATTTATTTGGCCAAATGAATTAATTTTGGGAATTTTATTCATTATAATCCAAATGAATTGTTCATTATAATTTATAATAATGAATTGTAATTCCATAAATATACTTATATCCATCAATCGAGGCTTGATTAATGTTTAATGCATGTGTTCACTCTTGTACCTGCATTTGGTTGTTATGTTTCCCGTATTTACTGTGCTTCTTGGCTATGTACAATGCATGTTTTTAACGCCTTGTCTCTTTCTTTGTGTTGCAGATGGAATTTTATCTCCTTCTGAAAGCGACTCGACAAGTTTGAGTGAGTACTTCATGTTTCTTACCCTTTAGAAAATTCAGTAATTCTCGTAAGTGTTTTAGAGCATTGGTAACAAAAATCTAATATTAATAACTTCCGAAGGTAGATCCTTAAAAACCCATCGCCTGATTCAAAAACGATTTGACATAGGAATTGTCTGGATAGCTGGTATTCGCCTTACACATTTCCGTACAAAAAAATCTCCTGTATGATACCAGTTAGAAAGTTCTTACAGATTTTCCACCTCACCTGGCATCTGAAAATCACATGCTACTTACGGATTTCTTTAACTGCAAGCTCTCCACACACGGTGGCTAAACTGAGTCACACCACTGACCCCCAGCCTAAGCCAAAGAATTTACTACATCAAGACTTGAACCCTAGTCCTAAATGACATGGGATTACAAGTCAAGTCAACCATCCACTCACCCCCAATTTGGAATTTTCATTCCAAATTTTCAGTCCAAACTTGGACTGAAAATGTAGCCGAAACTTATCAGCGAGATTTTTAAAGAGTAGCACTATTTACTTCGGCCAAGAATCATACAAAATCCGTGTGATTGTCTATTTTCTTCCTAAATATCTGTTTACAGAAATTGGTGACACCCTTAAGACGTAGCTGGTGACAGTAAGCTGTAGATGTAGCATGGCTCAAACTGGTCAAGGCCCATTTGCCATGAAGTTTTACCAGCACCACGGTTTAAAAACCGGCACCGATGCTAGGGACCCAATTTGAGGGTTTATGTGTTATTTTAAAATTATCCATTCATGTAGTTTTCTTTATTAATTTCTAAGATAGTGGAAAATTACAGTTTTCTGTAAAAAAAAAAAAATCATTTGGTCATTTTAACTAAGTTTAAATCAGTCAAACTTTGGTTTCAGCTAGACATGGTTTTGAGTCCTAGCTGACCCTCTTAAAAAAAAAAAAAAAAAAAAAAAAAAAAAAAAATGATGGTAGCGATCCTATTGACCCAATTTGAGGGTTTGTTTGTTACTTCAAAACTAGCCTTTGATGTAATTTTATTTATTTATTTCTAAGATGATGAAAAATCACGGTTTTCTGGAAATATTTGAATTGGTCACTTTTAACTAAGAAGCAGTTTGAATCAGGCAAATTTTGATTTCACCTTGACAGGGTCTGGGGCCCTAGTTGAACCTCTGTTGGGAACTGGTTTGAACTGATTCGAAAAACTTGCACTGGCCTGCCCCTACTAATAAAACATTATTAGTAAAATAACATTATGAATGGGCATGGAAACTTATGGTTGGGCTAGAAAAGGTAAGATAACGTATCAAAAAGCCTTCATCGACCAGTCGTTTACAATCCGCAACAGTGTCCCAGCAGATGTCTATCTAAATGCTTTATATGGTAAATAAAAAAAGATATTGCAAAGAAAAGCGGCAGGTCATCTTACCGCTTTGCAACGAATCTTACGGAAGGTAATTCTTTACGATAATATTTTTCTTACAATAATACCTTGATATTAAATCGAAATCTCCTTGATTGTACCTTTGTTTGCCAATATTGTTTAGTAAAAACGCATAAAAATAGATCATCTTTACCGCTATTGCAATGAATCTTGTGAGAGGTTTTTCTTCAAAATAATGTTTTTCTTTCCAATAATGCCTTGATATTGCATCAAGATTACCTTTATTGAATCGCTATTTTCCTAGCCAATACGGTAAACATGGTACGGTTGAATTACCTAAAAGAACACTTTTGTGAGATGTTATACATCCATTTGGAATGGTTCCTCGAAGGATATTAACCCTGAAAACCATTCTACTGTTTCCTTCAGGACGGAATTCAATGGACAAAACTCTTGGATGAAAACCTAGGTAAATGGTTGACTGGGGGCATATCAGTGGCATATCCCGTGTTTCAGCATACCCTGATTGGCATACCTTGAGTTTCTGTATACCCTGAGTTTGAGCGTTATAAATTTCGCTATTAAAACAGATAAAAATAAGATTTGAGCCGCGATATTATTCACTCTTTACTATTGAAAACTCCAAAAGACATGACTTTTAGGTAGCCATCTCATGGCTATTGAAGTTTTGTTTTAATTTCAACCATCCTTAAAGCTTTAGTTTAAACAGCTGGTAAAACCTGAAAGAAGGAATTAGAATTTGACTACAGAAAGCTTTTGTCGGTTGTATCGTAGAAGCACTCAGACTATTGACGCAATTTTTTAGTGAAAAAAGGCATCAACATAGTCAGACTGGTTGCAGTAAGTCACAAATTGTGATGGTACTGATGTGATATTTTACTGGTGATATAAACTTTGAAAACCGGTTTAATGGTTATCTGTTTTCAATAGTGGCCGGTAGTATGAAATTATAGTGCTTGCACGAACATACCTGTTGTCGAAAGGTCCATTCTTTAACTCTATTTGTAAGCAAACAATTAAGATATAACTGGAAAATCAAAATTGAAACTTCTTAGAGTCGTGCGACCCAAATAATATAAGGAAAACAGATTTGGTTAGCCGATTGAACCCTAATGTTAAGGGAGTAGAACATGCACCTCAGATTGACAGAGAAAGCTGTACAGTAGCTTTTGGCAGCCACCCTCTTTGCGGGTATGTTTGATTTCTCATTTCAAAATCAGCGAACAAAATTCAAATGCGTATGTATGTATTTAATGCATTTTTCAATTTTTATTTCCATCCATCAAAGTCTTTCTGATAATAAACACGTCCTTGTGAGTTTTTGGCGTAGGTCGTGTCCATAGAAACGGTCAAACGGTGAATAACTGGTAAATTGATAGGATTTACTGGAAAACTAGCCATTGCAGTCGCCAATTAGATTTTTGGTGCAGACGAGTATAGTACTTGCAATCAATGTGATTCAAGTCATATAATATGATCGTAAAAGTTGCTGCTCGTCCTTAAGCATCATATTTAAAATTAAAGCAGTGAAGATGCTTTCATTCCTCACCGTTGGTCCAGTTAAACCGATTTTTTCGTCTTGGATTTATTTTCGGCGGGGGAGGGGGGCTACGAGCTTCCTATTCGTTGTTCAGACTAAAACAAATTTATAAGTAAGATTATTGGTTGTTTAAGGAACCCATATAGCTGTTTCTAGCGATTATAGGCAGTAGGATATATGAGCGTAAAAATTGGTGTCTCAAGCATCAGATTAAAAATTAAAGCAGTGAAGATGCTTTAATGCCTCAACGTTGGTCCAGTTAAAAACCAATTTTCTCATCTTGGATTTTTTTTTTCTGGCGAGGAGGGTGGCTGCGACCTTCTGATTTGTCGTTCAGACTGAAAAATTTAAAAGGAAGACTATCGGTTGTTTAAAAAACCCATATTGCTTTTTCTAGCGATTATAGGCAGTAGGATATATGAGCTTAATGTTTGGTGTCTCTCCTTAAGCATCAGATTAAAAATTAAAGTAGTGAAGATGCTTTCCTTGACGTTGGTCCAGTTAAACAAATTTTCTCGTCCACAATTTGACTTATTGTTTTTTTAGCAAGACAGAGGTGATATTTCAAATATTTAATCATTCGTACAAGTTTGTACGAATGTGCATTCTTGTAGAAAATTTTTTGCTTTTTTCCACTGACCGAGATTTGTAGCTCGCTAATGTCTAACTATCTAGTAGTTTTTTCTAAGTTATTATTAATGATTAAAAATTCTATCTCAGTTCAGTAACAGTGAATTGTTCCAGTATTGTTCCTGTATTGCTTCTGTTTATTATATCAGTTTAAAGCCTGCACGGATTAAAATGAGTCCAAGAGCTGTAGACATCATAAAACATGTTTATCTCAAAATTTTTTGTACTGTTATTAAATGGTATGACCATTTCAGTTTTTTGCTGATTTTGCTTATGCTAAGGTGTCAAATGGCACTGATTTGTTTTATTAACAATGTTTGATAATATACCCATTCTTGACATGGCTAGGTGTTTGAAATGGCTTGGACACGTTCTGCGGATGAAGGGTGACAGATTGTCCTTGTCAGCTAACCATCTAGAGCCAAACGAATTACAGGTCATCCCTGTAAGTGGTGGAATGATGTTGCAAGGAGAGATTTAAGGAAAATGTAAATTTCGTGGGAGAGGGGTGGAGGAGGAAGAGCTGCGTTGGCCTCATGCGGCTTGGCACTGCAGTGAATTGTCAGCAGTAGTAGCTGTAGTATCCGTTCTCGTGAAGTTTGTCTTTAGTCTGTACATGTACAGCATTTTTTTTTTTTTTTTTACAGAAGAAGAATGTGCTCTTTCTTACGAAGCAGTTGAACAAACAGAAGTTCCTTATACCCGACCGATTATTGTCCTAGGTCCTTTAAAGGATAGAATCAATGATGATCTCATCTCAGAATCACCTGAAAAATTTGGCAGCTGTGTACCTCGTAAGCTTTTCTAGTTTTTAACTATATTTTCATTCTTTCTGCTTAACTTGTTTCTGGCTCCTTTTTTTATGTGTTTTTATATTTGTGTTCGGAGTGTGGCTAACTTACAAGAGTGGGAACTGGCGCTAGTGTCAGCAAAAAAATGACCCTCACAGCAATCTAGCGTCTGGTGACACTTGGCAATTTTTTTCACGGTAATAATATGAATAATTAATCTAATTTGTTTGGTTGGTATAATTAGTGTAGTGGTAAGTGTCTGATTTGAGGTGCTGACAGAAAAACTATTACATAGCTTGTAAAATGCCAAGTTGTGCCAAAAGCTTGATGGCACTTTTTTTTTTCTTGCCAACACTAGTGCCAGTTTCCACTCTTAAGTTAACCATATTTTTTGGTCACGTTATTTTAACTTCAATGAGAGATAGACTATTCAATCGTGTTTAAAGCCAAAGGCTTGGTCTGACGCGTTTATATAAAGAGAGTGTTTTCAGGACTTATCCAGTTGTTTCTTACTCACTAAGCATAGTGGGTAGAACTGTTCCTACTTCACAGGAAATAGTGGAGACCGTTACAGATCGGGTCAAATATTTTACAGCATGTCCATTTCAAAGACGACTAAAACTAAGGGTACGTGCCAAAATGAACATGTGGTACCCAACTCCGCACCATAGTTTGTTTTTTCCTATAGCTCTTGGTTTCTTGCTGGTTAATTTCTCCTATTTTGATTTATAATTAACTATTTAATGCTACTTCTATTATTTAAGTCCTAAAAGTAGCTTTCACCTGCAAAAAAAAAACATCAGATATGAAGGTATCTGATACACCCTTTGGTTTTTTGACATATCCATACGAAGGTAATGAATTATCTTGCTAAATATAATTTCTGATGCGTCTTTTTTATTCTTCTTTTCCTTGGAACAATTATTGGTGATACCTATACCAGTTTTTCCCCTCCAACCCTTTTAATTCAAAATAAATGAAGTGGATCGTAATTCAGTTTTGCATTTGTATTTGTTTCGTAGTGGACTTAGACTGGTCACCTATTCCTTTTCTTTTTTTTATTCATTTATTGATGTATCTGAGTTGGTTTCATGGTTCCAGGGTTGATATTTTTTTAAGCTTTTTCTCCAATTCGGATCAACGGTGCTCCAAACGGTGCCATCCAAGTTTGTTCGTTTTTTTTCTTCTGTGTATAACCTAACTAACCATAGATTTCGTTCTCTAAAGTTTGTTTTCTCTGCTTTTTTCTCAGACACAACAAGAGTTCCACGAGAGCATGAAATTAATGGACGCGATTATCATTTTGTTTCTCGAGAAGAAATGGAGCGAGATATTCAAAATCATATGTTCATCGAAGCTGGTCAGTATAATGACAATCTTTATGGCACCTCCGTGGCTTCTGTTCGAGAAGTAGCTGAGATGGTATGTTAAATTCCCTTTTATGGATTAGGTTCTGTAACGTGTCTTGGGTAGTTCTAGGATGAGGAGATGTAGACATCCTATATTTTCTGTACTGAGCCTATTTGAATTCTTTTCAGCTTCATAAAGCTAAGAATATTGGTATTCATATACAACATTCAGCCAAAATGACCTCACTTATGCTCGGTTATCCTGCTCTTGTGCGCTGTTGTTGAGTGTAATTAATCCTAGCACATACCCAATGGGTTTCTCGGTAGTAACTCATCAAGTCTTATTTAGTCTAAGTCGCAAGACTAGTGTGTTGCCTAACGAGTGAGAACCTTACTGCAACTTATGCAGTATTTTAACGCTATTTAGATTTTTCCAATCAGCTTGAATATAGATGGCAGTAATCCTCATATCAGTTCGAGCTAAATATTTTAGTTATCCAGCATCATACTCTACTCATTCTTAATACCCTTTATTGGCACATAGCTAAATAAGGTATATTTGGAAGATTTACTATAAAAGTGATTTTTTTTTTTTTTTTTCAAATTGCCGGTAACTCAGCATAGCTTGGTCTCAATTTGAATGTTTATTTATCAACTATGTCTAATTATTGTGCCGGTTGAGGCATTTTAGCAGTTGTCAAAAGTCAGTAAAAATGCCTCATAAGTAATTCCCCAGCTTTGGCTTGTTCTACTGTTCACAGTACTTACCAGGAAGTTGGCGTAATTAAGATATATTGTTCCTATAGACCCGAAAGACGGTCGCATTAGAAAATTTAATTTTAGTAACTTAGCTCCAGGAATTTTATGTAAAACGAGCTAAAGGGGCTTGAATTTTTAATATTTCAGACCCCGTGTATCCTAAGGCCCTAGTTCAAACCTGCTTATCTCTAATCTTCTTACTGAGTTTAGAAATGTCGAGAAAAGATATGATATTGGGAGAAAAATGTTGCAAAAATACTGCTCTGATATTGGTAGATTTTAAAAATATATCTGAATTTTTTACTATCAGGAACCAAATGGTTTATTTTGCTGGGCTTTCAGTTTAAATCAGTATTATATAAAACTTAACTGGCAAAATTAATTCTGATTCCAAATTTGCAATTTTTGTTCATATTACGACATATTACGAGATGTTCTTTTGTTTGCTATAGAAAAAAAATGAACGACAGCATACAAATTTGGACAGTTCTTGATGCATGTGACGAGATAATGGTAGTATAGTTAAAAACTACAAACCCGATCTAAAGTTAAATTTTATAATTTAACTATAATTAATATTTAATTTGACTATAATTTAAGTTTTTCAATTAAGAATAGACAGTTCTGATTTATTCTTAATCTATAATTATATTGCGAGATACCGATATGCTGCGAGTAATAATTTAAGATTTTCAAAAAGTCAGGACATTAATGTTTCATTGTGCCCTGTTGCTGGGACCCGACTTTCTGCTTCCTTTTCTTTCTGCAAAACACCTTGTGTAGTATGAATTTTACCTAGCCGCTAGTTCAAAACAGCTTACAATTAGTGGAAATAAATTAATTAATGTGCTCTATTGACCGCGTTTTGATTATCAAAATGTATTTCTTAAAAAAAAAAACTTGCATACCTATAGTTTTTTTGAAACTTACCAAATGTATTATTAGATTTTACTCATAGATAAATATTTCAAGAAATTTCAATTTTAAAAGTTTATGGGTTCTAGAACACATTTAGCAAATAATCAATTGCAATAGGTCTCAATAAGTTCTTTGAACGCAAATTGAAAATTACCTAAGGAACGCCAAAAATCGATGGCAATAAGTCTATTGACTTATTGGGCAGTTAAGACTATCAACATCTTGTTAAGGTGTTTACTGGTAAAAGCAGGCTCCTCTATGACTCAGGAATTATACAACTTTCTGCCACCATAGCCATAGATCCTCCAGGGCCATTGCTGGCCCATAGGGTGTAGCATTTCTACGGATCATATAACAAAATATGTTCAAAAACCACTCATTAACATGTGTTCTCTGAGTTCAAAAAAATAGAATTTTGAAGACATTTTCAAAATCTTTTATCCTATATGCTATCCTAACAAAAATTTTAGTATTTCAGTTTCCAAACAATTTTAAAGTTTTATTTTCAAATTTTCTACAAGTGAGAAAAGAGGATATAACACATTTTGGAGAGAAAAAATGACACTTTGAAATATCTTAAGACCTGAATGAAGTTGAAGAAAATTAATAAATTGATCTGTAGAGACTGAGACTTTTGGGGAACAGGTTGTAAGTCTAGTTTTTACACCCACATCCATAAAATGATAGACTCTGCCTTTAGAATTACCCCAGACAAGATAAGATCGTGATATGAAATTTTGACACATTTGGACAGACTCGAGAAAGATGATAGATTTTTGTTTTTATTTTCTAGGGAAAACATTGTATTCTTGATGTTAGCGCGAATGCCATCAAGCGGCTACAACTGGCAAAGCTTTACCCTATTGCCCTATTTGTCAAACCCAAATCTTCTGAATTAATTATGTAAGTATTATCCGTATATTTTCAGGGAGAGAGTCACACCCCTTCCTACTGATGCTGATGGGTCTGTGTGAGAACAATGTCCAAAATGTTGACAAACGGAAATTATAAAAATTCTGGGAGATGGGAGTATAGTCTGTCCAAATTGCGTCAGTGCTATGGTCTTTTTAGGAGTCAATTTTCAAAATTAACGAGTAAAAATTGGCAAATTGCATAAATTATGTGTCATATCACCAGAGAAGTTGGATTGAAGCTTGAATCTGAAACTTAAACTTGTTCCTCAGTTTTATTCTTTTCAGTCAAATGCAAACTTGTTTTCTCGCTAATTTTTACAACTTGCCGTCGACTGCTTTCATATTATTTTAAACAGTGAAATCAGAATTACTGTTGTTCAAACATATACTCTGCAGTATGACAGTATTTTTTTCTTATAAATTTTAAAGATTTTAGCAGTCAGTTGAAGTTTAGTTTTTTCAGTCTCATTGTATTCTTTTGTTTAGATGTTTGTCTCTATTCTTGTTTTCTTTCTATGGTATCGACTTTTTCTTTTCTCCCCCCTCCCCTCTTTAGGGGGTAAGGCTGTACGAAGTGTTCTTTTTCATTTATTTAATATTTTAGTAACTTTCAGCCATATAAAAGCAGTATTGGCTGTGTAGTCCGCTCGGGATAGCTTTGAGCACGCTATTACGTTCATAAATCCAACATTTGAGGCAAAATGTCAGTTTTTGTTCCAAATTTTTTATTCGGAATCTTAAGAAAGAATTAATTTTTGTCTCAAAATTTTTTGAAAAAATACTTTTATAAGAGATTAGACATGTAAGACCTGAAACAAAATCACGACCTTGAGGGGGTGGGGATTTCGGAGCTTCTAAATATACGACACTTTATAGGGGTTTCGTTTGAAATTTTTAAGTTGACCCCACAGCCATTTGAAAAAAAATTTTTGTTTTTTTTAGAAGACACAAAAGATGGCCCTGTTTTTTCCCCTCGTGTTTATATTTTATTGCTTCAATTTTTGAGGCCGTCCGATGTAGATTCTAATGGAAATTAAAGAATGAATATTTATAAATTTGTTTCTAGAAAAAAAAGGTTTAAAAAAAAGAACGGTTTTATGCAAAACAAACGTCTTTTTTCGGGGAATCTTCAAATGTCTGTAACTTTTTATGGGGATTGCTACTTCAAATTCTGGAGTTACCTCCTGTGCTCCTTTGAAGCTCCGCCTCGTGAATAGCAATGTGATGTGCATTCTCCTCTATGCAAGTGAATACTGGAGACTAAATGTCCAACTGGAGAAACATGTTCTAGCCTTTTAAAACACGTGTTTTAGAAGAATCTAAGTCGCGTGCTGGAAAATATCACCTAGATAGAGGTTTGCTGGCGAACCGGTCATTATTTAGTAACTGACCTACCAAAACGTGGAAGACAGATGTACCTTAGCCACATCTTTTGTATGCCAGAGGATTGACTCATACACCCGGTGTATGATGGCGCCCTCAAAGAAGGCCCAAAAGAGGTCGATCAAGATACAGTTTACGACGGTAGCATGACCGGGTGATCTTCAAAGCACAGTGAGAGAACTTTAGGGCTGCAGCTCAGCTCCTTCATCTCTTTTGAGGCCTCGTAGATGCTCTATGTGTCATTCCTTACTCTTGAGGGTCCAAGTTCTAAGATAAAAGGCCATGAATCTCAAAAAGGCTTTTATTTCATCCTATCGTCTTACGGGTTCTTTATTCAAGTAGACCTGTGTAAGGTCTTCTTATTCAAGTTTAGAAAAGAATTTATGTGGTATAGGTTTCTCCTCTGTGGAAGTTTGAAACTATAATCTACATCGGTTTTTAGAGAAAGTAAAGAAGGAATGACTTTCATACTAACCTCTTCACTGAGGATGCTATGTTTTTACTATGATTTGCATAACATATTACGATAATATGATTCAATCATGATATCATACTAGTGTTGGACGATGTTCAATATCGATATTGGTATCGAAACATAAATATCGATATCGGAAATTACATTTAAAAATTTTGACTATCTTTAGCTTTTTCTGCTGTCTACCGGTGAACATTCTGCAAAACAGATGAAACATAGAAAATTGTTTCGGAATTGGCCAAAAGAAGAACAATGATGTATTTAATTCAATGACTTACACATACTGATGCACATTAAACATATCTGTATCCATAAATCGGCGTAGCTTGTTTTCAAATTAAAAATATGTTTAGTGGATGTGGACTTTCAAGTGTTGCTGAGGACTTCCAAAGAGCTGGGTAAACTGACTTCTAAGCTTAGAAGCTTGCTCAGATCACACCCGTCATGATTGTGACATATTTTGATTTGCGTTTCATGAAAACGTATACGGTATTTCCACTAATGATCTTCCCCAAGTTGAGAGTACAATAGAGAGATATGGATTTGGCATTTCTGGCAACTGAATCTGTATGAATAGATGCAAGTGCCGTGACAGTCCCTGTAATTCAACCACGACAGAATCAAGCTAGTTTGTGGGGAGTACATGGTGAGGTTTCAGTAGTCAATGCAAGCCATGCTTCGCCAGCAGTCGAATCTATAAAGGTTCTAGAGATTTTCAATAGGGAGTCTTTAGTTCCAAGAAAAACTGCTCTTTTCAAGTCGTAGAAGTCTCGTAATATGGGTCTCAGAAATATGTGTACGAGATGATACAAGGTGATCAATTCCAAGGTTGGTGACTTAATCAAACCGTTAGGGGTAGCGACCTGTAAGTAAGGAGCAAACCAGCCCTATAATAATTGAAGTTCTAACAAATGGGACTCTGATAACAATATGTACATCAAAAGAATAGGTTTTTTATGCTGATTCCAAATATGTAAAATCCATTAAGTTTAGTGTCCCATAAAATGCTACGTGCCTGAGAAAATTTGCGTGATTTTCGAGAAATGGTAGCTACATCCCCCAAAAAGTCACGGAATCTAAACTAAAAGTGCACCATCAGATCCAGCATATCACGTAATCGTACTGTAAAGGTTTCAGCCTCCCATCTACGAAAACGTACAATTTTTGTATTTTTCGTCAAAAGACAGATCACACATACGTGTTCTTTTCTGTTTTTTGTTGTTTTTTTTTGCCAGGGTGATCGTATCAAACCCTGGATCATTGGTCCAAGAGTATCGGGAGAAGGTTTGTTCGGACGAAAATTAAAAGTTCTAGTGCCCTTTTCTAGTGACCATAAATATTGGAGGCCCTCCCACGCCCTTTTTCCCCAAAGTCGTCCGATCATAATTTTGAGATATCCGTTTTGTTTACTATAGCTGAAAGATCAAATAAGTATGCTTCTGGGAATGAAATGACCCCACGCAACCTGGGGGAAGTGCTGGAAGTTATGAATTTTGCCTGTTGTCTACATATAGTTTTTTTTTATTTGTAAGAAAACAGGCGTTTTTTGGGGAGGGGAGATTTTCCATGGGTAGGAAAGTTTCCTGGGATGAACTTTCTAAGGAGAATTTCACATGGGAGAAATTTTCAGAACTCCTTTAAAAAAAAAATGTCCTACTTTCTCTTTGCCGATTAAATTTTTCATGCAGAGATGTTCCGGTTAATGAGCCTCGCACAGTACCTGGGGGAAGGGCTATAGGTTATGGATTTTGTCTATTGTTTACATATAGTATTTGTTATTTGGAATTAAACAGACATTGTTTGGGGAGGGGGAATTTTCCGAGGCCTGATTTTCCACGGGGAGAATTTTTCATGGACAGGGAAGTCTCCGGAGATAAACTTACTTGGGGAAATTTTTACAGGGGAGACTTTGCCAGAACTCTTGTACGAAATTTATCTTACTTTCACTTTGCCGATTCAGCTTTACATCTACATGTTCCGGAGAAAATATTCGGAGGGATTTCCCGCGTGAGGAATTCTCTGTGGGGAAGTTTGCTGTTGTAGAAATTTTTAGTAGTAGAATTGTCTACGGGGGAATTTTCCGCGGGAGAAATTCCCCATGGGATAATTTTCCGCGTGAGAAACTTTCTATTACGAGGATAGAATTCCCTCTAAAAATTTCCCACTGGGGTTTTTACGGCATAATTTGAAAGAAGTTTAGAAAATACATGAAAAACAAATCTTTTATCAAATGAATTTTCTTGGCAAAATTGTCCGCAAGAGAATTTTTGGGTGGAAATTTCAGCAGAGATGGGTTTATTGTTGGAGAGGGAGATTTTACGGAGGCGGAACTCAATGGAGAAATTTTTGGGGGAGGGGGATTTTCTACTGAGGAGAGAGACAGCTTTCCTGGGATTTTTTGAAAACGATCAGAGATTAAATAAAAAAAAAACAATTTTTTTCAACTGAAACTAAGAAGCAATGTTGAAACTTAAAACAAAAAGAAATCATACCGCACATGAGGAGAGATAGCCCCTCCTCAATACCTCGCTCTATTCGCTAAAGTTTAAGTTTTTGTCCCAATTCTTTAAAAACAACTCCTAACAAACAAGGGTCATTTACTTAGAATAAGAAGCTTTTTTAAAATACTACAAAAATGTAAATGAGGGGCATCCCTCTCATATGTTGATGCCTCAAAATATAAATCATATGCCTCACAATGCTCATCCTTAATTTATTTTAACAAATAAACTTTTAATTTATCACTGAAGGGTCGTAAGGATTCTCAGGGAAAAACATTGACATATTGGTGATTTTGAATCACTAAAAGTAGCCAGCTGGCTAACTTTCTTTATCCTGAGCGTGATTAATTTCGAATCTGGATTTCTGTTATATTCATTTATGTAATCTAAGTTTGAATTTTGTATTATTCAAAGTTTTAAAACAAATTGTGCAAAATACACCTTAATTACAACTTTTTATTGAACTTTGGCAAAGCCAAGAGTTAATCTGAATAGAAAAGTGGTCAGGAATATCGATACATCGATATATCGTTTAGTCGAATTATCGCCCAACACTATATGATACCCCTTTACTTCTGTTCTTGACGATGTTTAATTGTTTATTTATTTGTTATAGTGAATGGAATAAACGAATGACAGAGGAACAGGCGAAAAAAACATTTGACAGGGCTGTTAAATTGGAACAAGAATTTGGTGAATATTTCTCAGGTAAGTATTTATTCATTTGTAAGCATTCTGAAAGCTGATATTTTTTTTAAGTCTGGGGTCATAAGACTGAAAGGTCTAGACTTTTATGTTCTTTTGAAGAACATGAGTCCACCTCAAATTGTGATATTACCCCTACCTCCAAGTGCCCATCTGAAATGAATTCCTAGAAAAAAAGGAAGTCCTCATAATACTTAATATGTTCCTTACTCATTTGACGTGTACCCCTTAATCAAATGATTTACTGTGTCATCGCCAAATAGCTCCTGTGATTTTTATTATTCTCCAGGGATATATCGAACCAATAGTCGTAAATATTGAAAGTGGACTCACTCAAGTGTAGATTTTGATTCCTTAATAAAATCCCTTGTTGAACAAATTGTGTAACTGCAAATTTTGAGAAATTGTATAATAACTGACATGGAAGCATGACAAGCATGGAACTATAAAAAACTTCAATAACTTCACTCAGCAGTAGCCATTACCTAAACAAAATTTAGTCCAACTCCTGTGACAAGCATGGAACTATTGGAAATCAACAACTTCACTCTTCAATGCTCATTGGCTAAACAAAATTCCTTCCAAATCCTCTTTCAACCACGGAACTATAGAAAAACAACAACTTAACCCAACTTCACTGAATAACTTTACTTCAAACAATTTCACTCAGCAGAAACCCATTGGCTAAACAAAATTCAGTCCAAGTTTTCTGGCAAGCACGGAACTATAAAAAATTAACCAATTCATTCAACGTTACCCAGAAACTGCAGTTCAAACCCCTTCACTCAGCAGTACTTCGATTGATCAAATAAAATTTGTTCTAAAGTAAGCATTGAACAAAGCAACTTTTTTTTCCTACTTCATACCTGGACCTACCTAATTTTTTTCTTTTTTTTTTGAGGCCTAAAAACTCAAGCCTTGCAGTGTTTGAGACTCTGGTAGGAAAATCAGAATAGATGGGTAAGGCGGTTGAGTAGATGCCGGGTTTATGCTCCAGCGGTATCTAAAATCCGCCGGGTTATCAAACAGTTCGTGGTAACGAACTGTTGTAAGGAGCGACCCGGCTCAATAGTAAACGAAACTCTAAAAAAACGGAATTTTGATGCTGAAAGATACATCAAAAGAATCGGATTTTCATGCTGATTTTAAATATATAAGTTTCATCGAATTTAGTCTTTGTCATCAATAGTTACGAGCCTGAGAAAATTTGCCTCAATTTGGAAAATACCCCTAAAAGTCATAGAATCTTAAGGATAATCATACCATCGCATTCAGCGTATCAGAGAACCCTACAACAAAAATTTCAAGCTCCTATCTAAAAAAATGTTGAATTTCGTATTTTTTGCCAGAAGACAGATCACGGGTGCGTGTTTATTTGTTGTTGTTTTTTGTTTTTTGTTTTTGTTTTTTTTTTCAGGGGTCATCGTATCGACCAATTGGTCCTAGACTGTCGCAATAGGGATCATTCTAACGGAAATGAAAAGTTCTAGTGCCCTTTTTAAGTGACCAAAAAAATTGGAGGGCACCTAGGCCCCCTCCCACGCTCTTTTTTCGCAAAGTCAACGGATCAAAATTTTGAGATAACCATTTTGTTCCGCATAGTCGAAAACCATAATAACTATGTCTTTGGGGATGACTTACTCCCCCACAGTCCCTGGGGGAGGGGCTGCAAGTTACAAACTTTGACCAGTGTTTACATACGGTAATGGTTATTGGGAAGGGTACAGACGTTTTCAGTGGGATTTTTTTGGTTTGGGGTGGGGTTGAGGGGAGGGGGCTATATAGGAGGATCTTTCCTTGGAGGAATATGTCATGGAGGAAGGGAAATTCAATGAAAAGGGCGCGGGATTTTCTTGCATTACTATAATAAAAAACAATGAAAAAATAAACACGAAAAAGTTTTTTCAATTGAAAGTAAGGAGTAGCATTAAAACTTAAAACGAGCAGAGATTACTACGCATATAACTATGTCTTTGGGGATGACTTACTCCCCCACAGTCCCTGGGGGAGGGGCTGCAAGTTACAAACTTTGACCAGTGTTTACATACGGTAATGGTTATTGGGAAGGGTACAGACGTTTTCAGTGGGATTTTTTTGGTTTGGGGTGGGGTTGAGGGGAGGGGGCTATATTGGAGGATCTTTCCTTGGAGGAATATGTCATGGAGGAAGGGAAATTCAATGAAAAGGGCGCGGGATTTTCTTGCATTACTATAATAAAAAACAATGAAAAAATAAACACGAAAAAGTTTTTTCAATTGAAAGTAAGGAGTAGCATTAAAACTTAAAACGAGCAGAGATTACTACGCATATGAGGGGTTCTAAAAATACTTTAGCATAAAGAGCGATGTATTTAGGAGAATATAAATACTTCGCTCTTTATGCTAAAGTATTTTTAGTAATTTAAATTATTTATTCTACGGCCTTTCTGATTCAGGGGGTTATTCTTAAAGAATTAGTACAAAACTTAAGATTTAGTGTAAAGAGCGAGGTATTAACGAGGGGACAAACCCCCTCATATACATACAAAAAAATATAAGAATACTAGCTGTTGGGGTGGCGCTTCGCGCCACCCCAACACCTAATTGGTGGGGGACTTTGCGCGTCCCCCCCCAAGTCTCCCCGCGTGTGTAAGTCGTTACGCGCCATATTAGTTACGCGCCATTGTAGTTGTGTCCCTATGTCCCACCTGTAAATATAGATATACATATATATATATATATATATATATATATATATATATATATATATATATATATATATATATATATATATATATATATATATATATATATATATATATATATATATATATATATATATATATTTATATATATATATATATATATATATGTCACGTAAAACTTGCGAATATACAACATACTTCGCTGTCCGTTTGTCTGTACATATAAATAGATTGTCAGGTTTACCGACTCTTGAACATGCAACATATAATTGTCCACGGTAAAAACAATCCGTATTCATATCTATACGTCATTATTCTAATGATTGCCCCTGAGCTTTGTTGATGGTGATTGCTAATCAAACATTCCCTGTGTCCCCATAGTCATTTATATATCCCCCCTGTGCCCCCCGGCGTCCCCGTTGTAGTTGTGTCCCTGTGTCCCAGTCGTCATTTATATTCCCTCTGTCCCGGTCGTTATTTGTGTCCCTGTGTCCCAGTCTGTAATATCTCTTTGAGTGTCCCGGTCGTCATTTATATTCCCTGTGTCCCGGTCGTCATTTGTGTCCCAGTCTGTAGTTTCGTCAGTCGACAAACAACTTCATGACGACATACAGCTCAATCATTATAATGACGTCAGTCGACAAACATGACGTCAGTCGACACACAGACATGACGTCAGTCGTCACACACGTCCCAGTCGTCATTTGTGTCCCGGTGTCCCAGTCTGTAATTTCTCTTTGAGTGTCCCGGTCGTCATTTATATTCCCTGTGTCCCGGTCTGTATATACGTTCGTTTTTGAATTGGTATATGATGAAATAAATTTTTTGTTTTTTCCCTTTTTTTCTTTTTAGTTTTTTTTTTTATTGGTTTTTACCTTTTTTTTGCTTTTTTAGTTTTTTTTCTTTTTTCTTTTTAGTTTTTTTTGTAGTTTTTACCTTTTTTAGTTCTTTTTTATTTTTATTTTTAGTTTTTTAGAACCTGGAACATAACGCTTTACCAACTCGGCTACTTCGGCTTGAATACATTCGTTTTTGAATTGGTATATGATGAAATAATTCAGACGTCATATGCGGACAAACACAACGTCAGTCGACAGACAGACACACACACACAAATATTATTTTTATATATATAGATTTTTAGCTACGTAAAACTAGCGAATATACAACATTCTTTGCTGTCACATTGTCCGTCCATATAAATAGATTGTCAGGTTTTCATTTATTTTCCCTCTATCCCGGTCGTCATTTGTGTCCCGGTCTGTAATTTCTCTTTGAGTGTTTTTTCTTTTTAGTTTTTTTTTAGTTTTTTACCTTTTTTCTTTTTTCAGTTTTCTTTTTCTTCTTTATTTTTCAGCGTCACTATGAAATACATATCGCCGAACCTTTGTATTTTTAATTAAAATCTGGTAGGCATTGATGACCTTATCCAAGTCGAAATCCCAAAGCCAATCATCATCGCTATTATTTTCAGTTTTGATATGTTTTGACTCTCGCTGTCCAGGTGGATTTTCATCTAACTGCGCGGTTTTGCGTTCTTTAGCCGCAAGCCTGTTTTCTTGCTGTTCTTGTGATTCCTCGGCACGCTTTCTTTTCTTACTTTCTCTATCAGCCGCAATCTCTTTCCAGTTTTTCAGGAATGGATTTCTTTTCTCTTTCGGTGCTTTCTTCTTTTTCTGAAGCTTCGAATACCTTTAGGATATTTCTTTCCAGTTTTTCAGGGATGGATTTCTTTTCTCTTTCGGTGCTTTCTTCTTTTTCTGAAGCTTCGAATACCTAGGATATCTCTTTCCAGTTTTTCAGGAATGGATTTTTTTTCTCTTTCGGTGCTTTCTTCTTTTTCTGAAGCTTCGAATACCTTTAGGATATCTCTTTCCAGCTTTTCAGGAATGGATTTCTTTTCTCTTTCGGTGCTTTCTTCTTTTTCTGAAGCTTCGAATACCTTTAGTATATCTCTTTCCAGTTTTTCAGGAATGGATTTCTTTTCTCTTTCGGTGCTTTCTTCTTTTTCTGAAGCTTCGAATACCTTTAGGATATCTCTTTCCAGTTTTATAGGAATGGATTTCTTTTCTCTTTCGGTGCTTTCATCTTTTTCTGAAGCTTCGAATACCTTTAGGATATCTCTTTCCAGTTTTTCAGGAATGGATTTCTTTTCTCTTTCGGTGCTTTCTTCTTTTTCTGAAGCTTCGAATACCTTTAGGATATCTCTTTCCAGTTTTTCAGGAATGGATTTCTTTTCTCTTTCGGTGCTTTCTTCTTTTTCTGAAGCTTCGAATACCTTTAGGATATCTCTTTCCAGTTTTTCAGGAATGGATTTCTTTTCTCTTTCGGTGCTTTCTTCTTTTTCTGAAGCTTCGAATACCTTTAGGATATCTCTTTCCAGTTTTTCAGGAATGGATTTCTTTTCTCTTTCGGTGCTTTCTTCTTTTTCTGAAGCTTCGAATACCTTTAGGATATCTCTTTCCAGTTTTTCAGGAATGGATTTCTTTTCTCTTTCGGTGCTTTCTTCTTTTTCTGAAGCTTCGAATACCTTTAGGATATCTCTTTCCAGTTTTTCAGGAATGGATTTCTTTTCTCTTTTCGGTGCTTTCTTCTTTTTCTGAAGCTTCGAATACCTTTAGGATATCTCTTTCCAGTTTTTCAGGAATGGATTTCTTTTCTCTTTCGGTGCTTTCTTCTTTTTCTGAAGCTTCGAATACCTTTAGGATATCTCTTTCCAGTTTTTCAGGAATGGATTTCTTTTCTCTTTCGGTGCTTTCTTCTTTTTCTGAAGCTTCGAATACCTTTAGGATATCTCTTTCCAGTTTTTCAGGAATGGATTTCTTTTCTCTTTCGGTGCTTTCTTCTTTTTCTGAAGCTTCGAATACCTTTAGGATATCTCTTTCCAGTTTTTCAGGAATGGATTTCTTTTCTCTTTCGGTGCTTTCTTCTTTTTCTGAAGCTTCGAATACCTTTAGGATATCTCTTTCCAGTTTTTCAGGAATGGATTTCTTTTCTCTTTCGGTGCTTTCTTCTTTTTCTGAAGCTTCGAATACCTTTAGGATATCTCTTTCCAGTTTTTCAGGAATGGATTTCTTTTCTCTTTCGGTGCTTTCTTCTTTTTCTGAAGCTTCGAATACCTTTAGGATATCTCTTTCCAGTTTTTCAGGAATGGATTTCTTTTCTCTTTCGGTGCTTTCTTCTTTTTCTGAAGCTTCGAATACCTTTAGGATATCTCTTTCCAGTTTTTCAGGAATGGATTTCTTTTCTCTTTCGGTGCTTTCTTCTTTTTCTGAAGCTTCGAATACCTTTAGGATATCTCTTTCCAGTTTTTCAGGAATGGATTTCTTTTCTCTTTCGGTGCTTTCTTCTTTTTCTGAAGCTTCGAATACCTTTAGGATATCTCTTTCCAGTTTTTCAGGAATGGATTTCTTTTCTCTTTCGGTGCTTTCTTCTTTTTCTGAAGCTTCGAATACCTTTAGGATATCTCTTTATAGTTTTTCAGGAATGGATTTCTTTTCTCTTTCGGTGCTTTCTTCTTTTTCTGAAGCTTCGAATACCTTTAGGATATCTCTTTCCAGTTTTTCAGGAATGGATTTCTTTTCTCTTTCGGTGCTTTCTTCTTTTTCTGAAGCTTCGAATACCTTTAGGATATCTCTTCCAGTTTTTCAGGAATGGATTTCTTTTCTCTTTCGGTGCTTTCTTCTTTTTCTGAAGCTTCGAATACCTTTAGGATATCTCTTTCAGTTTTTCAGGAATGGATTTCTTTTCTCTTTCGGTGCTTTCTTCTTTTTCTGAAGCTTCGAATACCTTTAGGATATCTCTTTTCAGTTTTTCAGGAATGGATTTCTTTTCTCTTTCGGTGCTTTCTTCTTTTTCTGAAGCTTCGAATACCTTTAGGATATCTCTTTCCAGTTTTTCAGGAATGGATTTCTTTTCTCTTTCGGTGCTTTCTTCTTTTTCTGAAGCTTCGAATACCTTTAGGATATCTCTTTCCAGTTTTTCAGGAATTGGATTTCTTTTCTCTTTCGGTGCTTTCTTCTTTTTCTGAAGCTTCGAATACCTTTAGGATATCTCTTTCCAGTTTTTCAGGAATGGATTTCTTTTCTCTTTCGGTGCTTTCTTCTTTTTCTGAAGCTTCGAATACCTTTAGGATATCTCTTTTCCAGTTTTTCAGGAATGGATTTCTTTTCTCTTTCGGTGCTTTCTTCTTTTTCTGAAGCTTCGAATACCTTTAGGATATCTCTTTTCAGTTTTTCAGGAATGGATTTCTTTTCTCTTTCGGTGCTTTCTTCTTTTTCTGAAGCTTCGAATACCTTTAGGATATCTCTTTCCAGTTTTTCAGGAATGGATTTCTTTTCTCTTTCGGTGCTTTCTTCTTTTTCTGAAGCTTCGAATACCTTTAGGATATCTCTTTCCAGTTTTTCAGGAATGGATTTCTTTTCTCTTTCGGTACTTTCTTCTTTTTCTGAAGCTTCGAATACCTTTAGGATATCTCTTTCCAGTTTTTCAGGAATGGATTTCTTTTCTCTTTCGGTGCTTTCTTCTTTTTCTGAAGCTTCGAATACCTTTAGGATATCTCTTTTCAGTTTTTCAGGAATGGATTTCTTTTCTCTTTCGGTGCTTTCTTCTTTTTCTGAAGCTTCGAATACCTTTAGGATATCTCTTTTCAGTTTTTCAGGAATGGATTTCTTTTCTCTATCGGTGCTTTCTTCTTTTTCTGAAGCTTCAAATACCTTTAGGATATCTCTTTCCAGTTTTTCAGGAATGGATTTCTTTTCTCTTTCGATGCTTTGTTCTTTTTCTGAAGCTTCGAATACCTTTAGGATATCTCTTTTCAGTTTTTCAGGAATGGATTTCTTTTCTCTTTCGGTGCTTTCTTCTTTTTCTGAAGCTTCGAATACCTTTAGGATATCTCTTTCCAGTTTTTCAGGAATGGATTTCTTTTCTCTTTCGGTGCTTTCTTCTTTTTCTGAAGCTTCGAATACCTTTAGGATATCTCTTTCCAGTTTTTCAGGAATGGATTTCTTTTTTCTTTTGGTGCTTTCTTCTTTTTCTGAAGCTTCGAATACCTTTAGGATATCTCTTTCCAGTTTTTCAGGAATGGATTTCTTTTCTCTTTCGGTGCTTTCTTCTTTTTCTGAAGCTTCGAATACCTTTAGGATATCTCTTTTCAGTTTTTCAGGAATGGATTTCTTTTCTCTTTCGGTGCTTTCTTCTTTTTCTGAAGCTTCGAATACCTTTAGGATATCTCTTTCCAGTTTTTCAGGAATGGATTTCTTTTCTCTTTCGGTGCTTTCTTCTTTTTCTGAAGCTTCGAATACCTTTAGGATATCTCTTTTCAGTTTTTCAGGAATGGATTTCTTTTCTCTTTCGGTGCTTTCTTCTTTTTCTGAAGCTTCGAATACCTTTAGGATATCTCTTTTCAGTTTTTCAGGAATGGATTTCTTTTCTCTTTCGGTGCTTTCTTCTTTTTCTGAAGCTTCGAATACCTTTAGGATATCTCTTTCCAGTTTTTCAGGAATGGATTTCTTTTCTCTTTCGGTGCTTTCTTCTTTTTCTGAAGCTTCGAATACCTTTAGGATATCTCTTTCCAGTTTTTCAAGAATGGATTTCTTTTCTCTTTCGGTGCTTTCTTCTTTTTCTGAAGCTTCGAATACCTTTAGGATATCTCTTTTCAGTTTTTCAGGAATGGATTTCTTTTCTCTTTCGGTGCTTTCTTCTTTTTCTGAAGCTTCGAATACCTTTAGGATATCTCTTTCCAGTTTTTCAGGAATGGATTTCTTTTCTCTTTCGGTACTTTCTTCTTTTTCTGAAGCTTCGAATACCTTTAGGATATCTCTTTCCAGTTTTTCAGGAATGGCTTTCTTTTCTCTTTCGGTGCTTTCTTCTTTTTCTGAAGCTTCGAATACCTTTAGGATATCTCTTTCTAGTTTTTCAGGAATGGATTTCTTTTCTCTTTCGGTGCTTTCTTCTTTTTCTGAAGCTTCGAATACCTTTAAGATATCTCTTTTCAGTTTTTCAGGAATGGATTTCTTTTCAATTTCGGTGCTTTCTGCTTTTTCTGAAGCTTCGAATACCTTTAGGATATCTCTTTCCAGTTTTTCAGGAATGGATTTCTTTTCTCTTTCGGTGCTTTCTTCTTTTTCTGAAGCTTCGAATACCTTTAGGATATCTCTTTCCAGTTTTTCAGGAATGGATTTCTTTTCTTTTTCGGTGCTTTCTTCTTTTTCTGAAGCTTCAAATACCTCTGGGATATCTCTTTTCAGTTTTTCAGGAATGGATTTCTTTTCTCTTTCGGTGCTTTCTTCTTTTTCTGAAGCTTCGAATACCTTTAGGATATCTCTTTTCAGTTTTTCAGGAATGGATTTCTTTTCTCTATCGGTGCTTTCTTCTTTTTCTGAAGCTTCAAATACCTTTAGGATATCTCTTTCCAGTTTTTCAGGAATGGATTTCTTTTTTCTTTCGGTGCTTTGTTCTTTTTCTGAAGCTTCGAATACCTTTAGGATATCTCTTTTCAGTTTTTCAGGAATGGATTTCTTTTCTCTTTCGGTGTTTTCTTCTTTTTCTGAAGCTTCGAATACCTTTAGGATATCTCTTTTCAGTTTTTCAGGAATGGATTTCTTTTCTCTTTCGGTGCTTTCTTCTTTTTCTGTAGCTCTGAATACCTTTAGGATATCTCTTTCCAGTTTTTCAGGAATTGATTTCTTTTCTCTTTCGGTGCTTTCTTCTTTTTCTGAAGCTTCGAATACCTTTAGGATATCTCTTTCCAGTTTTTCAGGAATGGATTTCTTTTCTCTTTCGGTGCTTTCTTCTTTTTCTGAAGCTTCGAATACCTTTAGGATATCTCTTTCCAGTTTTTCAGGAATGGATTTCTTTTCTCTTTCGATGCTTTCTTCTTTTTCTGAAGCTTCGAATACCTTTAGGATATCTCTTTTCAGTTTTTCAGGAATGGATTTCTTTTCTCTTTTGGTGCTTTCTTCTTTTTCTGAAGCTTCGAATACCTTTAGGATATCTCTTTCCAGTTTTTCAGGAATGGATTTCTTTTCTCTTTCGGTGCTTTCTTCTTTTTCTGAAGCTTCGAATACCTTTAGGATATCTCTTTCCAGTTTTTCAGGAATGGATTTCTTTTCTCTTTCGGTGCTTTCTTCTTTTTCTGAAGCTTCGAATACCTTTAGGATATCTCTTTTCAGTTTTTCAGGAATGGATTTCTTTTCTCTTTCGGTGCTTTCTTCTTTTTCTGAAGCTTCGAATACCTTTAGGATATCTATTTTCAGTTTTTCAGGAATGGATTTCTTTTCTCTTTCGGTGCTTTCTTCTTTTTCTGAAGCTTCAAATACCTTTAGGATATACCTTTTCAGTTTTTCAGGAATGGATTTCTTTTCTCTTTCGGTGCTTTCTTCTTTTTCTGAAGCTTTGAATACCTTTAGGATATCTCTTTCCAGTTTTTCAGGAATGGATTTCTTTTCTCTTTCGGTGCTTTCTTCTTTTTCTGAAGCTTCGAATACCTTTAGGATATCTCTTTCCAGTTTTTCAGGAATGGATTTCTTTTCTCTTTCGGTGCTTTCTTCTTTTTCTGAAGCTTCGAATACCTTTAGGATATCTCTTTCCAGTTTTTTAGGAATGGATTTCTTTTCTCTTTCGGTGCTTTCTTCTTTTTCTGAAGCTTCGAATACCTTTAGGATATCTCTTTTCAATTTTTCAGGAATGGATTTCTTTTCTCTTTCGGTGCTTTCTCCTTTTTCTGAAGCTTCGAATACCTTTAGGATATCTCTTTTCAATTTTTCAGGAATGGATTTCTTTTCTCTTTCGGTGCTTTCTTCTTTTTCTGAAGCTTCGAATACCTTTAGGATATCTCTTTCCAGTTTTTCAGGAATGGATTTCTTTTCTCTTTCTGTGCTTTCTTCTTTTTCTGAAGCTTCGAATACCTTTAGGATATCTCTTTCCAGTTTTTTAGGAATGGATTTCTTTTCTCTTTCGGTGCTTTCTTCTTTTTCTGAAGCTTCGAATACCTTTAGGATATCTCTTTTCAATTTTTCAGGAATGGATTTCTTTTCTCTTTCGGTGCTTTCTTCTTTTTCTGAAGCTTCGAATACCTTTAGGATATCTCTTTTCAGTTTTTCAGGAATGGATTTCTTTTCTCTTTCGGTGCTCTCTTCTTTTTCTGAAGCTTCGAATACCTTTAGGATATCTCTTTCCAGTTTTTCAAGAATGGATTTCTTTTCTCTTTCGGTGCTTTCATCTTTTTCTGAAGCTTCGAATACCTTTAGGATATCTCTTTCCAGTTTTTCAGGAATGGATTTCTTTTCTCTTTCGGTGCTTTCTTCTTTTTCTGAAGCTTCAAATACCTTTAGGATATCTCTTTTCAGTTTTTCAGGAATGGATTTCTTTTCTCTTTCGGTGCTTTCTTCTTTTTCTGAAGCTTCGAATACCTTTAGGATATCTCTTTTCAGTTTTTCAGGAATGGATTTCTTTTCTCTATCGGTGCTTTCTTCTTTTTCTGAAGCTTCAAATAGCTTTAGGATATCTCTTTCCAGTTTTTCAGGAATGGATTTCTTTTCTCTTTCGATGCTTTGTTCTTTTTCTGAAGCTTCGAATACCTTTAGGATATCTCTTTTCAGTTTTTCAGGAATGGATTTCTTTTCTCTTTCGGTGCTTTCTTCTTTTTCTGAAGCTTCGAATACCTTTAGGATATCTCTTTCCAGTTTTTCAGGAATGGATTTCTTTTCTCTTTCGGTGCTTTCTTCTTTTTCTGAAGCTTCGAATACCTTTAGGATATCTCTTTCCAGTTTTTCAGGAATGGATTTCTTTTTTCTTTTGGTGCTTTCTTCTTTTTCTGAAGCTTCGAATACCTTTAGGATATCTCTTTCCAGTTTTTCAGGAATGGATTTCTTTTCTCTTTCGGTGCTTTCTTCTTTTTCTGAAGCTTCGAATACCTTTAGGATATCTCTTTTCAGTTTTTCAGGAATGGATTTCTTTTCTCTTTCGGTGCTTTCTTCTTTTTCTGAAGCTTCGAATACCTTTAGGATATCTCTTTCCAGTTTTTCAGGAATGGATTTCTTTTCTCTTTCGGTGCTTTCTTCTTTTTCTGAAGCTTCGAATACCTTTAGGATATCTCTTTTCAGTTTTTCAGGAATGGATTTCTTTTCTCTTTCGGTGCTTTCTTCTTTTTCTGAAGCTTCGAATACCTTTAGGATATCTCTTTTCAGTTTTTCAGGAATGGATTTCTTTTCTCTTTCGGTGCTTTCTTCTTTTTCTGAAGCTTCGAATACCTTTAGGATATCTCTTTCCAGTTTTTCAGGAATGGATTTCTTTTCCCTTTCGGTGCTTTCTTCTTTTTCTGAAGCTTCGAATACCTTTAGGATATCTCTTTTCAGTTTTTCAGGAATGGATTTCTTTTTTCTTTCGGTGCTTTCTTCTTTTTCTGAAGCTTCGAATACCTTTAGGATATCTCTTTCCAGTTTTTCAGGAATGGATTTCTTTTCTCTTTCGGTGCTTTCTTCTTTTTCTGAAGCTTCGAATACCTTTAGGATATCTCTTTTCAGTTTTTCAGGAATGGATTTATTTTCTCTTTCGGTGCTTTCTTCTTTTTCTGAAGCTTCGAATACCTTTAGGATATCCCTTTCCAGTTTTTCAGGAATGGATTTCTTTTCTCTTTCGGTGCTTTCTTCTTTTTCTGAAGCTTCGAATACCTTTAGGATATCTCTTTTCAGTTTTTCAGGAATGGATTTCTTTTCTCTATCGGTGCTTTCCTCTTTTTCTGAAGCTTCAAATAGCTTTAGGATATCTCTTTCCAGTTTTTCAGGAATGGATTTCTTTTCTCTTTCGATGCTTTGTTCTTTTTCTGAAGCTTCGAATACCTTTAGGATATCTCTTTTCAGTTTTTCAGGAATGGATTTCTTTTCTCTTTCGGTGCTTTCTTCTTTTTCTGAAGCTTCGAATACCTTTAGGATATCTCTTTCCAGTTTTTCAGGAATGGATTTCTTTTCTCTTTCGGTGCTTTCTTCTTTTTCTGAAGCTTCGAATACCTTTAGGATATCTCTTTCCAGTTTTTCAGGAATGGATTTCTTTTTTCTTTTGGTGCTTTCTTCTTTTTCTGAAGCTTCGAATACCTTTAGGATATCTCTTTCCAGTTTTTCAGGAATGGATTTCTTTTCTCTTTCGGTGCTTTCTTCTTTTTCTGAAGCTTCGAATACCTTTAGGATATCTCTTTTCAGTTTTTCAGGAATGGATTTCTTTTCTCTTTCGGTGCTTTCTTCTTTTTCTGAAGCTTCGAATACCTTTAGGATATCTCTTTCCAGTTTTTCAGGAATGGATTTCTTTTCTCTTTCGGTGCTTTCTTCTTTTTCTGAAGCTTCGAATACCTTTAGGATATCTCTTTTCAGTTTTTCAGGAATGGATTTCTTTTCTCTTTCGGTGCTTTCTTCTTTTTCTGAAGCTTCGAATACCTTTAGGATATCTCTTTTCAGTTTTTCAGGAATGGATTTATTTTCTCTTTCGGTGCTTTCTTCTTTTTCTGAAGCTTCGAATACCTTTAGGATATCTCTTTCCAGTTTTTCAGGAATGGATTTCTTTTCCCTTTCGGTGCTTTCTTCTTTTTCTGAAGCTTCGAATACCTTTAGGATATCTCTTTTCAGTTTTTCAGGAATGGATTTCTTTTTTCTTTCGATGCTTTCTTCTTTTTCTGAAGCTTCGAATACCTTTAGGATATCTCTTTCCAGTTTTTCAGGAATGGATTTCTTTTCTCTTTCGGTGCTTTCTTCTTTTTCTGAAGCTTCGAATACCTTTAGGATATCTCTTTTCAGTTTTTCAGGAATGGATTTATTTTCTCTTTCGGTGCTTTCTTCTTTTTCTGAAGCTTCGAATACCTTTAGGATATCCCTTTCCAGTTTTTCAGGAATGGATTTCTTTTCTCTTTCGGTGCTTTCTTCTTTTTCTGAAGCTTCGAATACTTTTAGGATATCTGTTTTCAGTTTTTCAGGAATAGATTTCTTTTCTCTTTCGGTGCTTTCTTCTTTTTCTGAAGCTTCGAATACCTTTAGGATATCTCTTTTCAGTTTTTCAGGAATGGAGATCTTTTCTCTTTCGGTGCTTTCTTCTTTTTCTGAAGCTTCGAATACCTTTAGGATATCTCTTTTCAGTTTTTCAGGAATGGATTTCTTTTCTCTTTCGGTGCTTTCTTCTTTTTCTGAAGCTTCGAATACCTTTAGGATATCTCTTTCCAGTTTTTCAGGAATGGATTTCTTTTCTCTTTCGGTGCTTTCTTCTTTTTCTGAAGCTTCGAATACCTTTAGGATATCTCTTTTCAGTTTTTCAGGAATGGATTTCTTTTCTCTTTCGGTGCTTTCTTCTTTTTCTGAAGCTTCGAATACCTTTAGGATATCTCTTTTCAGTTTTTCAGGAATGGATTTCTTTTCTCTTTCGGTTCTTTCTTCTTTTCCTGAAGCTTCGAATACCTTTAGGATATCTCTTTCCAGTTTTTCAGGAATGGATTTCTTTTCTCTTTCGGTGCTTTCTTCTTTTTCTGAAGCTTCGAATACCTTTAGGATATCTCTTTCCAGTTTTTCAGGAACGGATTTCTTTTCTCTTTCGGTGCTTTCTTCTTTTTCTGAAGCTTCGAATACCTGTAGGATATCTCTTTTCAGTTTTTCAGGAATGGATTTCTTTTCTCTTTCGGTGCTTTCTTCTTTTTCTGAAGCTTCGAATACCTTTAGGATATCTCTTTTCAGTTTTTCAGGAATGGATTTCTTTTCTCTTTCGGTGCTTTCTTCTTTTTCTGAAGCTTCGAATACCTTTGGGATATCTCTTTTCAGTTTTTCAGGAATGGATTTCTTTTCTCTTTCGGTGCTTTCTTCTTTTTCTGAAGCTTCAAATACCTTTAGGATATCTCTTTTCAGTTTTTCAGGAATGGATTTCTTTTCTCTTTCGGTGCTTTCTTCTTTTTCTGAAGCTTCGAATACCTTTAGGATATCTCTTTCCAGTTTTTCAAAAATAGATGGTATTTCTTTATCGATGGATTTTTCTTTTTCTGAAGCTGCAAATGCCTTAAAGATATCTGGTACCCAATTTTCAAAAATAGATTGTATTTCATCTTTTATGAATTGTTCTTTTCCAGCCTCGAAAAACTCTTTTTCAGCTTCAGCAGGCTCTTTCGAGAGGTCATTAGAGGCAAATTTAGCTCCATTTTTACCTCTTATCTGACTAAATCTGTTCTTATTACTTTGAGAAATAAGTTTTTCTTCCTTCTCAGTAACCTTCTGGGATTTCTCTTGACCGTCATTCCTTTTCAATTCCTTATTAATGGAATTGACTGTGCTCTTCCTGCCATAATGAGCAGTGGGATCTTCTTCGCCCTCATTTGGAGCTTCTTTTACTCGAGTCTCTTTTTCTTTGCTACTTTTAGCAGTAATAGCTGATTTGGGTTTACTTCTCGTAGTTGAAAGAGAGTTAAGCCCTTCTTTATCTATGGTATTCATTTTATGCTCTATAGAATATCACTGTATATGATTGACTGAATTAATGATTGCCTCAGTCTGAGGAATCCAATATATACTCTAATTGACGTCATTGTGTCAAACGGCTGTGTTGTTTATACGATAACGTCACAAATATAAAAGACTGCTTGCAGGAATGCAATCATAGTAACGTTATATTAAAAATATTATTGTAATATTGCAATGACGTCATCTACTACGCTGCCTAAGTACAAAAATGAACAAAAATCAATTGTAAAAACCATACATAAAAAAAAACAGACAATAGGTGCTAGCTAATGTAAATGAATAAATATAACTTAAACCGAATGAAACTTGAATTGAATATAGAAATCAAGCCAAAACAAACAAAATTACTACGAACAAACTTTGGCTACTGCCCTTTTCCCTGCCTGTAAAAGTCTAATACCCAATGCGTCATTTGCGATTTACTGAAAACTATATGCGTCCTGAACAGTTCTTAGAAAGAACAACCATAATGCAAAGGTAGCTTTAGTAGGTGATTAAATAAAAAAAAACAAGTTTTTTTTAACTGAAAGTAAGGAGCGACATTAAAACTGAAAACGAACAGAAATTACCCCCTATATGAAAGGGGATGCTCCCTCTTCAACGCCTTGCTCTTTGCGCTAAAGTTTGACTCTTTCTCTCAACTCTACTTTTTAAAACAGTAAAAACTTTAGCGTAAAGAGCAGGGCGTTGAAGAGGGAGCATCCCCTTTCATATAGGGGGTAATTTTTGTTCGTTTTCAGTTTTAATGTCGCCCCTTACTTTCAGTTAAAAAAACTCCGCAGATGAATAATTAAAGCGAAATTTGCATTTTTATTTATTTGGCTAAATGGCTTTCCCATAGTTTTGATCGAATGATTTTGAGAAAAAAGGAGGGAGAGGAGGCCCAGTTGCCTTCCAATTTTGTGGGTACTTAAAAAGGCAACTAGAACTTTTAGTTTTTACGAACGTTTTCATTAGTAAAAGATATACGTAACTTACGAATTAGCTTACGTAACAAACTTCTATATTCGTATGTTTTTATTACGTATATGAGAGGGTTCGGGGCCTAGGTGCCCTCCAATTTTTTTGGTCACTTAAAAAGGGCACTAGAACTTTTCATTTCCATTCCAATGAGCCCTCTCACAAAATTCTAGGACCACTGGGTCGATACGATCACCCCTGGGAAAAAAAACAAACAAACAAATAAACACGCATCCGTGATTTGTCTTCTGGCAAAAAATACAAAATTCCACATTTTTGTAGATAGGAGCTTGGAACTTGTACAGTAGAGTTCTCTGATACGCTGAATCTGATGTTGCGATTTTCGTTAAGATTCTATAACTTTTAGGGGATGTTTCCCCCTATTTTCTAAAATAGGGCAAATTTTCTCAGGCTCGTAACTTTTGATGGGTAGGACTAAACTTGATGAAACTTATATATTTAAAATGCGATTCTTTTGATGTAACTATTGGTATCAAAATTCTGTTTTTTAGAGTTTCGGTTACTATTGAGCCGGGTCGCTCCTTACTACAGTTCGTTACCACGAACTGTTTGATTTGTGTTTTTTTTTGTGTTTTTTTTTCTTGTGTTTTTCTTTTTATCAAGACTTGGACTCTACGATAATAATTATGTAAATCTGAAAAAATGCTTTGACTATTACCATCAGATTTGCCATCTCTTAGCTCTCTCTATTTAGTTCAGGATAAAAAATAAAAAATAAAAAAAAAACCTTTCTGAAATGCAATTTACTTATTTTGAAAATGCTACTCTCATTTGAGGTTTCAGCCAAAACTGTGGAAACTTTTGAGTATAGACTCAATTCAATTTTTTTTACTGTATAATTAATACCCAAATCTTTCTGAAGGATTTCTGCTATCTCTTTATAATATCCCATATGATAAAAGTTACAGGGGTCGTAATTTCTGTCACTATCATCACACAGCAAATCTTGGCAATCAAATTGCTGCTTGGATACAAAACGAAGTTTGTTTCTTGCCCTTCTAAACTAGTCATACTAAAAGGATCATAAGTTCTTTGTGGTTTCTCTGTTCTGTCGACCAAATTCCCTGTTTTTGTGGTCCTAATTCATTGATCATCTCATGCTTAACAAATTCTTGAGAAAAATACTTTTCAGAATTTATACTGATTCCATCCTTCTCTTTATGAGAATTAATACTGATTTCATCCTTTTCTTTATAATCTTCTTGGAATCTTTTTTTAATACTTTTCTCAACGACTTCGACGTCGCTTTTCTTTATATTACTGTTTGTAGAATTATTCAGATGGGTAGTTTCTGTTGTTTTAGTAGCTTGTTCATTAATCTCTAATACCTCATGAATTAGATTTTCTTTACCTTGTTTATATAACTTGTCAATATTGCTTTCCTGAATTTCATTTTTTTGTAAAGTCATCTTGTTTTATGCTGTTTTTTTTTCTGATTTAGAGAATTCAGTCTTTTGAGATATAATAACTTCTGATAGCTTATTGCTCATTTGCTGTTCTTCTATTGGATTGAAAGCTTTATTACCATCACTCTTTTTTGTATTATTATTTTCTACTTGGACAATATTCTATTTATTGCTTGCTTTGATTGTTTGAATATATATATATATATATATATATATATATATATATATATATATATATATATATATATATATATATATATATATATATATATATATATATATATACATTTGAAACTTTTAAATTTGCTTTTTCAGAGCTTGTAGCATCAAACTAACAATTAATATGCTAAAATAACGAATTCAGCTATGAAATAGCCTTTTTTCATAATTTTTAGTGGGAGGAGGGGAAATAAAAATGTAAATTTTTGCGTCACAGTTGCTAGCTTTTCAAGGGGTGACCCTGATACCAAAAAGGAAGAGGGACTTTTCCATATCCTTTCCCCATTATGTGCCTTTGTGGATGGATGCATATATAGCATGCAATTCATTAGCAAATCAAAGCGATCCCTCAATTGTCAAAGCTCTAGGAAAAGGGGAAGGGCCAGTTTAAAACAAATCTCACAATCAAACTCTTCCTGTTAAGAACGACATTAACCAGAAACCTATTACTTTCAAGCTATAAATGTGGTTACAATCTGCGACTTTTAAGGTCCAGTAAGGTGCAACTATTGATAAACAAGGAAATTAGAGGATGTGTTTTCTACCACTTCTAATACCGGTTTTTTCTAAACTTCAAAAACAACACTTTTGCCAGAATTTAAAGAAAAGAAAAATGAAGCTGCTTTATTTTTGACACCCAGGAAGTATTCTTCCTGGGTTTATGCTCGAGAAAAACGAGCATAAAACCATAATGCAAAAGAAATTTTTCATTAGCATACTTCTCCCGTTTTTCCACAGATAAATTGTTAATATTCTCTATTTCAATTTTCCTTTTCTTCTCTATTTCAATTTTCTTTTTCTTCTCTATTTCAATTATCTTTTATCGGTAAAGATAAATTAAAGACGTGTTAAAGAGGTATCAAACTTTAAATTGTTTAACATTCCCTTGGGGCGTAAGCGCCCATTTAGAAAACCCGGGGTTTACGTCCAAAGCGCATCTTACCTGTTTTGGATCAACAACATCCGCCAAGGGTTCAGCAACAGCAACTTTTCGAATAGATGACATATTGAATCCATAAACGTCGTCCCACCAATTGATCTTATCGTCTTTATACTGTCGGTCTTCAATAGCCTGTAGAAGTAAAATAACTTTTTTAGGTTATTCAAGGACAATTTTATTTAAACGTTTAAACATATATATATCATGAAAAGAGAAATCACCAATGCTACAGCACAAACACAAATATATATATATATAAAAATAAAATATATATAAATATATATATTAAAAATAATATATATATATATATATATATATATATATATATATATATATATATATATATATATATATATTATATACTAGCTGTTGGGGTGGCGCTTCGCGCCATCCCAACAATTAGTTGGTGGGGGCGCTTCGCGCCCCTCCCAAGCCCCCCCGCGTGCGTAAGTCGTTACGCGCCATTGTAGTTGTGTCCCTATGTCCCACCTGTGAATATATATATATATATATATATATATATATATATATATATATATATATATATATATATATATATATATATATATATATATTTAACTACGTAAAACTTGCGATTATACAACATTCTTTGCTGTTCCATTGTCTGTGCATATAAATAGATTGTCAGGTTTACCGACTCTTGAACATGCAACATATAATGGTCCATGGGAAAACAATCCGTATTCAGATAAATACCTCATGATTCTAATGATTGCCCTTGAGCTTTGTTGATGGTGATTGCTAATCGACCATTCCCTGTGTCGTCGTCGTCATTTATATACCTCCCTGTGCCCCCCGGCGTCCCCGTTGTAGTTGTGTCCCGGTGTCCCAGTCTGTGATTTCTCTTTGAGTGTCCCGGGCGTCATTTATATTCCTTGTGTCCCGGTCGTCATTTGTGTCCCGGTGTCCCGGTCTGTATATACCTTCGTTTTTGAATTGGTCTTTTTTTTAGTTTTTAGTTTTTTACCTTTTTTTAGTTTTTTTAGTTATACCTCATGATTCTAATGATTGCCCTTGAGCTTTGTTGATGGTGATTGCTAATCGAACATTCCCTGTGTCCCCGTCGTCATTTACATATCCCCCTGTGCCCCCCGGCGTCCCCGTTGTAGTTGTGTCCCTGTGTCCCGGTCGTCATTTATATTCCCTGTGTCCCGGTCGTCATTTGTATCCCGGTGTCCCGGTCTGTATATACATTCGTTTTTTTAGTTTTGTTTTTCTCCTTTATTTTTCATTTTTTTCCTTTTTTCTTTTTTTTCTTTTTTAGTTTTTTAGCTTTTTTATTTTTTTATTAGTTTTTAGTTTTTTTCTTTTTAGTTTTTTGTAGTTTTTACCTTTTTTTAGTTTTTTTTTACTTATGTCCTGGTCGTCATTTATACTCCCTGTGTCCCGGTCGTCATTTGTGTCCTGGTGCTTTTTTTGATGGTGATTGCTAATCGAACATTCCTTGTGTCCCGGTCGCTTTCTCTTTGAGTGTCGTCATTTATATTCCCTATGTGCCGGTGTCCCGGTCGTCATTTGTGTCCCGATTTCCCGGTCTGTAATTTCGTCAGTCGAAAACATGACGTCAGTCAACACACAAACATGACGTCACCCGACAGACCCACACACACACAGACAACTTATCTATATATATAAAAATAAGTTGTCTGTGGATGTGTCTGTCAGGTGACGTCATGTTTGTGTGTTGACTGACGTCATGAAGTCAGTTGTCGTCATTTTTGTTTGACGGTGACGTCATTAAAGATATTTAAGACATGCGTTCACGTAGAAATCTATTAATGTTTAACTTTAAAATGCCTGATGAACTTACAATGGCAACAGCCGAGGAAGATGCTCAAAGAGTCTATGCCAAAAAACTTGCTGCTGATAGAGAAAGTCAGAAAAGAAAGCGTGCCGAGGAATCAAAAGAACAGCAAGGAAACAGGCTTGACGCTGATAGAGAAAGAAAGAACAGAAAGCGTGCCGAGGAATCAAAAGAACAACAAGGAAACAGGCTTGAGGCTGATAGAGAAAGAAAGAACAGAAAGCGTGCCGAGGAATCAAAAGAACAGCAAGGAAACAGGCTTGAGGCTGATAGAGAAAGAAAGAACAGAAAGCGTGCCGAGGAACTACCAGAGCAACGCGGAAGCAGACTTGCTGCTAAAAGAGAAAGTGAAAAGAGAAGGCGTGCCGAGGAATTACAAGAACAGCAAGAAATCAGGCTTGCTGCTGATAGAGAAAGTAAGAAAAGAAAGCGTGCCGAGGAATCACAAGAACAGCAAGAAATCAGGCTTGCTGCTGATAGAGAAAGTAAGAAAAGAAAGCGTGCCAAGGAATCAGAGCAACCTGAAAGTTATCGCCTGGCATTCAGGTACAACCCAGTCGATGATTATAGCTTGAGTAGATGTGTTCAAATCGGGACAATGTCTAAAATTTGTCCCTATTGCAAGGCCTTGAAATTCAATGGTGAAACAATGGGAATGTGTTGCGCCTCAGGAAAAGTTAAACTTCCTCTATTGGCTGCACCACCAGAGCCATTGAAGACTTTCCTTACTGGAACTACGTCAGAATCTAAGCGTTTTTTGTCACAAATCAGAAAATACAACTCATGTTTCCAAATGACGTCGTTTGGAGCCCAAATCGAAAATCCAGATCAATTTATGTCTACTTTCAAAGTAAAAGGGCAAATTTATCATAGAGCAGGTCTCTTCTACCATTCTCAGGCGAGAATCATAAATTTTTACAATTGTACTTCATCAGTGATAGAAATTCTGAATTGAATGCACGTTGCGAAATTTCTCCCAACGTTGAAAGGACAATCGTTTCCCAATTGCAACATCTTTTCCACGAAAATAATAATTTAGTGCGTCTGTTCAAAACAGCCATCGATTTGATGCCTACTGATACGCATAAAATTGTTATTTCCGCTGACAAAACGCCTCCTGGCCAACATGTGCGTAGATACAATGCTCCAACTATCGACGAAGTGGCAATCGTTATGGTTGGTGATCAGTTTTTACCTCGAGATATTATTCTTCATAAGCGAAACGCTCAGTTGTTCAGAATTGCTGAAACTCATCGATGCTACGATGCCCTACAATATCCTATCATTTTTTGGGATGGAGCCGACGGCTATCACTTTAACATTAAATTGATGAATCCAGCCACTAACAAAGAAATGAATAAGAAATGCAGTGCAATGCATTATTATTCCTATAGACTAATGATTCGGCAGGATGAAGAAAATTATATTTTAAAATGCCGTGAATTGTTTCACCAATTTGTCGTTGATATGTATGCTAAAATTGAATCAGAACGTTTGCTATATATCCGCCTGAATCAGACCAAGCTCCGCTCTGAACAATACATTCATTTGCGAGATGCAGTTTAAAATGACGGTAATACCACAAACGTTGGAAGATTAACAATTTTACCTTCGTCATATGCTGGCAGTCCCCGTCATATGCATGAATATGCTCAAGATGCTATTGCGTATGTTCGTCTCTATGGTCGTCCAGTTTTATTTATTACATTTACATGTAATCAATCTTGGGACGAGATACTGCAGCTTTTTTTTCAAGGACAATCGGCGGTTCATAGGCATGACATTACGGCCCGTGTCTTCCGGCAAAAGTTGAAATCACTGATAAACTACATAGTAAAACTTGAAGTGTTTGGGTCAGTGCGATGCTGGATGTACTCAGTGGAATGGCAAAAACGAGGTTTGCCACACGCACATATACTAATCTGGCTACATAAAAAAATTACTTCGAACGAAATTGATGATGTGATTTCCGCTGAAATACCTGATAAAAATGTCGATAAGGGGTTACATGATATTATTGTAAAAAATATGATACATGGACCTTGCAGTGCACTGAACGAAAATTCACCATGCATGGCCAAAGGAAGGTGCACAAAGCAATATCCTCGACTTTTAGTATCAAACACAATTACTGGCAATGATGGTTACCCACAATATAGAAGAAGATCTACTGAAGATGGCGGTAAAACAGCAATAATAAAGAAGCGTAACGGTACCACCATCGAAGTAGATAACCAGTGGGTTGTTCCATATTCCCCATTATTATCAAAAACATTTAATGCACACATAAACGTTGAATACTGTAACTCCGTAAAGGCAATCAAATGCATATGTAAATACGTCAACAAAGGCAGTGACATGGCAGTTTTTGGCTTGCAGCCCGAAATCAAAGATATCGACGAAATCATACAATATCAGGCTGGAAGATACATAAGCAGTAATGAAGCTGTTTGGCGAATTCTTTCATTTCCGATACATGAACGTAGTCCAGCTGTTGTTCACTTAGCGGTACATTTACAACGTGTTTCAACGTGTTTATTTCACGGAAACCAACGTGCAACAAAGAGTCCTGAATCCACCGGATACAACATTAACAGCTTTTTTTCGCTTTGCAAAAATGATTCTTTTGCAAAAAAACTGCTGTATACTGAAGTGCCTTCGTATTACACGTGGAATACTAAAAATAAAGTATTTGAACGTCGAAAACAGGGTAAGTCAGTCGACGGCCAACCTACCATCTTCAAAGATACCACGATAGGAAGACTCTACACCGTTCACCCCAATCAACATGAATGCTTCTTTCTACGCCTGCTTTTGGTGAATGTACCCGGTCCGACATCGTTTGAGTATTTGAGAACTGTAAACGGTACTATACATGACACTTACCGTAGTGCATGCCAAGCTCTGAATTTATTGGAGAATGACCAACACTGGGATAACTGCATCAATGACGCGTGCGAAACGTCAACCCCAAGTCAAATTCGTGCATTGTTTGGCATCATTTTAACAACTTGCTCTCCATCAGCTCCTACAGAGTTATGGGAAAAATATAAGTCAAAAATGTCCGAAGATATACTCCATCGAAAACAGTTAGAGACGTTAGATATGACTTTTGATTTTACATCAGAAATTTATAACTACACTTTAGTTATTATAGAAGATTTGTGCGTACGTATGGCAAACAAACCTCTTCAGGATTTGGGAATGCCTTCACCTAACCGTATCGCTGCTGATTCGACATGTGTAGAATTGGATCGTGAACAAAGTTACAGTACGAGTGATCTATTGTCGTATGTACAAAATAACATTTCCAAGTTAACGTCGGAACAAAAAGACATTTATGATACGATAATGCATTGTGTCGATAACAACGTTGGAGAAATTTTCTTTTTGGATGCGCCAGGAGGTACTGGTAAAACATTTGTGATAAAACTGATTCTGGCATCAATTCGATCAAAAAATGATATAGCGTTGGCAATTGCGTCGTCCGGAATAGCCGCAACATTGCTGCCTGGTGGAAGAACTGCTCATTCCGCTTTGAAATTGCCTCTGAATTTGCATTCTACAGAAACTCTCACGTGCAATATTTCCAAATCATCTGGGATGGGTAAAGTATTGCAGCAATGCAAACTTATTATTTGGGATGAGTGCACAATGGCACACAAAAAATCGCTAGAGGCTCTGGATCAATGCTTGAAAGATTTGAGAGGGAAGTCGAAACCCTTTGGCAGCACATTATTATTGCTTGCGGGAGATTTCAGGCAAACATTACCTATAATACCTAGATCAACTCCTGCAGACGAAATGAATGCTTGCCTGAAAAATTCTAATTTATGGGCACACGTAAAAATATTAAAATGAACTACAAATATGCGTGTCCGATTGCAAAACGATGACTCTGGTCAAACATTTTCAGATCAATTGCTGGCAATTGGAAACGGAAAGCTCCCAGTAGACTCAATTTCAGGACGTATACAACTACCTGTTGATTTCTGTAATTTAGTGACGTCCAAAAATGAATTGATTGAAAAAGTATTTCCGAATATTCTAAAAAATTATAAAAATAATAAATTGCTAAGTGAAAGAGCGATTCTCGCACCCAAAAATATAGACGTCCACGAAATCAACAATATTGTTTTTACCAAGATTCGAGACCAGGCAGTCCTTTACAAGTCAGTCGACACAGTTTTGGAACCAAATGAAGCGGTTAATTATCCATCTGAATTTTTAAATTCCATAGATCTTTCAGGGTTTCCACCACACGTGCTACAACTAAAAATAGGCGTACCAATAATACTTTTAAGAAATATCAACCCACCAAAGCTTTGCAATGGCACTCGACTTGCCGTAAAAAAAAAAACAATGGAAAACTTAACAGAGGCCACAATCTTGACAGGGCCTTTTGAGGGTGAGGCTGTTCTTATTCCTCGCATTCCCATGATTCCAACGGATCTGCCTTTTCAATTTAAAAGATTGCAATTCCCAATTCGATTAGCATTTGCAATCACCATTAACAAAGCTCAAGGTCAATCATTAGAAAAATGTGGTATAGATCTTAATACTGATTGTTTTTCCCATGGACAATTGTACGTTGCATGTTCGAGGGTCGGTAAACCTGACAATCTATTTATATGCAGCGACAATTGGACAGCGAAGAATGTTGTATATTCGCAAGTTTTACGCAGTTAATTTGTATTGCATCTATCTATCTATCTATCTATATAAAAACGAGTTGTGTGTATGCATGTTTGTTTGTTTGTAAAAAGAGCGTTTGCATATGACGTCATTATTAGTACATACGGCTTTGTATATGCACAGACAATGGGAAAGCCAAGAATGTTGTATATTCGCAATTTTTACGTAGTTTGAAACACATATATAAATCTATCTATATTCACAGGTGGGACACAGGGACACAACTACAATGGCGCGTAACTAATATGGCGCGTAACGACTTACGCGCGCGGGGGGGATTGGGGGGGCGCGAAGCGCCCCACCAACTAGGTGTTGGGGTGGCGCGAAGCGCCACCCCAACAGCTAGTAAAAGTATAAGAATATAAAAGTTTGTTACGTAAGTTAATTCTTAAGTTACGTATATTTTTTACTAATAAAAACGTTCGTTGAATATTAAAAGTTCTAGTAGCCTTTTTAAGTAACCGAAAAATTGGAGGGCAGCTAGGCCTCCTTCCCCACCCCTTATTTCTCAAAATCGTCTGATCAAAACTAAGAGAAAGCCATTTAGCCAAAAAAAATTAACATACTAATTTCATTTCAATAATTTATGTGCGGAGAGCCAAAATCAAACATGCATTAATTCAAAAACGTTCAGAAATTAAATAAAAAAAACTAGTTTTTTTAACTGAAAGTAAGGAGCGACATTAAAACTTAAAACGAACAGAAATTACTCCGTATATGAAATGGGTTGTCCCCTCCGCAGTCCCACGCTCTTTACGCTAAAGTTTTTAGTTGTTTTGAAAAGTAGAATTGTGGCAAAGAGTCAAACTTTAGCGTAAAGAGCGTGGGACTGCGGAGGGGACAACCCATTTCATATACGGAGTAATTTCTGTTCGTTTTAAGTTTTAATGTCGCTCCTTACTTTCAGTTAAAAAAACTAGTTTTTTTTTATTTAATGGCAAACAAACCTCTTCAGGATTTGGGAATGCCTTCACCTAACCGTATCGCTGCTGTTTCGACATGTGTAGAATTGGATCGTGAACAAAGTTACAGTACGAGTGATCTATTGTCGTATGTACAAAATAACATTTCCAAGTTAACGTCGGAACAAAAAGACATTTATGATACGATAATGCATTGTGTCGATAACAACGTTGGAGAAATTTTCTTTTTGGATGCGCCAGGAGGTACTGGTAAAACGTTTGTGATAAAACTGATTCTGGCATCAATTCGATCAAAAAATGATATAGCTTGGCAATTGCGTCGTCCGGAATAGCCGCAACATTGCTGCCTGGTGGAAGAACTGCTCATTCCCCTTTGAAATTGCCTCTGAATTTGCATTCTACAGAAACTCCCACGTGCAATATTTCCAAATCATCTGGGATGGGTAAAGTATTGCAGCAATGCAAACTTATTATTTGGGACGAGTGCACAATGGCTCACAAAAAAATCACTCGAGGCTCTGGATCAATGTTTGAAAGATTTGCGAGGGAATTCAAAACCCTTTGGCAGCACATTAATATTGCTTGCGGGAGATTTCTGGCAAACATTACCTATAATACCTAGATCAACTCCTGCAGACGAAATGAATGCTTGCCTGAAAAATTCTAATTTATGGGCACACGTAAAAACATTAAAACTAACTACAAATATGCGTGTCCGATTGCAAAACGATGACTCTGGTCAAACATTCAGATCAGTTGCTGGCAATTGGAAACGGAAAGCTCCCAGTAGACTCAATTTCAGGACTATACAACTACCTGCTGATTTCTGTAATTTAGTGACGTCCAAAAATGAATTGATTGAAAAAGTATTTCCGAATATTCTAAAAAATTATAAAAATAATAAATGGCTAAGTGAAAGAGCGATTCTCGCACCCAAAAATATAGACGTCCACGAAATCAACAATATCGTTTTGACCAAGATTCGAGACCAGGCAGTCCTTTACAAGTCAGTCGACACAGTTTTGGAACCAAATGAAGCGGTTAATTATCCATCTGAATTTTTAAATTCCGTGGATCTTTCAGGGTTTCCACCACACGTGCTACAACTAAAAATAGGCGTACCAATAATACTTTTAAGAAATATCAACCCACCAAAGCTTTGCAATGGCACGCGACTTGCCGTAAAAAAAAAAACAATGGAAAACCTAATAGAGGCCACAATCTTGACAGGACCTTTTGAGGGTGAGGCTGTTCTTATTCCTCGCATTCCCATGATTCCAACGGATCTGCCTTTTCAATTTAAAAGATTGCAATTCCCAATTCGATTAGCATTTGCAATCGCCATTAACAAAGCTCAAGGTCAATCATTAGAAAAATGTGGTATAGATCTTAATACTGATTGTTTTTCCCATGGACAATTGTACGTTGCATGTTCGAGGGTCGGTAAACCTGACAATCTATTTATATGCAGCGACAATTGGACATCGAAGAATGTTGTATATTCGCAAGTTTTACGCAGTTAATTTGTATTGTATCTATCTATCTATATAAAAACGAGTTGTGTGTATGCATGTTTCTTTGTTTGTAAAAAGAGCGTTTGCATATGACGTCATTATTAGTACATACGGCTTTGTATATGCACAGACAATGGGAAAGCCAAGAATGTTGTATATTCGCAATTTTTACGTAGTTTGAAACACATATATAAATCTAGCTATATTCACAGATGGGACACAGGACACAACTACAATGGCGCGTAACTAATATGCCGCGTAACGACTTACGCGCGCGGGGGGGGGGGGCTTGGGGGGCGCGAAGCGCCCCGCAAACTAGGTGTTGGGGTGGCGCGAAGCGCCACCCCAACAGCTAGTCTATATATATATTTTTTTATATATAGATGTGCCGGTGTCCCGGTCGTCATTTGTGTCCCGATGTCCCGGTCTGTGATTTCGTCAGTCGAAAACATGACGTCAGTCGACACACAAACATGACGTCAGTCGACAGACACACACACACACACACACACAGACAACTTATTTATATATTATACTAGCTGTTGGGGTGGCGCTTCGCGCCACCCCAACACCTAGTTTGTGTGGGCGCTTCGCGCCCCCCCCAAGCCCCCCCGCGCGCGTAAGTCGTTACGCGCCATATTAGTTACGCGCCATTGTAGTTGTGTCCCTATGTCCCACCTGCGAATATAGATATATATATATATATATATATATATATATATATATATATATATATATATATATATATATATATATATATATATATATTTTTAACTACGTAAAACTTGCGAATATACAACATTCTTTGCTGTCCCATTGTCTGTGCATATAAATAGATTGTCAGGTTTACCGACTCTTGAACATGCAACATATAATGGTCCATGGGAAAACAATCCGTATTCAGATCTATACCTCATGATTCTAATGATTGCCCTTGAGCTTTGTTGATGGTGATTGCTAATCGACCATTCCCTGAGTCCCCATCGTCATTTATATATCCCCCTGTACACCCCGGCGTCCCCTTTGTAGTTATGTCCCTGTGTCCCGGTCGTCATTTATATTCCCTGTGTCCCGGTCGTCATTTGTGTCCCGGTGTCCCAGTCTGTGATTTCTCTTTGAGCGTCCTGGGCGGCATTTATATTCCTTGTGTCCCGGTGTCCCGGTCGTCATTTATATCCCCCTGTGCCCCCGGCGTCCCCGTTGTAGTTGTGTCATTTATATTCCCTGTGTCCCGGTCGTCATCCCGGTATACATTCGTTTTTGAATTGGTATATGATGAAATAAATTTTTAATTTTTTCCCTTTTTTTCCTTTTAGTTTTTTTTTATTGGTTTTGACCTTTTTTTAGGTTTTTTAGTTTCTTTCTTTTTCTTTTTAGTTTTTTTTTTGAAGTTTTTATCTTTTTAGTTTTTTTACTTTGATTTATATTTTTTTAGTTTTCTTTTTCTCCTTTATTTTTCAGTTTTTTTCCTTTTTTTAGTTTTTTTTTCTTTTTTAGTTCTTTTAGTTTTTACCTTTTTAGTTTTTTTTAGTTTTTTAAATTAAATTTTTTTTTTTAGTTTTTCACCTTTTTTCTTTTTAGTTTTTTATTGGTTTTTACCTTTTTTTTAGCTTTTTTATTTTTTTTTTTTCGTTTTTTCGTTTTACTTTATTTTTAGTTTTTATCTTTTTTATTTTTTTTAATGTTTATTTTTAATTTTATTAGTTTTCTTTTTCTCTTCTATTTTTCCGTTTTTTCCTTTTTTTAGTTTTTTTTTAGTTTTTAGTTTTTTAAGTTTTTTCCTTTTTTTAGTTTCTTTAGTTTTTTTAGTTTTTCGGCTGTTTTATTTTTTTATTAGTTTTTATTTTTTTTTGTAGTTTTTGCCTTTTTTAGTTTTTTCAGTTTTTTTTTTAGTTTTTTACCTTTTTTAGCCTAACCAGGATTTGAACCTGGGACCTTCATTCTCCGTTCTGACACCCTCTCTCACCGAGTGACTACTCCAGCATGTTCATTTTGGTGTTTTAAATGGTATATTATTAACCAAATTAATGTGTTTTACAATATACTAAGCATCGTCATAACAAAAATGACGACAACTAATTTCATGACGTCAGCCGACACAGAAACATGACGTCACCTGATCCACGATCCACAGATCCACAGACAACTTATTTTTATATATATAGATATATATATATATATATATATATATATATATATATATATATATATATATATATATATATATATATATATATATATATTTGAAAAACAGGGCATATGCTTAGTGGTAAAATAATATTTCTGGAAGTATTTATTAAATTCTTGATTCGGTTAGGGTTGCAGCGATAGGGGAAATAAGAGCTAACTCTTCAATATACTTAAACCTTTCTGTAGATTCAAAATACATGTTCGCTTCTATTTAATTCGCATCTCAGATAAATAACAGTTATATCAGATTAAGATTTTACTTTTTTTTTTTTTTCTTTGGAGTCGAGTAGAAAACTAGAAGTCGAGTAGAAAGTCGAGTAGAAACTAGAATTCAACCCAATTGGTTAAAATTACAGCAAAAGTACAAAATTAAATACATACAAAAAAGAAGAAACACAAAGAGTATTTAGGATAATGATTTATATACAAGGTTCAATAATAAGAGCACGAGCAGAGCGATAATTCATAGTTTATTCAACAAAAAATTAAACAAAAGGATATGTTTCAGGAAAAAAGAAAAATCCTTAGCCGGTGGCGTTAATTCACGAAAATTTGAGACGGGGGTGTTTACAAAATGTTGGTTTTTTAAATTTTCAATGAAAATGCCCCCCCTACAAAATCTAGTAGGGTGAGGGGAGGGGGTCAAAAACCTAAAGGGGCTAATGAGCTCTCCCCTAAATTATCGCCGCTGTCCTTAGCGGCTGTATATTTTGATTTACTCATTTTATCTACTAACCAATCAGACACATTTTAATTTGTGTCTCAAATTAAAAAAAAAATCTTCAAAAAATCTCAAAAGGGCATTGAGAAGTCTTCCTCTCCAGTCCCTGCCCCAAGTCCCTATCTGCACGTACTTTATTTGACATCCACAAAGATTGTCAAATACCAAGACAAATAATTAAAAGAAATTAAAATGCATTGCTCTACACTTTAGCCCTATGCTGAGTTACACGTTACTGAGTAAACTTTGGCAACAGAAATTTCAAACTAATTACAATCCTAGTAATGACCATAAGATTTTGACACATTAAATAATAATAATACTAATAATAAAAAATGTTCATTCTCACGGAAGCTAAGTTGAAGGTTAAAGGAACAAAATAATCGCTTCGCAGATTATACAAGATACATCTACAAAACTAGCTCAAATCTACTAACATTCTCTTTTAATTTTTTATTTCTAAAAACTAGCACTTTACTCAAACTTTTGTCACATGGATAGAGTCCTAGGGGTATATTTCCCGAGGGGAATTATTATTGCCAGTATCTTTGAGATGCTATAGATAAATAAAGGAACTTTTTTCACTGGGCAGTTTTCTTTTTCACAACACTGTTTGTTGTTTTCACTTACTTAAGGGGTGTAGAGAGGGAGTATACAAGAGAGGGTATTGCAAACCTCTAAGGATTCGATCATGGAATTTACAATGGTACTTTTGTTATGCTCCTTATCCTTTTCCACCCCAGAAATGGCACCAAATGCACTATTTTTCTTGTCGACTCTACGATAGTTATCAAGGCGAATTTATAAAAAGCCCATATATATGAGCAGTATCTTTTAAATGAGCCATTAAACCTTTCTCTACTATCTTGCGGTACTCTCCTAGCCTAATAGAAAAAGGAAAAATCACTGCTACCCATGTAAAAGCGATTTTCCCTTATTTTTCGAGTTAGGGAGCTCAGAATCTCTGGTATGTGGTTTTAAACCATACAAACCGATTGTCTATCTCCCCTAAAAATTTCTTTACGCAATGAACTTATACTATTAAGCTAAACCTTTCGATAGTTATCATTCCTGCATTACCTCTTATAGAATATATTTCTCACTAGACAGTTTTTTTTTTAATATGTTTAGAACTTTCGGTTACCATGGGCTGTGGTTCGCTCTTTCCCGAGGCTACAGCTAAAGCTGCAACCACCATTAACGATTGACAAAAAATTATTTTTTTTCCCATTCTACTTGGGTGTCACTGAATCGCGTGCAAATCATATGAAAGAATTTCTCGCAGTGATATCAGGTTAGATCTGAACTGAAAATCAGCACTAAATAAATAACGACGACACGAGGAGATAGGGCTGATAATTGATCTATTAACTACATAGGTAGATACTAGATACATAGATAGGAAAGGCATTGTAGCGATTTCACACTGTCATTCCGTAGCATAAATTACTCAAAGTAAAAGTGTAAAAGGCCTACGATTGGTTAGTGGCGGTTCTGACTTCTTTTGCACCCGGGGCAAAATCTTGATTAATAGCCACTCCCCTATCTCCCGAAAATTTTCAGGCCAAATTGTAACAAAATTTTGAGTTATTAACATAATCTTTCATTTATTTAAATCTGGATTTTCTATTTTTTAAGGAAAACGATAAGGGAAAATGAAAATTTCGGAGTCAATTTGTTTAAACTTACTGCCAACTGTGCCCTCTACTTTATATTAATAAAAAAAAAAATCAAAAATTATAAAATGATTGTAAATATTACATTGATTATTTGAAATTTTTTAAAGGAAATACTTTATTGCACCCCTACTTCAGTACCTTAATCTCATAAAATCTATTGAATATATCGCTGCACCTAAAAGTGTATCAAATACATCTTCCAAAAATCATTTACTGCGCCCCGTTTCAATATCTTTGTCCCTAAAATAAAATAAAAACTTTTTGTTTTTTAATTTTCAGTTGTGGGTAGAGAAAGGTAGAAAAACATACAAATAAAGACCATTTCATTGTCAGTGTTGGAATGGAATAGGATTAATTTAAGTCTTCTTTTCTTTCATTCCTATTTTTCTGTTGTTTTTTTTGTCTTTTTTGACCGGAGGGGGAACATCAATACTGCTTCCAGTGCGAGTATTTTTTGAACTGGATCCATTTTGAAATTGCTGATATTACTCTCCTCTCCACTGTCCTTTGCGTTTCAGAATACCTAATTCTTGTTCATTGGCTTGCAACAAATGAAGTTGGGAGTCATGTATCTAATACAACCTCACCTAGAAGTGTCCCTAGTGTAAACAAAACCAAATCCAATTCTTCCAGCAAGCATGGAACTATAAAAAAGTTCAATAACTTCACTCAGCAGTAACCTCACTGCAAATTTCAAACAATTTCACTCAGCAGTAGCCATTACCTAAACAAAATTTAGTCCAACTCCTGTGACAAGCATGGAACTATTGGAAATCAAAAACTTCACTCTTCAATGCTCATTGGCTAAACAAAATTCCTTCCAAATCCTCTTTCAACCACGGAACTATAGAAAAACAACAACTTAACCCAACTTCACTGAATAACTTTACTTCAAACAATTTCACTCAGCAGAAACCCATTGGCTAAACAAAATTCAGTCCAAGTTTTCTGGCAAGCACGGAACTATAAAAAATTAACCAATTCATTCAACGTTACCCAGAAACTGCAGTTCAAACCCTTTCACTCAGCAGTACTTCGATTGATCAAATAAAATTCGTTCTAAAGTAAGCATTGAACAAAGCAACTTTTTTTTCTACTTCATACCTGGACCTATCTTATTTTTTTTCTTTTTTTTTTGAGGCCTAAAAACTCAAGCCTTGCAGTGTTTGAAACACTGGTAGGAAAATCAGAATAGATGGGTAAGGCGGTTGAGTAGATGCCGAGTTTATGCTCCAGCGGTATCTAAAATCCGCCGGGTTATCAAACAGTTCGTGGTAACGAACTGTAGTAAGGAGCGACCCGGCTCAATAGTAAACGAAACTCTTAAAAACGGAATTTTGATGCTGAAAGATACATCAAAAGAATCGGATTTTTATGCTGATTTTTAAATATATAAGTTTCATCGAATTTAGTCTTTGTCATTAAAAGTTACGAGCCTGAGAAAATTTGCCTCATTTTGGAAAATAGGGGGAAACACCCCTAAAAGTCATAGAATCTTACCGAAAATCACACCATCGCATTAAAATCACACCATCGCATTCAGCGTATCAGAGAACCCTACAACAAAAATTTCAAGCTCCTATCTAAAAAAATGTTGAATTTCGTATTTTTTTGCCAGAAGACAGATCATGGGTGCGTGTTTATTTGTTGTTGTTTTTTTTTGTTTGTTTTTTCCAGGGGTCATCGTATCAACCAATTGGTCCTAGAATGTCGCAAGAGGGATCATTCTAACGGAAATGTTCTAGTTTCTAGAAATGTTCTAACGGAAAAGTTCTAGTGCCCTTTTTAAGTGACCAAGAAAATTGGAGGGGACCTAGGCCCCCTCCCACGCTCATTTTTTTCCCAAAGTCAACGGATCAAAATTTTGAGATAACCGTTTTGTTCCGCATAGTCGAAAACCATAATAACTATGTCTTTGGGGATGACTTACTCCCCCACAGTCCCTGGGGGAGGGGCTGCAAATTACAAACTTTAACCAGTGTTTATATACGGTAACGGTTATTGGGAAGGGTACAGACGTTTTCAGTGGGATTTTTTTTGGTTTGGGGGTGGGGTTGAGGGGAGGGGGCTATGTGGGAGGATCTTTCCTTGGAGGAATATGTCATGGGGGAAGAGAAAGTCAATGAAAAAGGTGTGGGATTTTCTAGCATTACTATAATAAAAAACAATGAAAAAATAAACACGAAAAAGTTTTTTCAATTGAAAGTAAGGAGTAGCATTAAAACTTAAAACGAACAGAGATTATTACGCATATGAGGGGTTCTAAAAACACTTTAGCATAAAGAGCGATGTATTTAGGAGAAGATAAATACCTCGCTCTTTATGCTAAAGTATTTTTAGTAATTTAAACTATTTATTCTACGGCCTTTTTGATTCAGGGGTTATTCTTAAATAATTGGTACAAAACTTAAGATTTAGTGTAAAGAGCGAGGTATTAACGAGGGGACAAACCCCCTCATATACATAAAAAAATATAAGAATATAAAAGTTTGTTACGTAAGTTATTCTTAAGGTACGTATATTTTTTACTAATAAAAACGTTCGTTAAAAATTAAAAGTTCTAGTTGCCTTTTTAAGTAACCGAACAATTGGAGGGCAACAGGGCTCCTTCCCCACCCCTTATTTTTCAAAATCGTCTGATCAAAACTAAGAGAAAGCCATTTAGCCAAATAAAGAATTAATATGCAAATTTCATTTTAATAATTTATGTGCGGAGAGCCAAAATCAAACATGCATTAATATAAAAACGTTCAGAAATTAAATAAAAAAAACTAGTTCATATATCTGGTATATAGAACTTCAGGATCTATATACCATACGGAAAACTTGTTATGGTAGCAATAAGAACAGGTGTTTCAACCAAATTAAACATTTCTAGTTTCATGACTATATTCCCTTTTCTTTTATATGTCCGAAAAAGACACAAGTAATACATTAGAAAATAGTTTATGCATAAGAGAATGTTTCACAAAATTTAACCAAGGCAAAAAAAAACATAATAATTGAATGATTTACTAGAACAATAATGAAGTTGTTACACACTTTTAAGAGCCCTTTAAGCATTTTTAGAACATCAAGGTGTCTTTTTTGCCATCCTATACAGGGAAACAACAATTTTGTTGGATCCACTGCCAAAACACTAACGATTGAGAATTTTGAGATGCACAATCAGCTTAGAGCTATCAAAAACCTACAAAACCCTTCATTTCCGAGGACAAACGCCCCTGGGGCGGTGTATTCAGTTTCTAAGCATGTATGAAGTTCATTTAAAAGGAATTTTACTGCCAACTATTTATAAGCTTTATTTGAGTGAAGCAACTCATTTGATGATTCAGTTATTTCTTTACAGTATAACGTATTTGGAGGGGGATCTACCCCTTAACTCTCCTTCATTTAAATGAATGTATTAATACCAACAGCAAAGACTACCGAACAACAGGCATACAAAGCGGAAAAAACTGGCAGTGTACGCTCTTTTTTGAAGATCCAAGAAAAGAATTTCCACATTCCCCCAATAAAACCTTTCGTAAAATCTTCCGTATAAACCTTTCGTATAAGGATCATAAAATTTAGATATATTCATATACGGAAAGAGAATACTTATTTACTGACGAAATAGAGCGTACAGTATGGGACTTGAAAACACGACTCTGCGATAAAGAGTCATCTTAATCGCACGCTCTACCGAATGAGGTATCTAGGGCTATGTTTTACACCTATAATTATTTTAAATGTAATTAAACAAATGGATTTCCTATACCCAGTTTTTCTCTAGAGTTTTCGGACATAGCCAATTATTTTAAAGGATTAAGCGTTGAAATGATGTGAGGAGGAGGTTTTATTCTCATATTGTGGAAAGGCTGTAAGTGCAAAATAGAATATTGTATTCATTGATAGAATATTACACATATTCATCACTCCAAGATCATGATCGTGCAAAAAATTCGTGAATTGGAAAATTGTTACCTAAAGTTAATTTTATAATATTAACATAGTCTCTCTAATTATATAATAATATAGTCCCTCTTTCATTTTAGCACATAGTTCTTTGGATTTGAAAAAGGATTCTGAAAATGCCAGATACGACCTTTAGGCGTAATAACGATTGTTTTTACCTTTGATTACGCTTACAAGAAACAAGATTCTCTTTGATGGCATACTTAGCACGTTTACCGTATACTCAGAAAAGTTTTTCCACATTGGGATAGCTCAACTTGAAAAAAGAAGCTACCTTAGTGGAACAAGTGCTTTGTTGAAATTCAATGAATAAAACACTGCGTTTTCTGTTACAAGTAAAGAGCGCAACATTAAAACTTAAAACAAACCAAAAATATTCAACGAACAAATTTTCATCTTGAAACGAACAGTATATAAGTACGCCCCCTCTTCAACTCCCCGCTCTTTGCGTAATTTAGACTTTTTGTCAAACACTTTGAGAACACTCCCCGAAACAAAAGAGCCGTTGAATTAGAATGAGAAGCTTTCTTAAAGGGCTGAAATTTTTAGAGTAAGGAGGGAGGGATTGGGTAGGAGACAGCCCCCCTCATGTACGGAATAATTTCTGTTAGTTCAAGTTAAAATGTTGCTTCTAAGTTTCAGTTGAAAAAACTTCTTATTTTTAAATTTCATGTCACTTTTCAAATAATGCCGGAAATATTCCTCTCCCCTCCTTTGGAAATGTTCTTCGGGACGTTTCCCCTCCCCCATACTTCACTTTAGAAGCGTGAAAATGCCAAATGCGAAGTCTAGATATAACAGTGAGAGTTAACCATTCTAAATTGGAAATTTTGAAAATTATGACTTGTGTAAATTTTTACCTACCCGAAAGTAGATGTTACCAATGACATACCTACAAATAACCTAAAAAAAAAAAAATACCGAAAACGGCGTCTTATTAGAAACACGAAAAAGAACTCCGTGTTCTGGCAGTAGGTAGCGCAAAGATAGGAAGGTCTGGGTGAACAGGCAGTTCAGGTGTTGTGGTAGTTTTGGTTGTGCAATAATTTCCATAGTGCGGGAGAAGGGGTAGTCGACTGGGTGCAGGTTTATTACTGTATAATTTGCTCCACTTTTTACAAGTATTTCTATTACAGCAATTATTCAAGGAGATACCCCAGAGGAAGTTTACAAAAAAGTCAAAGATATTATCGTCGAACAATCAGGACCGAAAATTTGGATACCAGCAAAAGAGAAGGTGTAAAGTGATCTAACACCCATTCTTCCAGTAATATCTTTGGGTATTATTTGTAGTTTAAAGAAACTACCTACCGCACAGTATCTCAGTGAATAAGTTAACGATACAGTATTGACATTTGAATGACAACGAAATATCGGAGATTTTTATTGCGATCAAGTGTTCGTATTATTGACGGCAATTGTGAATAAATTGTTTGAACTTGACTATGGTAGATTTTAATTGTAGAATTATTGTATCTTATTTATTAATTTTACCTCTCCAAGAAAAGTGTGACTAAATACAATTGTGAATATTTTAAAAAGAATTGTTTGTTACGGTAATTAGCCTTTTTTAAATCTGTGTTTTGGAAATAAAGTCAGTGCTATTTTTAAAAAATACTTTTTAAATTACTGTCTGCTACAAATCATTATTTTACCCTTTTAATTTGAGGGGTAGGCTTTCTGTAGGTTTTATATCTGCTGTGCTAGTTCAAAGGGCATATTCTGATATTTTTTGTAAAACTGAGATTTGTACCCAAACTCCCCTCACTAAGGTAACTCGCTCGATTAGTCCAACCGGTTTTAGGGTATAGTATTAGGTAGACAATATACTATTTTTTATATTTTCTTTTCTTTTAGTAAAATGGATATATCATGTTTTTTTTCATTGGGTAGACAGGCTGATAGAAATAAATAACGTATAATGAATGTGGAAGATATCGGTTTAAGTAGGATAAAAAAGAATGAAGTAATCTAAATAGAAATATCTACTAAATACTTCAATTCTTAAATAAAATAAATAAGATGGTGTTTTTTAATTTGCGTTACGGCAGGCTTGAACTTTTACTTATTACTGGACAATTTTTTATACGTAATTTGACAACACTTTATTTTGATTGTGTATGCCATGCACAGTCGAAAAAAGAGTAGTGAAATACACTGTATGAGTTAATCACAATCTGAATTACCCCAGCTTTGAAGTCTTAACATTTAGGTTGCGATTCAAGGGTTCTGATAAAACATTAAAAATAGAGCATTGAATGAAATTCCGTAAAATAATCCCTGTGAGTAATTTCCGTTTATTGCGCCTAATTCAGCTAAAAGTAAAGGTGCAGCAGCTTTTGGAACTAGTTGATACGTTTGACAAATGTGTTGCCATCTATGAATACCTACTCTTAAGACATCGTTAGATCTATGTATAAAGGTTCAAACCTGAACCTGTTTTTTTGTGATTAATTGATTCTTAAATTCCTAAACAAATTTCTAAGGTTTCCAATTATATTTCCTCATTATTAATGCTATCCCAACTTTTCTTTTAGTGGAATGCTATTCTCTTAGCTCCTTGAGGGCTATTCAGTAAAACTTCCTTTGATTTAAAGTCTTAGAACATCAAGCTGTCTTAGTCCCTCTCTCATGGTAAACATTAGATAGACTCAAAATATTTTGAGCACTTAGAATTTGGCATGGTTCCGTCGAAGGCTTCGCTACGGTAACTTTAAAGGCGACAGGATATACAGCATGGATTTTATTTGAAAATAGAATGATAGAAACGCATTCTTTTTTTATTTTCTTTCATTGTTTTTTTTTAAAGACCGGTTGACAGTGCAAAAGTGTTGGTGTAAGTCTTTAGAGATGCGGAAAACCATTTTGTGATTTAAAGCTCGGAGCTTTTACTATTTTAATTAGTAAGAAACGAGAAAATAATTCATTTACAACCATTTTATGAATTTAAAGCCTAATAGAAAAATATGGATCGTTTTTTCCTATGCTACCTTGCTCAGTTACAGTAGGTGAATGAAAGTTTTACAAAATTTTTTACATAATGGCTTTTGGATTTCTGCAGAATAGAGCATTTAGTGGCAGGATTTTTTGGTGTCTCTCTGAAAATCTTTTAATTTAAGTTTAGTTGGCTGCTGAAAGAAAGAATATTAATTTCTTTTTGTTCTTATTGATTGCTCTTTGAATCGACTTTAACCTTAGAAAATTAGAGATTTTTCTTTTACTTTTTAGTTTTGCTGTTAAATTAGATCTCTTGATTTGTTATGTCTCCATTTTCAGGCCTTTATTAATGTGCCAATCTTGTTGTATGTTTTTAAAGTTTATACACACTATTTTTCAATTTTGAAAATATACTGATAACTTCTTTACCCCTCTCCCTGTCTCCCTTTACACCTCCAGGTTGTGACTTCTGTCACAATCTTGTATTCTGAAAATTCAATAGTATGGAAATTATCTGACTGTATGTGTTATGTTTCAGTTTGTCATGTCTATTGGAGGGAGCCATCTGCCCTCAAGATTTTTCTTTCCTCTCCCGAGAGTCTAAAAATAATTTGGAGAGGAGGGTGGGGTGGATATTTTAATTGAAAATGGCTTATTTTGTATTCTCATTGGAAAAAAAGACAAATTTGTCCTCTAGATTGTGAAAAATAATTCCCCTCCCACCCCTCAAATATTTTTAAGTTAATGCCACTGGTTCCAGGGGGATGTTCTTATTGGCTGATGTTGTTCATTCAAGTTTTCATAGACTTAAAGAGCTAATCTTTTAAGTAATTGTTGGTAATGATAACGGTGAGGTGTGTGATATGCCGTATAGGCCTAGAATGTAGCTAAATTTTGTCATTTGGCAAAGTAATATGTTATGCAGTTGGCAATGTTACAGCTAGGGTAAAAGCTAAATTTAGTAGGCTAACGCTAAATCACCGAATCGTCTAGAAGCTGTAAATATAGCAAAATCCTAAGTTGTAACTCTTAGAAACTGTCATGATTCGCACTAGAGCTAACACGCAATTATACGGAGTTCGCTCTGGTGCGGGGAATATGTTTTAGAAAATGGCAACACTGACCCTCGTATGTGGCAACCAAAAAAAATCAGGGACGAAAAGCATTTGAAAGAGAGGATGACTGATACTAAACAGTCTTTGTTAGTTATTTCCAAGATGAGAACCTGATTGTTTACCTTTAGTTTTCCAGTTTAAAGCAGCTGTTTTCAAAAGCTAATTTTAGTGTCGGCTTTTCAGGTATTTTGCTGAAATTACTTTTTCCCTTGGCTTTTGTTTTCCATTTGTTCCAATTAAGCTAATCTTAAATATTTTAAACTAAGTTAATTTTTTGAAGATTTATTTATTATTTAAACTCTTCAATCTTAAAAGTTTATTTGAAAGTAAATTTGGTTCAACTAACGTCTCCCTCTAAATTACAAAATGCTCCTGTGCCCACATCTGACCCACTTGAACTCGTGTGTACCCCCCACCTCCTAGTTTTGCAAACTTTTTTCTTTTTGTTCTCCCCAAGGTAGAATCAAACATCTAATAATTACTATTTTTTTCAAAAGTTCAGAAAAGGTTTAATACTGAGAACTGTCCATTATCCCCGGAATTAAGTGGAATTCTGTAAAAAATCTGAAATAGGACAGAAAAGTTATGAATTAGCACAACAAAACTTCTACATGTTTTACCTATGGCATTATCACTAATGCTATTACTTTACTTTCTTTTACATTTGAATTTCCTGTACAAATCTTGGAATTGGTTTATCGTAACTGTATTAGGCCGTATAGCCCATTCTATTGTTACTGGACATATACATAGTTCGTATTTTTCAAAATAATTCAATTACTTGGAGGGTCGTGGATATTCGAGAGTACATTGTATTTATCTTTTGAAATAACCATTCCAAAACATAGCGGGAATGGGGATGATACAAAAACCCCCCTAATATAAGTCAATAAGCCCCCCCCCCCCACTCTTTAAAAAATTTTGATAACCTTAATCAACAACAATATTTCTTTGGGAGTTCATTAAAAAATCAACTATGGAAAACGAATTTCCATTGCGAATATTCTGTATTAGTATAAATTCTCCGTCTATTTCCGTCTGCATAAAAGCACTAATGAAAAAAAATTGGTTGCTCGCTCTCAAAGATGTTTCCAATGGTGACAATTGAGGAAGTGCACCAATGCCCTGCGAGGAATCAACCTCTGCCATGTGACAATTCTCAGCTGCAAATTTCAGTGCCAACTTTCTGCTAAACTTGAAATATAATTTCTTCTTTGCAGTATTCTAACAGTCTCAAATTTTACGACGTGAAAAATTTACGTTTTTTTTTTACTAAAGGTGTACCAAATAGTTTCTCTGCAAAAGATTTGAAGATTTTGTATGATGTTCATTGAGAACCGCCATCTTTTCCAGTATAATCTCTATATCAATGACAACAATCTTCTGGATTTTGTTTTCTTAATAATTGCTCGCCTTACTTGTTAATTTTTTCATAACAAAAAAAAAAGTAAAAGACGATACAAGAAAAGGTTAGAGGGAGTAAGAGAAACATATTAATTCTCCTTGTGCTTACCTTTCTTTCACACCATGTCGTTCAAACATCGTTTCTCTCGTCTCCTATAGAGTCGACATTTTCAGCCTACTAATGCAATTGGTTTGCTGGCGACTACCCCGATATAGAGTATCTGGGTAAGGACGACGAAGCCCTTCACACTGAATAAAAGATACAGCATAATCCCTTATGGGACTAATGTTTGGTGGGGGACTGGATTTGGGTTTGGGGAGGAGGAGGGGGGTTATTGCCCTGAAAGTGCATTTTTTTTGCCCAAATTGACACTCTTTGTTGTCAGAATCCTTTTGCCCACTGTTTAGAAAATATCCCCCACCCCTATCCTGACAGTTGTTCACAGACAAAATAATATTTTTTTGATCTTTGTATTTTTAATCCTTTGGATTAGTTAATAGAAAAGAGTTTTTAGGATTAGTGGCTATTCATGATATGAATGTACATTGTAAATTATTCGGTTTGTCCCTTACTTAATATTCATAACCCTTTTCTACATCTTGTCGAGGTTCAAAAGCCGCATCAGAAATATTAAAGAGAAAAGATACGCAACTATTAACAAATTTGGCTGAATTTTATTTATTAATTAGCACTAAAATATACTCCTCTGTGAATATGGTTTATGTGTATGCAAAAATGTGTTTAGGATGTACGGTTCTGATTTTACCCCCCCCCCCCCCCCGCTGAGCAAAAAATTACATTAAATACAGACTTTTTGTCATGTTATGGATAAGAGCTTTTCCGTAGTTGAATCTCCATCTCAAACCAAAGTTACAGGTACAGCTCTGGTCGTACATTTTAGTTTTTAATAATTTCGGGGAAACAAAACTGAAATTATTTTATACTGGGTAGCGCATAAATGCTTATCGCACCAGCAAAATAAATACAATGAAAGTAACAACTAGCCATAACCTAGTTTTTGAACCTTTGTTAAAGAGGGAACTGTTGGTGGTTGGGAATGGGGTTAACCTCTCTGTTTTTATTTACCCTCGTTATTTGTCCCAGTTTTTATCCACCCACGTATTTTCATCCTCATTTTGGAAGCATGTGGCATCGATTACCTTCAGCTTCGATAAAACTTAGCTAAAAGTCAGTATTGTTGCACCATTTTAAGCTGTTGGTGTTCAGTTTTATCTGTAATGTCTTTTAAATAAGTTTTGTATTGATTTGTTGTTAACCTCTTGTGAAATTCTACAAAGTACCAATGGAATTATTTCTTTATGTAGATATTGCTGTTGTTAAAATCAATAGGTGATTAAAGTTACTTTATGTTGTGATGTGGTGTTTTCATTTATGGTATGGTCGTATCAAAATCAATTTAAGTATGTCGTTTTAACACTAGAAAATATACAATCTTCTAATGTTGTGTTACCCTCCAAACCCTCCACCAGTGTTGCCAGATGTAGCATAATTATGCGGAATGTAGCATAATTAGGAACCAAAAGCATCCAAGCATAATCCTCCTTATGATAGCCTAATTGTAGCATAATCTAAGACGATTTAGAACAACTCATAACGTCACATCAATAAAATAAACACCAAAGATGGTTTATCGAATTTTTCGACCAAACTAAAGTAAAATTTTCGGCACAGCGACAGACTACGAACCATCTGGTATTTTTTTTGTTCTGATCCTGTGGTCTATGGCAAAGAAAAGCGTACGCAAGATATTTGAATTTAAAGACATGTGGTGATGGCTTGGATTGGATTGCGGCTTGGATTATTTGCTTTTTTTCTAGGATCAGCAACAATTTCTCGCCCATTGTGAAGCCATCATTCGTTGATATGTTACTATTATCGCCGACAGTGGTGGGTTAGACAAATGAGCGTTTCGAAAAATTATAACCAAAACTTTCAAAGCCAAGCATAGATTTTTCGTGCTGGGAAATTTGTTCTTCAACCAAAATATGGTCAACATAAATGTACTGTATATGCTCACACTACGTCATTTAAAGCAATAGTAGGGGTAAAAAGATGCATTTTTTATTTTGCAAAAACGAAATTTGAGACATCCCAACGAGTATATAATCTAATCTTCTAAGTTATCAAACTTAAACAAACTGATTAAATTGAAATAAGAAATCACACACAAATAGAAGCGGAAAAAGGCCATTACTGTGATTTGTAGCAATTCCATTTAACTACCACAAATAATTAGTGTCATTAGCTCTTTAATCAAGACAAGAGATATTTTTAAGGTTAGAGCTTCGCTTTCGCAATATATTGCTAAAAATATTTGAAAGAATGGATTATATTAGCTTATTAATAGTTATTATTCTCCTATTTCAATAGTATAAATCAATGTGTACAGAGAATCAGTTCTTCCTGGGATTCATCAACAAGCAAGATGGTCTATCCCAGCCTAAGATGGTCTTTCAAGCCTAAGAAAAGCAAGTAGTTTGCAAGAATACAAAAAAGAATATTTTATCAATCATTTCAATTTTGTTAGCAGAAAAAAAAGAATTAGCTGTTGACTCAGGAAGCGATTCCTTGGCAGAGGAGCAGCGGCCAGGCAAGTGAAGAGCTTGATCGAGCAGTAAATTCGTTAAATGAAGGTTGAACAAAAATAGAACTTTATTTCAAAAATGCCTTGGCAGAGCGATTCCTTGGCAGAGGAGCAGCGGCCAGGCAAGTGAAGAGCTTGATTGAGCAGTAAATTCGTTAAATGAGGCTTGAACAAAAATAGAACTTTATTTCAAAAATGTTAAGGGTTCTTCTTTTCGTAAAATATAAAAGAGGAGAAAAAAAAATGAAAATTTTACAGGGAGTTTAATAAATTTAATGTTAAAAATACTTGATTTTTATTTAAATTTTACGATGACGAGAAGCCAGTTCTGTTGCAACGACTTTTTATGTAAAACCAAACGTTATTACACAGAAAGACGGCTACAGGATGTAGACTTCCACAGAATGTTCGAATTACTGCTCAACTCAACTTAAATTACTCACCTAGAAAAGAAAAAGAACATCAACCGATTGGAGATAAAAGACTTGTAAAGAGAGAGAAAAAGGAGCAACACTAAAAGTTAAAACCGACACTAGATGGAGAGAACCAAGTAAATCTCAACTTAGGCATTAAATACGTAAATAGTTGACTTTTTCTCTCGAACGTAAAATTATAACAAAAAAGTAGAAAAAAAAAAACATTGGAGTGGCACAAAAGGACATTTACATAATTATCTTGGCATGTTTGGAGACTTAAAGTAAATAATTGTTTAAAATTAAGATTTTTTTCAAATGTTTGACAAATAAGAAGTAACGAACCAGAAAAAATTTGATCAGTTTTTCAATAAGGACGGACACATCCCTCCCGAACACCAAGTGATCCTATTAAAAATCAAACCATTAGATTCAGTATATAAGAGTCCTGTTATAGAGGGTTCAAGCTCCAATATGCAAAAATGTGAAATTTTGTATTTTTTGCCTGAAAAAGATCATGGAAGCATGTTTATTGATTTGTTTTCCCGAGGGATGATCATATAAAAACTAGTTATCCTATAAGATCGAGAGAGGGCTTATTTAATCGAAAATCAGAAGCTCTAGTGGCCTTTTAAGTTGCCAAAAATTACTGGATGGCAGCCGCTGTCTTACTCTAGCATAAACATGTTGTATATGTTTTAATCGCAATCATTCATGAACAATTGGTGGCACAAATCAAGAAGGCAAGCCCCCCCCCAGCCTTTACCTAGATTATTGAATGAATCAAAACAAAGAGTTGGCTGGTCTGTAGAATTTTTAGTATGTATATTTGTAGTAACTAAAGCGGACACATAGGGTCGAAGAACCTCTCCTGATCATTTAGGTGCAATCGCGAAGTGTCCTTCACCAGCGATGTTTCAGCACCCTGGAAAAGGGCACTTAGTTATGGAAATAGCCCTTAGCTTCGAGATGAAAATAGAAGAAAATTATTTTAAAAAAAATTATTGCTTTCAAAAGAAAGTAAGTTTTTCTGAAATTTAGTGTCAGAAAACTATGATTTTCCCCAAAAGTGGACCAAATTAGTTTGTGTTCCTTTCTTTGACAGAATTTGGAGACTAAGATGCACTCTTTGAGCCATCTCCCCCTTCCCCTTAACAATGACTCGCTGTCCATTCTTCAGAATAGCAAATCCGTAATTATCCACCAAGTTCTCAGTTTCATGAAGCATCGAATTAATCACCTTAGTTAAACGAAGCTTTCAAACAAGTTTTGCCAAGAAAGGGAAAAAAATAGGGGTGGGGGTTTGGTATGGCCCCCACTCCTAATATTGTAAATGGTGACCCCAGCGATATGACTTTGACATCCTTCCAAAATTTTACCCCATGTATAGACGGTAAGTTTGGTTCTTTAGGGAAAACAAAAAGTTGTATTACAAATATTCTTTTTATCACCCAATGAAAAAACCCGCATCTAAAAACGAGGGCTTAATTGAAAAGCCATCCCTTTCTATACAAAAGGAATTTTGATGATCTTTCAACATATCAAAAAATTCAGCTATAGAAGTTTCAAGCTCCTTATGTACAAACTGTGGTATTTTACACTTTTATTGCTAGAAGAAAGATCCCAGACGGGCGTTTTATAGTTTTCCCCAAAGGTAATCGTATCGAGACAGTGATCCTAGAAGATCGGGAAATGACTTACTTGATCAGAAACTAGTATCTTTTGTGAAGGAACAAAAAAAAATCCGAATTAAGATTGAGGATACCTCCTACCCCCTCTCAAATCGTCCAAAAACTTGAGAGTTATTTGCACTTTTTTCGAAGATAATGGTTTCATTTATTAAAACATTAATAAACAAAATGAAAATTACAATAATAATCAAGATTTCAGGAAGGAAATAACATTTCTTGAAAATTACGCATGTGACTTTCAATTTCATTTAATATTTTAAGAAGATAATTTTTTTGGTCGACACCTTTCCTTGTGATTCTATTTCATTCAAACACTTATAAAAATGGTCCCTTAAATAAAACTTTTTAAATGAACAGTAATATTTTTGGAAATGAATATTACTGAATTAAGATCTAAATTTATGTTTTACATTTAAAAACTTTTTTTTTCTATGTTTGAAATAATATTTAAAATATCATTTTTTCTATATTCGGAAGCTGCTTAAAAGCAGAGTACGAAAATGTGCTGCATATCAGATAAATAAAACTAGATTAATTTTTAAATACAATAGTATTAATTCCTACAAGTTTTGTTATAAAAGTTATAATGATAAAAATGTTATAATAATAAGTTATAAACTGTTTAAAATATATCGTTTAAAAGCATAAAGACCACGTGGTTTTTAGAGGGTTTAGGGGACGGTAGCATGGCGGTATTCCTACTCTTATTTATGGTAATTTCTTTTCTTTCAAGTTTAATGCATTTATTCATTCAAATCTGTTCGATTAAGGATCCATCTACTCATCCATAGCAGTACTTATTTTCTTCTCATTCCATGAGATTATTTATTTTAATTTCTGTTTGTTTTTTGGTTTCATTTCTTTAATCTGAGTAATCTCTATTTGTTCAAGTTCAAGTTCCTTTTATTATCAATATCCATCCATTTATAAACAAAAATATCCCAAAGGGCTCAATGGCCCGTTATTTGGGAAAAAACAACAAAACAAAACATAAATAACTATTAAATACATTCACACTTAAAATATATTTAGAGTCTACTCACCAATCCTCACCCGAGTACAACCGGTCTCCGCACCACCTACTTAAAAAAAAATAATAATAAAAAAAAATATACATCGAGGATCCGACGCTCACACCACCCAAATCTAAATAATTTATTTTGAATGAAACTTCTGACCCATCTAGATCTTTTTTAGGTCAGAATATCCCAAGATGCCATTTTCGCAAAAAAATATGGAGCCGTTTTTGAGAAAAAATACATACATACATATACAATTATTACTCATTCATAAAGACAGTAATACATAGTATCGGGAGGCCGGCACTCAGCACACGATAGGCTTCTATAAATGGATTCTCATTATCACTTGTCTTCTAAACACGGACAATTAGAGCCGTTTCTTGATGTCATGACGTCCAAATGGACCTTGTAAGTCATGACTTTCGTAAAATTAAGTTTTTTTTTTATTTGACCTGTAACTTTTGTCTCGGCTTGTCTTTTGTCATTATGGAAGACATATCACAGAATCTTTGTTTCTTTTAATTGTTCAGGTGGTGTAACAAAAACTTCTTCTTTTGCCTCGGCTCGTCTTTCGTCAGTATGAAATACATATCACCGAATTGTTTTTTTTTTTAAAGGGTAAGGTAAACATTGATGACCTTATCCATGTCAAATTCCTAAACCCGATCATCATCGCTATCAATTTCAATTTGACACATTATGATTCTCGTTGTCCAGGTTGGTCTTCATTTTCATTTTTGACTTGTTCACATATTCGGTGTCGTACGTCTTCTAACCGCGAGTGCCTATGCTCTTCATTTTCATTTTTGACTCGCTCCCATGCTCTGTGTCTTAAGTCTTCTAACCGCGTGTGTCTTTGCTCATCATTTTCATTTTTGAAACGCTCTAATTGTCGTTTCAGCAGATCTTCAACCGACCGTGTTTTTGCTCTTCATTTTCATTCTTGACATGTTTTTGGATTTTGATTACTTCAGACAATTTAGCAATGGCCTTTGCTTTAGCTGCCCGAATTGGTGTTGTCTTATCACGTTTGATAGTTCAAGTATTGGTTCCAAAGAATTATCATTTACAGTAACTGCAGCTGAAAATTTTCGTTTTTGGGCCTTCCAACAGAATTGCAATATATAAAAAACTGATCGTTAGAAACTCAACAATCTTATTTATGTTATGCGTGACATTACATAAGGAAATGTTTATATGATGTCGTAAGAAATGCTTATATGATGAACTAACATAGTACATGACGTCATTTGCAAAAAAACTCTTTGCAAATCATTTGCAAAAACGAATTTTCTCAGACTTCTGACCAAAGTATATGGTTTTTTATGCAAGAATATCCTAAGATACCAATTTTTCCCCAAAAAATAAGGAGCCATTTTTGAGAAAAATAAATATACACATAAACAATTATTGCTCATTTACAAACATAGTAAATATATATCATGAAAAGAGAAATCACCAATGCAACAGCACAAACACACACACAAAAAAAAAAGAGAGAGAGAGAGACAGAAGGAGAAAAGGAAGACTGTTTTCCTAAATTAGTGATTAATATCGACCAGCACTTGAATGAGGCCTTAACCCTACTCATCCATACAATCACATAGGTCAAACAGCATAGCCATACACAATCAACCATAAAGAATAATCCATGGACAGGCAGTCATGTCGTCAATAAGTATAAATCGTCATTTACCAAACAATAGAAAAAATAATAAAGACAAATAATTCAGAGGCAACAACCCAACACCAGGGCTCATCAGGAGAATTCACTGGCCTATATGGGGTTTCGCCACTTTAAATTCTCTACCCCGCCAAGTGTTGTGGCTACCACAGAATATCCATGGCATCCCCGTGTCAGGTATCACCCCCAAAATACGTGCCTATGAAAGAAAAAAAAACAGCAAATGCAAAACAACCAAGTAACACCAAAACAAGGTTATCCTGTTAATATATCCCTCTTTTTTGCAACAATAGGTAAACTAAATATAATAAATTTTACCAAATCACAAATATTAACACATTGCAAAAAACCTGAATGAACTAAACAATTATAGAATTCATCTTTACCATGTGGCTAATTTTTAAAAAAAATCCGCTCAATTAGAAACACAATTCAAAATAAATGGCGCTGCAACAACAATTCTCGAACCTCCGAAATTAGTTGAAAATTTCTTTGAGTATTTCTAGATAATTCTTTTGATATTCATTTAAAAGTTCGTTATAATGAAAACTAAATTTTTTAAATTGCCAAGTTAATTTATTTGCAGAAAAATCTCTTGATATCAATTTTTGGCTTAAGATTTTACATCTATTTTTAAAATCAATATAATTACTACAAATCCTTGCATAACGAAGTAACTGTGAGAAAAACGCTGAATATGTGATATTTGAGTGTATATTACTTTCAGGGAATGGGAAACTAATCACTTCAAAATCAAAATCATCCGTTTTATTATACATTTTAAAACTTAATTTATTATTATCACAAATATTAATATTTAAATCTAAGAAATGATCTTCATGACCAGCGCCATGACTAGGTTCAAGAATAACCTCTGATGGATATATATTTTTAGAAATATCAATGAAATCCTTACAATTTAAGACCAAAATATCATCTAAATATCTTTTATTATTTGACAAAACATGTTTTAAATTAATTGGATTATTCTTATCCATCATATATTTATATTCTAGTTGACTTAAAAACAAGTCAGCTATAAATGGGCTGGCATTCCCCCCCTTGGGAATTCCCACAATTTGCTTGTACAAATCACCACCAAATCTTATGTAAGTATTGTATAAAACAAATTCTAATAACTCAAAAATCATATCCAAGCTGTAACATCTCAAGTTAACTGTAGTATTAAAGCAATTTGTCCATATAGCTTTTTTATTATAAGTGTCTATTTTTAAGAACCTTTTACTAGATAAGAGGAAAGATTTCTTGATAACAGTTTTTAAATTATCAAACACTACATTAAGTGATAAATTAGTATACATTGTCGCAAAATCGAAAGACTCAATTCTTTTAGCTGAAACCATTGTTAAAGAATCTATCACCTGCAGTGAATTATTAACACTCCAATATGGATTAAAATTCGAAAATTGTTTAATACCAGAACAATAGGTTTTAAGTTTATTTACAATTTCCTTTAATATTAAAGAGAGGTCAGTAGCAGCAATGCGGGTTGGACATTTAGCTGCTCCAGCAATAAACCGTGATTTAGGGGGATTCTTATGAAATTTTACAGTCCAATATAGGAAAGGGAACTTTTTATCATTGTCATTTATTTTAATATTAAAATTTTTAAAAAGTATTTCTTCAGTCTTTTCAATTAAATTCTCATCCTCTATATTTACCTTTTCGTAAACATTAGTTGTGCATAACTCCCTTTTTAAGATATCACAATACAGCTTCTGACAAATTATGGCAAAATTATTATTAGCTTTATCCACTGGCACAATTACAAATTCATTCTTTAGATTAGCAATTGCTTGTTTAATCTTCACATTATAAAATAATGATTTAGTGTTACTATTTTTTAAGTTAGAATATATTTTATTTCTTATGAAAAATTATGAAAAAGCTGAATATGTGATATTTGAGTGTATATTACTTTCAGGGAATGGGAAACTAATCACTTCAAAATCAAAATCATCCGTTTTATTATACATTTCAAAACTTAATTTATTATTATCACAAATATTAATATTTAAATCTAAGAAATGATCTTCATGACCAGCGCCATGACTAGGTTCAAGAATAAGCTCTGATGGATATATATTTTTAGAAATATCAATGAAATCCTTACAATTTAAGACCAAAATATCATCTAAATATCTTTTATTATATGACAAAACATGTTTTAAATTAATTGGATTATTTTTATCCATCATATATTTATATTCTAGTTGACTTAAAAACAAGTCAGCTATAAATGGGCTGGCATTCCCCCCCATGGGAATTCCCACAATTTGCTTGTACAAATCACCACCAAATCTTATATAAGTATTGTATAAAACAAATTCTAATAACTCAAAAATCATATCCAAGCTGTAACATCTCAAGTTAACTGTAGTATTAAAGCAATTTGTCCATATAGCTTTTTTATTATAAGTGTCTATTTTTAAGAACCTTTTACTAGATAAGAGGAAAGATTTCTTGATAACAGTTTTTAAATTATCAAACACTACATTAAGTGATAAATTAGTATACATTGTCGCAAAATCGAAAGACTCGATTCTTTTAGCTGAAACCATTGTTAAAGAATCTATCACCTGCAGTGAATTATTAACACTCCAATATGGATTAAAATTCGAAAATTGTTTAATACCAGAACAATAGGTTTTAAGTTTATTTACAATTTCCTTTAAAATTAAAGAGAGGTCAGTAGCAGCAATGCGGGTTGGACACTTAGCTGCTCCAGCAATAAACCGTGGTTTAGGGGGATTCTTATGAAATTTTACAGTCCAATATAGGAAAGGGAACTTTTTATCATTGTCATTTTTTTTAATATTAAAATTTTTAAAAAGTATTTCTTCAGTCTTTTCAATTAAATTCTCATCTCTCTCAGCGCTCTAATTGAGCGGAAAAAAAAATCCCCTCAATTAGAAACACAATTCAAAATAAATGGCGCTGCAACAACAATTCTCGAACCTCCGAAATTAGTTGAAAATTTCTTTGAGTATTTCTAGATAATTCTTTTGAAATTTATTTAAAAGTTCGTTATAATGAAAACTAAATTTTTTAAATTGCCAAGTTAATTTATTTGCAGAAAAACCTCTTGATGTCAATTTTTGGCTTAAGATTTTACATCTATTTTTAAAATCAATATAATTACTACAAATCCTTGCATAACGAAGTAACTGTGAGAAAAACGCTGAATATGTGATATTTGAGTGTATATTACTTTCAGGGAATGGGAAACTAATCACTTCAAAATCAAAATCATCCGTTTTATTATACATTTTAAAACTTAATTTATTATTATCACAAATATTAATATTTAAATCTAAGAAATGATCTTCATGACCAGCGCCATGACTAGGTTCAAGACTAAGCTCTGATGGATATATATTTTTAGAAATATCAATGAAATCCTTACAATTTAAGACCAAAATATCATCTAAATATCTTTTATTATTTGACATAACATGTTTTAAATTAATTGGATCATTCTTATCCATCATATATTTATATTCTAGTTGACTTAAAAACAAGTCAGCTATAAATGGGCTGGCATTCCCCCCATGGGAATTCCCACAATTTGCTTGTACAAATCACCACCAAATCTTATATAAGTATTGTATAAAACAAATTCTAATAACTCAAAAATCATATCCAAGCTGTAACATCTCAAGTTAACTGTAGTATTAAAGCAATTTGTCCATATAGCTTTTTTCATTATAAGTATCTATTTTTCGAAAATTTTTTAATACCAGAACAATAGGTTTTAAGTTTATTTACAATTTCCTTTAAAATTAAAGAGAGGTCAGTAGCAGCAATGCGGGTTGGACATTTAGCTGCTCCAGCAATAAACCGTGGTTTAGGGGATTCTTATGAAATTTTACAGTCCAATATAGGAAAGGGAACTTTTTATCATTGTCATTTATTTTAATATTAAAATTTTTAAAAAGTATTTCTTCAGTGTTTTCAATTAAATTCTCATCCTCTATATTTACCTTTTCGTAAACATTAGTTGTGCATAACTCCCTTTTTAAGATATCACAATACAGCTTCTGACAAATTATGGCAAAATTATTATTAGCTTTATCCACTGGCAAAATTACAAATTCATTCTTTAGATTAGCAATTGCTTGTTTAATCTTCGCATTATAAAATAATGATTTAGTGCTACTATTTTTTAAGTTAGAATATATTTTATTTCTTATTCTACTAATAATTAAATTCTTCCAACTTTGAAAACTCTCTTTATTTCTATTCTCTTTCTTACACCACTTATCAATAAATAAATCAAAATCATTTTCCAAGCCATCAAGAACACTCGATGGTTTCAGATGATGAGAAAGACGGAAATTAGCCCCTTTATTCATTATAATGGACACAAATGACGACCGGGAGACCGGGACATAGGGAATATAAATGACGACCGGGACACTCAAAGAGAAAGCGACCGGGACACAAGGAATGTTCGATTAGCAATCACCATCGACAAAGCACCGGGACACAGGGAATATAAATAACGACCAGGACACTCAAAGAGAAATTACAGACCGGGACACCGGAACACAAATGACGACCGGGACACAGAGAATATAAATGACGACCGCGACACTCAAAGAGAAATTACAGAATGGGACACTGGGACACAAATGACGACCGGGAAACAGGGAAACAACTACAACGGGGACGCCGGGGGGCATAGGGGGATATATAAATGACGACGGGGACACAGGGAATGTTCGATTAGCAATCACCATCAACAAAGCTCAAGGGCAATCATTAGAATAATGAAGTATAGATCTGAATACAGATTGTTTTTCCCATGGACAATTCTAGCGACCGGGCGACAGGGACACAGGGAATGTTCGATTAGCAATCACCAACAACAAAGCACCGGGACACAAATGATGACCGGGACACAGGGAATATAAATGACGACCGGGACACTCAAAGAGAAATTACATACCAGGACACTGGGGCACAAATGACGACCAGGACACAGGGAATATAAATGACGACCGCTACACTCAAACAGAAATTACAGACTGGGACACCGGGACACATATGACGACCGGGACACAGGGAATATAAATGACGACCGGGACACAACTACAACGGGGACGCCGGTAGGCACAGGGGGATATATAAATGACGACGGTGACTCATGGAATGTTCGATTTGCAATTATCATCAACAAAGCTCAAGTGCAATCATTAGAATACTGAGGTATAGATCGGAATACAGATTGTTTTTCCCATGGACAATTATATGTTGCATGTTCAAGAGTCGGTAAACCTGACAATCTATTTATATGCACAGACAATGGGACAGCCAAGAATGTTGTATATTCGCAAGTTTTCCGTAGTTAAAAACATATATATATATATATATATATATATATATATATATATATATATATATATATATATATATATATATATATATATATATATATATATATATATATATATATATATATATATATATATATATATATATTCACAGGTGGGACACAGGGACACAACTACAATGGCGCGTAACTAATATGGCGCGCAGCGACTTACGCGCTCGGGGGGGCTTGGGGGTGGGTCGAAGCGCCCCCACCAACTAGGTGTTGGGGTGGCGCGAAGCGCCATCCCAACAGCTAGTATATATACACATATATATATATATATACATATATATATATATATATATATATATATATATATATATGCATATCCGGGGAGTTCGCATCCGGGTCCTGATATTTGGCTTGCGGCAGGCTTTTATATGAGAATTCTCATTATCGCTTGTCTTGTCGCTTGATGTCATGAAGTCACCACAGGCTTGTTACAACCACCCTGGGAAAAATACGAATTCTTCCCTTAAATCCTGACCTGTTTCGATTGTTTTTATTTTATTTAAGCCCTGACCGGCCACATATTTCTTCGTACTTTACTTTTTATTTCTAATTTGTTTTACTCCTTGTTGTCACATGTATTGTAACTGCATATTGCTTTGATCTTCACATTTGTTTTGACTTGTTTTAATTCTAGCTGCCAATTATCTTCAAACCAAATATTTCTTTATTTTTCACTTTTGTGCTTTTGACTCGTTGTAGTTTTTGCTGACGCAAATACTCTGACTGTATCTTCATCATTACTATAGACTTTGTTTAAATGCCCTCTACCTTAGCCTTTCGGATTGTTGAGATCCGGTTACATCAGATTGGTCTTTTCGTGTCTGGTGGTATAGGATCTTCATTTGTCCTCTAGGCTTGACTTACTTGAATTGCTTCCAGGGTCGAGAGTGATACTACATGGTGCCTCCATTTGGACCGGTCTCTTGCAAAGATGTGGACATCCTCCTGAATATTTGCCATGACTAAGAAGGCACCTGCCGTGTCCTTCCATTTGGTTGGGGGACGACCTCTTGGGCATTTCCTGCCGTGCAGCACGGGATAAAAGTCAAAAATCGTTCGTGCGGGAGTGTCGGGGTGCATGCGAAGGAGATGTCTGTACCAGCGTAGTGTTCCTTGGGCGAGTTGGACTGAGAAGGACGTTTGAGCAGTTAACGCCAGGAGGTTCTCGTTGCTAACAAAATCGTGCCAGCATAGTCCTTCAATGCGGCGAAGATGTTTTGTTTGGGGTATATTTACGGTGCTAAGTGGCCGCCCAAGTTTCGGCTCCGTAAAAAATCCCGGCTCCCACTGAAGCATTGTATATGCGCATCTTGGTCCTAAGGCTGATAGAACAACAAATATCACTTTTGTCTTCTGCCAATTAATCGACAGCCCTATCTTTAAGGCTTCATCAGCAAGGATTTTTAGGGCTTCTGTGAGCTTCGACGGTGAATCGGAGACAAGAGCAAGGTCATCGGCATAGTCAGCGTCTGAAAGTACTCTATCACCGTAATGCAACCCAAACTGGAGGCGGTTTATGGTCCGAGTCATAATGTAGTCACTGACACAATTAAATAGTTCTGGGGCAGCAGCACAACCCTGACGGACTCCAGTATTGATTTTAAAAGATGAGCTGCGTCTGCCATTGACTTGCACGCAGCTCTCAGTCCCTTCGTGGAGCCGCTCGAAAAGGTTGCAGTACTTCGCTGGTAGTCCCGTTGTTTTCAGTATGAGCCAGAGTGATTGCCGGTTGACAGAATCGAAAACAGCCTTGAAATCCACAAAGGCAACATATGCTTTTTGTTGAATTTCTTGAGTTTTTTCTACCAGCTGCCGCATTGTGAATATTCGCTCCACGGTGGACCTTCCTGGCATGAAGCCAGCCTGTTGGATTCTTCGTAGGCTTCTGAGGAAAGTGGTACAACGGTCCAGGAGGGTCATAACGAAGAGCTTCCCGGGCACAGAGAGGAGTGTGATGCCACGATAGTTGGAGTTTGATTCTGCGACTGCCTTTCCGTTTCCAGAGAGGCAAAATGATGCCCGCTCGCCAGTCTTTTGGAATCCATTCTGTACGAAATATAATGGAAAACAGTGCTTGGAGCCAGAGAAGGGTCGCTGCCCCACCATATTTCAGCAGTTCTGCAGGGATACCACAGACACCTGGGGCTCGGTTGTTTTTCATCCGTTTAAGAGATTTCAAGATTTCTGTAGAGGTGAAAGGGTGGTGCACACTTGCACACGGGGCCTCAGGGGTGTTGGATGCAACTTGAAGAAGGTCAGGGTCGGGCTGGCTGTCACAGTCCAGGGTCAGAAGTGAAGAGAAGTGATCCTTCCAGGCAGACAGTTGAGCGCTCTCGTCAGTGATAATATTTCCATCATTAGATATGATAGGGCCTAGGGAGGATGACTTTCCATCTGTAGGATCCCGAAGGTGTTTGTATAAAGAGCATATGTCACCCTTTCTGGCGGCCTCTTTGAAATCAGCGGCCTTTTTCTCGGTGAACACCTTTCTGTCTCTGTGGAAGAATTTATTTCTTACGCCGTTTAGACGTCTGTAGGTAACCATGTCCTTCGCTAGGCGTGCTTTATGACGCTGTTCAATAATATCTAGAGTTTCTTGTGATATCCAGGACTTTTTTCTGGGCTTCAGACGACCGATAGTACTTTCGGCCGAATGTTCTTTTGTACTCTATTCATTATAATTAATCTCCTTACTTGCTCTACTTACTCTAGGCATTAAGAAACTACTTGTGAAAATTCTTAAGCCAAACTGGCCAGCCCTGACCAAAGAAAAAGAGAGAAAAACTAAAAAAAGAAACAAACAAACGAGAATATGGCCAGTAGAGATAAGATTAAAAACAAAACGACATGAATATTTCGCCTGTATATAACATGACGTCCTTAGTGGAGAATAAACGAAAAAAAAAGTAATGAAAACCACCCACCAATATTAATAAATTATAATCATTGCAACAGGTCGATATCTGTCACTGTCACTAATAGAGTTACTTCAACGAAGAACTTACTTAAAATAATTGTGAATGTAAATTGTTGATGCGATGCCAGTAAGAACGTTTCTGGATATGAATACTGAAACCCCATACAGGATCCTCCCTGCTTTCTTGAATTTCTAGAAGAAAAAAAATCATGAAGTTAAAAGAAGAAGAAATAAAGAGCAAGTTTGATGAATTTCACAGATATGAGGTATTACTAGTATAACAAAGGATTCATGGCGGTAAAATTAATTAATGTTTGTTGGTTTATTGAATCGCAAATGGGCTAGCAATTTTCCGCTGATTCCATGCACAGTTATAAAGCTGAAAACTTCCGAATGGTATTTAGAGAAAAATTCATACTTATGAATGGATATCATTAGGGGACCTTTTCATCCCATTCAGCCTGATTCAACTTGCTACAAGAATGGGACAGAATTTTATTCAATATTTAAAGTCTGTTATTGCTAGCTCCATTACGTTGTGGGTTATGAAGCCTAGAATAGAATTTCGAGAACCTTCATAGAATCAAACTTGAATCTCAACAGCTTGGTTCAAGAACAGATCTTCTGACATGCACAAGATCAGAAACAGTTCTTGGATGGAGTCTATTTTGGAGTGGGGTTTTTGTTATTTTTACGACTTCACATAATTTGTACTTACCGTTCAGATGGCTCTGCTGCTTCACGCCATATTATGACCGCAAGAGGCCTACATTAGGTACTTAAATAAATATGAAAAGGAAGAATTAAAACTCTAGAAGAGAAAACAAAAGAGACCACAATGCCCTCTGCGTGCTATGTCGTGTCAAATCTTACTGTACCACATTTTTTTAAATGTACCGGGAAATTTGTGATTGTACTAAATGTACCAAATTGGTACAATTTCACCTCGGTTGGTAACATTGCAATGGGCCCTTTCTTACCCTTTGCATCCTGACGCTTCTTTGCTTCTGAACACTTTTCGTTGAAACCCTTAAGGATTTCGTTATTAAAAATCTTATCCGTCTGAACTTACCATAAATTAGTAACCTCACCACTGTTGCCAGATTGGCTTGTTTCAAGCCCCGGTGGCTTATTTCTCTGGGCTGGGGCGGTTGTTTTTTTGTTGCGGGCTTGGGGCGGAAAACTGGGCTTATTATTTTTTAATTTGGCTTGTTTTGGGCTTTTTTCTACTCCAAAAAATAATATTTCTAATTTTGTTTTTAAGATTTTTTTTTTTCAAGTTCAAGTTCATTCTTTTACAAAACTTTCGAGGAAAGGTTTACCCTACGATTCACTAAAGAAGAAGAAGAAAATAAGTAATATGAATCACATGGAAATATGTACTGCAGCAGATTACTAGTTACAATTATTTAATAGAAATGTTTCATCTACAAAACATGGATAAAGGTAAGACTCCAAATACTTTTTTCTTGAAATTGTGTTTGAAATAGATTGAGATGGACTTCATAACCCCCAAGCATGGAACACTCAAGATGTTACAAACGAATACCTTGCAGTTCTATTTTTGTCCTAGGTCATTTTGAATGTCACATTCATTTTGAATGTGAATGTAGATTGTAAGGAGGCAAAGGCCAGAAGGCCGAAAAGATCCATATAGCCTCAATCTTCATTACATATTCAGGACCTCACTACATGCAAAACTAGTAGCCTAGACTGTGGTTTGTCAGCTCAAACGATTGAAGTAAAAAAAATATCACAAACTGGATGTTACAATCTCAAAGCTTTTTATTCAAAGTCGATACCTGAGAATATGAGGCTTTCCTCAACCTCAGCCTGTAGGGCGTCTTTACCCTTGCGTTAGATGCTTATCCAAAGCTTGCACAAAAAGTCAGTTTAGTCTTCTTCCAAATTATTTCTCACTTTTAAAAGGGAGTAACTGTTGAAAGCAGTGCAGGAATTATTTGACACTTTGCAGATTAACCTGCCGAATTAAAACCCCATTCTTTTCTTAGGAATTACTCAGCTCGATGTCAAAGCATGAAAAGCAGAACTGATTTTGGCAGCACATGTCGCGAGTTGTTCATCGATTATGACTATTGACCACCTATCCACCATTATCAAGACTGCTTTTCCTGGACCAGTTTCCGAGGCAATGAAATTGAAGAGAACAAAATGTTCAGCCTTTATCAAGAATGTTCTTGGACCAGAAAGTCTCCAAGAGATTGTTGCTGATGTTGGTGACAGCAGATATTCCCTTATTCTGGACGAATCGACCGACGTTGCCACCATGAAATTCATGTGTATTTGAACAAGTAGGTTAATTTGAATAGTTTTGCTTATACAGTACTACATATTTGGTCATATGTTTCTTTTAGACAAAGATATTACACAATCTCAGTCAGAGCCTTGCTTTTTCTTGGTCACTTCCATAGAACCTGTTTAGACATTCTTTGCTGAGATCTATGACTCAGACTCTTCATCTCATTATTAAACATTTTAATGTTTTGAAATTTGTTATTTTAAATTGGATTTTCAGAGAGAAAATAGTTGATCCAGGATTTTCTTTAGGGGGATAGGATGCATAATAGGTGCTTTGATAAACTTGCAAACAAAGAAATACCAGCAATTCAAAGGGAACCTTGACAATTATGCATCATAGGTTGGTAGTGGAAATGGTATAAACCCTGCGTTTGTTTACTTGTCCAATGGGATTTTTACTAATCAAGGTTTAACTCCTAAAAGATAGCAACAAATACTTTTCTGGCCAGGTGTCACTTAAAACGGCAAGATTAATTGCAAGAATAGCAACATTGGTCACATGTATGTCATTGACCCCATTCAGTGTAAACAAAGTGTGAATTGATTAACTGATTTTTAGAGGCAGCAGTAAGTAAAATTTTTATTGTGTACATCCTAAGTTACAAATACCAGGTAATATAGCATTTTTTTTGGGGGGGGGGGTTAGATTCTACTTCAGCACAGCTGTTTATGTTTTAGTTACTTTTCTGTTGTTGTTGTTATGAAACTGTTATATTATGTTACCGATTATTATTAGTTGCTTTTTAGCTAGTTCAAAATTTGTTTTTCATAGTTTGTGGTAATAAACTGAGTATCCCCCTCAACAGACCCTTCCCCCATTGCAGGTGGTTGGTCTTCAATCACTTTCAACTTCTTTGAAAAGGATTAGAGCTCTGAAATTCTGATGTAATGAGCACCCTCCAAAGTTTCTGCAATTGCAAGGTGGAGTTGGGGATGGAAAGGGGAGTCTCCCTCCTATAAAGAATAAACTCTGCTCATTTTAGTGCCTAATATTTCTCTTTACTTCCATAATAACAGTATTGCCCAGAAATCAAGACAATTAAATATTAATTTTACATTTGATGTTTTTTTAAAGTTTTTTTTTTATGGGAATCAAATGCCCATCTCAGAATTTCATTTGGATGTCTTCAGAAGAAAAAGGGACACTGGAAGGAGGCTAGTTGCATGCTAGTTGATCTTTAAATAAGGATAAACGTCACATTTCCTTTCTGTCACTTAATAAAAAACAAGTTTTTTTTAACTGAAAGTAAGGAGTGATATTAAAACTTGAAACGAACAGAAACAATTCCATACATAAAAGAGATTGCCCCTTCCTCAACACGTCACTCCTTAGGCTAAAGTCTGTTTTCATTGTTTTAAAAGTAGAGTTGGGTCAAAGAGTCAAATGTTAGTGTAGAGAATGCAGCTTTAGAGAGAAAACCTATTTCATATACAGAATAATTTCTATTTGTTTTAAGTAACAATGTCGCTCTTTATTTTCAGTTTGAAAAATTTGTTCTTTTATTTAATTTATAAATATTTTTCAACTAATGCAGCTTTGAATTTTGGCTACTGTACATGAAAAAGTAATGAAAAATGTATATTAATTTTGGCATTTTTATTCTGCATATGAAGGATTGCCCCCTGTCAATACCTTGATCTTAACACTAAAGTTATTAATAGTAAAAAAAATTTCCTATTCTAATTAAATGTCCCCTGTGTTTCAGTTACCGTACTTTGAAAATTGGGACAAACTTTAGCATAAAGAGTAAGGTATAGAGGAGGGGGCAAACCTTCATATATAGAATAATTTTCGTTCATTTTGAGGTTTAATGTTGCTCCTTACTTTCAAAAAAAGAAAATTTGTTTTAATTTAACTAACTGTAAGTACAGAGCAACTTGGCCCAATTGCACAAAAAAAAAATTCACAGTAGTTACAACAAAAGACTTAATTTTTTATACAAATTTAAAATAAATAATACTTATTATGTTTAATATTAACCTTCAAACAGCACAGGCCTGAGAAAATTAGCCTGATTATCAAATAAGGGAAAAACTTTACATAAGACTTAATAAATCTTACACTCGGATTTAAAATCACACTATCAGATTCACTGTATCAGAAAACACTAATGCAGAGGTTTCAAGCTCAAATAAAAAAAAAACAAAAAAAACTAAAAAACACACTTTTTGAACTGAAACTAAGGAGCAACGCTAAAACTTACAACAAACCCAAATTCCGTATATGAATGGTTAGCCCCTTCTTGATGCCTCATTCTTTACATTAAATTTTGACCTTTGGTCCCAATTCTTTCCAAAATTTCTAAGAATACTTAAAGGCCATTTAATTGGAATTAGAAGCTTTTGTAGAAGTGCTGAAAAACTTGTCTCCTTATTTTTATTGAAAACAAACGTTTTTTTTAAAATCTATTTGTTTAGATGTGATTTTCCCCTGTTTTGTTTCACTATTCTGATTGCTCAGTTTTCTACTTTATTTTAGGTAGAACCTCTCCCAAAATGTCCCAGACGGCACCGAGAAATCTTATTTCAGCACTGATTTTGGTTGATGAAATTTTTGACTTGGAAGAGAAAGAGAAAGAATTATATCAAGATGAGGAAGAGCTGAATGAGCCAAGTATTTTAATGGTATTTCAATGTTATGATTTATCAGTTTTTGTGTGCATATTACATAATTAAGCAACTGTCATGAGGAAGCAAATTGTTTTGTTTGACGTTTTTGCATGCAATCAATCTCTGGGACTAACTGATACAATCAATGTGGAAACTGTATATGTTAATTATTTGAGAATTGCTTTTTCTTAGTCGGAGGATTTCCTTCCCTTACTCAAAACTGTTGACTATGTGCGTGCTATTATGACTTAATTTACAAATGCATTAAATTGATTTCACTGGCTTCAGCTGATGCCACGACATCATAGACAGGAGACATAATATATATATATATATATATATATATATATATATATATATATATATACTAGCTGTTGGGGTGGCGCTTCGCGCCACCCCAACACCTAGTTGGTGGGGGCGCTTCGCGCCCCCCCCAAGCCCCCCCGCGCGCGTAAGTCGTTACGCGCCATAATAGTTACGCGCCATTGTAGTTGTGTCCCTATGTCCCACCTGTGAATATAGATAGATATATATATATGGTTTTAACTACGTAAAACTTGCGAATATACAACATTCTTTGCTGTCCCATTGTCTTTGCATATAAATAGATTGTCAGGTTTACCGACTCTTGAACATGCAACATATAATGGTCCATGGGAAAACAATCTGTATTCAGATCTATACCTCATGATTCTAATGATTGCCCTTGAGCTTTGTTGATGGTGATTGCTAATCGACCATTCCCTGTCCCGGTGTCCCGGTCGTCATTTACATCCCCCTGTTTCCCCCGGTGTCCCCGTTGTAGTTGTGTCCCTGTGTCCCGGTCGTCATTTATATTCCCTGTGTCCCGGTCGTCATTTGTATCCCGGTGTACCGGTCTGTATATACATTCGTTTTTTAGTTTTGTTTTTCTCCTTTATTTTTTTCCTTTTTTTTTCTTTTTTAGTTTATTTAGATTTTTAGATTTTTTAGTTTTTTTATTAGTTTTTAGTTTTTTTTTCTTTTTAGTTTTTTTTGTAGTTTTTACCTTCTTTTTAGTTTTGTTAATTTTTTTTTTTACTTATGTCCTGGTCGTCATTTATACTCCCTGTGTCCCGGTGCTTTGTTGATTGCTAATCGAACATTCCTTTTGTCCTGGTCGCTTTCTCTTTGAGTGTCGTCATTTATTTTTTTCTTTTTTAGTTCTTTTAGTTTTTACCTTTTTTAGTTTTTTTTAGTTTTTTAGATGAAAATTTTTTTTAGTTTTTTCCTTTTTTTCTTTTTAGTTTTTTATTGGTTTTTACCTTTATGTTAGCTTATTTTTCAGTTTTTTCCTTTTTTTTTAGTTTTTTTTTATTTTTTGTTTTTTTTAGTTTTTTACCTTTTTTTAGTTTTTTTAGTTTTTTTAGTTTTTTTAGTTTTTTAGCTTTTTTACTTTTTTTATTAGTTTTTAGTTTTTTTGTAGTTTTTGCCTTTTTTTAGTTTTTTCAGTTTTTTTTTTAGTTTTTTATTGGTTTTTACCTTTATTTTAGCTTATTTTTCAGTTTTTTCCTTTTTTTTATTTTTTTTAGTTTTTAGTTTTTTTAGTTTTTTACCTTTTTTTAGTTTTTTTAGTTTTTTAGCTTTTTTATTTTTTTTATTAGTTTTTAGTTTTTTTTGTAGTTTTTGCCTTTTTTTTAGTTTTTTTAGTTTTTTAGCTTTTTTATTAGTTTTTAGTTTTTTTTGTAGTTTTTGCCTTTTTTTAGTTTTTTTAGTTTTTTAGCTTTTTTATTTTTTTTATTAGTTTTTAGTTTTTTTTGTAGTTTTTGCCTTTTTTTAGTTTTTTCAGTTTTGACGTCACCTGATCCAGTTTTTTCAGGTGACATCACCTGATCCACGATCCACAGATCCACAGACAACTTATTTTTATATATATAGATAGTTTTTTTTTTTACTTATGTCCTGGTCGTCATTTATACTCCCTGTGTCCCGGTGCTTTGTTGATTGCTAATCGAACATTCCTTTTGTCCTGGTCGCTTTCTCTTTGAGTGTCGTCATTTATTAGTTTTTTCCTTTTTTTCTTTTTAGTTTTTTATTGGTTTTTACCTTTATTTTAGCTTATTTTTCAGTTTTTTCCTTTTTTTTTTTTTTTTTTTTTTATTTTTTTTAGTTTTTTACCTTTTTTTAGTTTTTTTAGTTTTTTTAGTTTTTTAGCTTTTTTACTTTTTTTTATTAGTTTTTAGTTTTTTTTTGTAGTTTTTGCCTTTTTTTAGTTTTTTCAGTTTTTTTTTTAGTTTTTTATTGGTTTTTACCTTTATAGTTTTTTTAGTTTTTTAGCTTTTTTATTTTTTTTATTAGTTTTTAGTTTTTTTTGTAGTTTTTGCCTTTTTTTAGTTTTTTCAGTTTTGACGTCACCTGATCCAGTTTTTTCAGGTGACGTCACCTGATCCATCCACAGACAGACAGACAACTTATTTTTATATATATAGAAGATATATATATATATATATATATATATATATATATATATATATATATATATATATATATATATATACTAGCTGTTGGGGTGGCGCTTCGCGCCACCCCAACACCTAGTTGGTGGGGGCGCTTCGCGCCCCCCCCAAGCCCCCCCGCGCGCGTAAGTCGTTACGCGCCATATTAGTTACGCGCCATTGTAGTTGTGTCCCTATGTCCCACCTGTGAATATAGATATATATATATATATATATATATATATATATATATATATATATATATATATATATATATATATATATATATATCTATATATATATATATATATATATATATATATATGTGTTTTTAACTACGTAAAACTTGCGAATATACAACATTCTTTGCTGTCCCATTGTCTGTGCATATAAATAGATTGTCAGGTTTACCGACTCTTGAACATGCAACATATAATGGTCCATGGGAAAACAATCCGTATTCAGATCTATACCTCATGATTCTAATGATTGCCCTTGAGCTTTGTTGATGGTGATTGCTAATCGACCATTCCCTGAGTCGCCATCGTCATTTATATATCCCCCTGTGCACCCCGGCGTCCCCTTTGTAGTTATGTCCCTGTGTCCCGGTCGTCATTTATATTCCCTGTGTCCCGGTCGTCATTTGTGTCCCGGTGTTCCAGTCTGTGATTTCTCTTTGAGTGTCCCGGGCGTCATTTATATTCCTTGTGTCCCGGTGTCCCGGTCGTCATTTATATCCCCCTGTGCCCCCCGGCGTCCCCATTGTAGTTGTGTCCCTGTGTCCCGGTCGTCATTTATATTCCCTGTGTCCCGGTCGTCATTTGTATCCCGGTGTCCCGGTCTGTATATACATTCGTTTTTTAGTTTTGTTTTTCTCCTTTATTTTTTTCCTTTTTTCTTTTTTTTCTTTTTAAGTTTATTTAGATTTTTAGATTTTTTAGTTTTTTTATTAGTTTTTAGTTTTTTTGTAGTTTTTACCATTTTTTTAGTTTTTTTAGTTTTCTTTTTAATTATGTCCTGGTCGTCATTTATACTCCCTGTGTCCCGGTCGTCATTTGTGTCTCGGTGCTTTGTTGATTGCTAATTTATATTATATTTATATTTATATTTTTTATATTTATTAATATTTTTTTAGTTTTCTTTTTCTCTTATTTTTTCAGTTTTTTCCTTTTTTTAGTTTTTTCTTTTTTAGTTTTTAGTTTTTTTGTTTTTTACCTTTTTTTAGTTTTTTTAGTTTTTTTAGTTTTTTAGCTTTTTTAGTTTTTTTATTAGTTTTTAGTTTTTTTTTAGTTTTTGCCTTTTTTTAGTTTTTTCAGTTTTTTTTAGTTTTTAGTTTTTTACCTTTTTTTAGTTTTTTTTATTTTTTTAGCTTTTTTAGTTTTTTTTCTTTTTAGTTTTTTTTTGTAGTTTTTACCTTTTTTAGTTTTTTTTCTTCTTTTGTATTAGTGTGAAATAATTCAGACGTCATATGCAGACAAACACGACGTCACTCGACAGACAGACAGACAGACATAACCCACAAACAACTTATTTTTATATATATTTATTCATATTTTTTTAGTTTTCTTTTTCTCTTTTATTTTTCAGTTTTTTCTTTTTTTTTAGTTTTTTTCTTTTTTAGTTTTTAGTTTTTTTTAGTTTTTTACCTTTTTTTAGTTTTTTTTTAGTTTTTTTAGTTTTTTAGCTTTTTTAGTTTTTTTATTAGTTTTTATTTTTTTTGTAGTTTTTGCCTTTTCTTATTTTTTTATCTTTTGTCTTTACTGTTGTCTTTTCAAGGATATTTGATTGTTCAAGCAAGCCGTAACGGACAGACAACTTATTTTTATATAGATTGATAGATAGATTTTTGAAGCTACCAGTTTTTTACTCTTTAAGCAATTCAATCTCTTTTAATACTGTTGTCTTTTCAAAGATATTTGATTATTCAAGCAAGCCGTAACAGACAGACAACTTATTTTTATATATATAGATAGATAGATAGGTAGATTTTTGAAGCTACCAGTTTTTTATTCTATAAGAAATTCAATCTCTTTTAATACTGTTGTCTTTTCAAAGATATTTGATTATTCAAGCAAGCCGTAACAGACAGACAACTTATTTTTATATATATAGTTAGATAGATTGTTGAAGCTACCAGTTTTTTATTCTTTAAGAAATTCAATCTCTTTTAATACTGTTGTCTTTTCAAAGATATTTGATTATTCAAGCAAGCCGTAACAGACAGACAACTTATTTTTATATAGATAGATAGATATATTTTTGAAGCTACCAGTTTTTTATTCTTTAAGAAACTCTATCTCTTTTAATACTGTTGTCTTTGCAAAGATATTTGATTATTCAAGCAAGCCATAACAGACAGACAACTTATTTTTATATAGATAGATAGATAGATTTTTGAAGCTACCAGTTTTTTATTATTTAAGAAATTCAATCTCTTTTAATACTGTTGTCTTTTCAAAGATATTTGATTATTCAAGCAAGCCGTAATAGACAGACAACTTATTTATATCTATCTATCTATCTTCTATATCTATCTATATATATAAAAATAAGTTGTCTGTCTGTGGATGGATGGATGGATGTGTCAGGTGACGTCACCTGAAAAAACTGGATTAGGTGACGTCAAAACTGAAAAAACTAAAAAAAAGCAAAAACTACAAAAAAAACTAAAAACTAATAAAAAAAATAAAAAAGCTAAAAAACTAAAAAAACTATAAAGGTAAAAACCAATAAAAAACTAAAAAAAAAACTGAAAAAACTAAAAAAAGGCAAAAACTACAAAAAAAACTAAAAACTAATAAAAAAAGTAAAAAAGCTAAAAAACTAAAAAAACTAAAAAAACTAAAAAAAGGTAAAAAACTAAAAAAAATAAAAAATAAAAAAAAACTAAAAAAAAGGAAAAAACTGAAAAATAAGCTAAAATAAAGGTAAAAACCAATAAAAAACTAAAAAAAAAGGAAAAAACTAATAAATGACGACACTCAAAGAGAAAGCGACCAGGACAAAAGGAATGTTCGATTAGCAATCAACAAAGCACCGGGACACAGGGAGTATAAATGACGACCAGGACATAAGTAAAAAAAAAAAAACTATCTATATATATAAAAATAAGTTGTCTGTGGATCTGTGGATCGTGGATCAGGTGACGTCACCTGAAAAAACTGGATCAGGTGACGTCAAAACTGAAAAAACTAAAAAAAGGCAAAAACTACAAAAAAAACTAAAAACTAATAAAAAAAATAAAAAAGCTAAAAAACTAAATAAACTAAAAAAAGGGAAAAACTACAAAAAAAACTAAAAACTAATAAAAAAGCTAAAAAACTAAAAAAACTAAAAAAAAGGCAAAAACTACAAAAAAACTAAAAACTAATAAAAAAAATAAAAAAGCTTAAAAACTAAAAAAACTAAAAAAACTAAAAAAAGGTAAAAAACTAAAAAAACTAAAAACTAAAAAAGGTAAAAGCTAAAAGAACTAAAAAAGAAAAAAATAAATGACGACACTCAAAGAGAAAGCGACCAGGACAAAAGGAATGTTCGATTAGCAATCAACAAAGCACCGGGACACAGGGAGTATAAATGACGACCAGGACACAAGTAAAAAAAAAAATTAACAAAACTAAAAAGAAGGTAAAAACTACAAAAAAACTAAAAAGAAAAAAAAACTAAAAACTAATAAAAAAACTAAAAAATCTAAAAATCTAAATAAACTAAAAAAGAAAAAAAAAAGGAAAAAAATAAAGGAGAAAAACAAAACTAAAAAACGAATGTATATACAGACCGGTACACCGGGATACAAATGACGACCGGGACACAGGGAATATAAATGACGACCGGGACACAGGGACACAACTACAACGGGGACACCGGGGGAAACAGGGGGATATAAATGACGACCGGGACAAAAAAACTAAAAAGAAAAAAAAACTAAAAACTAATAAAAAAACTAAAAAATCTAAAAATCTAAATAAGCTAAAAAAGAAAAAAAAAGGAAAAAAATAAAGGAGAAAAACAAAACTAAAAAACGAATGTATATACAGACCGGGACACCGGGATACAAATGACGACCGGGACCCGGGACACAGGGAATATAAATGACGACCGGGACACAGGGACACAACTACAACGGGGACACCGGGGGAAACAGGGGGATGTAAATGACGACCGGGACACCGGGACAGGGAATGGTCGATTAGCAATCACCATCAACAAAGCTCAAGGGCAATCATTAGAATCATGAGGTATAGATCTGAATACAGATTGTTTTCCCATGGACCATTATATGTTGCATGTTCAAGAGTCGGTAAACCTGACAATCTATTTATATGCAAAGACAATGGGACAGCAAAGAATGTTGTATATTCGCAAGTTTTACGTAGTTAAAACCATATATATATATCTATCTATATTCACAGGTGGGACATAGGGACACAACTACAATGGCGCGTAACTATTATGGCGCGTAACGACTTACGCGCGCGGGGGGGCTTGGGGGGGGCGCGAAGCGCCCCCACCAACTAGGTGTTGGGGTGGCGCGAAGCGCCACCCCAACAGCTAGTATATATATATATATATATATATATATATATATATATATATATATATATATATATATATTGAGTGTCGTCATTTATTTTTTTCTTTTTTAGTTCTTTTAGTTTTTACCTTTTTTAGTTTTTTTTTAGTTTTTAGTTTTTTTAGTTTTTTACCTTTTTTTAGTTTTTTTAGTTTTTTTAGTTTTTTAGCTTTTTTATTTTTTTTATTAGTTTTTAGTTTTTTTGTAGTTTTTGCCTTTTTTTTAGTTTTTTTAGTTTTTTAGCTTTTTTATTAGTTTTTAGTTTTTTTTGTAGTTTTTGCCTTTTTTTAGTTTTTTTAGTTTTTTAGCTTTTTTATTTTTTTTATTAGTTTTTAGTTTTTTTTTGTAGTTTTTGCCTTTTTTTAGTTTTTTCAGTTTTGACGTCACCTGATCCAGTTTTTTCAGGTGACGTCACCTGATCCACGATCCACAGATCCACAGACAACTTATTTTTATATATATAGATAGTTTTTTTTTTTTTACTTATGTCCTGGTCGTCATTTATACTCCCTGTGTCCCGGTGCTTTGTTGATTGCTAATCGAACATTCCTTTTGTCCTGGTCGCTTTCTCTTTGAGTGTCGTCATTTATTAGTTTTTTCCTTTTTTTTTTAGTTTTTTATTGGTTTTTACCTTTATTTTAGCTTATTTTTCAGTTTTTTCCTTTTTTTTAGTTTTTTTTTATTTTTTATTTTTTTTAGTTTTTTACCTTTTTTTAGTTTTTTTAGTTTTTTTAGTTTTTTAGCTTTTTTACTTTTTTTATTAGTTTTTAGTTTTTTTTTGTAGTTTTTGCCTTTTTTTAGTTTTTTCAGTTTTTTTTTTAGTTTTTTATTGGTTTTTACCTTTATAGTTTTTTTAGTTTTTTAGCTTTTTTATTTTTTTTATTAGTTTTTAGTTTTTTTGTAGTTTTTGCCTTTTTTTAGTTTTTTCAGTTTTGACGTCACCTAATCCAGTTTTTTCAGGTGACGTCACCTGACACATCCATCCATCCATCCACAGACAACTTATTTTTATATATATAGATATATATATATATATATATATATATATATATATATATATATATATATAGATATAGATACATTGACTCTTGGAAAAATCTTTACGTGCCAAGCATGCTAAAGCTCCAACAATTTATATTAACCCTCAAAATTTGGGGTATCTGTTTTAAGGTTTTCGAATTACTTTAATCTATTGTCAAAATATATTGAAATATTTGTGCAATTCCCAGTTTTTTTTATTTTTTTAGTTTTTTTAGTTTTTTAGCTTTTTTTAGTATTTTTTTTAGTTTTTTATCTTTTTTATTTTTTACGTTTTTTCTTTTTAGGTTTTTCTTTTTTTAATTTTTTTAATTTTTAATTTTTAGTTTTTTTTCTTTTTAGTTTCTTTTTAGTTTTTTACCATTTTTCTTTTTTCGAATTACTTTAATCTATTATCAAAATATTTCGAAATATTTATGCTATTTCCAGTTTTTACATTTTAGTTTGTTTTCTTTTAAATATATAGAAGATATAATCTGGCGTAACGGACAGACAACTTATTTTTATATATATAGATATATAGATTTTTATATATATAGATACAGTTTCTTCTTTAGTTTTTTTTTCTTTCTTAGTTTTTTCTTTTTTTTAGTTTCTTCTTTTTATTGATTTGTTTTCTTCAATTTGTCAATGTTCATTCTAACATTGACACTTGGAAAAATTTTTACGTGCCAAGCATGCTAAAGCTCCAACAATTTATATTAAACCTCAAAATTTGGGATATCTGTTTTAAGGTTTTCGAATTACTTTAATCTATTGTCAAAATATATTGAAATATTTGTGCAATTCCCAGTTTTTTTGTAGTTTTTTCTTTTTTTTAGTTTTTTAGCTTTTTTAGTTTTTTTTTAGTTTTTTATCTTTTTTATTTTTTTACGTTTTTTATTTTTAGGTTTTTTCTTTTTTTAATTTTTCTATTTTTTTTTTTTAGTTTTTTCTCTTAGTTTTTTTTTAGTTTTTTACCATTTTTCTTTTTCGAATTACTTTTATCTATTGTCAAAATATTTCGAAATATTTATGCAATTTCCAGTTTTTACATTCTAGTTTGTTTTCTTTTATATATATAGAAGATATAATCTAGCGTAACGGACAGACAACTTATTTTTATATATATAGACTAGCTGTTGGGGTGGCGCTTCGCGCCACCCCAACACCTAGTTGGTGGGGGCGCTTCGCGCCCCCCCCCCCCAAGCCCCCCCGCGCGCGTAAGTCGTTACGCGCCATAATAGTTACGCGCCATTGTAGTTGTGTCCCTATGTCCCACCTGTGAATATAGATATATATATATATATATATATATATATATATATATATATATATATATATATATATATATATATATATATATATATATATATATATATATATATATATATATATATATATATATATATATATATATATATATATATATATATGGTTTTAACTACGTAAAACTTGCGAATATACAACATTCTTTGCTGTCCCATTGTCTTTGCATATAAATAGATTGTCAGGTTTACCGACTCTTGAACATGCAACATATAATGGTCCATGGGAAAACAATCTGTATTCAGATCTATACCTCATGATTCTAATGATTGCCCTTGAGCTTTGTTGATGGTGATTGCTAATCGACCATTCCCTGTCCCGGTGTCCCGGTCGTCATTTACATCCCCCTGTTTCCCCCGGTGTCCCCGTTGTAGTTGTGTCCCTGTGTCCCGGTCGTCATTTATATTCCCTGTGTCCCGGTCGTCATTTGTATCCCGGTGTCCCGGTCTGTATATACATTCGTTTTTTAGTTTTGTTTTTCTCCTTTATTTTTTTCCTTTTTTTTTCTTTTTTAGCTTATTTAGATTTTTAGATTTTTTAGTTTTTTTATTAGTTTTTAGTTTTTTTTTCTTTTTAGTTTTTTTGTCCCGGTCGTCATTTATATCCCCCTGTTTCCCCCGGTGTCCCCGTTG